>NC_071537.1:34961801-35561801 GCF_026979565.1 Vidua chalybeata
CTGTTACCTTCAGCCTGTGGAAGGAGCTTTCTTCAGGGCTCAGAGGCCACTTCACAGTTACTGCAGTGGATTAAGGCTGGTGCTGGTGCAGATGGGACATTTTTTGAAGAGTCATTTTTTTTGTGTCTCATCATTAGTGAGACACAGGTCACAACTACAGGCAGTTTTTGCTTTACTGGAGTCTTTGGCTAGCTTGCCAGTGCATGAATATAATGCAAATACAGTATTTGTTCTTGGATGTGCCTAGAGCTCAGAGTCTAGAGAGGGAATCCTTAACTGAATTCTTCAAATCTAACTGTGACCTAAAGCAGTGAGAGAGAGCTTAGTGGGGCTCTGCTTCAGGCCTGACACCTTTATTGAAAAGGAGATGGTTTCTGGAGTTTTACTGGGCAGAATTCTCCCTTGCCCGTGTGCTGTGTTTGTCTCAAAGTGTGTGTATTACCTGTTTTCATTTCGGTTGGGGCCCAATTCATCAAGGCAATCCCTAGATGAACTTGTGTGAGATAACACTTGTCTGAGCACAAGGAACTTGAAACAAACCAGTTGCAGTTATGTAGTTAGGAAAAGAAAAAAAACAACCCTCCAGCAAAACTGAACAATCCAGTCAATGGGTATTTACAGATGCTTTATTAATTACACAGGCAGAACATTGGACGTGCTTGGTAGGAAACAGTTCAAGTTACATAATACTCTGAGGAGATTGAACCATCTTAACCAGGTGGTTGGTAACACCTGGAGGGGCAGTGATAAGCCTCAGGTGTAGCAACTTGAGCTAATTTTGTCAAATTTGCAGTGGGTTAGGCAGTAATGCAGTACTGCCTAATTCAGCTCCACAGAAAATGGAAGGCGATGGAGACAGGTAAAATTAGGAGTAATGTGAAAGAAACCAAAAGGAGAGTGAGGGAACTTGCAGATGTGTAGTCACCTACTGTAGTTTAATTGGCAGTTTCAAGAGTCCTTCTGAAAGAGTGGAAGGTGGAAAGCTAAAGGAGGCAGGGAAAGCAGTGTAATACATGTTAAATGCATCTTTGAGTAGGGTTTGTAAGTTTTCTTCTCCACAAAAGTAAAAGCTAATAAAAGGCAAGAGTGTAACTTTTGACCTGAGGTATAACTATTTGACTTGATCTGGAAAGAAATCAAGTTTTATGGTAGAAAATGGATTGGAAAACAAGCAACATTGTGATATTACTTTATTGCTCACTGGAGGTAAGTTTTTAGTCTGCAGGAATGTGTTTTTTCACTATAAACAAATACTGTAGTCTATATAAGTTTTATTAAGCCCATAAAAATGCACATAGTAATCATAAATGCATATAAAAATGCAGCAACGACTGGAAGACATTCATACATCAGTGTAGCCTTTTCCTTGAAAAAGTATGGAGTCATTATTTAATGTTGACCTTTGTATTTTTTCATGGCTCTTTGTGGTATGAACAGTCATTTTCCTCAAAAGAGTTCTTAAGACTTCATGAATAAAGCTAGCAGTAGAAACTGAGAACACATAAAAAACCTATAGAAGATATTTCTGTCTACCACAAAATTAGAAGCAGAAAATACATCAGTACATTTTTTCATTTATGATTTGAAGAGAGCAGGCTAACAGTTATAATCACTTTACACAGAGTATATAATTTATATTGAAAGCTGTATTGACTGCTGTAATGCTGGAATTCAAATGTTATTCCTCAGCTCAGTGTTCAGTTGCTCTCCTACAAATGAAATATCATCTGAATTGTGATTATTCAGGATTAACCTCTACCTCAGTGGATTGATTACTGTGCTGGTTTTGTGTCCATTTGTGCATTGCCCTCTTTAGGCCGTTTTAACTCCCTGCCAGTGCCAGGGAGAATTCATATATATGTTGAAGTGACACTCTATCTGCTTAGTGTTCCTTAGAGGTGTGTTTAAAAAGAAGTTTTGCCTGGTTTTGTGGAAAACCAGGATGTTTTTATGGTATTTACTATGTGTTAAAAAAAAAAAAAAGAGGCAAAATCATAGGATCAGTACTTTAAACTTCCTAAAGACTGTATTTGAAATCTTGTGACACCCAAGTTCATTTTTTGTGAAATTTGAAGCTCGCTGGTTTTTATTTTGGTAACGCTTTCCCATTATGGTACTTAGAATTTCTGTAGGGTTATCAGTGGGAGGGATTGGGTTGTATCAGAGCATTCATCACACTAGGCTAAAAAAATCTCAAAGTACAGACTTTGGGCTTACCCTGCAGTGCAGTTAAGGACCTGGGTAACTTTAGGCTAGGCAGAACTTTGGAAGATCCTTCCTCAGTGAAACAGTTTCTTGACAGAAGGTATTTAATTCAGAGAAGAACAGGAAATCTTCACCAAGAAGAGGAAACAGAAGCTTTCATGGAATCAACGACTTAGTTATCCTTAGTGATTTACAGTAAAAGTGCGTTGGGACTTTGGGGAAAATAATGAAAAGAAACGGAGCTGCTATTGGTGGAGCAAAAGGGATCGCATCTAGAGAGCGTGCTGCTTCATTCTGTACAATTTATAGAAGAAGAATTTAGCTAGTTAGCAGACAATCTGTTCCTGAGCAAATACTTATTTTTGGGAGTTAATGGAGTGAATTTGTCTGAAAAAAAATCCTTGGGGGTACATTTAATTCTTGCTGTGCAGTGTGGACAATATATCAGCAAAGCTGCTCTCAGATGCAAATGAAACAGGTGGTGAGGCAGTGCAGTGATTATTTACTCCTCTACTATTTAAAAATCTCACTTTTGCATTTGACTTTGCATTTTGTTCTCAAACTGGAGTTAAGTCTGAACCAGGATTCATTCCTGAACCACTGTATTGCATCTTTAAGTCATGGCTGGAAGGTCTCTCCCAGGGTTTTCTCTCACTTTCCAGCAGAATCAATGTAAGACCCCTCACGGGGAAGAGACAGTCTTTGCATGAGCTTCCACTTGCCCGGAGGCTCTTGAGGGACTGGGAACATGTTCCTTTTGTCTACAGAAAGGATGTTAGGTTATCTCTGTTGCTTTCAGCAATAGATGGCTTCAGGGAGTTGGCCGTTAGAAGTACCACACCTTTCTGGAAGTCCACTGGAAGTAATTAGTGGCTCTCCAGGGTGTTTTTGCCTAAATGTGTCTTTTGTTTTGTGTTAATGCCCAGTGGAAAGCATTGGGAAATCTGAGGTTGAATGAAGCTTGAACCTTCATCTTCATTTAAAGCCTTCATCCTCTGCTTGGGGATCTGCAGTGTGAATGCACTTCTGTGAGCATAGGCAAGGGAAAAAGCCTTCCACCCCAAGGAAGTTTGGACAGCAGAGTGAACTTGTTCATGGATAATGTATCTCTCATGGTCTTTAAGTGCATCTTTGCCTTTCAGTTGTTTGGTAAAGAGTAGGAACTGAAAAAATCCGGACATGCATTTCCAGTTGTGCTCTCTCCTAGATACACAAGTCCCACGTAATGTATAAACTGAGGAGAGCAATGTGATTTGTTGAATTATTTTTTAATTCAGATTTGTTACTATTTTTTAAACCAAGCGTATGTGCAATACACAAATCTTACTCTTCAGCAATTTCTAGCCTGAAAAGTTGATGGGTCACCATATTCTGGAGAGAGGAACCCCCTTCCAAATACAGAAAGGCAAACCCTCACCCAATAGTAAAAGCACCAGTTAAAGTGCCTGTAAGAAGTTGTTCAATAACTGCAGGAATAAAAGAAATGTGCATTGGCATATCTTCTGTGTACAGGCAATGGGCATGAAAAAATGCACTCTTTGGTGCCTTCAGAATCTAAAAATCCATCCAGCTAATGAAATCTTTTATCTACTGCCAGTGCTGCACTTACATGCTCAGTTCAAAGTCTTATTTTCCCACTGCACCTTAATTAGGGTATTAATTGATGTTGCTAAACCTCATCAAGGATGGTTTGTTCTCTGTTTGTTATGTTTTCAAGGAAAAGCTGTGTAACTGCTTTCTTAGTGTCTTAAAAATGTTTGGAGAAAATGATCATGATTTTTTTTTGGCAGAGTTCTGATTTCAATCAGACCAGCCTACAAGAGAGCCTTTTATTTGTCCTGACAAACTTTGCTCTTCAGAAGGACAATTATTTTATGATTGAGAACAATCTTGGATTTTCATTTTGCAGTTTTGTTTTTGAAGTTGCAGTGTACTTGGGTTTGAAGTCCCCTAGGGGAAGCTGTTTTCTTCCAGAGATTGCAAAAGAAATGTGATGTATTTGTGTAGTTTATACTGCTTAGGGGCGAGACTGTGGTGTAATGAAGATTTCTCAGATTGCAAAAGCCTTTCCAGATGTGTGATACGTGACAGTAAGGTCTTATCCGAGCCAGGGCTTGATTTTTCCTTAAGGACTATAGACATTTACTATTGCTGAAACAGCTTGTCCTCCTTTTTAGCAACATTACAGCCTCAAAAGAGACTTCAGGTTCACACATGCCCTTCCTCCTGCTTGGAAAAATTACACACAGGTGTTTGCCTCCTTCCATGTGATTTATTTGAATTACTGTGTTTTGGATTTGTGTTAAGAAGATCTCTTCAGGAGCTGGCGAGGGAAGTACCAGTGGTGAGTGTGCTGATGGCTGGGACCATGTCAATGACTTCCAGGGATCTGAATTGTCTTTGGGTGGAATAGCTATGAGCCTCATCACCTACTGCTGAGACTGACTGAAAGCCCTCTTACTTATGCATAAGATACATGTGGACAAGTGCTGCTTCAATGCCAGGAGAAGAAAATTCTACCCATTTTCTCATGGAAACAGAAGCCTTATTAACAGTGATCAAAATGAAAGGCAAAGGTCTTAAATTTGCTGCTGGCAGTGCACTGTAGTATGAACTCCGAATACACATCCAAAATACAACATGTGTTTATTCCAAAGTAGCCAATACTACTTTGTTTAACTTAATAGATATTTTTAAGACACCGTATATAAATATTACAAACCTCTATTTGCTGTTGTAAAATGGCCTAACATAAATTCCTGGTGCCATTGGCACCAGTTGGTTTCAAGTTCATTCTCATTCTTTGAACAGGGGATTGGAGTACATGATCTCTGGAAACATTTCATCCTAATTTATTATTCTGTGACACAGTGTACATCAAGGGCTGTATTTGTACTGAAATGTTGGAGCCAGTGTAGCTAGGAAACAGGATAAAAAGTTGCTGTAAACTGTCTGTATCTGCCTTGCTCATCAAGACCGGGACAAAACTGCTTAGAGCAGTAATGCTGGAATAAATAAGCAATAAAAATGGATAAACAGGAGCTCCATATTGCACACGTTTGTACTGGATTCCAAGAAATGAAAGTAAAGTTTTTCTTGAAACTGCCAAATGAATTTGAAAAACCTGAGGAACCATATGGTAAAGAGAAAAAAAAAAACAAACCTGCTGAGAATTTTTTGTTCTGGTGGAATGGCTGGCATTGCCTTTTTATTTTACCCTTGAAATGTTACTGCTTTAGACATAGAAGAGTTCTTTAAATCAATAATATTTGCACTGAGTCCTGTAGTGTGCTTCATTTTACATAGGTGGTGTAGGAACGAAGTGTGAGTGAACCCAGATTTCAATCAGGGATACACAAGCACCTCAGTGACTGGGGCAAAGGAATTAAAATACTGAAGCCAGTATGATTTAATTGTTGGGACCAGTAGTGAAAACTTCTGACCTGCACTCCAAAGAAAAACAACTACTTTTTTTTCTTTTTTTTGGAGGGGAGGGAATAGCATCTTTTAGGGTTGTATTGTGATGATATAAAGTCATCTGTGGGTAGTTTAAGCTGAAGAGTCAGGAAGGAAAGCATAAAATCAAACCCTTTTTTTCACATACTGCATTAAAAACCAACCTATGGCAGTTTACTTCAAATAAAAGAGAATACAGTGTCAGTGCATTGATGAAAACTGGATTTCTTCAGTCTTAACCTATTTTTTTAATGTGGAAAAGGTGATACATCACATGGGTAGGGAAGCAGTGAATTGTATTGGAATACCAGGGAAAGTTGTACGAAGTACTTTTGTGTAGGCACAGGTGTACATGGAAGGCCCTGCATTCTAAATCTCACCCCCTTCAGAAAGTGTTTCTTAATCTCTTCTGAATTTTCAATAGGAAAAGTTATTTATTTGTCTGTGTACTGACTAATGCCTTGTAATTGCTTCTATCAAGTAAGAAAGAATTTGCTTTTGGTGTAGTAGATTATTCTTGAACTAGTAGTGGTGTCCTAAAATGTTGATAAAGGAAGATTTGCTTTATTTCATGGCAGGTGAACTGTAGAAGTTGTTGTCTGACTCCAAAACAACTCTGGCTGTCTGTGTTGGTATTTGCAGCACTGCAGAGGTCTGGCTCTCAGGCAGTTTTTGGTCTGCACTAACATCAGAGTGGTTGTAGGCAGCACAGCTACTTCAGGGAAGGCTGTGATGGTGTCGAGTGTGAGTAGTTTACAGGAGGACTCGATATTACTACAGCAGGACAAAAGATCTACTGGATCCCAGTGTCCCAGCCTCGCTTGTACCTTTGTCAAACCTGTCTCTTTCAGCCTGTTGATATTCATTTGCAGTGAGATGCTTTTTCCATCATCCATTTAAACTTGTGGAGCATTGTGGAAGAGATTTTTACTTCAAAGGAAGCTGTATCTCTGTGGTGTACATTATAATAGAAGATAGATTGGTTCTTTCAGGTTTCAGATTTCAAGTTTCCATGTATGTTGTCACTGTTGGTTGCACTGTATATGCTGTATGATATGAGCATTTCAGTTGAAAACCATACCACTAACTAAAAGAATAATTTTTTTGATAGCTCAGGTCAGAAATTACTTTGTGTTGAATTACAAGTCAAGATAAATGTTATTGGAGCTTTAAGGTCTTAAAAGTAAGTTTAAAAGAACAGCGTAAAAGCTGGTTATGGTTTGAAGGGCTCTGAAAAATTAAGGGGCAAAATCCCAGGCAATCAGCTGAAACCTTAGGCTCTTACTTTGAAATTTCCTCCTGTTTTCTAAACACCACTCTGCAGCTGTTACCTGCTGAGCCTAAATTGGGGTGAGGTGGTAAGATTTCTCATCACTGTCACCTCTTTCCACAGCTCTTTTTCCCTCCTGCAGTGTTTCCCTGTTCAAAAACATTCTTTGACAAAATATTTCTCCCCTCAAATGAAGGCTTTGTAGCAGAGATGTTTTTTGGCAGTTTTGAAGTCTGAGCAGGAATACTTGCTTACAGGGCTGATGGCTAATTTAAGTTTGTCTATTTATTTTATTTAAGGTTGCCAATCTTGCTTGTTCGTTGTCAACAAATGAAGATGGAACGAAAATTGTCCAAATGGCAGCGAATCACATCGAGACTTTGTGCCCACAGGTAGGACTTGCTCACTTCATTCCCACTGTAGTGCATTCACCCTACACTAGGGCGTTGTCACTCAATGCAGATGTTTCCTTGTGTTCCTTTAGTCTGACTTCACGTTCCATTTACACAGCCCAGCGTGGCAAATGAAGACCAAATGATAAATGCAAATCCTTAGGTAATCTGTTCATTTCCTCTGTGGTTAACACAGAAATGATTAATAGTCTGCATTGGTTGGGAGTTCTTAAAAATTGCAATTGCAAAGGTATGCTGCTCTGCTGCTCTGTTTCTGAAACGCCTGATTGAATGAGCAGTTGTAATGTGAAAAATTTGGCATAATTTACTCTAAAATAGTACCTATTTTGACCTTTAATTTGAAATTCACCACTTGATTTGGGTTTTGTGTAAGTGAACAGTAAAGTATGAATTCTTCTGATTATCACCAATTTAAAAACTTGAACTTTCATCTTAAGGAAATGGATGAAAAAAAGCACAGCTACAGACACACTTTTTCTAAGATATTAAGTACCAAAAATGTGTTCACTCTGTCATGTTCAGAGTTACAGATATAAACTTCAGCATAAATCGTTTAGAGCAAAGATTTTACTGATTCCTGTGAATCTGATCTGTGTTGCAGCCTTGAGGCTGCATAATTTCAAGATCATTAGTTCTTTGAAGAACACTGTACTTTACACAGTGGCATAAGTATTCTTACCCTTTTGTGGTAATGTAGCTGAAATAAAAGTTGAAGAGCAAATATTAATATGTTCAATAGCAGGCTTGAGAAGTCCATTTTATGCCTGTTGAATAAATGTGAGTCTTGGAGAAATGAAAAATATCTGTCAAGGAAGTGTGATGTTCTGAAAATGTCACAAATCAATGTTTTCTCTTGAATAATTCAGTTTTGATGTCTGTTTTTAAAACTTGAAGAGTTCTGTGTTTCAGATCACACTCTTAGGTGATTTAATGTGTTCCTGGATTTGTAAGGACGGCTTCTTCCATCTTCTTTGTTTCTCTAGGGGTCAGGTGCACTTTTATAATGGATTATTATGCATCCTGATACAGCTTTTTAATTGAAATTGAAACCTCCATATCTGATACCAGGATAAAATCTAATTTTGACTAAAATATTGATTTTTTTTCTTCACAGCCATTTAAATTTCTAGGCTTTTAATTTCCTATACTAAAATGAAAGTTTCTTGGGTTTATTTCTTTCCTTTTTGTTTAACCTCAAGGTAAACTGGGATGAATTAGTTGATGATTATAGATCTGACTAAAAAGAGAATGTGGAATACACAGAAGATTATATTACTACTAATGGTGTGTTCATTGTGCAGGATTTGCTGCTTTCTTAGATAAGGACCATGCCCTGTGAAAGCAATTTGCATTTTGCCTAAGTAAGAAATAGCAGATTAGGGCTCCTGCATTTTTTCATGCCATATCATTTAAAAACATCCCATGGGGAAAATAATTATCTCTTAAGTTCCCTGTGAAGCATGTCAGAATGGGGAAATTCACATGCAGAACTCCCCAATGCTCTTAAATCTTCAGAGTGAAAAGAAAGGTATTTTATGTGCTTTACAAAATATTTCTTGAAGGAAGCCATGGCATGGATTGAAATCTGATATGGTAGAAATAAAAGAGCCTCCCCATCCCTAATGCCCCAAAAAGTACCAACCAAAAAACCCCCAGCACTTACAGAAAACACCTTGGAGTTTTGCACATTTGACAGCAAAACTTCCTATGGGGCACAGAGGAAAAGGCAGCTACAGAATTGGCAAACACTTCAGGAAAGCCTTTTGGCTTTTGTTACATTAATCATACATCATACATCTCATCTATTGTAGGTAAAATTTAGAGGGTTGATTTTGAACCTTCTTTTTTTCTGTTTTGTCAAGTGAAATTATTAGCAAATATTTTGACTGTTCAACAAATGAAATAAACTGGACATTTATATTGGAGCCAATGCAAAGCACATAATGATCCTGGAATGCTATGAATGTTTCATGAGAAATTAATTTAGTGTTAAATCAGTAATAATAGAAAAAAATTAACAGCTGGTTGCATATGATTTGATGAAGAATTGTTTCTGTTCATGTAACTCGCTGTTGGTTGGGAGAATTGGGTGTTGTCAGGTGAGTAAGATCTCCAGTGTCACTTGTCTTGTCACCACGTTACTGTCCTGCTGTGCCAGCAAAATCTTGACTTCAGCTGAGTGCATGGGAAAGAAAGGGAAGGGAAAGAACCAACAGAAGCAAACAAGCTTTTGTTTTCAAAAGCAAGGCTATAAAACTGTAGAACTGTTTCGCTGATACCATTTTGGGTTTGTTACTCGTGCTTCAGTTCAGTGGTGTGTTTGGGGAAGACTGTGGTGGCTCTAGCAGTCCTCTGGAATACCTGAGAGATGGTAAACCTGTTAACGTAGAGAAGGAGAACTATCCTGTGGGAAACCAGAGATTAGCAGATGAGAATCTGCTTTCTCTATCTAAATTCTTCATAGTTTTTAACATTTTTATGGTCTAAGCAGCTTTCAAATCCTGAGCTGCTGCTTTTGAGAAGAATGTCCTTGAGCCTAAAGCTGGAACAGTTGTATCAAAATGGAGATCAGGGGTGGGTGGTCTTAAGGAAAACAGCTAAGATCATCTTCAGTGTGTCAGAGGGCTCACCTAGACGCTTCTTGTTAGCATAAAGGTCTCTGGAGAGTTGTAAGGAGCAGGGGGTTTGGGATGTTTTAGAAGAACTGTATCTGAAATAGTGAATTTTATGCTCACTTCCTTTGAAAGGGAGCTCTCATTGGAGCTTGCTGCTAGTTACCAGAGTGGTACAGGGTAATTACTGGAACATCATGTAAGGAAGGAAAATGCAAGAAAAACACACCAATGATCATGGTTTAGCTTAATCTTCAGACGGTGATAAAAAAAAATGTTGAAAGTAATTTGATCCCATGGAAAATTTTACCAGATTTTTTAAAGAAGAGGTGTAAGCACTGATATAAGCAGAACCTTGGATCTTAGTATTTTGGTGAGCTCTGTTTTTCTTTGAAGTACTGAGAGATAGATAGATAGATAGAAACCATCTGGTTATAAACTGAGGTGAGAAGCAATTCTGTGTAACTAATGAAAAGCGCGTAACACTTGGCACAGTTGTGAAGGATTCAGCGTGATTTTGAATGCCATCTTTTCTTGCTGCTTAGAACTTAATATGCTGCTAGTAGCTTTTAATACTGCCTGGTATGTGATAAACCAGCATGTAGCAGCGTGGTGCTCAGATGTTGGTCGCTGCTGCCTAATGCCCAGTAAGCGCCTCCTGTGGAAAAGCCGCTTGGGTGAGCATTCGGGCGAGGCACTCGAGGCCACACACCACACTCAGCACGGCCAGCTCAGCAAAGAGAGGCAGCAGGGCCTTTGTGTGCTCAGTTCCAGCGAGGTTTATTTCAGCACCCCAAAGGGAAGCCAGAGACAAAAGACAGCCCGTGTGCTCCACACGAGGTTTAAGTAGGAGAGGGCGCGGGGGCAGCGCAAAGGGCAGCACAAAGGGCATTGCCCTGCAGGAAGATGGGGCCACCAGGGATACCACAACCAGTGAGGAAACAGGGAAAGGAGAAACCACGAGAATTAGGAGCATATGGGGAACGAGAGCTGGGGTTGCAAGGCTCCATGGGGAAGTCTTCTCTTTCAGCCTAGGTGGAGACTCTCTGGTATACAACCCTCTCCTCCTGGGGATTTCCCTGAGGGCTTCAAAGGATTCCACACCAGGAAATACAGAAGGTGATTTTTTTACTATGGTGGTAAATAAATCACTGTGGCAGTTCAGGTAACATGGAGAGAGGTATTGGAGTAAGGAAGATGCTGAGCTGATCAGTGGGAATAGATTTATACACATCATGTTTACAGACCACTGAAATACTGATCTGACAGCTGTCTTGAACACTTTGTATTTGGCTTGTCCAGCATAATTCATCTGTTTCTTCAATGCCAACATGACAGTCTGGAACTGACTGCTATATTTTGGTATTATAGAGCTGTTTCTCTACTGACACACGTATACCTGCAGCGAGGAGAAGGGCAAAAAACAGCAAGCCTTGTAAGAAATCAGCCCCTGCAGCCTTCCTTTCTTTGAATTTGAATAATTTCAGCACCGCTGTAGTGATGCTTTCTTTCCTATCTTGCTAGCAGAGAGTATTAAGCTTGTCATGTGTCTTTCAGTATCATGTGAAAAGGTCTGCATTTATCAGTAAATTCAGAAATACCACCGAACCAAGAGCTGAGGGATTGAGGGTTTTTTTGGAGAGCGTGTGTGTGTTTGCAGAAGGGATCCAGGCAAAGCATCTCCATTTCAGTCCAGCAGCCATGTGCATTCTCTGCTCTTCCAAGTACAGCAGCGACCTCCAGTTTGGTGCAAAGTGTCATGGAAACCTTCAGCAGCCCAACAGTGACAGCTCTGTGCCCCACACCCAAAAATCTAACTTGAGAAGCTCTACTTCCCAAGCAGGGCTTGTATGCTCTCTGCTTGCTTTCTTAGAAAATGATTGTGACTTTGTTATGCTTTATAAGTTTTGATGAAGCTTTCATGTGAATGTCCTATAATTTTTTTTTTCTCAAAATTAAACATTGTGTTTTTCTGTTACGAAAATGGATGGAGGAATTGAGCTCTTCCTTTGAGAAGAGCTAAAGAATTCTTTCCATGGATTTACACTTAAATTGTCTAGCCTTTTTTTGTTGATACAGACAAATGGATATTATTTCCTCCTGTGTAATTTTCTAGGAAGTAGGTAATAGCAAACATGAAAATTCTTGCTCACAAAAATGAGATTTGATAGCTAATCAGTGGGCAGGATCTTTTGATGTGGTGCATTTTTCAGGTATTGGAGTTTAAGTGTGTATTTTATAATGCTGTGGATTTTTGAAACTAGCAGTTCATATTTTCTGTGTATTTACTCTTTCATGAGAGAAAAATCAATCATCCATTTTGTTATTTGCTCTGGCACATTAAATAGTGGGGAACATTGAAGAAGATTTTTTTTCCTTAGCCTCATAAAGACTCTTCACCAACATCACTTTAATAACCACAGTTTCATTTTCTTGCTTGAACCATCTTTGTGGCATCTCCTTTTATCTGTATTAATACAATTTCCTTCAGATACAGGGCAGAAGTAATGGGGGAGAACGTGGTAAATCAGTGAGTTCTCTACCATCTGCTTTAAAAGACAGACAACAGATGTTAGTAATCCAACAGTGTCGGACTTCTTAGGTATCATCTCCAGCCTTTCAGTGGAGAATTTAATTAAAAGTATGTATTATGCCTTAGTGATACTATGCCTGAAAAGAAAGTTACTCTGGTGAAATGATGGTTTTCATGTAGGTTTTCACCATGTTGCAAAGACAATGCTGCTGAAGATGAGGATTTCATCATTAACCTTGGTATTTATGGTAGACTTCTTGAGCACTCCTATGTTTAGTTCTTTCTCATGCATTCTGGTTCCACGATCACTTGGTGTGGTTTACAGCGTCAGTGCTGTAGGAGACTTCCCTCTCTCCCTGCTCCTGAGCTCTCATTTCTGCCCTTCCCTCATGAGAAGCAGTAGCAGTGCCACAGCTACTCAGCAGTCTGGGTCAGGAAACTGCTGTGAATCCACCAGGGAGCAGAAGGTTAGGTTTCCTTCAGGTCAGCTGCCCAGTGTAGTTTGCTGTGTGGATGCCTGAACTGAAGGAAGGGAGTGAGGGCAGTCTAGAGGAGCTGCTGCTGCTTTTGGTGGCACTGCAGACTCACTGGCTGATGCCAGCTTGAGCTGGCAGTGGCACAGCTTTGGTGACAGAAGGCAGTGCCCAGGATTGGTGGAGAGCTGTTGTTGCTGCTTCCCAGGAGACATTGTGTGGCAGAAGTTGTTAGTCTAGTCCTCAGTGGAAGCCTTGCTGTGTGACCCTGTTTGGATGGATGGTGCTCTGCACTGTCACAGCAGTGCAGTGTTCACATGAAGGGCAGTCTGCACTAAAGGGGCGTGTACAGAACCAGATGTCTGGCTATATGACAGACTGAAAGTGGTACAAGGAAAAGATCTCTTTTATATCCCCTAGCATAATGTACTGACACTAGTATTTACAGGACATTATCTTGCTCAGTTTATGGAAATGGAGGTTTGTAATTTTCAAAACATTGTAGCGAGCTTATTGGGATCCTATGAATCCTAAAGCTGTGGAACACCAGAATGTGTTGGAAGGCACAATACTTTATGCTTCTGTACAAATAGACTTAGATGTTTACTTTGGTTTGAACTTCTCTAATAAACAGTTTGAAGGGGGGGAACCTCCCCTCCCACCGTTACTCTTAGGTTTCTCTGAAAGTCTTGTGCTGGCTGTGACTGCTTGGCTCACTTATGATAGTACTTGGAGAAAGAATAATTAACTACAAAATGCCTTGAGGTTGTTTTCAGTCTTAACTTTCATCTTCCAGCATCTGTTGTGTTAGAATAGAATCCTCAACAAATTCTCACTTTGTAATATTAAACAAAAATACAAACCCTGAGGAGCCTCAGCTTCTGTAGCAATATGGAGGCTATCCTGTTTTATCCTCTTCGTGCCTCACCTGTAGTCAATGTACATAACACATGAGACTGATTGAGACTTTAAAGTTGCTGGAGGGCATTTGCTATAGATTCATATTGCACCAAAGTGCCATGAATGTTTTATAAACAATTTGTTTTTCCCTTTGCCTTTAAAACTTGAAAGTGTTTTTCCTAGAAAGGTATTTTTTTTATCTCCTCAACTTCATCCTTCTTTTCTGGATTTATAAGTTAGAGATGCTACATTTCATTGATGACAGTCCTACAGCAAAATGCCAGGAAGGGAAAGAATGGCAATAAAATATCATTATTAGAGACGTCTTGTAGTAAAAAACCTTCTGAGCCTGGGGAGGAGGGTAGGAAAGCTTAGAGTAGTACAAGACAGCAAAATAATACCACTGTTAAGAGATAGTCTTACATGGTTTTTGGAAGAGAGGGATGGGCAGCAATAAAGAGTCAAAAATTTAAATGGCTGTAGCATGTAGTATTAGAGAGGTGTAAATAGCACAGGCTGACAAGGGAATTCATTGCTCTTGTTGAAGCAAGGAGCTAAAATCGCTGATCCATGAATCCATCTGACATGGCTTTTTTCTGGGACATTTTGCATCTCTGTTACCAGCTTTATATCTAACCTGGAGATGTTTCCCAGCTGGAATACTGGCAGTGTGATGGGGATTCTTGTGGATGCCCAGCACCCTGCAGTCATCTGGGGATGTAGATGAGGAACAGATGGAAGCACTTAGCCTGGCAAGCACTTAGGGAGGTGGATGAGGTACACACGTGTCTGGTGTAGCTGCACTGATGACAGGATGGGCCGCATGGTCCACGTTCTTGTGTGTGCCTCTGTGTCCCAGGAGCTGCAGCTGTGGAACAAACTTTCTAGAGATTTCTACTGCCTTCTGCATGAGCTTGAAAGCAAAGGCACAGCAATTTCTTTTTATTCCCTGCACATGATTCCCTTGCCCTTTGTGCATGGTCAGACTTCAGTGATTTGGGGAAATTCTGGCACAGCTCTGAGAGAGGGTGTTAAAGGAATCATGTGGATGTGGTTCTGCCTGGGCCAGACTGACCCCCAACAGTCCCTTCCAGCTGCTGCCATTCCATCAGTCTGTGGAGTATCTGACCTGGAGAGGGGCGAAAGCACAAATGTTACAAATGTTGGTTGATTCACGTCTCTGTATTGTAAAATGCAGGCGAACCCAGTGGGAAGAAATGATGATGTCTGACTCCAGTTCAGAAGGCTGAACGATTTCTTTATTATAACTATGCTATAATACATTAATATACTATTTAAAGGAGATAGTAAAACTACAAACCTACTTTTTCTAACTAACTCCCAACTCGTGACGCTGTTCCCGAGAGTGCAGCCACAGATGGGTTGGATTGGCCACCAGGCCCAAACAATCCTCACCAGAATCCAACCAAGCAATCACCCCAGGTAAACAATTCTCCAAGCACATTCCACATGAGAAAAACAAGGAGCAGAAATAGAAATTGTTTTCTCTTTTTTCTCTCTGTGCACCTCTATGAAAAAACCTGAGAGAGTGAAGAATGTCTTTGTGACATCTCTGAGCTTCCAGGATTCTAAAAAGAGCTTTTTAGTTTTTTTTATAGCAGTGTAATCAAATTCAAGGCAATGGATGACTACCCTTCTTGTGTTTTCATGATTTCTGAGTGCAAACTACAATGCTATAATGTCATTAAATGTGGCAAAGAGAGGTAACGTGAACTGCAAGGGGATTTTCTGTGTTCCATTTTGCATTCATATTTGCAAAAATATCTAGTAATTTGACTGCCTGCTTTATTAAATTCCTAATTAAAAGTAATTAGGGAAAGTCACAGCAGCTTTGAAAGTAATAGTAAAAGTAGTAAGTACAGCAGCAGTTTCCTTCCTGTATTTCTTAGATGATTGTGCGTTGTTGTTGACAAGGAGGCAGAGTCTTAATTTGCTATTCTGAGTTAGAAAAGCTCTCTTTTATGTCATAAAGCTTTTGCTACTATTGCAAATAGAGTAATTTCAGGTGTTGTTTACCAAGCTAATCCCCCCCCAGTATATCTCTAAGTGATGAACTGATAGGAATTAAAGTTCAGTTTTCAGATAAGGTCATGCCGTGATGTGTATTTTGGGATTGTAGTTCTTTCAAGACTACTCTTAGGGTTTTGTAGGCTACACAGGCAACTTGATGTGTACTCGTAGATAGTTTTGGATTTGTTAAGAGCTCTATAAAAGTCTTTGGTGGTGTTGGTTTTCACATTTTATTTCCCATGTGTGCTGGTATTGGCATCCTAGCAGGAAAAGATGTGGACAGTGTGTTTGGCTAGGATGCCATAACCTTACTCTGGATTTCAGCTGTCCCTTTCTGTAACTTCCTCGAATATTGAACTGTTATCCCATGTAGCTTCTGATACCCAGGAACTGAAATGAGACCTGGCTAACAGGATGGTGGCTGTTGTCCTGTGCAGGAGCATTTGCTCTAATTGACCTCTGACAGTAAGAAGATGTGTGGTAGAGAGTGTTCTGACCACATGGCTATAAGAAGAACATCAGAACAAGCACAAATGACTTTGGGTGTAAAACCAGTGATGGAGCCCTGTTTTCCTGGGGTTGGCTGAATGTGTGTCTGAAGATGGGAATTCCTTGTTTTCCTTTTCTTGCATGCATGCTTCAAGTGTGGTTCTTAATTGCTGGCTGGGGTTAAACCACAACTACTGAATGTTCTTACTTAATGCTGCAAGCAGGCTCTTCCTATTGCTGGTCCTGCTGTAAGTGAAGACAAACACATCACCTGAGTGTTATTCTGGCCATAATCCTGCTAGAGGAAGAATCTGGTCTGCATGGGCTGTTGGCTTATTTGTCTGTTCACAGTTCTGTTGTGTTGAACTTGGAGTGAGTGTAGGTGTAGAAGAAGGGATTCCAAGTGACCTCACCCCTGATAAGTCACAGTTGTACTAATTACCAAAGAAGAAGAGCAGCCTTGCCCTTAATGAGTCACAGCTGTGACTAAAAAAAAGCTAAGTGTGATAAAAGTGGTGGGTTGGCTGGTCAGAGGGATCCTAGAGGAAGAAGGCCTTGAGGAGGTAGAGGAGGCCTGAGGGAGAAGGAGCAATCCAGAGAGACACGAAGAAGAACAAAAGAGGGAAGAGAATTGATGCTGCAAAAGACCTGCTGTGAGGCCAGTCTGGGTCTGATGGAGTTAGAGGCTGCTGTTGGAGGCTGCAGTCATAGTGGAACCAGGTGAAAGCCTGCGGTCAGGCAGCAAGGAAATACTTGCAGCCATATTCCAGCAGGAACAGCCAGCAGGCAGTCTCTCAGAGAAGCCAACAGCAGAAGTTTGCTGTAGTCAGAGGCAGGATGGCTAAGCTGTAAAGAAGAATAAACCAGGACCCTTTCACGTTGTTAAATGAGAGTCTGTGTCTTGGCTCATTTCTACCCCTAATGAGAGGTGTGCTGCAACAGGAGAGAGGAGCAGCTCGGGAAGATTGGGGTGTTTGTAGCCTGCAGCAAGGAAAGCCTTAGCTGTACCAGAGCTGTGGGAGTGTGATGTGTGTTGGTGGCTGAATGGCTTGGCCAGTCTGAGCAGCAAACCCAGCTAGGCCCAGTGGGAAGAGGTTTTATCCCAATGTAGTTGGTTCTGTTGGTGCTTTGATAGAGCATTTACACAGCCTAAGAAAACGTAGAAAAGGTTTACATCTTTAAAAAGCTTTGCTCCATTAAGAGACTTGGAGCACAAAGGTAAATATGTTTATAGTGAACTGCAGGTAGCAGAGCTCCAGATCTGGATGGAGCACTGTTGAAAATAAGATTTCCACTATGTTTTGTTTTGTTATTTTATACTCAAAACCATTATAAGCAGAATTCAGATTTTTTTTTTTAAATTTTCCTCTTCTGTGTATCAGTAAGTCTTGAGTATTAATTTAACCTTCCATTTTAAGAATATGCTTATCTTGAAATCAAGATTTTGAGAATGCATTGCTCAAGGCTTGATAAACTTGGGTGAAGTGTTCTGTAGCTTTCTGAGCAGAATCTAATTGTCCCCATGTATACAGACTGTGGCTACAAGAAGTAATGGTTTAGTTAAAGCATTCAAACTGTGGCTAAAATTATTTAAAGTAATTGCCCAGTGCTACGATTTGCTGGATCCTAGGTGAGATCCTGGATAATGGGTGTATAGCTAATATAAAAAATACAGTTGGAGGAACAGTGTTTTTTTAAACTGAGTCAAAAATGCACTTTTGGCTCTTGAAATAAACAGGGAAATTTGTGCAATCCACCTCCATACCTTTGAATATCCTATCCAAAACATTCCCTGGGTCACTTACAGACACTATTCAAAAAGGCAGAAACAGGAATGTTTATTCTTCTTACTTGAGTTTCAGTACTGCAAAATAAAGTGAAATTAACTGAAATTATGGTTCCAAGCAAATCAGACACCTGAAATCTGACCTGCAAAAAAAGCCCAACATTTTTGGGGATCTGCTGTCTGCTACACTTGTCAGGTGAGGTGAAGTAATCTCTGGAAGGAAAGTGCTTTTAGATGCACTTAAGAATCAGTCTGTAAGCGTTCAGCCTGTTCTCATGTCTGCCTCCAAAAAACAGAGTGACTGTTCACCCAAATGTAAATACTGAATATTTAACTGCGCTCTCAGTTCTTTTGTGCTTTTGTGACATTTTAAACTAAAATAATGGAAATGTTTGTTTTGTTAAAGGTAACTTTGTGTGCCTTTTCGGTAGAAGGGTTTCAAATTCATTCAGAAATGTGCATGTAGTCCCTAAGTAAAGCCAAAACACAGATGTGTACAGGGCTAGGAAGAACTCTAGAGGACTGCTTGGTGTGTGTGGGTTGGGTTTGGTTTGGTTCCTGAGGAGCACATCGTGCCTCTCAGCAGGGCTAGGCTATGCTGGAAGGTTTGCTTTTGAGTGAAATGACACAATTTGTTTTAATAAAATACAAAAATCTTATCCCAGTGTAACAATAACATATTTCTATGTATCACTGGCCACCACTGCCCAGACACCAGGAGACAAAACCGTGCAGAATTTTGTCTTAATTTCTTGCCTGGTGTATCAGATCAATAATTGTAGAATTGCTGGGTTACCCCCTTGCCCACAGTTCTGTTCGTTCTTGAGGGATTGCTTTATCTGTGTGCTCTTGATTTAGTCACACGTTCCTCGGCCAGTAGCTTCTAATAACCATGTAGAAGTTTAATCTTCCTTTAATTGTTGGTATCAAGAAGGCTTTTGCTAGATTTTAAGGTGAGGTAATATAACTATTTGTTCACTGATGTTTTTTGCAGAACTTCAAGTTGCCTCATATTCTCAGAACAAGTAAACTCATATATAACTTATCAAACTTATTACCAAACACAGTCAAGTATGTTCAGTGTTAAACCACGTGCTCGAGTAAGAGCCCTCCTTCCTGATTTTAAATTGTGGGGAAGGAGAAAGAATCTTAGTAAGTTCTTTACATACTAGCTGTACCAAAGTAGAGATTGCAAATAGGACTTTGAAATTTTATCTTGGGTCATAATTTGTCTTGTTTTCACCACTGCATTTAGTATTTTAGGGATTGCCGAGTTCTTATTGTGTCGTTGCTTCTTGTTGGACTTTTGAGTCTCTCTCTGAAGCAGTAGGTGTCTTAATCTTGAACATAATGTGGAACTTCATGGTCATGTACCACCTGTACACTTACCTCCTCATAACTGTCAGGACTAGATAATGCTGCTGAGGTCACATTTTCTGGGATGTTGTGAGGACGGGAGTGGGCTGTGGATGGAAATTCTCCTATGTTCAGAAATGGATGAAAGGTTCTTGTGGAAGTACAATCTTGCTTTGTCTTCATATGTCACTTTTGATATAATGATTCAATAATCTCCCTTTACTCTGCATCTGCTTTCAGCTGTTTCCAGTGGGGTTTTTGAATTTACAAAACAATTCAAGTAAGTTTTATTAACAAATATAGCCAGTAATTTATTTACTCTTGGAATGCACTTAGCCCTTAGGGTAGAATGTGTCTGTATTGTCTAGAGCTGTTATCAACATGACCTCAATTTTATTTATTTACATTGACTGAAATGCATTTTATGATTAAATATGTTGTATACAAGATATTCAGCTTTCAAAGCTTTAAATTGTTATGGGTTTTTCGTATCTGTGTTTCTGCAATTGCTTTATAGGCCAGATGCCAAAGCAACAGTGTCACATATCCTTGCAACTTTTTACCATTACAGTGGGGTTTTTTGCTTCCAAGTTTGTTTTTTTGACTTAGTAGTAAATAGACACTCTTTTTTTGCAGAGCTTGGTTATATCTGGATATTTAAGCTCCCCCACTGTGTTAAGAGAAGTACAAGGCTCAGCTTGGCAGAGGTTCCCCACGATTTGGTGTTAAGAGAACAAAAATAGCAGAGTGCCAGCATGTTTCTGTGGCTTCTTTAGCAGAACCATTCTGTCCTAGTAGTGACCTAGGAAATCCTGTCATGGTGTTTGCTGCATTGTTTATATTCTGTTACCTTTTCCTAGATTACCCTGGGGAAGTGTGTCACTCTTGCCCTAGAAGGAATTGATGTCAGTATTTATCATAGAATTACTCTGTAACTGCATTTCAGAACAACAGTAGCTCAGGTTGGAAGGGACCTTAGGATGTCTACAGCCTTTTGCTCATAGCTGTGTGTTTCAGTGCTCAGTTTCAAACTGAACTCTGACTTTTCTCTAAACTTAGACTGGTTAAGTGTTGAAAGTCCAAGGGTGGAGACTGCAAAACTGTTGGGGCAACTTGTTCCACAGCTTGACTGAACTTGGTGTGAAGTTGCTCCTGTGTGCACCTGTGCCATCTCTCCTCAGCTCCTCCCTCTGTCTGGTTGCTGTCAGAATACCCTTCCACCATGGCTGTGAAGAGCCTGCCTGTGCTGTTTTTGTCATCTCCTGTGTGCTGAAGGGTTACTCTTGGGGCCCTCTGAAGCCACCTTTTCCCCAGGCTGAAATAGCTCACTTCTCTCTCCCTTCTTTGCAGGGTGAGAGCTCCAGCCCATAACCTTCTAGGTGACCTTCTGTAGGCCTTACTTATTGTTGTCTCTGCTGTATCAGAGAGCCCCAAACTGGACAGAGTTTTCTAGGTGTGATCCAGCAAGTGTCACCTCTTCCTCTGCACCGTGGCCATGTCCTTTGAGTGCGCTGTGCTGTCAGCTTTCATTGGGGAATGCTGCTGACACGGAGCAGGGTGTCAGGTCCTTTTCCAGCAGAGCTGCCCCCCAGCCAGCTGCTTCCCCAACTATGTCATGATGAGTATGTTACTTCACCTCAGCTGCAGGACTCAATTTTAGATGTTCAGGTGATCGTTTTTTGAAAGAAGGAAGAAAAGCCTCAGGTTCTCTTCCATCAAAACCAGCTGGGCACGAGTTTTCTTCCTTACAGTCCCAGGCAGTGCAATTTCTTCTGTGATGTAGCATGAGGTACTTAGTTTACTAACAGCTTGGAAAAAAATCCACCCTCTAAAAGCTCAGAAACCAGTTTTCTGTGTTCTGTTGTGTTACCCACGTACATACCTCAATTAATCCTGTTCAGGTATGCTTAGAAATTGGTCACATTACATGAATTAATTGGGGTCAGCCTAAGATGCACAGAATAGTTTTGATATTAACAAAGGCATGAATTCTGATCTCTAGAAATGACAGACTCAAATGACACATTGATGTACTGTTCACCTTGAATATGACCATCCTGTTATACTTCCTTTAGCAATAAAATATGGAGCTACAAAGTTTCACCTTACTGTAGCAAAACTCTGAAGTTCCAAAAGGGGTTTGTCCTGGGGTGAGCTCTTTCAGCTTCGCTGTGGTAGCTTACTCTAGGGCAGAACTGACCCTTCTGTTCTTGGACGTAAATTTCTCAAGCATATTTGAGAAATATTTGACTGAGCTTGGCTCTGCTGTTACTCTCAAGTTGTATTTGCTCACCTAATTTTGTTGGAAATTAGTCTGCTGGATGTGCAAGTGAATGTAAAGCTGGGTGGCCAGCTCCTGTCATCCGAAAAGAAAGATAATCGCCAAACAAAATCCAAGCTATTAATTAAGGTATTTTTCTTGTTTGGGTTAGAGGGGCTAACAGTTTTTGGTATTCAGAATGTCTTTAATTTCTAAGAAATTTCTAGTTTTCTTCTGCTGCAGTCACTGCCGTAGCAGACATTTGCCATTGCTTCTTTCTTTTTTAATTGAAAGACTGTAAAAGTATTGTCTTGTAATGTTAATCCAACCCTGCAAATGTACTTTTTACTCCTCCTTTTGGCTGACCTTGGGCTGGAGGATTTATCCTTCCCTCAAGGCACCATCTCACTGAACACTGCTTCCCTGCCTCCTGTGGCAGGATGGACGTCTGCTGTCCCCAGATTGTTACTTCTGCAATAAAGGAGTAACTGTGCCAGTCTTGAGCTGACTGTGTGAATAGTGTCCAGGTGTGGGTTTGTGGGCCTGTAATGGTCTTGGTGTTTTGTTTTTCCACCCCCACCCCACCGTGCACCCTGTTTTAGCCCATTGTGCACAGGGGTACGTTCCTGAAAGCTTCATGTCCTGTGCATGCCTCAGATTCCATTTTCATTTACCTGTATTTTGATGTAGCAACTGGCTGTTCAGAAGTTAGTAGAAGGTAGGATCTTATTACTGTCATCATTTTGCTGTGTCCTCAAGCTTCTCTCAACTTGTGTAATCACTGTGCTGTTAAACTTCAGACTGGTTTTCATTTGATGGAACATACAGAGTATGATGTATCCTGTACTTGATGAGGATATATGGCTATTACTGCTGTGAAGCTAATAATAGCACATGCTGTCCTCGCCTAGGTTGTGCTCACAAGTCCAAGGATTTATTTGAAAACTGGTGGCTTAGCTCCTAGTGAAATGCCCCAGCAGTGAGCAGGAGTAGTAGCAGCTTTCTGGTAACCTGAACTGTGATATTTGTGTGCAGGAATACAAATGGGGGAAAAGTAATAATGGAATTTGAACAGCCTAATATACTGTAATAAGGTAGAATAAGGCTATATTTAATTAGCCAGTGACAAATGTTAACCTTATTTTAGATCAGGAAGCAGTGGTGAAACAGGGACTTCTGATGAGCTTTGCTCTCATCGTTTCTTGAGGCCAATTCAAATAAATCTACACCACTAATGATAGTTGGAGTGAAGAAGGAAAGCTAATAAACCTCATGAAGCCTAAGAAAGTGACATTTTCAACTTGGTCTCTTGTTGGTGAGTCTGAGTATGACCCAGAGTGAAGTTTTCTTTTCCTTTCTTGATTTTTTTTTTTCTTCTTTTTACAGGAGAAGAGGGTTTAAAGTCTCCCTTTTACTTGTGTGATAATGTATGTCTTCAAGTTTGTTGGGCTAGATTGAGAGTACACAGTGTGAGCCATGCGTGTGGATCATGGCTTTGGGACAGTTCCAGCTAGAACAGAGCTCACATTAGATCTGTGTCTAGCCATAAGTCTCGTACCTTGATGTGGTTCCCCGGCAGGACAAACACATACGGGGTCTGGAGTGTGCTCTGCAACTTACATATGACAGGATTTGCTTTTCATTACTATCAGTCTGAATTGTTCTCTGGTATGTTTTTCTGAGTTGTTTCCACACTTCTGGAACCCATGTTTATCCAAAATGAAATTAAGTCTTTCCTTAATGGGACATTAAGGCTTAGAGCAATTTACCAGGGGAACAGTAAGGAACAGTGTCACCTTTAATGTTCAATTCAGGATTAGCTGCCTTTGTGCAGGATGGACCCGATTTCACTTGTAGCTGTAAATTTCCTGAGGGTAGCCTTAGGTAAATGCTCTGGTTTGTGTTGTTGAGGTGGTTTTAGAGGTGATAGTTTGCAGCCCTTGTGCAGCCTCAGCCCATAAGATGTGCCAGTGCAGTCTCTGTGCTGTTAGGGCAGGGTGCCCACCTGGGCTGTAGTTACTGCAGGCTTCAGGACTTTCTTTCCAGAGATATTTGGAGTCGTAAGGATTTCCAAATGCACCCATCTGATAAAGTTTGCTACATGCTGTAACAGTTTTGATGATCTTTCCAAGCAGTTCACCTCTTTATTGCATGTGGTAAGACAAAAGTTGGTTCTTTTTATCTTTGGTGAGATAAAGGATGCTGGCTCTGATACTGGAACAGCTTTTTGCACTGTCTCATTGTTACTTTTGGCAGAGCCAACTTGGTAAATCTGCCAAAACAAAGAAGAAAATGCAATTAAAAAAAGACTATTGTATTTGAGCAGAAATAGAGTTTGACTTTCACTTAATATCTAATTAGGGGCTTAAACAGAAAAGTTAGAAATTACCTGTTCAGTATTTCAGTCTTGATGGACACATTTTAAAACCTAGTGTGTTTAAAACTAGTTTAAAAACTAGTTAGTGTGGTAAGTCAGAACAGGACCAATGTGACCTAAGAATTATCAAGGGGAAATTTTGAGCCCCTGGCTTAGTAAAATGATCCTGTGAAAATGGATCAAGCGTGATAGGAATGAAAACAGTCAAAGCCTCAACTCCTACAAATTTCTTAATTTTAGAAGTGTTGGGGAGGCTGCTGTATAGCTGAACAGAAGTGGGCCTTTATGTATTGCACTGTCTGTGGAAAGTTCCGTATCTTGGGTATTGCTATTGAAATAGAGAAACTGGAGGTGATACCTTGTATGCAACTGTACAGGGATAGGCACTGAATTGAGTTTTTGGGTGTGCTGTGCATCCTAACAAAATGTATAATTTGGACAAAAATACATGTGCTGACTGCTTGAAACCTGCTTTCCAACGTTTTCAAATGTTTAGAGTTAGAATTGGAAGAATTACTGTAGTGGTTTTGGTTCGCCAATTTGAGATTTCCCGGCCAATGCAACAAATAATGTGGTGGGCTGAGTGCTGGCTAAATGCCAGTGCACTCACTAGAATGTACTTACTCATTTCCTGCTGTGAGATAGGATGAGGAGGGAGGCAAAGCAGGCTCAAAACTTCAAAAGGGTATAAACAAAACAGTATTACTAGTTTTTAACATTAATTTTTAACAGTATTATTTAGTTATTAACAGTAACTAAAATAAAGAATGATAAGAATCAAAATAAAACTTTTAGAACATGTCTCCTCTGCCCTACAATCTTTTCTTTCCTACTAACAACATACAGAAGCAATTCACTTTATCACCTCTGGAATATCACTCAGGGAGAGGAGTGTCCCTTGCCGTGCCATGGAAACTTCTCCACAAGGAACAGTTTCCTCGTGGCTTTTAATTTTCACGGCTAGCAGCTGCCTGGGAGTCTGCAATTGTGAAGTCCCTCCCATCTTTTTGCAGCTTTCTCACAGCTATGTTTATGGGCCATGTCAACTTATGGGGTGCTATTTTAAGGATGAGCTGTTTAAGAGTAAAAGTTCTCTTTATCTATCTTTGAAATCATCTTCATCTCTGGGAACAGAGGTCTTCTTCTCTCCCTGGGGGCACAGGGTCTTCATCACTCTTCTCTCTCTCTCTGTTCAAACTTCTCATGGGATCACAGCTACTTCAACATCTGCTTACTTTAGCATGGAGGCCTTTGCTCATATCTTCAATTTGAATGCTTCATCCCACATACTTTTCAATGAGTTACAGGGAAAAAGAGTCTGATGTGTCAATTATATTCTTCTCCATAGCTTTACACGAGGATTTCAGCTTGAACTTAAGGCATCTCCCCATCCTCCTGCCATATGGAACTTGATTCTTTCTTTACTGACCTTGGTGTCTTCTTGTTGTTTCTCTATGTGTCTTCACTCTGTCCTTTTCTCTCGCTGAGGAAGGATTGAAGTTCTACAAGACTTATTTGGGCACTGTAAGAGTTAAGATCTCACCTGGGACTTGCAGATGGTGATTCCTGCAGGGACGTGATCCCTGCCAGGCGATGGCCAGATTACTCATGGTGATGGATCTTCAGGCCCCACTGGGGCTGTGTCAGAATTTCAGGGGGCCCGGGCTAGGACAGCAGCAGCCACTCTGGCCACGTGGCTGTTTTCCAGCCCCTGCTGTGTTCAATTCCAGCCCCTGCTGTGTTCAATTCCAGCTGTGAGGCCGCTTTCTGCACAAGGCTGCAGAGCCACCTTGGGTTTTTCGGTGGCCGCACTGTGGGGAGGGCCAGGATCTCGTTGGCCAGGCTTAGACTCAGTGGCCGATGGTGTCCCCTCCCCCTGGCCTGCAGCTGCCCTACCTTGGCTGGGGCCCTGCAGCCTCCCCTCCTGTCGTGGTTTGACATGGAGGTGAATTTTTTCAGGAAGTTGGGTCAAACCAATCAGTGGTCAGGTTTGGATATTGGCACCTGGAGTGACCACTGAAAGTATGGACATGCCTCTGAGAACACAGGGGGTTAAAAGCAGGAACTCCCAGGGGAACTGTCTCTTTGGTTCCGGTCGTCAGAGAGTGCAGACTCTCCCCTGCCCAGCCACGGGCTGGGTGCAGGAGGGGAAGCCACGCGGCCTTGCCCAGGTAGGCCGAGGGGCTGAGGGTCTGGAACCGAGCCAGCTCCTGTGGACGGAAGGGTGGAGAGAAGCGGAGATGCCTTTGTTTCCCCCCCGCCCCCCCCCCCAGGGGGAAAGAGACAGAGAGCCTGACGGCACCTGGAAATTTGCCGGCAGAGGAGAAGGAGAAGGGGGGGGGGATGGTGCCCAGCGTGGGAGACGGAATGCTGGACCGAGATATCAGCCGTCCAGGGAGTCTGAACTTTTAACCCTTTCCAGGAAATGAGGGCTTTGTAAAATATTACTCCTCCTCGATTTGTAGTGGAAGAGAGACAGTCCGGGACCTGAGATGTTAGAAGAAGAAACTTTTAGGTGGGAGGAGATGATGAAGTAGCTTTTGACTGGACTTTTCTTGTTAGCCATGGACTGAACCAAAATCTCCTGCAATAGAGACTGCATTTTAGGGGGATGCAGTGGTGACCCAAGGAGACCTGCTTCAGTTTCTAACAGCACAGGAATGGCAAGAACAGAGGAAAGCTGAGGAGGGAATGGTGATGCCCTCTGTCTTCGGGAAGATGATGATCTCTGTTCCTGGACCCTTGGCCCCAGGGGAAAATGGGGGGCACTGTAGTCCCAGGATGAGAAACTGAACTGTTATATCTTTGGGTCCGTGGCAAAGCATCCTTAAAGGAGCCCTATGAGCAGTCTGTCCATGCACGGTGGTGAGAGCACTGTGACATGGAATTGAGAGTGTCACACTGGCAGATTTTCTCCGGGCGGTTGCCATGTGTGACAGGGAAACACAGGAGGTGGCAACTGTGTTTCCTGGGGGGTCTGTGGTGCAAGAGAGACTTCTCTCTCCCTTGATAGACTGAGTATTGATTATCTGAAGGGTGGCAACTTGATCAGGAATCCCGGGTGATGTTTCATAGGGGGTTTTTTGGAAATTGGGAGGAGGAGGGGTGTTTTAAAAGGTCTTCATCCTGGATTTAGTTCATGTGTTTTCTGTAGTAGTAGTTTAATAAAGTTTTTTTTTCCCTTTGTTATTAAGCTTGGGCCTGCTCTGCTCTGTTCCTGATAACATCTCACAGCATTTACTTGGGAAGGTGTATTTTCATGGGGGCACTGGCATTGCGCCAGTGTCCAACCATGACACCTCCCCTGCCCGGCCACCGGGCCAGGAGGGGGAAGTGAAGTGTTGCACTTCGGTGAGCGTGCTTTTGGGGCCCAGAGCACGCTGCCTAAAAAGAAGCTAACAAATAAAAAGCAAGGATGGATCTCTGTTTGGACGTCCAAAGAGTGTTTCTTCTAAGAGGGTCCAGGGACAAAGACAAAAACAGGGTGGAAGGCACAGGGTTAAATAAGGGGAAGAAGGGGTGGATCTGAGGGACAAGGGCCAATGGAAACAGGGGGAAGTGGTGCAGGGGAGGAGCAGTAAACCGGGGGAACCAACAAGGCAACAGTAGTGGAGCAAGGTGGCAAATGAGAGCCAGTGGGGATTGGAAAAGGAGAGAACATTCTTGGGGGGGGTGCCAGTATGGAAAAGGGGGCTGAACACTGGTGACATCAACTGGAGGAGCCAGTAAAACTTAAAAAATTAACATGTGCTTGCAGAGGCTTACGGGAGGGAGGCTTTTCTCACCCTAACCCTGAGGGGTGTTTCTCCTAGCCTGTTTCTGCCCTTCCAAGGTTGAAGCGCTGTAGTCTCTGTGGCTCCCCAGCCTCCACAGGGAAGAACCTCTCTCCAGATGCCAGAAGAAAGCTTTTCCTGGCGTTTCTTAGTTTTTAACATGTGTGTTCACAGGGGCTTGTTCAGCTTTCTAGTGGTTTAACAACATGTCAGCCGTCAAAACTAGTCACTCTTTGGTGTTTTTAGACATGGAGGAAGCTCTCAGCAGCTCCTCTCAGAAAAATCATTTCAGTAGGTGGCTTCTTCCTGCCTCACCAAATGCCACTTAATGCAAAAGCAGCACAACTAGTAATTACAACTTGCATCCCCACTTTTATAAACATGTCCCCCAGCACATAGCTGCTGCCTCTTTGATTCCAGCCTTGATACCTTTTGCTCTTGGCAGTATCAGAGCTTCTGCTCTTTTCCTGTACTGTAACAAATATTTGTTACCAAGTCTGGAACCCAGCCGACCAAAAATGGGGAAGGCAGAATTCTCATTGCTACTGCACCAGCATATTCTGGTCTGTCTTGCAAAATCTTTTTATGATTGTTTCCAGGGCCACTGTGCAACTTGAACAGTTTCTTCCTTTTTTAGGAAGCGAAAGATAACTTGTAATAGATTTCATTTGGGATGTTGGGGTTTTTTTCTTTTTTTCCTGCTGCTCTTCCTGTGCTTTTTAATTCCCTGCCATGCTCAGCAACAAGGGTGTGTTGTTTTTATTCTCCCCATGTTTTATGTGGTATTTGGTTGTCTTAAAATCATTCCCTCCTTGATAAATAAGCAGCATTCAGAAGGAAAGAAAGGGAAGTGCAAGGTTAATGTTCAGCTTCTACCCAGTATGTGTCTTAGTTTAATTTAAAAATGTGTATGTATATAACATCAATAAACTTCCATATTAGGAGAAAGCCTCTCTAGCTAATTGAGTGAAGAGGTATCTATAGAAATAATCACTTTGGGATCTAGTGTTTGCACCTTCAGTTAGTCTTCTCTGAAAGAGGTGACATCTACCCTCTTCATGTGGATATAATTTCTGATTTTAGTCTGAACTGATTGAGCACAACCAGACTGCTGCTTTAATCTAGGTATAGTATGTGTTGTATCCCATACCTCTGATCCTAAAAGACACACCTCTTGTTCTGGAAAAACCTCCCACTTTTACGTGGCAGAGGCTGATTTTCTCTCTCTCAGTGGAGATACTCCACAGCAAGCTTTTGATGTTAAACTCAGAACCGAAATGATGGTTGCTGTTCTCGTGTGTGCCTGAAGCGTATGTGAGTGAAAACCTCCTTGTATTTGATATCCTGCAAACTGGAAGAGTGTGATTTTTCCAACTGAAACCAAAATGTTGGGATTTTGCTGTCCTCTTCCATCAGCGTCTTAATTTATGAAGCTGAAATGGAAGTTGGCCTAAGCAACATCTGACTGATACTTGTGCTTGAGAACAGAGCCAAAAGCTGAGCAAACTTTTGTTTGGGGAACAGGAATGTTGCTTTGCTAGGTTAAGTAAAACATAAGTGTTGTATTGCACTAGATTTGATTTCTGAAGAAATAATTATTTAGTTGGTTTTGTCTGTTTTTGGTACAGGTTATTAATGCTGCTTTAGCTCTTGCTGCCAGACCAAAAAGTCAAGTTGTGAAAAACAACATGGAGATGTATAGGAGTTCATGGGAGAATCACATCCGTGTTCTTACTGAAGCTGTGGATGACATAACAAGTATTGATGATTTCCTTGCTGTATCAGGTATGATAATTTTCAGAATCCAGTTGTTCTTTTATATGCTTTGAAAAATTTTCATCACTTTTCAATAGGAAAACGGTGAAAGATGAGATTGTATAGTGATTTGTGAACGCATTGCTGTTGTTTCAAATGTCCCCACCCAGTGGATATTCCTGCTGTGCATGGTGTAGAGCTGGGCAGAAGTCCCTGGGGCTGACCAGGTGGGTGTGACAGGGGTACATTTATCCATCCCCACAGCTTCATTTACCTCTGCAGTTTCAAATCCTCTCTGCAGCTGTGAGAAGTGTCCGAGGAAAGAAAGTGCATATCCCTGTGCATACAGCTTAAACAAGAGGTTCTTGTGATACCCTGTGTTCCAGTTGCTGGGGAATGCACAGTAGAATTTCTGGAATTTTCAGTGTCACGGATATTTGTCACACAGAATATACTTTCACAGATCTCTTCAGTGAAAGAGGCCTTGGGTAGTAAACTGTATTTACTGAAGCAGTGTCTTCAGCATTTAAAAAGAAGAGAGAAAACAGTTGTTTCAGTTTTTGCAGTTTAAAGATCCCAGTTCTGAATTAAGTTTCTGCCCTCACAGTCTCACTTTCCTTAGTGAGGAAAACAGAAGCATTTCAGTTGCACAGTGCCTTTTTTTTTTTTCTGTTGCTCCTGCTAAAATACACCTTCATATGCATAGTTTACAAATCCTTGTATTGTGAAGCGCATGTAAATTTATATAATTCTACTTTTCTGATTTCTCTTAAAGTAGCATAACATGGAAAGGAAGGAAAAGTTTGTCTCATCTGCCTCAAATGTGGTCTAATTTCGGTGTGGTCAGTGGGCTCTGTGCTTGCCCATTTCTCTTTGGGCATGTCCTTTGGGCTTACTTCCATTAGTTAGGACTGCTTGGTTTATGCAGCAGTAGGAAACACGAGTAGTTCTGCAGGTGTCAGTAGTTTAAAACCCTTGTAAGTGAACTCACAGCTAAGTTCATATTCCCAAGGTTTGCTTTGCTCATTAAACCTGAGGGTTTAATGCCTGGAAGGGGCAGAGTTTGGGTGTTCATTGCTCTAAAGCTTACTTGGTATCATCACTGTGGGGGCTGGAAGCTGCTGGAATGGAGTCCCAGTAAGTGAGTGGTGTTTTTCTTACCATCAGGGTGTGGATACTGCAGTGCAACCAGCATGAGCAGAGATGGCTGTTCAGGCCCTTTGTGGGTCTGCTGATGTGGGATACAGACTTCTCCTCAGGGTAGGGAAATTCTCCTTGCTTTACAAGGCCAGCTGGTGTACCTGGCAAGTGACTTAGATCTGAGTGTAGGAGAATTCGCTGCAAATAGTGTGGCTTAGTTATTTATAGTTTCTCTCCTGTGTGTATCTCAACATCTTCATACAGAGTAGCATAACCTGAGAACTATTTTCTCCCCCTGTAAGTTAGCCTTTGATGGAAGTGCTTTATGAACCTGCCTTTGCTTATAGTGCAAATCTTCCCTGTTCCTGAGATTTCCTGAAATTTATGCAGGTTTTGCTAAAGCTGTTAATAAAGAAATGAAACAAGTCAATTGCTAATGAATAAAATACATGAATCTCTTTAAAACTCAGGAGATTCCACAATAGGTTAAAAATCTGTCAGATTTATTGAGCTCAATTATTATTTTTATCTATACAGCTATGATTCATTGAAATGGCACATTTCAGGTTTGGTTTTTTTTCCCCCCCCAAAATTTCTTGGACTGGAAGAATAAAATTAAGCAATCCAATAATAACTGTGTAGAAGAAAAATCTGTCATTGGGCAGCTGCTCATTTCAGAGAAGACTCCTGGCTTTTTAGTGTATTTATAGTCTTTGGTTGAACACATTAAAGTGATTGACTGTTTCACAGTAAGTAAGAGCAGAAACTATTTCAGGTAGCACTGATGTGTAGGCCTACATGCCATGAGGTCCAAGAAAGGCAAACATTGCTGTATTTCCTTTAAACTGTGTGTAGCACATCTTCTGTAAGCTTTGGTAGAACCCTTTGGCACATGTTAATTTAATTTGTTTAAGCTTCAAGTGTCATGCTTGTTCTTAAGGGCTCTGTTGAGAAGATATTTCTCTATGGCAATGTCACCTTTTTGCTCTGGGAAGGTTTTTTTTACTAATTCATGTACAAAGAAGTAATTATTAGGAGTAATTGTAAGGAGCAGTGCAAACCACTCTTGGTTTACTCCACAGGGTATTAGCACCATTGCTGTGTTCTGAGGGATTAAAACATTCACATACTGCTCTGTCTAAATAGAAGGGTTAGAAGTGTAATAGGAGATGGTATCTGCCCTTTTTTGGAAATGACTCAATAATTAGGAAAGGTAATGTGCATTGAGGGTTTTGCATCGTGTTTGAGAGGAAGGGAATTCCAGAACTGGTATTTAATGGCTCTGTTTTATTTCTACAGAAATTAGTATTGCACCTCTCGTGCCAGCGTGGGCATTCTGGGCAAGAAATACCTTTTTAAATAGCAGATTCCTTTCAAAACAGGTTCTGGCTGTGGCAGCTCCTCACTCATGTGACTTAGAGTTGCTGAGTTTGCAGGTGGTGGGGGAAAGGATGAATCCTGGAGTGTCAGAATTGCATTCAGAGTTACAGGACACTTTTTAGGAAATACAGTAAACACACCTTCCCCAGTGGTTCTGGCGATTCAGAACTCTGCATCATACAGGAGAATTGCCTACTTTAAAGTACATTTAAAATTTCTTCGTGGACTGATTGAGAGGTCAGTTATTTCTGACAATCCTGCCTGTCCCACTGGCACTCAGGGAATGAGAATTGTGAGCATTTGGAAGGTTGGTTGTTTTTTTCTTGATGCTTATTTTTTTGTTTTGTTTGTTTTTTAAATTTTTTTAATTGTCTCATAAATGATATCTAATAAAAAACAAAATGCTGCTCTTCTTTTTCTGTATTGGTCTTTGATTTTCAGATTCATGCATCTTGAAATTGGATTTTTTTTCAGTTGTGTTTTGTTCTTGCCAGTTATATGGTACTATAATCAAAGGAGAACAACAAAAAAAAAAGACGAAATCAGGTCTTTTGCAAGTGAATAAGAGGTCTGATTGGAAATAGTTGCAGCAGAGGTCTGTTCCTTATAAAGGAAAGCAAGAGTTAATGACTTGTGTTAAAAAAAACTCATTGTAATTATGAAACATTATAAATTATGATACTGTTGTTCATAGATTTGTTACACCTTGTAGGAACAGAGAATCAGTCTCAGCCTATCGGTTTTGGATAGTTAATTTATGCAAGGAAGAATGTGGGTGTTAATCTTTACAACCCACTGACATTAAGTTAAAAAATTACTGTCATCCATTTATCATGATGATGTGAAGTCTGCAGATCCATAAATTAAAATGTGCTGTTGCATTTGAGGCATGAATTTCCAGGAAACTGGTTTTGTTCTGCTTGTAATTGCATTCATGGTGGTAAATCTGAAGTTTTATCCTCAAGCCTCTGCTCTTGTAAACTGGCTCTTAGTGTCTTCTCCCTCGTACAATTAGCCTGAAACAGAGTTTGAGGCTCGTTTCCCGATGTTGATTCTTCTGTGTTATTTTAATACTCTTTTATTCAAAACTGCCTTAGTGAACGTAGTGGGTGTAGGTAGAAAATCTGAAATGTCAGTATTTCCTTCTTTTGTATGTATGTTTTCTGCTCCTGATGATGGTGTGTAATTGCAATGACAGGCTAATTGCAATTATTAAGTATTTCAATTTTGTCATATGTTAGAAAAACAGTAAGAAAAGACTTGGCTTTTTTAGTCCCAGAATTAACTTTTTCAAGGATCATATAGGTAAGATCTGAAGTGTGTTTATATATACAAAATTCTCAGGACCTGTGGGGTGGTGTTTTTTTTTTTTTTTTTCCCTTTCTGTTGTCTTTTTGAAGAGCTTGCATGACAGTCCCCTGCACTGCTTCTGTGTCCTGTTAAAGTCATTGCCCAAACTAAGATTTCATCAGCTGGGCCTTCTCTTCAGCCTCCCTAATGCTGTCCTGAATTTTGCTCGTTGTGATATTTATAATATCACAATGCTTAAATTCCTTTAATAGTAGCTCCTCTTTTGCCAAAATGGAAGTGCCATGTTTTCATAAACCCGTTTCCTTGTTCGTCTCTTTTCTCATTCCTCCATGTGTGTGAGTAAATCTGTCGTCTTCAAGTACAGTCCACAAATGACCCAGAGCCTTTTTTGTTGTGTAAAATGAAGTCTGTGCTCTCTGCCCTTTTATGTAACTTCTTAAAATAAAATTTGTCTAAAGTGCATTTTGTCCCTTTTAATTGCATCAGCACTTTTAGCTGAATTAATTTTTTAAGATAAATCCGTTCCAAATAATGGGTAATAAGTCATTAGACACTGAGAGGGCTTTGTCTGATGTCCAGTTTGTTATTTCCCTGCCAGAAGTTCTGTTTGCTGCTCTTTTCCTGATGAAGTCACAGGGAATGCTGTGACTTCCATGTCTGCCTCGGGTGAGGGTTTGTGTCCTTGCCCCCTGCAGTTTGCACTGCTGTATTGGCAAATGTGGACACAGGCAAATCAATCTGCAGTGGAATCAATCTGCAGAGGGCCTCTGGTAGTCCTGTGAACAGAACAGTATTTTATAATGAATCCACAGGTGCTCCACAAATTCAGCTCCTTACAGGAGCTGGCCTGAGGGCTCTTAAATAGGTAAAGACTTCAGAGACTGCTGAAGAAATTCTGTGATGGGATAAAGGATCATTCAAGATTACCTGAGCAGGCAAAAGAGAACAGCATTTATGCTGAGGAACTGGGACCAATCAGTGGCTCCTGACAAGAAGGACAAGAGCCATCGTTCACTTTCCTGTGGTACTCTTGTTCTGGGGTGATGGGCAGACTTTCAGAGCAGATCCAAGGAAACCTTGCACATTTTTCCCACCAAATGGAGCACAGAAGATGACATTCCACATGTGGAGTGTGCAGGGAATTCCTGAAAAGTCTGAAATCATGCAAGCTAGATGTCTTTTCCAGTCTTGTAGTCTTTCCCTTGGAATCTAAAAATTAAGTTTTTCCAAGCATGGTGGGAAACAGTACGATGCCACCATGTTAGAACAAAAGTTGCCTTTTAATGTAAACCTGTGCCATCAGAAACTACTTTTAATTCAAGGCAAGCAGCAAAAGATTGGATTTTACAGTAAAGCTGTTGGAGAAAATCCTTTTTGTGGGCGCAAACAGCCTTATGGCCATCAACAACAGCTAAGAGATGATATTTTGGTCTGCTTTTGTTTGATTTCAGTGAAAATTTCTCAGTTCAACATCAGGAAAAAGAACCTACCATATGTATTTTAGCCACAGGCTTATTTTTGAAAACGTAATTTACTGATCACAAAGAGGGAGCAAATGCCCAGCTTCACTTCTTTCCCCAACATTTATAGCTCCAGATCTGGAGCCCCAGCTGCTGCTGCTGCAGTTTCTAGAGCTGGGAGAGATCTTCAGAAGTTGATTAGGAAAGAGTGGGTCAGGTGGACTTGATGACCATGTGGGATAGCATGTATGAAACAGCTGAACAGAGAAGCAGAATTAAAGACTAACAAGGATTAGAAGAAAGCTCTGAAGATTCTCTACTAAAAGCATCTTGTGCAGAGCAGGGCAAACTTCCAATTTCCTGCAGAAATTCAGTTTGAGACTTCTTCAGTTATATGTGGTCCAGATCTTGGTTTTAATTTGGTCTTAGCAAGTATTGTACAACAAATCCTAAGCAATGCAACACAACTAGTATTAATCTACTGCAATAAAATGTAAAAAATGTCTGCTTGGCAAATCCCTTCTCCTGCTTGCATCACTGAGAGAAGAATGAAGTTCATCTGAATCACGCCAATTAAGAGTAGATTCATGTAAGAGTATTTCCATAAGATATATTTTTGGAGGATGGGGACTGGAGAAGGAAGCACTGACCCAGTGCTTTATTATTTCTATGTAGTACTAAACCAGTTGAGCATTTTTAGAAAAGAAACCTCTTGGTTTGTTTGTACTAATTCCTGGCTGGATTGCACAGAAGTCAGTTTCTCTTTGGTAATGTTCTTCTCCAGCCTGTTCCAGGTTTAAGGGTTATTTTTGGCTTTCGTTGCATTTTTTGGAAGAGCTACATGAGATGGACTTTTGTGTCTCAGCTCTATTCCTGTGTATATTGTTGATGTTCTTTGTAGGCTTTGTATTAATGTCTGTTTGTGATGGATGGCATAAAGCAGCTGAATGAAGTTTGTGCAGTTCTTTGCTCACGTTCTCCTGGACTCGGGTACCATGGATTGCACTGAGCAGCTGTCAGTCTTAACACACTTCATCCTTAAGGGACCTTAAATTAGACAGTTGCAGGCTTTGTCATTGTCTCTGCATTAGTATTAAGCCAGTGTTTGTTATGAATAATAACTTTTTTAAGAAAAGTAGTTGTTAAATAGGTGATTTATTTTTTTTTTACCAAGTCTGATGAGCATTTCTTCCTCCATCTTCAGCTGAATACATTTCCTAAGCTTAGTCTCCCTTGTTTTTCTTCAGTACTCAGTGGACAGAGAAGCTCATTTTGGGAGAGTGTGACTGCTTGTTCTGGATGATGCAGTCATTCTCTCTTAAATACAGAAAATACTTGCTGAGATTAGACTAATATAAAATGTTATTAATTCTCCCCTTCATCTTCTGGTCTGATGTATTTCCTGTTGGTAGTGAGGTTTTTTTAAATGTGTAGCAGATCTGTAGCATTTTTGTGCAATAGAGGCAGACCTTTCCTCAATTTCTTCAAAATTACTTTGCATCAGCCATTAAAAAAAAAAAAAACCCTCATGTCTGTTTAGTTCCTCTGCCTTTTCACATCCCTAAATGCAATTACATGCGAGTACTCTTCCAGGTTTTATAATGTTCTTGAATATCACACAGCCTTCCTTATCTCTGCCCTGTGGTAGTTACTCTGCTGTTGAGCTGTTCTTCATTGTTCAGTGTCACATTCTGTATATAAAGGTATTCTTAAGAAAAAACTTTCTTGATGCTGTCCTGTTAATGGCATCGTATTAATTTATCCATGATTGTGTTATAGTCTACCCAGTGCTGGGTTTTTTTTTCCTCCCAGAACCTCAGGTGATCTGAAAGAATAATTTATAGTTGCCATAGGAGGCAGGCAGGCAGGATGGAAACAGGCCAAGATATGAAGGGGGTGTTAATATCTTTTTGTTACACTTGAAGGGAAGAGAAGGCTCTGGGGTTTTAGTATAAAACCCCTTTTTCTTGTTAGCAACAAAACCAGCAAACTTCAAGCTAAAGATGGCTTAATGTAACTTAATTTCTGACAGTTTGAGAGAGGAGGGTGCAGAGCAGCAGAGGTGGTTAATGTATTCTCCTCTGTTCATTGTGTCTGCTAACCAGTGGTTCTGCTTCTTTTAGGATCTGTGATGGTTCCCACTGATGGCCACACATCAGCAAACTGTGTCCAAACTAAAGTGGTAGTTACTCTGGAAAAGCCTGTCCGTCCCTACTAATTCTGCTCATGTTCCATTGTAAGTTTAAGATCTCCTTAGAAATTTATTTAAAGCCAACTGCTGAAGTTCAGGTTAAAAGTTCTGAAAGGTTGTATCCAATGTTGTAGCATTTTGAAGTTCAGAAACCATTTTACAAGTGATTTCTCCTCATTTTATTCCTAAATTTGCTCAGTTCTTCAGTAGTGTGCATTTCAGTTGAAAATTTCTCATTTCCTTCCTCCTCTACCCCAAAATCTTCTAATTTCATTCCTTTGAAGTTTTAGAATATAAACTTTCAGTGTCCTTCCTTCCTCATTTTCTCATTAAGACCAACTGAAAAAGCCTTCTGAAAAAAGATGCCAATGTGGGTAAGGCTGTAAAACTTCAATGCTTTGTCTGCTTATTTAGGGTAGCCACTTGCAAACAGTGTATGACATCTCTGCATCTCTGCCTTTGTTTTTTTTTCTGTTTTTTTTTTTTTTTTTTTTTTTTTTTTTTGGATGCACTTTATTGTGTTGTGGTTTTGTTCAGTGATTCAGGAATGTGTGTTAGTGCTCATCGTGCTGAACAGCTACACTAAGCCTGCATTTTGGGAGGTGGTAGTCTGAGGTTACTGCAGTTTGCACTTCTGCAGGCACAGCTTTATGTGCTTTACTGGTCGCTTGTTTTTTTTTTATTTTTCAAAATACACAGTTCTGCTCAAGTCAGATACAAAGTGTTGGGTGTAATCAGGGCTAATCAGATTAGATAATATAATAATGCAGTGATTTTCATCTTAGTGGCTACAGAAATGCTCTTAGAATGGACTCTGAGATTGAGATATCTAAGGGGCTCCCTAGTAGGGCTTTGTAGAGGTAAGATCACCCTTTTAACTTTGTGACATACATGTTAAAAAAAACACCACTGGATGAGTAGCACTTCTGTGCATGGAAAGGCTAAGTCTCAGCATGGAAGTATTAATAGCATGATGTTTTGGATTTTGACTGGGCTCTATTTCACATCACTTTGGACAGTTGTAGTCATTGAGATGGCAATCTAGACAGTTGAAGTCACTCAAACTGCAAAATATACTGTAAATACTTGGGCAAGGAGTAGGGCAATGAGTCTGATTTCTGTCTTGCTTATCTCTCTTGATATATTTTGTTTTCCATCAATAGTTTAAAGTTCTGGTTCCGTTTATTGCCACTTTTGCAGTCCATGTAGCATGTTTACAGATAAATCACAAAAACTGCCAATTACGGATTCGCCCTTAGTGAATGGAGATCATGGGGAAAAAACCCAAACCAACAAGGTGCTATTGAGAGACTTAGGATTAAATTCGGTGTTGTCATGCTGGCCTTCTGGCACCTGCAATAGCAAAATACCGTGCCTTGCTTTTTGCAGGAGAATAAACGTAAGAACTGAAGTTTAACACAAGAGACGTATGTGCTTAATTACGGTTCCAGTAGGAAGGTAAATGACACTGTGGGTTTCAATAACTTGTATGTCAGGTTTGTTCAGCCTGACTGTAATGTGCTTCAGGATAAATAGGAATTCGCTAAACTTAAAATGGCCGAGCTCCCTCTTTGTTGTTCTCACCTGGCTTGTTTTCTTAAACAGCCTTGGATTTTTCCCTTTTTTATCAACACTAAGAGCTGGATCTGTGTGTCACTGAGCATGCACAGTTTGTTCTTGGTGGTGCAGCTCTTAGCCCTTGATGACCCACCTGGAAACTCTGTCAAAACCATCATAATACTTTGCCCTCACTGGGAAAATCCTCTTACTTTTCCCTGTTCTTTCTTTTAAACTCTTTTTCTTCCATAACGTTACAATAGCTGTCATTTCAACAATGTAGGGATGTATCCTGTGGAGGAGTAGGAGGTTTAGTTGTGCTGCTTACTGAAATGGATATTTTTAAATGGAAGTAAGGACAAGAACTATTTGCAGCATCTTAGATACATCTTTACTATCAGATATTCTTTGGGAAATCACAGCATTATTTGCCTTTAATTACTGTTGAGCTAGCATGCTTCTAGTGTTTTCTTAATTGACTTCAGAAATTTCTAGGCTCGCCTGTAGTAACTGATTTGTAGGTCAGTATTTTGTATAGGCTTAGGGTTTTTTTTTTCACTACACATTTAAGTTCATTGACATTGAACTGGTTTGCTTAATTCACTGATCACTTGGTGCTGTGATACCATCTTCAGTTCTTTGTTGTCAGCTTTGACTGTCTGGGAATGAGAAAAGACAAGAAAAATTCCCTCCTTCATTACTTTGGTACTCTCCTTTTATATTGCTTTTGAAAGCATTGAATTACACTATTTCAGAGCCAATCCCTGTGGAAATGCTGGCTTACAGAGTTGGGAAGACTGTCTGCTTGTTTCTGCCCTTTCTTTTGTCTTGTGTAAGAAGCAACACCAGTAAATCTGTCATTTATTCTGTGCCATCTCAGAGCTCTCTGGGAATAGCAGTTGAAAGCCTTTTAGAAATCCGGTGTACAGTTACCAGCTGCAGTACTTACTTCACTTTTTGCTGGTGCCTCCAGTTTGTGATACACAGCTTCCTACTCTATGGGGCTACTTGGACTCTTAATTATGCAATATTCCTGTCTCTCTCTGTTCTCTTTTATACAGTAGTTAATACCAGTTTGCCAGCAGAAATACTACACACAGCTTTCTGATTGCCCTCATTCCTCCCAGCTGCCTCACAAGTTACCACCACAGTCATCCATTTTTCTTACTCTGCTATTAAGATAAATAGAACTTGAAATGCTGCATGTCACAATGGATAGTTGGAGTAATTTTGTTTTCTTCAGAGGAATGTCTTCTTCCTGGAGATTTGTTGATGTCATGGTATCCATTTTGTTTTAATTGAAAATCTTGCAATTAATCTCCTGCCTCCCTTCAGTATCCATATTCCATATCCTTGCCTCAGAAGTAGCTTACAGTCCTGATACACTGATTTAAATGCAGATTGCTCTTGCAACACTCCTGGCCTAGACCCAAGAGCAAACATTAGAGTGTGTTACACTTGTTTGGCCGTGGGTGTGTTCTTAGGGATTGCTTGGTTAGGTGTGGTGTGTCCTGCCACCAGATCTGACCCTGCATCACAGGCTCATTTTGGGAACCGTTCTGACAAGCCTTGTCCCATAAAAACCTGCTATACAAAATTAGTATTTTCTAAATCAAGATTTTCTGCGCTTGTTAGTGAGGGTATGGGAACATTTTAGTGGTGAACTTCTGGAGAGCTGTAGAGGGGTAAGAGTGACTGGGATGCATGGAGTCACTGAGCAAGTAGGCAGGACTAAGGAGCTGGGTAGTGCAGTTCAACAGTGGACTTGGAATTTTGACGACTTGAGGTTTTCATTCAGAAACTGAAATTTCATTTTGAATTCCTGCTCTGTTCTTCCCGAATTTCAGTAAGTTGTTGCTGAGACTTTGTTAGCTGCGAGATTCATTTCTCATCACAGGCTTTGCAAACTACTGGTATCTTCCTCAAAAGTTTTGAAGGCTGATGCATTTGGAATTCACTTTATATGGGATTTGGGTGGGCTGAGATTTGGCAGCCTTTGAAGCATGGTCCAAGATGCACGGGTTTGATGCAGATTTGGATTAATTTTTCGTGTGTTTATTTCCCAACAGGCTGCTTGCTAATGGCTTTCCAGCTGCAGCTGTGGCAGTAGCTTTTAATGGATTTGTGCAGCTTTGCAGGAATTGATTTGCTTGCTTTTTGTAATGAGGCCTACTAGAAATATACACAAGTGTTCCCAAGAACTGGTATGAAAATAAGCACAACCAAATGGTAAGGGAAGATTTTGGTCAATGGTGTTAAGAGTTTAAGGTGACAGTGCTACTGTAGTGCACAATGTGGGACTCTGTTTCAAGGATAAGATACAAAAGCTTTTTCTGGGAGAGCAGGATCCAGTTGTGTTGTAGTTCTGAAACTGGAGTGTGCTTTTATTACTGGAAGCAGCATGTCAAATCTGTTCTTTCAAAATGAAACATGAGAAAACAGACTTGCATGTGTGCACAAGATGAGCAAAGCTAAGTCCCCTCTTGTGAACCTGTTATCAAGCAGTAGTACACAAATGAGGTTTTCTTGATAATCCAAAGGCAGCCTACCTTTGAAATCTCCAGCAGCTGGACAGGACATGTGCTTGTTTGCTGCAAAGCTGGGAACCCTTAGCACCTGGGGAAAAAAAACCAAGTGTGAAATCAAAGGGAGTGCTAATTGAGTATGTGAGGTGCACCAAATCTGACTTACGTCCTGACTTCTGTTGCCCATAAGTTTAGCAGATAGTTCAGATTTGGTCCCAGAAATTTGGTGGATGGTAGTGTAATGAAACTTACAACACACCTCCCAGACTTACGTCCTCCAAAACCCAAACAAGCTGAAAACATACAGGCAGCACCTGTCCTCCACCAAGAACAAAAATGGTACCAGCTTAGACTTCAGTGGGAAAACCGAAGAGGCAGCTTTTCTCTGCAAGTGAGAGGTGACTTTTCAAGAGCAAACAACACAGTTTGCAGAGGAGTATCCACCAGGAAAACCGACAAGTTTGTCACAGCTTTGCCACCATTTTTGCAAGGGAGACTTGAGGTTTCCTACCCCAATTGTCTCCTGTCAATGAAATGTTTTCTATCTGTTAACTCTTGTCCCTCTGTGCACTGGTTGTTGTATCAAAAAGTATTTATAGCTGTTGATCACCTGCTTACTACAGGAGGTACAGAGCTGTAGCAAGAGAATATTATCATAAAGTCAGAATTTTCACCTGAGCAATTATCTAAGAGTGGCAGATGGCTGTTACCTTTAAACAGTATTTTACAGACCAATGAAATAGGCACCATTTAACATAAGGGCTGCTTTGTTGCACACACTGTGAAGCAGGTAATGCAGAGCTCTCCAGTTTTACACCCCTGATCTTGCAGAAGGAAATAGATGATATATTATCACATTTCTTAATTCTTCCCTCTCCCCACCCAAGGAAAAGAAATCTCTCGAAGGTAACAAATTGTTCAAACCTTCCAGCTGATGCAAAGACAGACATTCTCTAGTAATTGCAAATTTCTTCTTATGCTGTTTGGTCCAAACTGGGAAGATTGCCAGCTCTTCATTCTGTAGCATGCGCTCTGAAATTATGAACTAGGTTATCAGCTATGCATTGATTTGTAAGATAGGTGCTATGAACTATTTCCCTGTAATCTGGCTAGTTATTTCCCTGCTCCAAAGACTTTTCCTTTCCAGTGAGGTACATCTCAGTGTAATTCCTGGCATAAACTAATTCTTTCAGATAATCCTTTACTCGGAAATCATTGCTTTTGCCATTTTAGACTTAAAGATTTAGGATTTATCAAGGCCTTTCTGAGTTTTTAAGAGATATTTTCATGAAGTTAGGCAATATTTTAGCTAGATTTGGATTCTGAATGCAGAACTTAAAAAGCAAAATAAATTTTCCTTTTCCCAGCCACAGAAGGGCAGAAACCAAATTTATTTATGCCCTGTTTAGGGCCAGCTCATATTTCACCTAGGGCAATAAAAGTGCAGACTTCAGTTCTTTCTCTTTTGGCAGAGCAAATGGTATGGAAAATTGAATCTCAACTTTCCTAGCACTGAGAATACAACTTTTTTTTTTTTTTAATTAATTGGGTGTTTAAGTAACTCTGCATTGAAACTGGGCAGGCAGGTGGGGCACAAAAAGACCAAGCCAGGGCTTGTGGAGCATTTTTTGTGGGACACAGTTGTCTGCTTACATGCTGAAGGAGAATGCTCTCCTGTAGCTCAGAATTCTCCTGCAGACAGCTCCAGCAGGCTGCTGCAAAAGTAATGGCAATGAAGAAACAAAGGAGCAAATTGCCAGGAAAAGTCTCTCCTGTTTTGTAGTTCATCTCCTGGAAAAAGAAGCCTCCCAGAATTTTTACCTGAGGTTTATAAAAGTGACAGAAAGGGAAAACGGTCTCCTGTATTTTTTGAGAGGGAATGTTCTGAGGAGGATAATGAATGCTCTGGCTGTGCAGTGTGGTGGAAATGAAGGGAACAGGCCCAGACTGAGTAGAAAGAAAATGTTATCCTGTGTATTTTTTGAGCTGACTGGCACATACTAAGGGAAAATGTGACAGAATTTTGTAAGGCAAATAATTCTCCATTATCCAGTAGCTAAAATGAAGAGTGAAAAGTAATTATTACGTCTAAGATACCAAGCTCAAAAGAAAAGTCTAAGTTAAGGCTGCCAGTCAGTGGCAAATGTTCTGAACAGTGCTATGTCAGAGTCTGTAAAAGGCCTTGCTGATGTGGAAGAGGCGTGTTCCAGTCATCTGGAGAGTCTGGTGTGCCCCTGCTCTCTTTGGCTGGCAGTTCTTACTGTTCTTCCCTGTCTATCACAGAATCCTAAAGCCATTGTGGTTGGAAGGGACCTGCAGGTCTAGTCTGTCGTGCTGCTCACAGCTGGGTCTGTATTGTATTCAGACCAAGAGCAACCTCTCAGAGCTCTTTATTCTGGTGAATCCCATTATCCTTGAGTGATTCCCCATCTCTCCCACCCCAGTCCTCAGCAGCTTCATTTTGACTGTCACTGCTCATTGGCCAGCCTCCCACTGAAGAAGTCAAAAACCAGAGACAATTAACCTGTTAATGCAGAATTAAGGTTACGTGGCAATGTTTTTCTAGTATTCTGCATTCACTAAAATTTAAATACCTAAAAAGCGTTGTCAGAGGAGAAAGATGTATGCTGGTTACCTCATAGCTTCTTGGATCTGTCTGGAAGCACTTTAAATAAAATATTTACACCTAATACAGTATTAGCTGCTTTTTGGAGCAATTTAGTAAAGCTGGGTGTATAAAGCAGGTTAGTTGAAGTAGGGCTTGCTATGGAAGAGGAAGTGGGGACTATTTGTCAGTTTTTGAGCAGATTTAGGAGACTGTAGAATCATTGAGTGGTCTGGGCTGGAAGGGACCTTGAAACCCATCTAGTTTCCCTGCCCTGGGCAGGGAAAGCATCAGCTAGATCTGGTTGCACATGTAGCATGAGAATTCTGATGTAAATAACTGCACATGGAACTATCAGTCTCCCTCCTGTAGTTGAGACAGAAAAAGGTTTCCTAGTCTAATTTTCCTAGAAAAAGGTTTGCTGCCTCATGTTGGCCCAGTGGTCATTGTTATCAGGGGTCAATGTGGTCAGGTTAAGGTTGAAGGGGTTTATTCCATTGTACTTCAAGAAGTTGAAGTTGATGAATTTGTTAAGAAGGTAAATTACTCTCTTGGAAGCAATTCACTGGTTTTGGTTATAGCTGCTTCGGTGAAGAGAATGCTCTTCTAGGAGAGAGCTGTTATTAAGGTCATGATTACCTGGGTTATCAGCATTACAATTACATAGATTCATAGCTGAGACATGGCTAGTCTGAGTAAAATTTGCTATGTTTATTCTGGAATTTAGTAGCAGTTGAAAAGGAGCAGGAGGGCATATTGCAAACACAGTTTGTGGTTAGAGTGATTTCTAAGGATTAAACAAGAATGCTCCATTTTATTTTTATTATTTTATTACTCTCTATTGTCTCCTCTTTTCCTGTCCATTTCCAATTCCTTGTTTTTCCCTTCTGGTCCTACAGAGCCAGCGGCATATTTCAGAGTATTAATACATAAACATTTCTCTGTTGCCTCTGTACATTGTGGAGGGGAAGTATGAACCATCTCTTGTAAGTTTAGAATAAAAACTGAGCTAAGATTCTTAGGTAATTGTAGTCAGAGAAGAGAAATGGGCCCCTCTGATGCCCAGCTCCTTGCAGGCCTTTGCACGTGTGTGTGGAGGATGAGGTGGATTGTCCTAAAATCAGTAATTTCTTCAGCTGACACAAGGAGGGTGTGTTCAAGGGGACTGGGCCTGAGGAAGGGGCTGGGGCCAAGCTCTGTGAGCGTGTGTCACCCCTGCGTGTTTCTGGGGAAGTGTTTCCTTGGGCTTGCAGCCCAGGGGACAGCTGAAGTCTGGACAGGGAGAAGTGCCCCCTGCCCAGCTGGATACATTGACATTTTTGCTTTTTCTGGCTCCCCTTTATCTCTGTCCTGTCCCAGTGTTCATGCTTCTGGTCTGCTTCTTGTCTGCCTGTGCTCTCTGCACATCCTTACCTAGGTCCAGGCTGGCCTGTGTGCTTCCACAGGGAACCTCCCTGTTTGCAGAGCTCTCTGAGCTTGGCTTGTGTAAAGCTTTAGGAGAGGAGAGACACTGAAATGTGCTGAGTCTAAGCTGGTGCTTCCTTCCTTTCCCCAAGGTCCTGGAATACATCTGGATGCTGAATGGGGAAACTGACAATCCAGAAACCTGTCTGGAGGCTGAATTTCCTGCCCACGAAATGGGGGGCAAGGGCTGAAGCAGAAGCAGTTAGCATCTCAAGTCAAATCTTATGTAGCTGTGTTAAAAGAAATCAAACTCTGGAAAGGATTAATATTAGTGTAAGATTCTCACTCATGCAGGGAGAGAGATTTTCTGTAATCTGAAACCTTTATCAGCTAGTTAACCTGATAATTTTGGGCTGCCAACTCTGTAATTAGCAGATACTTATTTATGACATATTTTTGTACTTCATTTCTGTTTTGGTGGTGATGTGGCAGAGAATTTTGGTGTGGGTTGGGTTGTTTTTATTTATGGGGTTTTTCGGTGGGGTTTTTTGTGCCTTTTTTTTAGCTTTCATGAGCTTAGATATTGACATTTTAAATTCATTCATGCATATGTGAATGAAAATGAGCCTTAAGGAGAAGCTGCTAACTCAATCAATGCTTTGTTCACCCTAAGGTAAAATTTGGAGGAAATACACACTTTAGTTAGTATTTTCTGGAAACAGAAGTGAAGCCAGTGTTTCAGACTGCAGGTTGAAGTTTCTAAAAACATGAAGTTTTTTGTCTCTTTTCCATGAAAAATAATCTGGAGGGACTTGCACAGATAATGGTAGATCCTGAAGGGCATTGCCTAGGGGGGTATCTTTATGCTATTCCCTCTTTTCTCTCCTCAGTCATCTTCCATCCTTTTTCTTCTGTTGTCTTGTGGCTTTTGGCTTGCAGCCTCCAGCTCAGTGTTAGAGACAGACACCATATTTCTGTCTTGTGTCCTGTGGTGTACTGGATGCTCTTAGATTTTACCTTTTTTCCAAGTTAGCTCACTGTTTCCTGACCACTCTGGCAAAATTTTGTAGACATAGTCCTTCAGGAAAATCTGTCCCATTAACATGAGGCATGCCTGTTAACTCGGGAGCCTTCTCATGTAGGTGCTTGATCTTTCTTGGCATCACAATTCCCCTTTCAGAGGGAGGTAATAGTTAAATAGTGCTGAAAAAGTCTGCACAAAGGGAATAATAAATTCATTTTCTCTAGCACCTAGAAACAACAGCATTTGCACCCACTTGTCTGCATCAGTTGATTTCTGGTCTTCACAGGTGATTTGTTCAAATGTTTTGCTATGCTCATAATGGAGAAAGGATTTTTTCCCCTTATATCAAGTCCCAAGTTTCCTTTACTTTCCTGCTGAGCAGTTGCCTGTTGGTGCATTTGTCCAGCTTGTCAGGGTTGGTCTGGGTGTCAGCCCTGTCCTCTGGAGTTTGAGCCACTTTGGGCTGTCCGGTCCATGTCACCTCCAGAGCTGCTCAGGATGCGCTCTGTGTCTGGCCTTAAACGGTCCCAGCCTCCTCGTGCCACTTCCTGAGGAGCAGCTGTCCAGCTCTGTCCTACTGCCTGCTCCTCAGTGAGCCTGCAGGGCTGCCACCCTCCCTCAGTTCCCTGTGGGGAGGCTGGGGACACTGGCACAAGTGTCCTTCAAGTCAGGGTTAAGCAGAGCACTGCCCCCATCCACAGAGCCAGTCCTTCATCCCTGAAAGCAGTGACTTTGTCCATGCTCCATTGGCCCCAGTGGTACATCAGTACTGTTTGTCCCTAATAATCTTCTTGTCCTTCTAGTGCCTGGAAATGTTTTCCTTGAGGCCTTGGACCATAATTTTTACAGGCACTGAGGTGAAGCTTTAGCTCATAGCCTTCTGGATGCTCTTTGCTTTTTAAGCCAGAGAACAGACACCTCACACTTATGTTACGGCTCTGTGTGTCTAAAGCAGGAATATTTTGGAAGTGTGAATGCATTTGGCTAAATCCCAGATAACTGGGAACCCTGCCTGTCAGTACCACCCTTGGTCTGAGACAGAATGACAGAGTTGTCAGATGGATTATCAACAAACAATATTAGAAATTATCGTTTAGTGTCTTAGATTTGGCAGATGAAGAATGTTTAGCTAATACAATCAGGGAAGAAAGGATATGTGTTTTCCTTGTTCTAAGTAATTATTTTTCTGTACTTTTCTATTAATTTAAAAATTCTTCTCTTGAAATTGCCAGGAACTTTGGACATTAAGTGATTACCAGGGATTTTATTTCTGAATAGTGACTAAGACAGTGTCTTGCTTGTAGAATATAGGTATTTTATTAAAAGAGCTGCAAGTGCCAAGAAAATCTATTTCATAAGATTGCTGATGGAAATTTAGCCTTGAGCATTGTCTGAACTTCAGTATGTAGCAAAAAGGTGGGAATTAGATTAACTTGGGGTGGTTTTGGTTTTTTTTTGGTTTTTTTTTGGGGGGGGTTTGGGTTTTTTTTTTCTTTCTGAATACAAGAAAGGTGGTAACAGGGAGTTGTATGCTGGTTCTTGCACTTTCCACTTAATTGCTTTAAGTTCTCTTAACTTTGGCACTAAAACTTGCTAAATCTAAGTATGGATGTTCTTACCATTTATTTGATGTCAGATATCTTTCTGGAGTTCATCAAATAATTTTGAATCTGTGGGAGTGTGTCTTTTGCCATACTAGATAGTGCCTTTATTGGAAAACTTGGAATCCTTTTCTGATGAGCACTCTAAGGTACCATGCCCAGGGAATAGGAGTTATCTGAAAGGAAGCTGACTTTTTGTACAAAGTTTTTGTGCTTCCCATTTTATCATGTCAACAGATGGGAAAAGATAGAAATCATTTTTTAGCTACACCATCACTGCATAGATTCCTAATTTTATGGTTTAGGTCTTGCAGAAAAGGAATGTTGTATTTTCTGTCTTGTCTTCAGGAGAACAAATTGAGTTTTATAATGCTTCTTCATGTACTAAATTTTAAAAATGTCTAGTAATTATTTTTCTTTTCTTTTTTCATAATGTCTCCATTTAGTTCACAATTTTATTTTTTTTTTTTTAGCTGAGCAGAGAAACTTGAATTAAAGTGCTTCAACTGAGGTCTTACCAGTGCCAAGTAGAGTGGAAGGGCATCACCTGTCTTTTTCTTGGATGACATGCAGAGGAAGAGCTATTGATTTTGTCCTAGAGACAGTCTGAGTCATGGCTTTGTCAGACAGCTTTATTAGCCATTGGTTAGCTCAGCTGAGATATGATTTTTGGCCATTTTTGACTAAGACCAAAATCCCAGAGGGAAATCAGAAGGTGCTGTGCACTGCCCGTGATAATTGCTGTAGCAACCGTGGCAATCTGACAATTTCCTTAAACATCTATCAATCCACTGTTACACTTAACTCTTCTGTTAGACATTGACTCATGACAAAGAGATGGTCCATCATCCTAATCTTCCTTTTCTGCTTTGGGGAAAGTAAGATACTTGGCTGAAAATCAAAAGTTGACCTAATGCATTTGTTACAGGAGGAGGAAGTATCTGTAAGATAGAGGCTGAAACAATCTTAGCTGGACTGCGACCAGTGGTGTTCCTTTTCTGTTAGATCTCCTAAGGCAAATGTATAATCTTACTTGTGCCTTGGGAAAATGAAGTTAAGCAAAGTTTTATTGATTGTGAAGTAGCTCATCTGGGAAGAGCCTCAGAACATCGTGAGAGGCTGTGGTTCTTCAGCACGTGCAGCTGGGCAGTGCCCGTGCTGGGAATAAGCTCACCTGTGGTTTCTGTGCGCGCAGATTGCGCACGGTGCCGTGCTGCCAAGGGCTTGGGAGTGTGTGATACGCACATGGATGGCATCAGGCAGCTTCCCTGTGACCCCTGACGGGTGGCCATGGAGCATGGAGCAAGAAAACCTTGCACTGCTTTTCTAGTACGACGTGGATGGACAATGCAAAATTAATGAAATCTGTATCCCTCTTTGTTGTCTTTAAACACACTATCTGAGAGCGTACACCACAGTCTAATTTATATCCAATTCTAAAATGGCTTAAAAGTAGTCTTGTCACACATACAGGTCTAATTCCATTTCTGTTGAGCGTCTGCTCTCAAGTTTGCTGTTCCATAAAGGTGGTGTTTGTGACATCCCTTAGAAAGGTTGGGACACTGGGAGCTTCCCACTATGTGTTCCATTCATACAGTATGTCCGTGAGACCATTGGCAGTTTTATTTTTTTAATGCCCCTGAGATTCATATTGTATGAAATAACCAGGTAACTGTGATCTTCCATTATGGAGGTTTTGCTTGGTAGGTCCTGGAAGAGCCCTGCCTTTCTGTTTACACAGGATTAAGCCCTTTAATTGCTGTCTTTGCTGGACAACAAAGAGCAGTGTATTCTTCACAGCAAGGCCCTTAAAGAATGGTTGTACTATCCATTCTGTCATTGTCTCTGCTAACACATGGACAGTATTAAAACAAATACAATGGTGGCCTGTACTGCTTCATTTTTGGACGTAACTATGGCTTTTTTAGTAATTTCTCCTGCGTTCTGTGCATGCCAGACCTCTCTCTCCGTCGTTATGCACATAGACAGACTGGTTTGTTTGGAAGCTTCCCCCTCCTCTGGCAAGTCTGTACACAGGAAGAGATGCCTGGAAAAGGCAAGGTGTGATATAACTTGTACAGCACAGGTTGGAGCCTGGAACGTCTTTGTGCACCTGCTCATTTGGCCCCTACTTGGATGTGTTGTGTTTGACACTGGAGGAGCTGAGGTAGCTGCCAGTGCTCTGAATGCCCTCTTTGCATGGAGCTGTCGGTCCGTGGGTGCAGCTACCAAATCTGCACACAGTGAACACACAGTGCTGACAAAGTCAGCGTTGCTAAACTCCTCTTTTTCTGCGCTCTGTGGAGGTGGTGACGTGGATCTGAAGAGGATAAGGACATTTTACGTTTACAGAGACATTCTGTGATGCAGCCATTTCATAAACTGAACCAGAATTCATAGGTTTTTGCATAGTCAGAATCCCGAGGTAGTCATGCCAGTTAGTAATTCAGGATTACCTAATGGTGTGTTTTATCTGTCCAAGTTACTGTGATTGTCTAATTTATTGGATAACATAAAACATAATTTAATAGTCATGTACAAAATGGCAGTCATGTGAATTAACAAGAAACCTGTATGCTCTGAATTAATTCATGGCTTAGTGCAAGGGAAGTTTCACTGATACTTCTGAAGATGGATCAGATCTATTATCTTCACAAAATGTGCTTCTAATGTTCTTGTCGTACACTCTCTTGTGAGACAAAGCAGATTGCAGATCTGTGTAGGAAAGGAAATTCAATACCAGCACTAATGGAGAAGTTTCTAGGAGGTATTTAAGCTTTAGAGCAGTAAACATGTTATCATTTAAAGACACGTTTTATGATACTAAGAGACAGCAGAATGCCGCAACTACCTTTGTACCATAAGTTTAATTTTATATTTGCACTACTTTATCTGAAAAAAAAAGGAGTATGTCCTTCAATATTAGTTGTATAGATGGAAATATTAATGTACCACATACCTGTTCTCTCTGTAGTTCTTGACATTATTGTCTTCTAGCTTGATTTGAATTCTTACTTGTGTTTGTTATGCTTTGGTTTAGGACCAGGGTTTAGTATCAGTGTCTTTTTCCTTTGTCCTTCCTGCTGATGTTTTTTTCCCCATTTCTACATATTTGAGTATCAAAGAACGGTGTGGTAAGTACAAATAGCCAGTTGAACAATTTATATCTAGAAAGATAGAAGGGTGATAATTTACTTCAGAGTTTGATTTATCATGAGCATCTTAAGGCATCGGTGTAAAAGAAGTTAGTTTAGTTGTTGGGCAATTGTTTGTCATTGGGCCTCATCTCGTTATGGAAGATGTTGTCACAGTGGCTTAAGAAGGTTTCAACAATAAAGTAGCAGCTTTAATATTTTTTTTCTTCATTTTGAAAATATTTACTTTGTATGTAAGGTTTTGTGGTTTTCATATTCTTACAGCACTTTCTGACTCAGTATTTTATTGTTGCTCTTGGTTATAGGAGAGTATTACAGTGCCTTTGAATTCTAGGGATCAGTAAGTGGCTGGAGAACTTCCAGGCAGTTCAGCGTCGGTTTGCCACTGTAAGCTTTGCAACCCGCTGAGCTGTGCGTGGGTGCTAAAGTGGTGCCCTTGTGCTTGCAGAGAGCCACATCCTGGAGGACGTGAACCGCTGCATCGTGGCGCTGCGGGAGCAGGACGCCGAGGGCCTGGACCGCGCCGCGGGCGCCATTCGCGGCCGCGCCGCCAGGGTGGCGCACGTCGTGGCCGGGGAGATGGACAGCTACGAGCCAGGAGCGTACACCCAGGGGGTCATGGGGCACGTGCAGCATCTCTCCGGGGCTGGTAAGGCCGAGCGTGGAGCTTCTGTCGCGTGCCACCTTTCCTTGGTACGCTGCGTTCAACGGGAATCCTGTGGGTCGCTGGGGTGGTGAACCCATCGTTCCCTGCGAGGTCTCCGCTCTCCCTTTAGCAAGTTGTTGAGTTAGGGCGAGACCGTGCGGTTCAAAACTAATTTTTGACATTTTATTTGAATTGCATGATCTACGTAAGGTTTCTTGAGTTATGGAAGACTGTTTCTGGGGTCCTTAATGCACGTAACGTCGTTTGGAGACTTGTGACGAATGAGGTAGCAGCTTCCCGCTTTATTGCTCGCCACGCCTGCTCTAAGCAGATGAAAGGCAGACCCAGAGTAGCAGGTGCATTATTTGTGTGTACTTCCACTTTAAAGACTGTTAAGCAGTAATCAGATGTCCCAAAAAGTCTCCAGTTTTGCAAAACAAATTTGAAACTTTCTAAAATGTTTAACAGTCCCCTCTACATTTCCAAAATATTAAAAAAGCGGGCATCCTATATTGGAAAATTCCTGTACCGGCCACAGGGGGTGTAACTGCACTATTCTATAAATGGCTTCTGTGTTTTCCATAAATGAATCTCTGGCTTGTCATAATGTGTACTTAATTAAAAAATAAAAATCTATGAAGTTCACAGTACTTCCATGTTTTAAATGGTTGCAAGTCTCATAGCTGGGCAGTTAAACTGCTCCTAAGAGATTTTCTGGCAAGTCTGTACATCCCTGGAATATAGGATTTGGCTTCCTGAACTCAAGAGTTCTACTTCCTCGCTCTGTCAGTCTAAACAAATGTCTAGTACCTTACATTTAACTGACATTTTACCACAAGAAAAGACAGGAATTTTGTTTGAGCTCTTTCTTAGTAAGTTCAAATATGTCCAGGGCAGAACTGTCTTCATGTGAACAGGAGTAAACTGACATTGCAGTGAAGTGGCAAAAGAGAACGATGGGAAGAGTTTGAAATAGGCTTGCCTGTTTTTATCTTGTTTTCTGATATTTTGATGGGAAAATAGAAAAATTTTCACCATTGCACTCCTTTCTTCATGATTTCTGGAAGTACCATGACAAATACTGAGAGGGAAGCAGCATAGAAAAGCATAGTTTAGATTCTCATGTAAAAGCTGAGCCTGTTTTTCTTGAAACTGATAATGTTTAAAGACATTGGGAGTTGACATTGATTTCTGTTCTGTTGCCTTGCTTTGACAGTAATGTAATACACCTAAACCTGTCTGTCTGCAGAAGACAGAGAGGCATAAAACTGGTTGTGGTTGGAATGTTAGCTTGTTTCAAGGGACATCAAGCATGGTCACATCTCAAATGACTTCGCAGTACTTCAAAGAATTTGTTGTCTTTATGTTGTTCAATAGGAGTGCAAAAAAGATACAAGTACTTCTCATTTTAGCCTGTATTTATGTGATCTGCAATGAACAGATATTGAACTGTGAGAGGGCTGCTTGGTATTATTTTATTTAACTTTTTCAGCTTACAGGTAAAATGCAGGTAGGTTGTAGCCCACAGGTGGAACCTAAATCATTCTATCCCAGCTGAGTCTTTCAGGTCCAGCTGATTGCAAGGGGGAAGTTCACCAGGAGTTGATGTGTTTATGCTGCCATAAGCTCCTCAGTTAACTTTCACAATAACCTCGGGCAGTGAAGGGCATCCTTTATGCCTAAGGAAGAGGTAAAGTGTTACTCATGAGAAATTACTGTGGGCAGAGTGTAGAACTCGTGAAAACAAAATTAGAGACAAGGAGCATAGATGGAAATAGCAGAGAACTGAAAAATGGAAGAGTGAATGGGAGAAGAAATAGGAAGGATGCAAATTGGAGGTAACAGAAGGGAGAAAATGTGCACAGAGGAGCAGATATATTTACTGTTTGTTAAAACAAAGATCAAGGTTAAATTGTAGAATATGTGATGAGGTAATCTATAAAAAAAGAAAGATGTTCAATTCTCTGCATTGCAGTATGCAAGGAAAGAGCAAAAGATCACTGTATCTGTCTCTTCAGCTGGAAGACATCAGATGAATTTAAGATAAAGTAGAGCTATTCAACTGTAGTGTCTTAATACTGCCACACAATGAGTATTAAAAACTGGAGCTTAATTTCTTAGCTCAGGTGTAGTCTCATGTGCATAGAAGCTGTGGACAGCCAAGTGCATCTCTACAGCACCCTGCAATGGAGTGTCTGCTTTCTCAGGCATGTTTATCCTATTCCTCTGTTTATCCCTTCCCTTTCCCTGCACAAGAAGGAAAACTCTGAGGAGACTAACAACAAGGCTCTGGAAAAGCCCCATCTCTATGGTGTGGAGCTGAGCTTTTAGAACTTACATAATACCAGAGCTGAAGTTGTCTTTGCAGCCTTGACATCCCTTGGTTTGCCCTCTGTGCGTGCGTGACGTGCCTTAGGACACTGTGGTTATGTGATCACAGCCAGTTGTTACCAAACAGCTCTTCGGTGCAGGTCACTGCAGGGCCACGTGCCAGGGTCATGGATTAGGGCAGAGAAGGTGCTGTCCACAGGCTCAGTTTAGGCTGTAATGAAGCACAAGACTGTGGGAAGAGAATGCATGATCTCATGTTGGACATGGTTATAGAGAGACTTGACGATCGTGCTCTTTGTGGACCAAAATGGTTCTGTGGCTCTGTAGCTGCAGTGCCAGGGCCTGTGCACAGTTCCTGCTGATACCCAGTCCTTGGGGCTGTGGTGATGGGCTTGCAGGGATGCCCCCAGCTCCTGCTGTGATGGGGGAGAGCTGTGCTGGCTGTGCCCTTGTTCCACACCGCAGTGACAGCGGGCCGTGACCCCGGGCCCCGCTCTATCCCTGCTCCTGGGTTTCTGTGGGAGCAGCGTGCCGGTGTGTGGGTAGGGAAGAGTGGCAGAGCGTTCCAAGGCCCCAGTGCAGGTGGCTGTTAGTCAGCATTGAGCATTGTGGCCCAAGTCTGTGTGAAACCTTGGGGACCCTGGAGAAGATGTTCAGCCACGAGGGGAGTGTTTTCTGGGGACGCAGTAGGTTTAGCCCAGCAGCACCTGTGTCGGAGTCCAGGGCATCCCTCTGGCTGCCCTGGCTGTCTCCAGACCCTGGCAGGGGGCTTGGGGACCTTGGCAAGAAGTCAAAAACATCTGTGGCTTCGATTTTAGTCCGTGGGAAAAGCTGTCAATTTTGTATGAGCAATTACAAGCCACAAGGGTTTGAGTAGTGTGATATTTGAATTGACACAGGGTGGAAAAGTAGAATTTTGGGATTTTTAAGATAAGGGGCTCAGGGGACAAGATGGAGGGATTTGGGCATGTCCTGTCCTTCTGCTTGTTCTTCTTGTCCTCCATGTCTTGCTGTGATAGTGACACTTTCTGTTGGTTTAAGGTACAGGCACACTGTCCAACACAGATCTGAGGTATTGGTACGGGAGCTGTAAACATGGTACAGGTAATTTTGAGTATATAATGTGGGAGCCGCCCAAGGCTCGGGGCAGACGGCCGTGGCCTCCTTGCTGGGCAGAGCTGGGCAGGTCAGAGAAAGAATGTTTAGATAAGAAGGAATAAACAAGCTTGAAAACGCAATGGGACACATTCCAGGCTTCTTCTTTGGCTGCATGGGGCTAGGGAAGCAAAGACTCTTTACGATCTCGGGGTCACCCAGACCTTTAGAACCCCGAGAGAAATCCACACACCTGTTTGACTGTACAAGGGTAAATAGTTGAGCTTGAGGCTGTGGTCAGGTATAGTTAAGGCTGTGAAAACTTTACTACTGGTGCCTCTGTCATTCCTAATGTCTGGCACTGTTTGTTAGATTGAAATACTCAGATTGTTGCATTGTGGTAGGGTTTGTGTACTGTTGTATCAAAACAAAATGAAACCTTTAGGAACTCTACTTGTAAAATCCTAAGGTATTTTTTCTTCGGAACTGGAAGGGTAATCTTGTTCTGTACTTTTAAATACCAGTCTCCTCTGTTATTTTATTGCCTGCCAGAGTCTGCAGCAGTTAAATTTAAGTCAACAAATTATATTATAGCATATATCTGTTGGTAGAGTAAAAAGTCAATTGTAAATTTGGTCTGCAGTTCTGCTTTAATGCCAAAGTATAATGATATACATATATGTGTAAATACATATATAAATTCTTTAGTTACTTTGATGTCTACAGATCTTGTGAAAAAAAAAAAAAACAAGGAAAAGGGTGGAGACAAAGATGGGAAGTATTTTAACTGCCTCAAGTCTGCAGTGGGCCAAAGACATTAAGCTTTTAGACTTTTTCTGAGTGCTTGGGTTTGTGTTCAGTGATTTTCTTTAAAACCTTCACAGCCTTCAGTTACATTTTGGCAGCATATTTTAACATGATATTATGTGCCAGTATGAATGAATTTATTTAGCTACACTAATGTGTGTATTTATTTATTTCCTAGTCCCAGGATTGCTATTTTGGTCACTTTCCAGTCTCCCCTTTCCCTTCATAGCCCTTTCAATGTGGGTGCTTCTACAGCCCTATATTAATGCTGATCTACTACACCTGAAACAGAGCTTTCTTGTACAGCAATTTATTAATTGATTCTCCAGGGTGGATTAAATCTGCTGCATTGCTTTTCTCTGGGAAAAGGTAATTTACCTTAGCCATAAAAAGACAGTGGTGTTTTCATGATACAATCCTCTTTCCATCTTGGGCTTTTCCTTCAGCTTTTCCATTTCTTGCAAGCCTGTATGCACAAGCTAATGGCTTGTATTTTCCTGGCTGCTTCACTTGCCTTTCTCAATTCCAATTTACAGGTTTGTCACAGCAGCTTATGTAAAATGACTGGCAGTTTCCTTTGTCCCCTGCCTTGAGTCTCCTGCAGTAGGGATTGTCTGTTCTCCTTTGGAAATGTGACTCTCTCTTAACCAAAAGACACCCTCCAGAGAGGAGATGCAAGAGGGGGGTGTCTATTTCCTCCTGCCTGCTCTGACAATTTGTACTTATCTTGTTACCTTCTGGCAAAGCCACCTGAGCCAGCGTGGGGGGAGAGGAGCACTTCCAGAGACTTCAGTGGCTTTTCCTAAGGTGTATCTTCACATGGGCTCCTCAGATGGGCTGAATGGGCAGTTGAAGGTCCTTAAACTCTTGTTGTAGAACAAAAGATACCAATATGACCAATTTTATTCTACATTATTTAAGGGTTGGCTAACATGAGGTGAATGGACCTTACTCATTCTGTGGGGCACACAAAAATAGTAAGTTTTTATTATTTTGAAAGATTAATTTAGAATTTTATTAATTCAGAAAGTTTTTAATGAAAAAGTGTTTTAATGAAGTAGTTGTTCATCACTGTCAAAATAAGATCTAAAGAGAATACTTGCTGTTCAAGTCTGTTTAGTATTCAGTGAGTTTTACTCTTGCTTATGAAACTCAAAGACTGCTGAAGAAGAGGATTGACTCTTGTCACTTCAAAATACATAAAACAAGAAAATCCCCAAAACATTTGAAGAAGGAGAGAGGCCCGAGTATGCGCGCTTACGGAATTTGTGAACTTGTGAAACTCAGACAAGGAGCAGCTTATAAGCAACTACTCAGCAGAATTATTGTAAGAGCTAAAAGGCAAAAAAAAGGGCCAAGAAAAAACACTGAGAGTCTTTGCATGACTTAGCCTAAAATATGCTTTTTGATAAGTTACATGATGATTGTAAGTTAATAACTTAAGAAATAGCCCTTGATTCCTGTGGTTGTTACTCTATTACAGAGTCATTAACCTCCATTTGGTGGAGCCTGTAGGGCTCTGTTTGGATCCTTCTGTGAAATTCTGTTAAAAACGCTGGCTTTAGAAACTGGATTTTGCTTCCGATGTAACAATGTTCTGAAAAATAGGGGGAAAGACCAACATTTTTTGGGTTCCAGGTCATAAAAAAATGACCCTGAACATTGTAATTTCTTTTTGCCAATCTTTTCTTCCTTTCCTCTAGCTCAAAAATACCTTTGCTTCACTGTTAATAACAGTGTAATGCCCACGTTGATTGTAGGCACTGTGTGGGTGTTAAAGTGCCTTTAAGTGCACATCTGCTTCTTTAAAATGCTGTTGCACTTAGTGATCATTTAAAGCACTGAGAAGAAACTGCTCTCCAGTGCACTGCTCCCCCAGGCCTTGCTCAGTGCCAGCTTCAGAGTGCCCAGCACAGATGCACTGTTCAGGGCAGTCCTTGAGCACACTCCGTCTCCAGAACCTTCCTTCTTCTCGAGAGAAATCTTGGTAAGAGCAGCATTGAAAATGCAGCATTGTTTTGAAATAAATGCGTGTTTCTGAAGGTAGTAACTTTGGTTTTGCGGTGTTCAGTTGAGTTTTGATGCTTTTTTGGTTGTTGGGTCATTTTCCTGGATTAGGGTCGTAAATACCTTTCTGCAGCCGGCTATGGATTTGGCACACGTGGTCTTGCCCCATCTAAGTTCCATGGGGAGGGGTCTCTTGGTTTGAGTGACATTGGTGGAAGAATTGGAAAGTGAGGATGTTGCGTGAGTTCTAAATCTTGCTCCCATGGTAAGGAATTTGCCACTTGGATGAAGCCTGGTTTACCTGCAGTCTGATTTTGGAGCAGAGGACACTTGGGGAAGCCTTCTTGAAAGTCAGAACACCAAAGAACACCAGTGCTGTCTTTGCTTTTGCAATTTCCACAGGCCCTACAGGGAAAGCGAGGATGGCAGTATCCTAATGGGCAGTAATGGCTTTCTTTTTTCCTCTCTCTAGTGTTTTGTGGGCTGGGATTTTTGTTGGTTTGTTGGGTTTTTTCGAGTAGAATTGCCCTTCTGTAGTCATTGTGTGTAACATTTTGTGATAACTCTTCCCTCACCTGGAGCTGCATTAGGAAGTGACTTGTGACTCTCCAGTGTCTGTCTAACTTCAATATATCCCTTTTAGTCTATCTCTCTCTTTTAGATCTTAAGGACCACTAGACTGGTCTGGTTCAGTAGAGTCCCTTCGTTAATGACAGCCCTTCCCTAAGCTGATAACAAGATCAGGGAACTCTGCTCTTCCTTTTACTGCGGTTTTTTAACTGAAGCAAACTCTCAAACTTACACAAGGTTATCTCTGTGCCCATATCAAAACCATTCCTTTCATTTCAGCTGTGGCTTTCTTGCACAAGCTCTTAAGTGCCTTGACCTCTGTAATGTTACGGACATTTCATTCACTTCCAGCTCTCTGACCTTTCCAGTTATTTGGAATGTGTCTTACAGAGCCTCTGGGACACAGTTTTATCTCATTACTGTTGTCATAATGTTTGTCTTGCAGTCTTGCACCTATGAACCCTGATGCTATTGTTACTTTGCATTATTGGGGAGTTGCAAGCATGTGTCTGTTGCACTTGTTAGTGGTTAATTTGCTGTGTCTCAGGCACCAATTGATTATTTATTTCCTTTGCCAGTCCACATTCAAAGAATCTGTTCATCCTGTTGTCTTTTAGAACACTGTAATATGTTGGAGATGGCATCTTTCTTACAGAAGCTGAAGTTTTTGTCTATTTATAAGTTTTTTGCAGTAGGAACATTTTAGTTCTTAAGGAGCAGCTTTGGCTTCATCTGATGTGTCCAGGAGCCAGCTGGTCAGATCTACCTGCTGGGTTATCCCAGTACATACTAGAGTCTTTGGAATACTTTGGAATTTACCACTCTTCTGACCATTCGCTTTTTTGACATGTACGTGTCAGAGCATGATTTGCCTCCTAAGCAGAACTGTGGACTGAGTAACTTGATTTCATAGATCATCAGTGCTTAAGAGTTCATTTTCTATTTCATAGTATCTATGAGGACTGTTGTGGTTTAAATTGTGAATGTGAATCCAGTCTCAGTAAGGATTTCCTTAGACCTGAAAAACTGCAGTATCTTTTTGTTCTTCAACTGTAGCTCATTCTTAAGTTCTTCATAGAGATAATTTCCTAATGGAATTTACAAAAAGCACCTCTCACAGTTTTCATTTTTGCATGTAATACATTACGTTTTATAGTAAAAGTCATAATTTTGTGACATGTTCTATTATAATCAAAATTAAATGATTGCCCCACCTTCCTCCAATAATACTTTCAACTACATACATCTAAGTCTATTTAAGATATTTTTGCTTTCTGGCAGCATGCCCTCAGCTCTTAGAAACCACGAACTTCTAGATCTGGAAATGATGCAGTAGCTCTTGATGGGGGAAGCATATGCATAATTCAGTAGTATTTATATATGCATGTGTATGTGTGTTTGGATTATAAATCTGTTAACGTAGTAAAATTGATTCTTGCTGAAATCATAAATGATAAGCTTGTCTTCATTTTGTTCACCATGTCTCAGTAAGTCTGTCACCACCATTCATTGCACTATTTGGAGAAGTGGCATTGAATTCATTATATACCAAATAAGTTTCTGTAAATAGGGCTTCTCCTCACTTTCTGGGGACCGTATTCTGTTTTCAGCTAGAATCCCCCTGCTGGGCAAGGTCATCTCTGAAGCTGGTTTTGTTTGCTGCAGGCTTTGTTTTGTGTCACAGTGGATGAGAACACCAGACCACCTCCTCAGTTTACCCAGTGCTATTAAACAACTGCAGTTGTTTGGAATGATTCAGTAGGCAGCAGATAAAGTGTAAGGATTGCATCCATCAGAATTGAAGCATTTGTCACGGAGTTTCATGCAGAAATGTACAACTGTAACTCACACACCTTTTTGATTGTTGCCAGACATTAAAAATTCAAGGGTAGACAGCTTCAGTCAGCAGATGGGAAGGTCTGTATCTTGGTATCGTGCAAAAAAGTTGTTGCAGAATTCCTTGCCCTTCCCAAGCACTGTGAAATAGCAGCCATTCTTGGCTCATGGAGTACTGGGCCTTAGCAGCCAGGTTAGGCAGTAAACTGTTGGTGACCCTCCCAATCAACCAGAGTGTTTAGGGAAAACCCATAGATGTTTCAACAGCTTGTTTAGTTGAGGGGTTTGTGGGTTTTTTTCCTTTGGGTTCAGTTTTATAATTTCTTTCCTTTCCTGAAGCTTCAAGTAGCATTCCCTGTACCAGAACATTAGTGTTTTTCCCAGGAACCTTATTTTTGGTGTTGAGGGAGGCTTAAAATGATTGCCTGATACTGATTCCTTGGTCTGAAGTCAGAAGTGTTTAGTGAATAATTCTGGATGATATCAGCATGCTATTGGTTTTGTTATGCTTATTTTTTAGGAAGAGGAGGCTAGATTTCAGGAAATACCGTGAAGCCTATCTCTGAAGAAGCATTCATGGTAAAAGAAACAATATTAAATGATAGTATGCCAAACATCAAAGTCAATACATGGATTAGAACAGGAGTGCCAAAATGAGATGGGAAAGGTCTAAGAATGTGACCTTTGAAAAGAGGATGGTACTCACTGTACACTTCTCAAAGTAGGCCTTGTCAAACTCAAACTGTTGGGGAAAAGCTTTCTGGAGAACAGGGGGTGCTAAGGACAGGCTGGTCCTTAGTGCAGGTGATTTCTGAGAAGGGGGAGAGACTGAGAGTTGAATGTGGGGAGGTGGCAGCCAAGGGACAATGGATAGAGACCTGCAACTTCCCCAGAGAGTTGCAGCGACTCTGGTGCCACTCACTCTTGGTAGAGACAGGTGGCACAGCTAAGGACAGTGCCCACAGGTTGCAGCAGAGAAAATCAGGGAGAACGTGGGCAGAGTGAGGGATTTATTCACTGTAGTACAGCACTAGAGCAGAGATGCAGTGACATTTCTGTCTTTAAAGGTTTTCATGACTTACCTAGACAAAGCTGTGACTGACCTGATGTTGTGTTGGTCTTCTGTCTAAGGAGGTGATACACAGAATCCTTTTCAAATTATGTATGTAGGATTTTTTGCTTGTGTTAGACATCAGCTGCATTCATTTAAGAGCCATCTTTTCTGAATAATTAAATGTTTTAATGTGGGCATTCATACCCTGCTGTAGTAATCTCAAATTCTTAGAGAAGAGTTCTTTCTCTGCTTAGTGACTTGCTTGTTATTAGAAATATGTACTGCTACTATTAAGAAGGACTTTGAGTGTAAAAATGCTTGCATATACTTCATTCAAAATCTGCAAATTTCTCCAGAATCTTAATATAGACCTCTAATATGAAATGTTGTGTATTAAATGGTGGTCAAGCATAGAAACAGTGCAAATGGATGCAGTCTTAGCAAATGGATGTGGCTTAGTCTGATATGTTTCTAAACAGGCAAAGAAGCATTTAGAGCCTGTAGGTGCTCTGTTTTTCAAAGTGTTTGTTTACTCTTCAGCGTGCTCTTTTCAAACCGTGGTAATTATTTTCTTTTCCTGAGAGCTAATAGTAAAATTTTCAGCAGTGCTGCAGATTTCTTTCCAGGAACAACATAGTCCTCTTGTGTTTATTTAATTTGTCCACTTGTCTTGCTTATATTTTATTCTGTGGGATAGGTAAGTAAGAACCTGTACCTAAAAACACATTTAGAGTTTGTATCTTAATAGTATTAGAAGCAATGCTAGTTTTATTCAGTACAGTTTTGTTCAGTTTTTAACCATTGTTTGTGAGGTGATAATTGACTTCCTTGAATCTTCAATGGTCTGCTGTTCTGTATCTTGGAGGAAAATCATTATGTCTGCATTGCAGGTTGGGAGGAGGCTGTCTTGTAGTCTGTCTGTGTAAACTCTAAACCCCAAGTAAAGAACAAAACCACCTTGGGAACCTTTTCAGTCTCCACAGAACTGGATGTAGCAGGAAATGTAATTGTCAGTCCCTCTCCTGTCTGTCAGCAGCCCAGTGCAGTTGGAGCTCTCCCTCAGTGTCTGTGCAGAACAGTCAGTACCTGTTGTTACAAGTGCTGCTCCAACTGTTCCTTTGCTTTCTTGGACAGAGATTTCTTTAGCTGAAGAGCTTTCCCCTGCTGATGATAGTAGTGTTAGCACTAACAGCCATAAATGTTGCTAATTTATTGAAACTCTAGTGGCTGGAGAGTTTTCAGGTAAATACTGAAGAAGGTTCTTCTTAATGCTATTGGTAGGCAAGATTTCTTTGTAGGGCAGAACGTGTGATACAGGATGCAGTTATGGTTGGCATACTGAGTGCCAACAGCCCCTTCAGGTGCTTGCTTTGAGCCCTTAGAGAGAGCCACTTGAGTCTGTCACCTTGGCCCCAGACAAGCTGCCCATTGCTATTTTACCTTCTGCAGGTTTATTGCTCTCAAATTATTATATGCTATAATTGAACATGCTCGTTAAATGTCCCAGCATCCCTTTATCATTCTTGATTTTAATCCATTTCAGTATACAGTGTTCTAATAATGAAGCTTACATGGAGGGCTTCAGCAGTTAGAACCTAATTCCAAATCCACTGCAGTGCTTGCCACTGACTCCTGTGGTTGTCGTGCAGCCCTGGGGTTGCTGCTCCTTCTGACTGGTGCCAGTGTTTGTGATCCCACTGAACAGAGTGCCACTGCTCTGAGGGGCTGCAGCAAGGCAGGCAGCACACACAGACTTAGTCTGTCACGAGTCACTGCTTTCTGAATCGTTCTGAGGCTAGCTCTGAATATTAAATTTAGAGACAGTATTTTTCTGGCACCATTCAGAAAAATATCTTTTCTGCAGTTGACAGTATTTATTGGTATTTCACTGTAATTAAGTGTTTGAGGATTTTGGCTACAGAGATGTATTTTTCTTCTGCTTACTTTTTAAATGTCAGCAGTCTTCCATGAAAGATAATTCTTCTTGATGAAATTATTTCAGTTATTCCAAGTTACTATTGTAGTAGACATAGAACTGAAACGTAGTGACCCTTTTCCCAGTACATTTTGTCCAAGGAGATTTTGTCTTGTATGTTTTTGTTGTTTGCTAACATATGTCAAAAACATGGTATCTGACTCTGCCTAAAAAGCTGTGTAGATTTTCTGATGTTTCTGAGTGGGATATGCTTTTTTTTTTTTGGTTTTTTTTTTTTTGTTGTTGTTTTTTTTTTTTTTTTTTTTTTGGTTTTTTTTTTTTTTTTTTTTTTGTTTTGTTTTGTTTTGTTTTTGGGCCAAAAAAAAAGCTTGGAATCTTGTGCAGTTTTCTTCTTTATGGCTAATTCAATTAATTTCAGGTTTTCTAGGTTGATGCTACACTCACTGGGAACCAGATTTCTAAAAAGACAATATTTCTAGTAATCTACCAAAATAGCTGGCTGCATTTCAAAATTAAACGTTTAAATTGTTGTCTGCTGTTACTGTTTTGAAGACTAACTCATTGTCAGCATAGTTATATTTGGGAAAATATGGCTCAGTTACATGTTCTGAGCTTCTGAGACGACGCTGGTGTCTCCTGAACTGAAGTCACTGTAGTACATGCAGTAAGCTCAGCACCCCTGCTGCACCCCTCCAGAAGGACTGGCTGGGGATCACAGACACCTTTGTCTGTTGGTAACTGCTGTGCTCAGTTTCTCCCCACTTTTCTCCCTTATAGGGTGACTGTAAGGTTTTTGTGAATTGCCCCATTCTCTAGCTTGGGTTTGTAGCACAGTGCATCTACAGTGTGACCCAAACAAGGTTCACAGAGAGGGGTTTGGGGTGATTGTAATTCTATTTTTTATTAACCTCTCGGGACTTTTCTTTCTCACTTAAATTACTAAAAAGCTGCTCTCTGTTTAGATAGTCTCTCTTACGTAGAATGAAGTCACTTGCTCCCCACAAGAACTTCAATTTCCTCTTAATTTCCTTTTTATGGCATTTTCTGTGTCCTGCTCAGTCCATTTGGAAAATCCCAATTTGGGAGTATCAGCAGCCTGTAGAAATTGCCTGATGCGTTAATTGCCTCTTTGCTCTTGCTGGCTGAGCTTTGGCTGTGTTTGGGGCTTTTTTTAGGTACAGACTATGGGTATTTACTAGCCTTGGCTTCTGTGTAGCTATATGCCTTTCCATGTAGTGCAGATTCCTCTAAATGAAGCCCAGGACTGCACTTGAAGGAAGGAAGGGCATGTTCTGGGCTGTGAACTGAATTGAGGAGTGGTTCTTGTTTCCACAGCTTGTGGATGCCATGCTGTAGCAGGGGACTGATGAGACAAGACAGGCCCACATGGTCCACACTGTCTGCTGTGAGAATGAGAAATGAATTCTGAAATCCCTCTCATCTGTCCTAGGGGGAAATGTCATTCTCATCTGGGATCTCATGGTCAGTCTGTCCTTGAGCATGGCAGCAAAATGTATTAGGTAGAGGACTTCAAAAAAAGGAGGATTATGTAAATGATTGAAATGATCTTTCTGCTCTTTTGGATGCTGTGACCTGTCTCTAATGAGTTCCTTATACAGGGAAATTCATCTACTCCCTCCAAAGCATGCCCACAAAGAAACCCTTTGAAGATTGCTGAGAGAGGGATCCCACTGAAGCCTCGAGCTGTGATGTTCAGATGCAGGGCACTGCTTTAATTCCCAGGTGCAGTGTCCCATGCCTTTGCAGGCTGTGCTCCAGGGATTCCTAAGTCCCAAGCACTCCCCTGTGCCTGTGCATTACAGAGAGCAGGGACTGGCGTGTACATCTGAAGTGTCCTGGTGCAAAGCAAAACAACTCTGTGTTCAGGTAGGAAGCTCAATCATTGTCATGGGTGTGTTTAGGGGAGGAATAAATTAGGGCTGTTTCAAAATTAAAAGCAGCAATTTACTGGATTGTTACTCGTTAATTACACACACTGCCAATAATTAGGTCTCACTGGCTATCAATATTTTCTCATATTCAGGACAGTTAACTCCTGAAAATCTTACCCTTGTTAGCTGTGAAGATCTAGTACCACAAAACTGCTGTCATGTTCAGCGAAGTTTATGTATAAATGTGTCTGTAAACATATGCATACGAAAATATTCATGATGTCCACTTGTATATAGCTAGGTAATTCTCTATATACTTATATATCCGTGTATATACATGCTCAGCTGTGTGCTTGTGGGTCTGCCAGCAGTCTGCCAGCTTTGCAAGCTGCAGGATGCACAGCTGCAGCTGGCACAGGTCTGAGTTAGAGAAGCACATACTGATTACAGCTTGCTTTTGTTAGGAAACTTTTTATGTGCATCAGGCCTCTGCCTGGGCTACTTCATGTTGTATTACACTGTTATTATGCAGAAACTTTGGCATGAAATACTAAATTCCATTAGGATAATTTATAGATCTTTATGCTCTAAATAGTCAAGGAGGGGACAATAGGGGATTCTGAGACTGTGCCTCTCATACACCTGCCTAGGATTGAAACTGCCAGAGGAATATGGGCTCTTTCAGGTGTTGTAAGTTCCACAAGTAGTTCATCTCTTTTCCTTCATAAAACCTGTAAGCTTGTTACCAAATAAGGTGAATGCTAATATAAGGGGTATATCGAATACATACAGTCACAAAGCTCTTCTGCTTCATTCATACACATATATAAGTATATATATATAAAAAAATATATATTTATATATATATATGTAAATATATATGTAAATGTGTCTCTTAGAAAGCCATTGGATACACTGGCATAGTAAAAAGTTACCAATTTAATATTGTATCACAGAAATAGAGGCTTGAATTAAGGGTCTGTACCATAGTGAAATTAGCTTCAGAAGCAGCTTCATCTGCATGTTATGATAGCATGATGTGGATTTGTAAGAGTCACACGTGGTTGGAGTTTCAAAACCTGTTTGCGTTATTCAGCTCAACCTTTTGCAGTGAGTGCACAGTACTCTCTTTCTGCAGTAATTCCATTATTATTTCAATGCATTTTGGAACACCTCTAATGAAGCTGTCTCCATCAGTCACTGAAACAATCTGTTCCATTCTGAATTGCATGTTGGGTGCTGTGATTCAGGCTGCTGCCAGCAGATCCCTTTTATTTCACATGGTGTCCCTTAGCCAGCACAGTTGCCTCAGCTTAGATGGGTTTTATGTTTTAATTCTCTATATACCATTCTGGATTGCAGTGGCATTAAGAGTACATGTAATATGTAGCAGTAAGATTTGCTTACTGCAATAGGCAGTGTTCTTACCATCTGAAATTCTTAGATACCTTTCGAGAGAAATCTACAAATGCTTATTTTTTAATCACAGGAAGTGCAAACTATTATTTGATCTCAGAGAGTGTAATTAAAGAAGTACTGAATAAAGGCTGTGTGAATGTTAACTAGATTTCTTACTCTCTCTAATATTACCTTGCATTTAACAGCTGGCTGTGTTTTTAATCTTTACAACCATACTTTTCTTTACTTCCGCTGAATTTTTGCAACTGGAAAGCTGCTTAAATCCTCTGTAAGCAACCCATCACACTGACTCTCGTGCTAGGTGATCAGGTTTTGGGGGGGTAGTAAAGTACTTGAGGTACACACCTCTCGTGCCAAGTCACTTCTGATAGTGCCACTCCCTGTGCCGTGGCGTAGGTCTGGGTTGCACACACCTCTTTTAGCTTGCCTGCCTACACATCTGCTTTATTTCATTGCTCTGCTGCCCTGCTAGCTTCATCTGAAACTCATCCAGTAGTATTTTAGGCCTTACTTGACTGTGCTTCAGGTAGGTTTTTGCAAGTTTTCCTTCTCTTAGAGTCCTAATTCATGACTAGTAACTTCTTACCTTCAGAAGGAAAACCATTTTTTCACTCCAGCTTGCCCATATTTATTTTTTTCAAAATGATCTTTTTTTAATGACTTTTGTTAGAGCACAAAAGATGTCTGCAGGTGGCTGAATCCCCGAGAGAGTTGTCTCCTGTGTTGAAAGGCCACTGGAGTTAAGCCAAAGCTGTGGCAGGGTTGCAGTGTGTGTAGCTGGGCTCTGAAGCTGTGCCACAGGGAGCTTCAGGCACTGCCTGTGCTCTCGCTTCCATTTCAAAGCTGCCTTTGAAGGAGTCGTTCTTCAGTCTTTGTTCCACTGGGAGCTCTCCAGCCTTTTCCCAGTCTGCTGGCACCACTGGATGAGTTGTTCACAGTCTCTGTACCTGCAGATAAACACTGAAGGGAGGCTTCGGTTATTTACCACGAATTCTTTAGCTTGAGATAAATTGTGGGTTTGCTAGTTTTTTCCCTTTTTTTTTTTTTTTTTTTTTTCCTTGAGTGAAGAACCATAAAGATTTTGAATTAGAAAAAAGAAGTCAATTTTTTTTCTGGTCAGTTCTAGGAGGTGGTGGCTGCTCATGTCTGGTCAGGTGTGTTTGTTTTGTTAAGACACTCTTTAGGTGAGTGTTGGACACACGTGGGCAGTTTGGCTTTGCAGATTTTTCACTGTAAGCTGCTTTAATGGTGGCTGAAGTGGTGGCAATCACTTAACACAGCTGAATTAAAAGGTACGAGCACAGTGGCTCGTGCTCTCACCTGTTGGCAGTGGCCTTCTGCAAAGCTGAGAATCTGTTTTCTTGGTCATTTTATTGTTAAAAATAACAGGCACAGAGTTGCTAATTGGAATAAAGGGGTTAGTGAAGTTCAGTTTTCTGTGTGAAGAGCTGGGCCCTGACAGCTATTAAACTACAAACTGGGTTCATTAGTTGGTTTTGATTGAAGATTACAAAATCAAGCAAAAATATTAGAGGACTAAGAAGACATGCCTACAAGGAAATATGAAAAGTATTATTTAAAAAAAACAGGGGAATTAGGAAACACTTGATGAATTTTAAAGCAAATTAGGTTAATTTCAAGAATCTATTTTTGATAGTGTGAAATCTTTAATTACTTTAGGGACTTTGAACATTATGCTTATGAACATATTGGTATTTTCCAAACATCCTCCTTTCTACATCTTTCCCCTCGGGGAAAGCAGAATTACAGATGCTTATATTGAAATTTGCTTTTAATTTTTGTTGCAGGAGAAACAAAATGGAACACAAAGAAAACAGAAATAAAACGTACAAATAAAACAAACAAATCCCCGTAAAAGATTAGTATTTCTCAGTTGTCTCACACTTGATATTTTTAATTTTACTTGTTTTGTTTTTGAAAGACTGATAAAGTGAGTAATTTCTACCTGTTCTCAATTGCATCCACTTCTCCACTATATTTAGGCTGCCTAGAAAAAGAAAGCCAAGTACAGGAAAGATGCACATTATTGCTGTAATTCATTCCACTTAATGCAGTATTTCAGAGGGTTACCTGCCCCTTTGAGGCCTATGAAGTATTTTGGATGTCTGTTATCCATGGGTAAGAGCTCATATATGCACCAAAATTCTCTTTTTTTTTTTTTTTTTTTTTAAAGTTGTTGGTTTGTTTTTTTTTTTTAAGTTATTGGTTGGTAGCTCAAAACTGAAATAAACCCTAGTAGTCTTGGATTTGGGGGAGTTATCCTGTCGCTTACAGGGGAAATGACCAGGAAATAAGGCCTGTTGGGTTGCCCAAGTGTATTTTCACACTTCATTAGCAGGTTGGTGTGTACGTGTTTTAGAGCTGCAGTATGGTCTTGTGCTTTAATTGCTGTGTAGAAATGCTGTTGCTGCAAAGCCCCATCTGAAATGCTGCTGGAGGAGGGCCCTGAGGTGGAGGTTCTGTACTCAAATGCAGCCTGGGTTGCTTCACTTGGAATTATTTTGATAGTCTAGAGGCCAGAATCTTTGTTTAACTAGAAAGAAAACCATTACGAAATGATGAAAAGTTCTCACTCAGTAGTAGTTCTTTGATTTTTATTTTTTAAGCAATAAATAGGCACTTATTCTCCTTACATATTTTATGTGGTTGCAAATGGAAAATGTACCTTGTATTTCTTCTGTTCTATTATAAATCTTTCCACTGACCTTTTTGAAGGTGAGACAATTCCAGTGATATTCTGAAGAGGGTAGCACTGATTTTAAATACCCTGTTTTTCAAATTAAGTGGCAACTACTTGTTGGCTCAAAGACCCTGAAGTTACTGTAATTTGAGAATGAATTTAACTGACTCCAAGGGTTATGTGGGTCTCCTCATCAAAGCTAGGGAGGAAATCATTATTACTACTGCTGCTTAATACTAAAGTATTAAGTTGCCAGGTTTTCTAATTCAGAAATCCGATTGTCTTCAGCTGAAGCTTTGTCTGCCTACAGATTTATTATATGCTTCAAGATTTGCCTGAAATGTTCCACATTAATTGTATTAGTAGTAGTGCTTTCGTGTGTTAAGAATTTGTGAATTGCACAGTGTGGAACTGTGGAGTGGAGGCTGGAACACAAACAATACAAACAATATTAGTGTTTGAAACCAACATGTTGCCGGAGAGAGAGCTTTAGTACCTCGAGGTTTGTTATTCATATTGAATGTTACACAAGTTGAGTTTTATCCTTTTGCATTTGTTACTTCTATGTCCTCAGACTCCACAAGTGACAGGAAATGAGTTTGGTCTGGGCTTGTTTGAGGTCCTTCTGTGTGTGCGATCGATTTTCCATCTGCATTCCTTCCATATTCTGTGCTGGGTTTCCTTTGCTTCAGATTGGTGTGAAGGTCGAGGGAGATACAGCGCTGCCAGGTCACTGTGCAGAATAAGGCCCTGGAGCATCAGAAGAAAATGCCCAGGCCATTCTGGGTAAAGCACAGCTTAATATCAAACTGACTCAAAATGCACAGTGTGTTTGATTCAATCAAACAAGAGAAATTGCCCTGGTAAATTCGGGTCACAGCTGTAGGACTTCCTCAGTGGAAGAATAAGCATCAGTCTTCTGCTGGTTACATCTCTGTTCAGACTGAAAGCAGATTGTGAAACAGTGGAAGTCTGTTCAGCACTGGTTCCAGCTTTAAGCCAGGTTGTTCACCCTGGTTCTTCGGGTAAAATTGCGATTGAAGTCACTAACAAATTTTTACAACTGCTTCCCCAGCTCCCCTTTTAAAACTTCTTTCTTCCTTGTAGTACTGTACAACCACCCACTTACCATGGGCATTTTTATAACTGTAATAAAAACTACAAATGTATTCTCACTTAAAAGTAATTACACTATTACTGTAATGCTTTTTAGAAAATAAAGTTTTTATCAATGTCAGGCGTTTTGCCAATCTATCCCTTTTATGCTCACTGAATTTTTTTTTTTTTTTTTTTTTTTTAATAGTGATTCCAGAGTTTATTAGTCAAGTAAATATTGCATTGGAGAGCTTAAGCAAGAACACAGTGCATCTGTTTGATGACAACCAGTTTGTTGACATTTCCAAGAAGGTGTATGATACGATTCACAGCATCAGGTGCTCGGTCATGATGATTCGGGTAAGTTTGGAATTTGTTCTTTTCATACTCACGTCTGAGATGGGTCGGACATGGGAAACTTGGGTTACAGTGAAACGTGTGATTGTAACTCCAGAAGTCTAGAACTGCATTGAATACCGCATCAGAACGTTGCATAAAAATGTCTTTACTACTTTAAAAATATGTAGTTGTGTTTGGTTGGTAAAGATCTTCGTTCACTTCATTAATTCACTTGCATTTACAGACCCAAATCTTCTTGTAGTTCTTCAGCTTTAACCTGTGGAATGTAGGAGAGAGAGTATTTCCAGGTGATTCTGATATTCCCATATCAAATTCTTTCAGCCTTACACCAGAAGACTCGACCTGATTTCTTTGTCTTGCACAATTACAATCACTGTGCTTACACTTGCATTTTTCCTGAAGTTCAGAAAGTGAATCAAAACAGCTTATTTTTAAAATTCAAGCCAGAATTCTGTCAGATGCAGAATTTTCCCCAAATATCTTCATAAAAAAACGGTAAATAATTGAACTGCAATGTCTGTATGTTCAGCGATTCCATTTTAAAATAAGATTAAACATTAATAACAGTATAGATAGATTTTTCAAAGGAAGTTTGTCTTCTGCATTGACTTTGCAATTGAGAACGTGGTAAGCAACAGATTCCTTCTCTTGTGAATACAAAGCCATCACAGGCCAGGCTGACCTATGGGAGGTGGGTGTGCTGCTCCACTCCATTTCAGTGAGACCCCTCCTGCAGGGCTCCTCCAGCTCTGGGGTCCCAGCACAGGAAGGGCAGGGAATGTTGGAATGTGTCCAAAGGAGGCACAGGAGTGATCAGAGGGATGGAGCACCTCTCCCACGAGGAATGGCTGCGACAGCTGGGGCTGTTCAGGCTGGAGAAGTCTCTGTGGAGGCCGTCCTGCAGCCCTTGGGTACTTAGAGGGGGCTTATAAATAAGATGAGAACAGACTTTTTAGTAGGGCTTGTTGTGACAGGGCAAAGGGTAATGATTTTGAACGAAAGAAGAGATTTAGCCAAATAAAAGGAAGAAATTTGTTGCAGTGTGAGTGGTGAAACACTGGCACAGGTTGCCCAGCAGGGTGGAAGCATTCCAGGCTGGGCTGCAGGGGCCTCTGAGCAAACCGATCTGCTCATTGCAGGGGGCGTTGGACTAGGTGGCCTTTAAAGGTCTCTTCCTGCCAAAGCCATTCTAATGTGAAGAACATTAGTCTTAACATACTCTAGTGTGTAAGGTAAAGGGGGAATTCAAATGTGCAAAATGGTGACAGTGTCTCATCCTTATTGCAGTTGTCAGTTAGAAGCTGTTTGTATACTGAACAGAGACCCTGAAACATCCAGCGTGTGTCCCACAGCAGTGAGAGTTTGTGAGCTGCATGTAGGTCCAAACCAAACAGACCAGATTGTAGGTGATGCTCAGTTAGGTCTTCAGATTAGCTCGTGTGTCAGTGAACACAGGCTAAGAAGCTTTCATTAGGACATCTCAATTTTTCTAGATAAGCTTCATTTAATGCCTGTGTTGCTTATCCCTCCCTTTGTGACTCAGGGGCTTTTGGGTCTTCTAAGATTACAAAGTTGCTTCTGTTTCTCTGTGAAATAAGAGTCTTTGTGTCGAGTCCCCTTACACTTGAATTCCATGACCACGACTGAGTATTTCTTTCTGGAGTTTTGCATTTTTGGGGAATTGGGAACTGCACTGAGGAGGGTAACACAGCTTCAGTCAGTTTCTGTGAAGAGGCAGAGGCAGCTCTGCAGGAACCCTGTTTTCCCAGCTTGCTCTGTAGGGGTGTATGTATGTGGACAGTCACTCAGAAAGGTACTGTGAGGGGAAAAGGCCAAGGTGTGAAGAGGCTGGAACAGGCCCAAGGGCTGCCCAGGAAGTGCCCAGTGTGCAGTGCATGAGCTGTGCACCCATAAAACAGTGGCTCACTGCCCAGCACCTCAGTGGACAGTAGTAATAGAATGGCTTCTGTCAGGGCCATCTTCCACTGCTGCTTTGCAAGTCCTGATGAGAGCTCAGAGATTTAAAAAAAATGTTAGAAAGGATGTGTGCTTTCTCCTTAATGAATACCATTGTTCAGCCACAGCCATGGGAAGGTTTTTCTGAGGTTTGGAGAAATGTTAGCCAGCTACTCCAGCATCCCTTAGAGATAGCGATTGCCAGCGCAGAAAGTGCTGAGAAAAGCCTGGCATTCATTTTCTGAGTCAGGATGTGTTGGCATTCCTCGTTAGATACGTTCCAGACAATGCCAGTTTCCTGGAAGAAGCTTTAGGAGATCTGGTGGTTACTCAGACGTGCACTGTTAGCATAGCAGCCAAGGTGAGGAAATGAAACGTTCTGTGGCCAGCATGCTGCTAGTGCCAGAGAATGGCACCTCACTGCTTCCAGGGGATTGATTGCAGGGCTGAGTCAGGGCAAGAACTCGTTGATGAAAAAATAATTGGGAAATGTAAATGGACAAGGCCACCCATTCACAAGGGGCAATTTTTCAACATGGCAGTAAAAGCAGAAATTCTCCAGATCAGTTTCTCAGGAAGCATTTCAAACATGTAATTACACAGAGAGAATGTTTTTAAAAATAGAGTTCTTAACTGTAAAATGTTGCCCAATACTACTGTTAATGCAAATTACCAGCTATGCATTTCAATGTCCAAGCTTAACCAAAGATATAGGAAACATTCACTGCAGTCCTGCAAGGTATGAGATAACACTTGAGAGCAGCTCCACAGAGGCAGCTGTGTTGTACTGCTGAGCTGTAACAGAACTGCCTCTGAAGCATCAGGATGCTGCTCCCCTTAAGATGCTTTTCATTGTTCACTTGCAAGGACTGCTTAATGCAGGGTAGCTGTTGATTTGGAATAACTAGATAGTTGATCCAGGGCATGTGTGCAGTTCTCAGTGATTTTTTTGACTCTAAGCATCCCATTTTTGTTGTGTTTTAGAGATTTTTGTGGGCTTGATCTTGCATGGGAGCATTTGTACATTATCTGGATAACATATTGATGTTACAGGAATAGATTAGGTTAGACAGTACAATTAAAAGCAATTCTGCCATGTGAAATACGTAGGAAGATCAAAGGAAACAGGTTGGTGGTTTTTGAGACAATACATACTGAATGCTGCAGAATGTTAAGATTAATGGTAGAACTTCTTAAAAAACTTCTGTATGAAGGTGGTTTTAGTTGAAAAATATGAGGCAGCTGAATTGAAATGACAGCTACCAATATCCCATTAGGATATAAACTCAGTGGAAAGGAATGACTTCAAAAGAATAATAACTGCTGGTAACTAGAGCACTAATAGTCATCCTAACAATTATACCAAGAACAGTGGAAACAAAGTCACCAAGTCAAGGGTTTCACAGAATTCTTTGTTCTTTTTGGAAGATAAGCAAGTGAGCAGCTGTTCAGGGTTTAAAGAGACAAAGGAGAGGGCAAAAGGCTCATATACTCTATGCAGGATGCTTTTACTATTCTTACGTTCATGGAAGCAGTAACTGAGAAACCCAAGTTCTCTAATTCTCTAAGAATTGGAGAGTGTACATTGAAATTGCTGTTCTTACCTCTTTAAAGCATTTATTAAAAATCCCTTCTGCTGAATGGGTACTGTCTGTGCTGTTTCTCTCAGAATTCTGGCATGGAGACCATAGGTTCCCTCAAGAGTTTATTGTGTTAGGCTTTTTGAGTTGGTTTGCACACTGTTCCTTGATTTCCCTGCACCATGATGTATGGGATATCCATCCCCCAGCCCCCCGAAAAACTGAAGCAAAGCATTTGTTTTTCTTTTCTGTCTTACCTAGATACTTTTATTTCAACTGGATCCTCCCTGCACCTCCAATCAACTCCTAATATTCCTGTTTCTTTAGCCAACAGTTTTTTACTGTATGTTTCCTTTGGAAAGTCAAACTCAGTTTAGGTACACATTGAAGAGTCTACAGCATAAATGCTTTTTCCTATGTTTTGGCTTTCTTAGAATACCCTTGGATGGGTTCCCTTTTTTACTTCTTTTGCTGGTTGCAAATCTGGCATGGTTTTTCATTCTGTTTTAAAGAAATGTAAGAATTCATCCTTAACAGAGCTTGAGTTCTTCAGTACGCTTGGTTTCTCTCAGTAAGAGACATCACAGCAGAATTCATTATCTTACACCCAGCAGAGTTACAGGAAGGTTTAGAGCACCTCTAGGACAGGTGGGTAGCACGTGGTGAAAAACTTTCAGCCAGTTAGGGAGTGTCTAGTTTAAATTCTAGCATGGCTTTTCCTAATGACAGAATTACCCTACACATGCAGACTTTTCTGCTTGTTTTTACTTCTGTAGTCCAAGTGAGTTAGATCCTGTCCAGTGTAGGCAATAACAGGCATGAATTGAACCTCTGTTTAAAAGTTAAAGAAAACAAAGCAAAACAGGGAAACATGAGAAAGGCAGACATTTACTGCAGTCCTATTGTTTGCTTTTCCAAGAGGTCCTTGAGACCTCATGGAACAGACAGACAAGGAACAGTCCATACAGCCTTGTTAAACTTCATTGTTGTTGGTCTGAAATACAGAAGTGATGCTAATCCATTAAAAACTCCTAGTGAGAAGTTTGATAAAAAACTTTTTCTTCATCTTTTTCTATCCTGCATTTCTACCAACTGCATAAGAGGCAGAACCTTTGCAGCAGTAGTTAGCCCCGTGGTCCTGCACCTCTCAGCACTTTCTGGTTGTTTCTGACCTAAGCAGGACAGGACCTTTCCTCCTTCAGCTCCTTGTCAGCTTCAGTCCTGTCACCCAAGGATTGATACATCTAGATGCAGTGTGACTGCAAAAGAATGTGTTCATGTGATGTCTTTAAAAAAGAGTGCACAGCAAATACCTGCTGTCTGTTAAGGATAGTGGCACATTCTTCCATTTTCAGGTTGTTATCCTGAATCACATAAATGGAGAGTGTTAGTTTGTGCTGTAGAGCCCAAAAAAGGTGAGTTAAAAGTGTTTAGTGCTGCCATCAGCTGCACATACCTGCAAGTAAAACCTCCTGACAGCTGCTTGTCACTGCTATATTATTTGGTTTTTAACATCTCGAGTCACAATCACCAACCTTGATGTACCATTATGGGAAAACTTAAAGCACTATCCCACATAGGTTACATTTAATATCTTAATTCATCTACATACATATTTTCTAAAAACGTCCATGTTCTTTACAGTATACCTGGGAAGCCTTCTCATAATGTACAAATACTTGTTATAATTTATCTCAGTATTAGCATCATAGAGTCAGTCATTATTATTATGATTCTTCCTTGCATATTTCTTACCAAAATGCTCTGTACTGAACAGTTTTGGGACACACTTAGCATACATTTCAATTTAACATGCAGACATTTTTAAAAATGCTACTCTCCCTTTAGTACCAGGGGAGTTTGTCTTCCCAAATAAATAAAGCAAATCCCTCTTTTCTGGCAAACAGCTATACATATCAATTTGCTTCTATTTCATGTTTATGTACGATGTAACAAACTCTCAAAGGTCTCAGTTTCATTAGTTTAGGGCCTTTAATATCTTCAGCAAATCAGATGACTTCTGGTTCTCAGTGTGATAATGTTGCTGACTTTGTTGCTTTACAGAGTAAAAAGCTGCTCAGTAGTGTATCTGTTAATAACATCCACTTCTTGTTTTTTCCTTTAAAGTTGCATCCATTTGTCTTAACCTGTGGGCAGGATGTTACCCTAAGAAACACCTTTAGTTTGGAGTTGCCCCAGTTGCCATAACAAGCACCTGTTCTTAAAAGCCGAGGTGTTTCCACTAGGGAAAAGAATTTCGTAGTAAAAATACAGATGGATTTTAAAAACAGATAGTGTATGCACATCTCAGGTAGAGGGGAGAGAGAGAGAAGAGGGGAAAAAAGCCCATGCTTTAGCCTTCCCATCTCAGACACAGGAGTGGAAGCCAGAGCACAGATAAAACATTATTTCACTCAAGGATGGGTGGCCTCCCCTCCTCCCCCTTTTTCATGTCCCCTTTGCTTAAACAAAGTAGAAGTAGAGTCCACCCACAGGGTAGATGGGAAATGGTGGATTTTTTTTTTTTTTTTTGTTTAACAAAAGACAAATTACCTGCTTTTGTGTATTTCTGCACTTTGAGATTAACAGGTCTTAACTTCTTGGTTATTTGTGCATCTTTCTGACTGCTGCCCCATTCCCATGCTCCAGGCATTTGCTCAGGCAATACAGGGAGATTGCTGATTTTAGAGTCTGGATTCTTTTTTACATACCAAATGAACAGTGACTAGAAAAATAAGTTCCCCCTTTATCCTCCTATATGCAATTCCAAAATGGTCCTTTCGTGTCCACGTGTTCTGTTATTTCTGTACAGAGAAATCATCCAGTGGTAGAGGAATGCCAAAAGCAGCTGCCCTCATTCCGAGGAACAGGATGTAGAACTCCTGTGCTGCTTTATGGGTGTGCTGGAGGAGAGACTCCCTCTAATTGCAGCTGAAATAAGCTTGTGAGAAAGCACTTGGTGTTGTCAGGCCAGTCTTGTGTACAGGTGTGATGGGGAAGATTTTTTTCCTTTCCAAAGCAGCAGCTCACATGCACCCTCCTGGTGACTCTGCAGAGGAGTAAATGGGAGTGGGTATTTGGAGTAGTACCAGGAACTCACTGCTTGGGCAGTGCTGTGTTCAAACCTGTTGTTTCTGTATGTTAACACATACTATTTTTCCCCCATTTAATTCTTTAAATTATTTTAATACTACTTGGTTGTTTTTAATTTTTATCAAAATATTATGGTTAATGGAGCCTTCTTTTTAAGGCAGAAATACTGCAGAATCTTTTGAACTCCATCTTAATTTTCACTGTCACACATTTCACTTGTCTCACCCTCTTCTCAAGCGAGGGGAAGGTGAGAAGTGTGCACAGAGGGCTCACTCAGGGAAAGGACCTCAGGAGATCCAGCAGGTCCAACCTGCTGTTGAAAGCAGGGTGTTATCCAGGGCCCCTTTCAAGACATGTCTGACTTCACTGTTTGCTTTTTAATTTTATCTGTTAGAACTAGAACAGTAATGGGGAATTGATGGGTCAAACAAAGCAATAGAGTGTTAACCTTACAGAAGGAAGCTGCTTGCTACACTTCATGCTGCTGCTAGTCTATAATACTTTCTCTGTTGTTGGCTGTTTATGCATCACTGTTTGCATTCAGCACAGGAATGTATGACCCATCTTTTCCAGTTAAAAATGGAATTTTCTTTAGGCTGGCTTAGGTTTCCAGTTAAAGTGTCAGCGAATGGAAAGAATTTTGTATTGTGTTTTATTTAAGAAAAGAAAGAAAAAAATAAAAACATTATGGGTACATTCAGACACAAATAATAAATGATTTCAGAAATGCTGATACAGATATAGTGGTGGTGGTGTCCAGTGCATACTGCATCCATTGTAAGATCCATGTGCAGTTATCCATCCTGGCAAATCTCTGTTGTCTTCTACCCAGACTACACAGCTGTAGGCATCATGCAGGGCTGTGAAATGAGAGCTCCTCAGCAGCAAATTGCTACACGGCTTTCCATGGAAATCTCCTACTGCTGGGATTACTGGGTCACACACAGTGCTTATGGATGGCATAAACATTTGACTTACATACTACTTTAAATGTCAGTTCTTCCCAGTCTAGGGATTAAATTACATTGCAAGTGTCACACATGATTATGCTTTTAATTGTTCATAGAATTACCCTTCTCTTTCAGAAAGACAGAACCTTCCAGAATTATTTGATAGCTCTGGTTTAGTGGTTCATTGGAAACTTAAGCACATAACAGTATTTTTTCTGGAACATTAAAATCTTTGCTGAGGGTTTTTTTTTTTTTTTTCCTTAGAGCAAGAAGAAGTGATGTGTATTCCTTCCTTGCCATTTGGTGCTTACTATCTAATATAAATTATATTCCCAGAGAAATGGAATGAATATTATGCTGTTAAAAGGGAAGGACTGAATTACTGGAACCACAACTGGGAAGCGCAGTAAAAGTGTTACAAATCATAGATACTCTATTAAAATATGCCTCCTGCCACATGGCTCACTGGACTAGGAGCAGGGCAAGCCTGGGAGTGGGAGTGCAGCTGTGATGCTGCAGTCAGCACTGTCAGTGCTGGTGCAGCTCTGCCTCAGAGATATTCCTTGCTCGGGCTGGGTCTGGCTGTGTTTCCCTTCACTGCTGCTCACAGTGATCTCTAAGGTCCATGGTCCATTGAAATGTCTCAGTTGCCATTTTCGCTGTGGAACCTTTTCTCTGGTAGGACGGATCTTTTTAGTGTGGTGCAGAAAAGCAGTGAGGTACATCACAAATGTGTTCACAATGTCACTGGGCTTCAAAACCCAATGATAATGATGTGTGTTAGAGTGTGGTCTGAGTCCTGCTGGCACAGAGTAGGGTAGCAGAGCTGGAGTCATTCTGTGCTTTGATGTTGGTGTAGCAGTGTCTGACCTGGTCCTCTTGTCGTGCATGTCCTTGCTGATAAAGCACTGTGATAGTGGACAAGGTTTGGGATTAATTGGTTCTTTATTGCTTCCCTGAGTTCTTTTGGTTTCTGTTCTTGGAATTCCGTAGTATTCCATGGGCATATTTGAGTTATGGTTCTGCTTTTAATGACAGCTTCCTTCCGTTTTTGAAAATTACCATTACTTGCCAACTTGAATCACACCAGGTTGTTTCCTTGAAAGTGTGCTGAGGGTTGGAATGCAGTTGATGAAGGGAGGTGGACATAAGGAGGCATAGTGATAACAGGGAAACTGACTCACAAAAAAAGAAACCTTGGAAAAAAATCCTTCGCAGAACTGAGAAAAAATATCCTCCACTGAGCCTGGCAAGTTGAAGATGGTATCTGTGTGTCCTTTTTATCTGAAAAGATTCTGTAGAGGTTTACAAAATTGATGCTGCCTAATTTCCTGAGAATCCCTGGGACTTACAGCCTAGTCTTAAAATAGAGACAGAGGAGTCCATTATATTATCAACAAAATCAGTGTATGTGACTACTGAAGGGAAGTGTGTTGCAGCAGAGGAGTGTTGTGCATCCTCTAGCACATGGATTGGGTTGAAATTGCTGTTTTACTGCACCATTCCTCCAGTGTCGCCTAGCAAACAGCAACAGGGCCTCCAAGGTAATTGCTATAACAGGAACGTCAATTATTAGGAAAGTGGAGCAGTAATATTAATTTAAAATCAGTTTGTTACTCTGAGTGCTTTGTGATCCTGGTCTTTATGAAGTAGTCTGCATAGAATTATAGAAAATAGAAGAAAACCTGATAATTTAGCAAGTTGAACATAATTCTTTTGGAAAGTAGAAGCCTTCCTTCTTGCTGAATATGGTCCAGCATGAAATAGCACATGAGAAATGATCATATGGGCCAGTGTGATTGGGCCTTTGAAATCTCCTGGAACCTGCTACAGTGTTAAACCCACCCACAGAAGGAGTCACAATTCCATGTTAGGATACAGCAGAGCATGTCCACGTGAGGGATGAAGAGCTGCTGGGAAGCAGAAAGCATCCAGAGCGAGCCCGTGGCAGCCCGGGGGTGCACACAGGCAGAGCTGGGTGTCCCTGAGAATGGCTTTGTCACCTGACACCTGCCTCAGGCAGCCCCTGCACCCAGAGCAGCTGCGGGGCCCCATCCCAGCAGCCTGGTCCCTTGCCTGGTGCTCTGGGCTTCCTCTGCTGGGTCATGGCCAGCCCACGTGGGGAGGATCCTGTCCTCGCTGTTGTACAGGCACTGAGGCTCACTGCCTGACTGTGCAGTCACGCAGGGCAGGCACAGGCTACAGGCTTGGCCACGGTAATGAGTGTCAGAGCTGCCTGGGGGGCTGGCATCCCTGTTTCTTCTGCCTATATATATTGTATTAATCACACCTCTGCCTGCCTTTTGCCTACTTTATGATCAGTGTGTGGTTTGTGCATGGAGGAAATCAGATCAGCAGATGTCAGCTGTGCTTGTTTCTGATATCTTCTCAGAATGGGGATTGGACCCTTCTGCCCTAGTGAGAAACCAGCCTGGCATCCCACCTGAGCAGGGCTGGCCCCACAGAGAGGCTGTGTCAGATACACTCTGGAATGCTGTGGGTTTGGGAAAGCTGCATTCCAAATGCATAAAGAAACAAGCACGGGACTTAATTAACATTCAGCAAATGAAGAACAGACATAAATAATTGTTTGATGTTTTAGTGAAGGAATGGTAAATGCAGCAAACAAAGGCAAAGCCATCCAAGTACCTGGGTTATGTGCTTGAAGTGATGCGAGGCCACACCAGTGCCCTGGATGCACGGGAGTGTGGAGCTCGGTCTGGCTGCTCAGAGGGCAACCAACAAAACATCTGCTTGTCACCTTGGTAAGTGGAGCCAGAAGCAGAACTTACCCGGATTTTAAGCACAGCAACATCAGTGGAAATTGTGAATTAATTTGCCTATGCTGGGGTTTGCAGTTAATCACTTACTGCTGAAATGGAGCCAGTCCCCAGGAGAGATGAAACCTGAAATTGTGGATGCCTAAACTTAGGCTTTTCTTGGTGGTTCCATTCCATTACTGCAGCCTTAAACCTTGCATCTTCCAGCTTCCTCCATCTGGGACTGGGCTGCTTGATTTGCTTGTGAAGTTTATAGGAAACTCACAGGTCAGAAATCAGGTGACTCACCCTGGTTGTCCTTTAGCTGCAGAAAGGGAGTTATTTTTTCCTGAATGAAAGGCTCATCCTATCTGATAGCTTTGCTGCTGTACTGTTGGTCTTGTTTCCATGTTTGGGTTATTAAATGGCATATTAAATTGCACCATGCATTTGTAGAACACACTGAATTTGTAACTCACAGGACTGTTTTCTCCCTCTAAAATTCTCACATTTCTCACCTGGTAGAGTAAAACTAAGATAAAATTTTAGATTGTGTTTAGTTTGTTAGTAAAAAGCTTCTTTGTCTCCTGATAGTGCTCTTCCAGAAAGCTCAGCAGCAAGTAGTACCTGCAGCCTGGCTCTTTAGAGATGGCATGGTTCAGTCCTACTCAGCCAGTGGGATTGCCAGATAGCCCAGGGCTTTGGCAGGCAGCCTCTCCCTGGCAGGGCTTGGGTTTAGGCTGTGATCAATTTCCGCTCCTTTTTGTTTATTCTTGGGTATGTTGATGAGCTCTGAGATTTATCTACTGCCTGGGGAAGAAAAAAGGTTGAGCAGTATTAATTGCTAGAAAATACCATCCTCCACAAAGAGAAGGTAAGAGGAACAATTGAAATTCCTGTCAGGGACCATTCAGCAGCCCACACAACTAGCTTGCCACAAAGATGTAGCATAGCATTCTCTGAGGACTCGTGGTGCTGCATCACAGGCATAGCTATGCATTGTCCTGCCTCACACAGTGGTGTTCCTTTGTATCCTCTTAATTTCTTTTCCTTCCCCTCCTTTTTTCATTTCTTTTCTAGTTTTTCTCCTTTTACCTTACAGTTTGTCTTGTATTGTTTATATGCAGATTCTCTTCTTGTGCCTCATGCTAAGGTAGTGTAAAAATTTTCTTTTGTAAAGCCTGAAATCTGGCCTCCCCACAGGGTGCCAGTCTTTTTGGAAAAGGGTAACTAATGCAAAATTCTGATTTTTATCTGACCTAAGATAAAGGCAGCAATCAAATGCATACTCTAAAGATACTGAGCTAACTCTATCAATACTGTCTCCTGGTGCAGCTCAGGATTAACTTCAAATAATTCCCAGTGTTCATTTGTCTGACCTGTTCTTAGAAATATCCACAGCTGGCAACTGGAGGGTGCCTTCAAGCAGTCAATCCCAGCCCATTCCCTTTAGAAAGTTCTTCCTTAAATCCACTCCATACATCTCCTTATGGCATCTTAAAGCACTTCATGTCCATCAGGGATGGATGATCTCCTTGTTTCCTGTGTACTTAAATGTTTGGGTTTGTTTTGGGTTTTTTTCATGTCATGCTGATGCTTGTTGGCTCCTGCTCTCCAGCTGTGTCCTTCCTTTGGGAAGTGCAGTGCCCAGCACTTGATACAGCCCCCTCAGTGGAGGCTCAGCTCTCAGTTGAAGGGAGGGCATATTTCAGAAGGTTTGCTGTCTTTGTGCCTGCAGATACAACAGTCTGGTGGCCTTTGTTTTCAGGAGTGTGATGCTGCTGCATCCTCTTTAGCCTGTGCTCCCGTGTAATTCTTGGTGCTTCTCTAGCAAGTGTGTATCATGTGTGTTTTTCTCTTTACATTAAAAAAGTACCCATATTCTGTTCTGTTGTACATTTTTTTTTAATCTATTGCCATGGGATAAAAATATTTCTATCAGTGCCAGTTACTGATTAAATTTAGGCTGCTTATGGTTAATTTGTGTTTAGATATATTAGTTCTTGCTTTTCACTCAGATAATACTGGAGATTTCTGAAAGACTAATTTCAGCCCATGCAACCAAGCAAGGTTTTACTGAGCTGCAGTTGGTTGCAGTAATTCAGCTTTTAGGTACCATAGTTAAAAATGAGAGAAGTGGAGGTTTATGTCCCAAAATGACCTGTGAGAACCTCCAAAATTCCCTAGTTGTTTAAGCAAGTGCTTAAAAATAATCTGATTTATTGCAGATAAAATAACCAGAGCATTAGAAATTGTGACCTATGAAAAGAACACCAAATGTGTTAGTCCTAATTAGACCAGGGAACAGAGAACCAAAGGGGAGAGAAGAGAAGATGGGATAGCTGTTTTCATTGATGTAAAATGTTGTTGCACAGGACTGGAGAAAATCTGTGTTACATATTGATAATGGATAGAAACAGAATAAACTCTGACTACAAGGGGAAGATTGAGGTTGGACACGAAGAAAACGAAATTTCATACATAAGGTTTTGGTCAAACTTCATATATATTAAGGCACTTGTGTTTGACTTCGTGCCAGTTTTATCTCTGCCAGTCTGTTAGCAGATGACAGAGTTGTGTTGAGTCTCTCCTGTTTCACTGGCCAGAAGAGGCTGTCAAAGCTGCATATTGTGAAAAATGTGCAAAATACTGATCTGAATAACTTTCTCATTTGATGTCTTAGAGGGGAAGATTATGTACTGCCTTTCACAAAACTTGTTCACAAAACCTTCCCAGATGGAAGAATTGATTTCGCGTACAGGAATTTTAGCATCTACAAAATTTCTAAGAAAATCATGTAATAAATAATTTGTTCAGAAGCTAGACCCAAACTAGTGTTCTTAGAGGGGCAGCTGTGGGGGGTTATGCGTGTTTAATTCTGCTTTGCTTGGAGAGCCTGCTTGGTAATGAAGGCTCTCAGCCTCCCAGAGCACAATAAAATTTGTGATTTGGGACATATGAAGGCTGGTTTGCACAGTGATGGCCTTAATGGGTTTCTTAATTCCATGTCAGCTGGCACTGATCATTCACTTGAGCATTATTGGTTACTGAAGGGCTGAGGGTGGGTGGATGTGTGTTCTGGGCATCTGAAGCCTCTTGATCATTAAAAGCAGGAATGAAAGTGATGGATACAGGATTCAAGGCTAGGGCAGTTTTATTTCCATTGTCTGAGTGTCTGGGAGAAATAGCTTCTAAACCAGAACTTTGTGCTTAACAGTTGTTGAGTTCTGGGTGGGAATGTGTGGGAAGGACAGCAGTGGTACCTGTGCTTTGAGGAGCAGGCTGTGCATTGCAGGGTGCATTTCTCAGTGAGGCATGAGTCTGTGATGGACAGGCTTACTCTGTGAATCTTTTCTAAAGATGATCTGTTTCACTTGAGCTCAGATAGTGCAGAGGGTCGACTGAGACTGAAGAGGCTTGAGCAGATGTTGAGGTTGTAGTTAATAATTTCATCTGTTCCAGTTTGAGAAATGCATCTATCATTGGCAACCTTCTGCTGAGGAATATATTAATCTATCCAAGGGAATTTTTTTAGTGTGATCATGTAGCATAATTCATGTAACAGAAACAGATTGATTTGGCATGTTAGAAATCTTTGCTGAGGGGGCTACCATTGCTCAAGCTTTATTCATCTGATAAACCTACATTTCTTGTGGATTTCTGAATTGTCCTTTTTTTTTCCTCTTGTTTCTTGTCCTTTCTGAGCCCTAAAATCTTTTTAACACAGTCAAAATGAGATATTTACTACACTTTTTTTTTCCTTTAATATATTGATGTATTCCAAAAGCAATTTCTTTCCTGCATTTCATCTGCCTGGAAACAACGATTTTGTTTTGGCTTTGGGATATGCTCTCCTCCACAAAAATGGGAGGCTTCTGGAGAGGAAAGGGAGATTCTGCAGGAAGACAGACTTTATTATGTGGTTTTAAAATATAATTTCAACTCCCTGGTTCTGAGAAGTGGATTTGTCTTGCCACACCTCACTCCATCCCAGGATGGTGTGTGTTGCTGCCAAGGAGCACTGTTGGCTCCTGCCCAGTGTTCTCTGGTTACCTTTGAGGTTAGCCAGGCTGACAGTAAAGATGTTTTAGTTTATCTTTAACACATACAGTTGAGAGAGAGAAAATAAGGTCTACTCTCTTCTCATTTTCAAAGGTTGAGGTGATGTTTAGAAATCTGTTTCAAACACAGCTATAAACTGCTCCTATATAAAGCCATATATCATATGCTTTATGAAGATTACTAGCAAAAGAACAATGGCTTAATTCCTTTTACACGATCCATTTTTAAACAGCTTAGCAAGTATTTCCATTATAAATGAAATGTCTTAATTAGCTTTCCACTAGATGGAGCAAATGTATGTCAACCCAGCAGACAAAACGGGGAATACATTTTAGAGAGCTGAAGAACAAATCACTTGTATTTAAACCTACTGTTCTATTATTGTTAATTATTAGTTTTCTGAGTTTAAAATGGAAGCTTCTAAGCCAAATGGTGATTTTTCCTACTTAATGAACATAAGCAAAGGCTGTGCTTTGCATGAAGCTCTGTATCAGTTGTCATGGTTCTTGTGGAATCAAGGCAGGGGCTTGGGCTACAGCACAGTTGTGTGATTGACCTAAGTTTGATCATATTTTGTTCTTAGGGATTTGAAATTCTTCTTTAAAAGTTATACCCAAAAAAGTGCTTTCTTGAAATAAAATAACTGGAAAAAAGTAAAGAAGCTTCCAGGTTCCTAAGTGAGTCCTCAGGTAACCTGGTGAAGGATTTGCAGCCCTGAAATCTGAGTTTCTTTTCTGGTCATGCTGTTGGTTTTACAGCTGTTACCTGTGGCAGTTTTGGAGACAGGCCCGCGGCAGAGTGCGCCGAGGGTCACACAGCAGCAGCCAACTTCCACTGAGAGCTGTCCTCCTGACATGGCTCTGGGAGCCCACGGGGTTTGAGGACACCCCTGAAAGGGCTCTGGGAGCCCACGGGGTTTGGGGACACCCCTGAAACGGCCCTGGGAGCCCATGGGGTTTGGGGACACTGCTGACACAGCTCTGGGAGCCCACGGGGTTTGGGGACACTGCTGACACAGCTCTGGGAGCCCACGGGGTTTGGGGACACTGCTGACACAGCTCTGGGAGCCCACGGGGTTTGGGGACACTGCTGACACAGCTCTGGGAGCCCACGGGGTTTGGGGACACCCCTGAAAGGGCTCTGGGAGCCCACGGGGTTTGGGGACACTGCTGACACAGCTCTGGGAGCCCACGGGGTTTGGGGACACCCCTGATGGGTGAATTAGTCACCACCCAGCTAATGGGCCAATAGCTGCCTGTGTCCCCAAGAGCCCAGACTGGCTCCCCAGTGGCCCAGGCTGGTCGAGTTACATAATTACTACATATGTAATTAGTTATAGAGTTATAATTAGGATTATTTGTAGCCGTGAGGCCTCCAGGCCAGCACAGGTTGTAAATCTTGCCCTGCTTGGATCTTTGGGCCCTTTTGGCTACAATACCATTACTAGATGGGATTTTCAGGCAGCCGTCAAGTTTCCCCCAACTTTTTAGAGTTCAAGGTGTGTTCAGAGCTTTTGTGCAGCATAACTAGGTCAGTATTTCCTGCAGTAAATCTCTCCTTGAATTGCTGTAGGCATCATGTGAGAGTGGCAGACGTACAAAGTACTGTCGGGGAAAGGAAAGAGGAAGCAATGAAAACAGGGCTGAAATGCATGTTCCCAGCACAAAAAATGTAGCTTAGGATAGAAAACAGGTGCTAAAACTCTCTGTGCCAATTTACTTAGCTGTGCCAACTTCACAGTTTTTCTTTAAAAGGATTTTCAAGGGGCAGTACTCTGAATTTCCACTTTAAACTTCTCAGTTATGCTCCTCAGCTCAGATCTTCCCCATGTCCTGGCCGGTTGTTGAGAAGACTGTTATTCTGATGTATGCCCAGTGAGACCTGGAAGCACAGGAGTTGTCACATGGAGTCAGGCTGTTGATCTGCCTTGCTGTCTCTAATGGTGATTAATTTTAACTTTTTTGGTTTTAATCTCTTGGAGCAGAATGTTCTAAGATGACTTGTGAAACAAGCAAACAGAACCTCCAAGCATCCAGTAACAGCACAGCAACTTTTGCCCCATACTGTGGGTTCACAGCATTTCTTAATTTTAAAACGTACTCTTTATCCTGTAACATCTTTTATTATTGAAAATAGTTTCATCTTTCAGCGTCAAAGGTCACTACTTATTCTCATAATTAAATTCTTTGTTTTCACCAAAGTTTATATTTTCACTGATCTTAACAGGAATTACAAATTTAATATCTAAAAAAGTGTTTTGCAGAATTTTCTCTGTTAGTAGCAAGAACTGTTTAGCACCTACATTTGAAAGTAAAAATGTGTACGGGCTGTGGCAGGATAATGATTTTACTATTGTTTGATGACAAATTCCTTGGCAGTGCTTAGTGACATTACTGCTGTCAAAGACAGAATTCTGCTCTCTGGCTTAATTATCATTTGTTGTTGTTTTGCTAAAAATATCCCCAGTAATGTGGTATGCTAAAGATACCATTCTAAGAGAACTGACAAGAATAGATTTCATCAACAGGCAGGTGATCATCTTTAACAGAGGGGATGTATTTACCAGAGTATTGATATGTCACAATATTGACAGATCAAGAACGTAGTATTTTAATTTGACTTTTGTGATGTGGGGTTTATTGTTCTCAACACTCAACTACTTTTAGCAAAAACTTGATAAGTACTTTAAATGACTAAGTACTTTAAATGACTAGGTAGCAACAATTATGTGAGGCTCTTACTCAGCTAGTCAGAAAAGATAAACAGTGCTTGTGGCTTCTTGTTCTCTTCCTAGTGCATCAACACTCCTGCTCTGGCAGTGTGCCATCTGGCAGAATTATGTGTGAGATAATGGTGGTGCTGTCACTAATATACAAAAATACCACTCAGTAGCTAAATATTTGCAGAGCGTGGTATTTCTGCATTGGTGACACGTGTCACAGCTGTAACTGCAGTTGTTACACTGAGTGACGTGCAGCCTGACAGGATGAGATGTTCGAAATCTAGGCATTAGGCAAATGTCCACAGAAGAATAGATAATCTCTGTAAACCACTTGTGTGCTCACTGAAGGACATAATGGGCAAACTCTCATCCTCCTGGAGTGCATGCAGCATGCATGTCTGCTGCTGCTGTGGGATTTACATAGCACAAATAACTGCATTTGCAGTAGTAAAATAAAGACATCACTTATCAGCTTAGCTTCTGTTAAGGTGTTAGTTTGCTCTGCATTTTAGTATTGATCTGTGAAAAAGAATGACTGATGGGGCTGTTGAAACCAAGGTAAGATAAAGTATAAGAGCATATAATGACAGTGTGAAGGTCAGCATTTAATTGAATGTTAGATAAGAGGAGATAGCTTCCTTTCACACCATGATGCCTGTTTGTCCATTTATGTTGTGTATCTTGAGATTTTAGACCTGGCTCTGCATTATGTTCTAGCAGCTGAAACCCTTTATTGGCAGGATTGATGGTTCCATGGGTTGTATGTGACCTTTACAAGCAAATTATATAGATAAAGTTCTTTGGATAATCACTTCTGAGGAGAGTTTTCATAAAAAAACTTTGTGTTGGAGAAGATGCTGTGAAACGTAGTCAAACAAATTGTTCTACAAAGCTTGGATTAAAAACCAGAAAAATCAAAAAGTCCATTTGCAACCAGTTTAGGAAAACTGGCAGCAATCTAAAGACTAGGGCCAGACCTTGGTTTTATTAATTATTCTCTTTAAAATCCTCATAGAGAAGCAAATTAAAAGGTTTGTCATCAGAGAGTGGTTTTCATTTCTTAGATGAAAAGATAATTCATATCCTGAAATCACCTGGGTGCAATAGTAATGATGTGCTGTTGTGGCTTGGAGTTGAGACCAGCAATGTGGTACTCAATATTAGACTTTGCTATAAACATGACTTTGAGTCCTCAGCCTGAGTTTTCAGTAGCAAACCCACTGAGAATGCAGATTTATTACAATCACTGAAATGTGAGAAGGAGTACATGCTACTTGTGTAGCTTGTCAGCCACAGTAATGGAATTACAGCCTAGAATGGATGTGTAGGAATGTACTTGAATGTGTTTTTGTCAGGATCAGCAGAGGTTTTTCACAAAGGACTGAAATCTCTTTCAGGGCTGGGGCAGGTGTTCTGCCTGCCCTTGTGTCTCACTTTTACTGCCAGCTGCTCCATCACCTTGTTTGTAGTGTAGGCTGCTCAGACTTCATCTTGGGATGGATTTCTCCCTTCCTTCAGCACTTCCACGGGAGACTATTCAAGAGTTCTGCTCCTGTGGCCGTTGGAAACCTAATTTTTCTCTGTTCAAATTTGTTTCTAAACTCCATTTACCACTGTGTTACACATGAGTCTGTAGGCTGTTGCTGACTGGAGTCTTGTGCTTTGTTTTACCCCTCAGCATTTACCAGAAATCCCATACTTGGTGAATTTGCCATTTATGTCTTGTATTCATTGTGTCACTGAGTACAGTACTCAAATCTCTCCCTCTTCTGTCAGTTGATAAGATGCCTGTTAAGAGTCTTTAACAATACTGTCAGCTTCCTTCTATGCTTCTCACTCCGGTCCTCCAGCTGTGCTGTTCTCCCTGTGCACAATTTCTGTTTATTGATGCTAGCACACTATTTTGTGTTGCATGTCCTCATGTTCATACCAGTTTAACCATGCAGTCATCAGACATTCCTTTTGAATAGCCACGTGTTGGCACCTGGAATATTCATATAAGCAGATACAGGTGTGTCTCAGGTATTTAATAAATAATGGATCATGACAGCAACATGAAAAAAAACCCACAAATTTTGCTTTGAATTGCATAAAAGAGCTTCCAAGGAGAGAAAACAATTGAGTAACTACTTCTGTTCTCATTATTACAGTGGGGAGTTTTTTCAGTTTTTGATGTGTCTGAAAATGACAATAGTTTATGGTTTGTGATTTAAGGTATGATAAATCAGCAGCTTCTCTCTGCTTGAAATGTCCTCAGTCTTTAATAACTGGCTAGGTTTGTTTTGTTTTTCTGAATTCTGTGGTACCAACAATCCAAGGCGTGGCAGATGTGGGCTTTGGAGAGAATGACTTGGGAAGAGCTCGATAGGAGTGCAGTCCTCTGGCTGGGAGAGCGAGCTTTCTGCAGGAAACTCCTCATCCCAGCCACAAACAGCTTTTACTGACAGGAAAAGGGCATAGGCAATTTAAAACCAAAAAGGGTTCTGACAGCATTTAACCCGTGAAGGGTTCGGGTGAGCATCACTTGGACCCTGAGTCAGTGTTCTGCATATGATAAAGAATTGGAGAGGGAATCCCTGTGCCAGTGCAGCTGGAAGGAGATCTCTGCTCTATTATTTGCAGTTTGTAAAGTGCCAGATCAGATTAATACAGTGATGATTTAGTCTTTGGAATGCTTACCTGAGACTGCCATTGGGAGGTGTCTTATCCTACTGTCCTCTCGCTGACCTCTTTGCTGATGTTTCCATGTTGAGGCTGGTAATATTCCCATAGCTTGACTTCACAGAAAAACAGTGTCAGTGGAATTCTACAAAATTCTCTTGATGGCCCTAAAATAACCTTTTTGTAAATACATACAGTTTGTCGTGGGATAACAATGGCATAAAGCTCTTAAACACATTACCTAAAATTCAGGTATGTATAATGTGACTGTCTTAAAGTTATTAACCATTCTGCCCTGTCACAACATTTTGAAATCCATGTTTTATAGAAGAAAGAAACCCTTTATTGGGAGTGTGGGATTCTCAAGTACCTCTTCACCCAGGAAGAAATGGTGCTCTGCTGACATTAATCCAGCTTTATGATCATTGGGGGAAAAAATTCCAAACTAGTTTTATTGAAACCCAAGAATTGCAATGTGGTATTTAAAATTGTAATTGTAACCCAAGTATAGTTTAAATTGAAAAGGAATTATTTTTTCTGTAAGGCTCTTACCTGCCTGAGGGAGTCAGTGTAATCCTGAGAAGCTGAAGTTACTCTGTTTTAATATCCTTTGTTATTGGTCCTCTAGTAAGAATGTCCCTAAATGATTCAATTAAAGGGAGTTTGTGATAGGTTTTTTTATTGTAGGGATATCCTTCACCACGAAAATTTAATTTTGCTTTCATACTGCAGCTTTTTTCCAACAACTTTTGTATGGTAACAACCTTTGGCTACTGTGGAATTCTTACTAGGTCTAATTCCAACACTAAAACTGAGACTTCATAATAGTGTTAGTCTTTGCCTGAAAATAAGATGTTCCTTTCCCCCAGTTTGGCAGTGTAGCTTTATGCTTATCTTTGTCCCAGAAACTGATTGCCTGTTTTTTTGTGAGGAAGTTTAGGTGTATTTGTCACCCCCAGCATTCTATTTCTGCCAACTTGTGCACCAACACTGAGTTATTTCTTGCAGTGTTATCTCATAGAAATGATGATTTTCTTCAGTGAGTGAAATTGTCTGTGTGCTGCTGAAGCAATGGAGTAGTATTTGAGCCTTGTTTGAAGGCTGCTCTTGAACTCTGTGGTTAATGTACCACCCTCTGACCACAGAGGTTCTTTCCCAAAGGACTCAAATCCACACAGGTGGATTTATTCGGCTTAATGCAGTCCCATTACAGTGCAATGGACCCAGAAATAAAATGACAGAACCCTGCAATGTCCCTCTCAATAGATCTTCTTTGTATATGCCTTGACAGTAAAAACATGAAGGTGAGCACATACAGCAATTCTGGATTAAAAACATTATATTTGACTTGATTGAAAATTGGGTAAAAGTAATGGTTGGGTTTCTTTCTGCCTGTCTTTTTCTAAGGTTATCTGATAGCCCTGGTCTTGTCATATTTCTCTTGGAATGTCAGGCTTTTGGGCAACTCAGAACATCAGGATTTCCCTCTAATTGGAACTCTAGATGTCAAGGTGGTGGTAGATCTGTCACGAGTTTTGTAGAGCTTGGTTCTGTATATTTTTGCTTTTTAAAAGTGTGGATTTACTTGATAAAGGAAAGTTTCTTGAGTGCCCTATTGCATTGGCAGAACCAGTAGTATTTTTTAAGTGGTTTGCAATCCCATAACCTTTGTATGCTTCATTATGCAGTGTTTTGCTGATAGAAGAAACTTGCTTTTAATGTTTTATTTAGTGTCCTTTATAAAGTCATGTTCAGTGTGGGTTTTTTGCTATGTTATTTATTATAAAATTCAGAACTTGTGCATGAAACCCCTTTTCTTTTAATAATATTTTGGTAAAAGGGAAGCAGTAAATAAATCTGAAGATCTGGATTATATAGAAAATTTCTTGTCATAAATGAAACAGAATCACAGAATCAAGTGGCAGTTTGTGTGACTCAAAGGAACAGACAGTGGCATATTAAATAATGCTATGTATAAAAATAGCAAATTAAGGACACTTATTTTCCTGGTTGTGCAGGAACTTGTGCTGCTTAATAGAGCTGATAAGTGACACATTCACAATCCGTTCTTGTCATGTAAAGGTTTCATGTTAGACACCTTTGCTAGCAGCACCAGCACCGATTTAAAGGGAGTTTAGTAGCGGCTCCAGCAGGGCTGCTTGGTGTTTGTCAGACCTTACCTCGGAGCAAATAGGAGGTGTTGCACATGAGCACCCGCGTTGCCCAGTGTGGCAGACAGTAACCCTTTCGTGCCTGTTCCGCAGACGCCCGAGGAGCTGAAGGATGTGTCCGACCTTGAGGAGGAGCACGACGCACGCAGCCGGACCAGCGTCCAGACCGAGGGCAAGACTGACCGGGTACGTGGGAGCCAGGGATGGAGGAGCACCGCGGGCAGGGGAAATGCTGCTGTGCTCTCCTCCTGGGAAGGAGAGCTTCGCGTTGGAAGTGCTCTTGCTGGCAGGACACAAGTAGTAGTTCGTAGATACTTAGTATCCAACCGTAATAAGATGCGCTAAAGCTTTCAAAGATCCCATTTTCACGCATGGTCGTCTACTTCTCAGCTAAATCAGAGTACTTCTTTAAAGGGAATGCTTTTCTTTGAAAAGAAAACCATAAATAACACACACTTGAGAGGGCACAAAGCAATAAGTAGGTGCTGAAGACAGTGGCGGGTGGGGAGCTGGCTGTCAGCAATCAGAGGCACAGACTGGTGCTGTGGAGAGATGTCTCTGGGATGGGCTTCTCCTTGTGAGGTGAGCAGCCTCACACTGTTACACACAGCCTGTTGTTAATACAGCTAAACCCCCCCAGTACTTTAACATTATAGCACGGGCATTTCTCTTTTTCTCCCATTTCTCCCTAAAATAATACAGCTACTGTAAATGTTCCTTTTTGTGGCATCTAGATAGAGGTTATGGCTTAAAGCCTGATTCTATAGTTTAGAAACAATTTTCCTAGATTTCAGCTCCTGCTGTTGGGGGCATAAATGGCACATCACCCCCCAAAAGCAGTAGAAAATTACAGCTTTGACTAAATTATATACATATGCACTTAGGCTGGAGTAGCACATTGACAGACACCTGCACACACTTTTTTTTTAAAAAAAAGATGTCTTAACAAATCTATTTGCTGCTTCAGCAGCAAACAGGAACAGTGATTTTAGGCCTCTTGGTTTGGAGTGCTCTTTGATATTGATATTTGAAGATTTATACCCAGAAGCTGTTCAGCAGTGTGAGGGATCTGTGTAGGGAAGGTAGATGTTGAGCTTTGGGCAGTGTGTGGTTCTGTGTGGAGCAGCAGCTTTGTGTCCTGTTGGAAGGCTGTTGTGTGCAGTGTTGACACCAGGAATGACCGTGTTCCAGAAGTCCTTCGACAAGATTGCAGAGCAGCCTTTTTTCCTTCTTGAGTTCTTTCTCTTGGGCATTTCAGCTATAATAATTCAGTTTTATTTTTACATATCTGGCTCCATAGTCATTCTGCATAGGAGCAGTCTTGATTCCTCTTGCTTTGTCAAGAGTGTTGTAATTTCTTCGATGTCACATCTCTCACTGCTCCAGTGGGGAACTGGTGCCTTTTTTCTTTCTGTTTTTATCACAACATATAATACCAGATGTGATGTGTGTATGCCACTTGTAACAAAGGCTACATCTTAACTAGCAAATCCTGTTTCCCTTATGTATGAAAAAGTCATGTATTATTAATCACACCTTCAGACTCTATCTCCATAAAGAGAGAGAGCAGAGATTAGTGGTGAGATAGTAGGACTGAGATTTGACCTCGTATTTATCTTCCTCACTCATCTTGAAAATGTTACTTCATTGACGTTTTCCCTCAGATAATTTCCCATTACTGAGATGAATATAATAGTGCCTGTGGCACTATCCCGTGCTGGGGGATACAGGTCAACTGGGGCAGCGTGCTGTGAGATCTCTGCGTACTTAAACTGGATAAAAATACTGCTGATTATTTGTAGGGTGATTTTACATCCTTGAAGAGGAGGCTCCTTAGGATCAAACCCTTAGCTGCTATAGAAACAGCTTATGGATCCAAGGACTAATGCAGTTTTCCCAGCTAAAAGTTAGCTCTTCCTCTGGTGGTTGTGTGTAATTCGTGTAGTCAGCTCTGGAAGCTTATCACAGACTTATTTATGCTATCATGATCAGTGTAATTGCACTGAAGGAGGTAGTGGCTTGTTATCGTGGGATTGTGTGTTGAAGAGAGGGGTGAGTAAGATTTTGCTCAGTTAATTTTCAGCTTAGAGGACAATGTACATGTTAATGATCAGGAAAAATTACTTTAAGTGTTTGAAGTTACTAAATTAGTGATGAGAACAGCTTAGCTTGATTTCAAAGTTGCTGCTGCAGGTTAAGGTGATCATATTGAAGAAGAGGCAAAATGTTTTACCTCACAACTTAATCCACTTAATGGTTGCCAAGAGCAGAACTCTTTCAGGCAGCCACACACCCACTTTTTTTTTTTTTTCTCAGAGTTCTGAAGACAGTTTTGTGAATGCATGGACAAAAATGTCTGAGATTAAGGTAATTTTTATACAGTTTTGTTGCACACTGTGCTTATGCAATAATTCTGGGCTGAAAAAGAGTTGATTCAATGTGTTCTGTGAATGAGAAAATCCAGGCTGAGTTTTTTCATTGTTGTATTTGTATTGCATTTTAAATGCAGTAATTAATTATAAAGCTCTAAAAAACTACTAAACTCTAGGAGGAAAGCCCGGATAAAACAGCAAAGACCAAGAAGAACTGTTGATACTTGCATAAAGAGTAGTTAGAAGGGAAGCTAAATTTGCCATCAGATAAATTAGCAATTTTTATTGAAGTGGCAAATACTGTACATCTAAGTTCCTACATTAAATGAAATGCTGATGTACGTTAACAGGAAGCGTGTGCTGTTTTGTTAATAAAAAAGCCAATTTCGGAATATTTTTTTAATTTTTAACAAAGCCCTACACAAGCATTAAATATTGGTAGGAATTCAAGCATAATGAAAATAACTACTGTAATTTTGAGTGGGTTCTATGAATAGTAATTTTGACACTTGATACATAGCAAAAGATTCCGTGTCAGGAGTCATGATCTATCAAAAGCATTTCATTTTCTTGCCAATTTTTAACCCAATTTCCGTAAAGAGATTAAGTCACTGAAATATTCAAGGTTGTAGCAGTATATTATATACTTCTACAAAGTAGAGCTGGAAAGAACCTCAAGACCTTGGCTAATCCAGCCATTTGGCCCGGGGCAGAATAAATACACTTCTTCTTGACACACACATATATATGAACAATTCCATTGCTCTCTCTACTTAGCTCATTACTGGAATTGATGGTTTATTGGAAAGTTTTTGTCCTTATACCTCATATATTGCAATTAACACGTTAGCACTCATCTGTAATGGACACAGAGAGTGAGGTTCCTTTCTGTATGTATTTTTTTAATGTACTTGTGCATCCTTTTTCTATGGCCTCTTTTGGAGACTCCAGGTTGAATAACTCCAGTAACCTTGATTTACTCTTCAGGGTTGAGTTTCCTGTATGTTCGTTTAGTCTCTCTCTCCTCTGGCTACTCTGCAGTAGTTAATGAATTCTTGAATTTTGTGTCCAGACTATTTATACTGCCAAGTGTGTGAAGCCACCTGTGATCTCAACAGCACAAGTGAGAGGTTTGCACGATTTCCTCCTGTGTGCATAGTTCACAAGGAGCTTTGTATGAAGCTTGCCTTTCTGCCATGAGCACAGCCTTTTGTCAACCACAAATTCCCACCCACACAACTGCCAGACACACACAGAACTGCTGGTTCTGTCTCAGTTCTGTGTGTGTGCTGGTGATTTTTCTTAGGGGTAAGCCCTATTACTGTCTCAGCTGTACTACACCCTGTGATGTTTCCAGATCAGTTCTCAAGTTCACTTTGAGTTGTACACCAGGCCTCTTCCACTGTGAGTGTGGTGTGGACTACTGGTTCTGTGGAAACACTGACTAATGCAGCTCCCTTCACAACTTTTCTGATGGATCCCTTGGCTCAGTGTGTGTTCTTGATAAGTGCTCTGCAAGCAGTTTTCTAACCAATATTACATCCACCCACTGGAGATTACATCTAGACCTTATTTCTCCAGGTTATTTGTAAGGATGACATGAGAGGCAGTGGCAAAGCTCTGGTGAAGCCCAGACTTAGGACATGATGCTTTTTGATCTATAGCCCTTTGGCCCTGGGACAAAGAGAAATTACATTTAATATGCCATAGTTGCATCATCTAAGCCAACCTTCTTAGTGAAGGCTGATGCAAAAATGGCATTAAACGCTTCGTTTGCTATCTCCCCATACTTTTACCCCCTTTATCTTGTTTATCCAATTATATTGCATCTAAAAATACAGCAGAACTGTCATGGCAGAACAAATGAGGCACTCTCTGAACTTGTTTAAGGAATACTGCACTTCAGCAGGCTTGCTGCAATTCTTGAAATGGGGAGAATGCAGCTGTGACAGCAGGTAGTAAAGTATCGAAAGAAACACAGCTTCTCCTCACTGTCAGCATCACACACCCACACACTTCATCATGGGGATGAGTATTCACTTGGCTGTGAATGCTGAGTATCCAACATATCTCTGTCACCTCTTCATCCAAACTCACAGAGTGATTCCCTCAGTAGGAAAAGTAGCAGTAAAAGGCAGTGGACATTTTAACAGTCCCTTTGACTCAGTGGCATCTCTGTGAATTCACTTATGAACACACTGGCACTCACAGAATCAGACTCTGGAATGGTTTGGCTTGGAATGGACCTCAGACATCACCTTGTTCCACAGCAGGGATGCCACTCAGCAGCTCAGGTTGCTCAGGGCTAAGCTCACATGTGTATTTTATGACAGTGGTCTGCAAAGTTTGTTCAAGGAAAAGACAGGTAAAAGTAATGACTGGAACTGTTGCGAAACAGCATGATTGAAATATATTGCTGTACTTTGAGAGATCTGCAGGGGTCCTGTTCTTTTTCACCAAATGCAGCAGGAGAGCAGGCACAGACCACAGGGCTTCTTCTGGCTGCTGAGGCTCTGGTGGAATGAAAGCCTCAGCTCTCAAGACAAAGTAGGGACACATATTCATTCTTCTGGGATCTCTGACATTTTCTTATAACTACAGTATGTGAAGAGCAGGTTATTTTGTGTTCTTGCATGTAAAAGCTCTGAGAAGTTTTTCATGTGCTCCTTTGGGAAACTGGGGTTTGTTTCCTTGCAGCCTACAAAATTGCAGAAAACCAGTGTTTTCCTCTTTTCTTCTCTGTAGTTATGTGACATACTGCAGCCTACAAAGCTGGAAGTGTTAAATTTTCAAGGGAGATTCTTTGATTTTGCTTGAATGTATTGTGCTGCTTTCTGTTGCCTTTCTTTCCTTCCTGGTCCTTGTAAATAAATGGTAAGAATGGTGCTGGTGTGGATCTGGCCAGTCACTTGGTGTTAGGGGTCAGGAAAGAAAAAACATATGTCCATCTGAGATTTTAAGAGCATAATCAAAGTTTATGTGAAAGTCAAATCCTTGGAGAGCAGCCCGAGACAAAGGTAGGCAAAAGGCCAGTTCTTAGGCTTGGGATGTCATTGGCCAGCAATATACCAGGGAGAGAAGAGTCAAAATCATCACCACTTAGTTACCCCCCATGTGTCCTTACATGGCCTTAAAAGTTCTGTTTCATTGGTGGAGAACTGACTGAAACATGGAAAGGTAATGAAAGGAAACGCCCGTCTCACAGGGTCAGTCAGGCTGCAAATGAGACAACTCAAATAATACAAACTCCAGTGTTGGAGACTCCAGCCACCAGGGACAAACAGCCTTCAGAAAAGTTAAGTCAGGGAAATTTAAGAAAAAAATCCATACTTTTTTTTTTTTTAATAGGAGGAAGGAAATATCACAGATACAAATTCTCCTCTCACCGAGTCCTTACTCTGTTACCTGCTACTGTAATAATAACATTTTGTCTTAGAAGCAGTGAAAAAATAATTTTTCTCTTGCTTGACAGAATAAACCTGTACTCATGTAATAGTCATTCAATTTAGATCTTTATTTAACAATTACTGTTATGCTCCTTATTTTGATACAAAGTTAAATCTGTGCTTAAAAGGCTCTGTATACAATTGCTTCTTTTTATTGGACATGGTTTTAAAGCAGCATGAGGGAAAGGAGAGAAAAGACAAGGTCAGAATTATCATTTCCTTTGCCCTTTGTTCCAGTGGATAATGTCTCTTCCACCTGAAGCTCATTATTGTTGGCAGACAGCAGGATGCTGTATGTCACAGTTCCCTCATTAAAATGTCATCTTTCTTGTGGTTTCGAGATCCAGGCCTGTGATCTTGAACTCAAAACAGTGTTGAAACTGGGGGCTAGGAAATACCACAGACATCCACCCATCAGCAAGCATGTATGAGATCATAAAAGTTCTCTTCCTTCTGTAGGCCTTTCCAGGGTTTTTTAACAACATGGGAGAAGCAGCCTCCAAATAGTTGTGCTTTCTAATTCTGTGACTGTAGGGTAATTCTGACCACTGTAAGATGGTTCCTTCCACCCTTAACCATTCTGTGATTCTGTATGACTGCAATTACAGGTACATGCTGAGAAACCTGTAATTTCCAGTAATTTGTCTAAGTGAGAAAGCTAACCCTGTGACAGTGATTCTAGCGTAAATAAAATCTCTGAAGAGACATGGCTTGAAAAACATACATATTATGTACAGAACTGATTACCCATTTTATTAATTAGAAGCAATTCAGCCATGGCCTTAACTTTCCATTTTACTGGTGGTAGACAATATTTTCCAAACAAGAATAAGTCAAAAAACATTTATTGTGTAATTCTAGAGTAATGACAATGTGTTGATAATTGCTGTGCCAGTTGTGAGTTCCTGGTAGCCTGACGGGAAGGTGTGAGGTAACCAGCATGGCAACAGAGCCATCAGGACCAGCGTGGCTCCTCTCTTCTGGGGATGAAGGGCCAGGATCTCCATGGGGCCATGGAACATCCCAGCCCTGGCTGCTCCCTGGCCTGTTTCTGACACAGGAGGGGCGTCTGACCCGTGACTGCAGCAGGCTGGTCATCTTGTTCATGGAGAGCATTAAACAAAAACATTTCTCTGACCATGCTACATTTTAAGGGGCTTTTGGTAATCTTATTCACATCCTGATTTCTGTCATCTATTTGTCTTCTGCAAAGACAGAAGATGCGTATTTGAACAAATAAATCTTTTTCAGTTCCTAGAATGATAATATAGAACCCTCTCAGAAGAGAGAAGAAGCATACCTGAGTGTTTCAGGACAATTAACCCTTTTCATTGATTATTTTGTACCTGAATCAATACTGCACTGTGTGACTTTTACATGTATCATACTCAAAACTACTTAGGCTCCTTAGCCCTAAGAAATAGGAAAAATTTTCGGTCATATTTCATAAAGGCTGTTTGGAAGAATTTAATCTTTCTCTCTCTCTATGTTAAAATGAATGATTTCGGGAATACCACTATCCCCATTACACTGAGATTATTTATTTGGCCCAACCCAGTGACGACATACAAATTTTGAAATGTAGAAGTGCTCAGACTTGAACAGTTGACTGAGGCCATAGTGTATTTAAACTATGTATTTATTAATGTGCAGTGGTTTTGTTTAAAAAAATAAAATACTCTGACATAGATGTTTTACAAATCAAATTATTCTGTTTTAGGCCAAGATGACTCAGCTGCCAGAAGCTGAAAAGGAAAAGATAGCTGAGCAAGTGGCTGACTTCAAAAAAGTCAAGAGTAAGCTTGATGCAGAGATTGAGATCTGGGATGATACCAGCAATGACATAATTGTTCTGGCCAAGAGGATGTGTGTGATTATGATGGAGATGACTGACTTCACAAGGTAATTACGTAAAAAAGGGTTCTTATGTATTTAGAAATGCTGGAGGCCATTGTCACACTGTTGGAGCAGCAAATACAGAGTTTAATGTCAGCTCACAGCATCTCTGCAAAATTGAGTGGCTCAGCTAATGCAACACATCAGGTAGGAGCACTGAAGTGTTGGGGGATTTAATGTTTTGAACTATGCTTATCCCCAATTTTTTACCTTTGTCCTCTCTTATTAATTTGTTGGTAGGGTTTTTGTACATGCTTTAGCACTCTATTTCTGCTCTCAGTGAAAGGGAAAAAGTAACAAAATAATCTTGATTTTAAGCTGTAGATTTCTCATCTGTTGTTCTGTCTACTTGTATCAGAGCATGCTGTCAAGCATGAAACACTCTGTACAGAGCCCATGTGTGACAGTACACATTCAGACTCATACATATTTTATATCCCATTATTGCTGTTGCTTTCATGAGAACTCTTGTGCTGCTAGATGTAGTTTAAAGAATGAAGAGTACCAGAGCAGATAGCTCTCAAAGCTGGTATTTCTTTCTGCTGCCAGTGTGTGTTTGATGATGGCCTTACAAAAGGAAACAAGTTTAAGTGCAGGAGCTTTTCCTGCCATGCTCTGAATTAAATGATGTGTAAATCTCTATAATCAAGTTGATTATAACAAAGGAAGATATTGGTGGTGGTGTCTGTACTTCCTTTCTTCCCCTGGTCTAGTTAGCAGTAAAATAGTTGCTGACAGGTGAAGCCTTTATACACAGCCACTCTTCCAGGACACTTACTGCCTCATGAAACCAGTTCTTTTGTGCCAAAAGACAAAAGAACATTCTCTTTGTGTCTTTGTGGATGTCAGTGAGCAGGGCTGCATCGAGCTGAACCAGCTAGGACAGAGTTGGGCTCTGCTGCAGGCTCTTTCTGGGGAAGGCAGCTTTTGCATTTCATCACACTGGCACTTTCCAAATCCACGTGCAAGTGAGGGGAGGGGTAGGGATAAAGATCTGCATGGAGAAGTCTGCAATCTGCTGTAAAATTTGTTTTAAATATCTCCTTCAGCAAGAAGTTCTGTTTCTTCTTTAATGATGCCAGATCAAGTCTAGTAAAAGGAAGATTTGTATCTGTCTCAGTAATAGGTGAGCTCTTGTGGCTCTTCCTCCTGTTGCTTTTCAAAGGTGGCAGTTGTGTGTGCTGAGAAGCACAGCTGGCTCTTCATTTCCTGCTCTGTCGAAATCTGGGAACAGATCATAGAATTGTTTAGGTTGGAAAAGATCCTTAAGGTCATTGAATCCATCCATTAACCCAGCAGCACCATGTTCATTTGCTAAACCATGTCCCAAAGTGCCACATCCATATGTTTTTGAACTCTTCCAGGGATGGTGATTCCATCACTTCCCTGGACAGCCTCTTCCAATCCTGGACTACCCTTTCAGTGGAGAAATTTTCCTTAATATCTAACACAAATGTCCCCTTGGTGCAACTTGAAGCCATTCCCTCATCTTGTCACTTGTCCCCTGGGAGCAGAGCTGTGTATCTCCTGGCTGCACCCTCCTGTCAGGGAGTTGTGCAGACCCAGAAGATCCCCCTGAGCCTCCTTTTCTCCAGGCTGAGCCCCCCCAGCTCCCTGAGCTGCTCCAGACCCTTCTCCAGCTCCTTTGCCCTTCTCTGGACACCCAGGGCATGAATATTGCAGAATGCACAGCAAACATCAGCTCACCTTAGGGTCTGAGCACGCCACTCTGTAACTCCCAAGTCCTTGAATGTGGAAGAAATAAAAGATCCTGACAGTTTGTATTTGTTACATCAGAAGCTACTCAGACAAATAGTAAATTTGTGTATTTGAGTCACTCATTACACAAGATGATTGCTGTTATTCTTCACATGGTATTACCTTGCATTCACTGTTATTTAATCTCAGTGAGTGGTTTTCAAAGTTTTGGGTTTTTTGCTCTGTCTTCTGTATAACTAAATAGCAAGAAATGGCCTGACCTGCTGTAACAGTTTTCATAATATTTTAGTGGAAATACTCTAATTTCTCTCCTGATTGGCTAAATATGTACAAGAAAATCCCAAGGTTGCATTTGGTTTGTTCTGTTTTTCCCTAAGTTTTATGTTTAAATGGAGCAGGATCTTAGTTTTCCACTGCCAAAGCAGACCTACGATTAAAAAGATACTTGCCAATAAACATACCTAAGTCCCTTTTGCTCGTATAAGGGAATGTGTATCTAATTCAAGCAGTGCTTTGGATCACAACACTGGAACTTGTAATTCCTGTTGAGAAAGGAGCAAGGAATGGTCACTGGTTTAGGCATAAAGGGAGCTCTGCTATCAAGCTTTGGAAATAGTTTTGCTGTTTGAGCCCTGTGCACTAGGGGAAAGTTCCTTCAAACAGAACTGCATTATGTCTCTGCACTCTGATGATAGGAAAGTTACAACTAGGGCTCAGGTAAGATTGGGACACCAGGCAGAGCCTGCTGCTGTGCTGGAGGTGATTCTGTAGATGCACCACAGAGACACCAGTGGCCTGGCTGCGATGTTCCACAGCCTGTCCTGGCAGCATGCAGCCCATGGATTCAGGATCCACAGTGCCTTTTGAAGGCTCTGGGACAACCCCTCTCACTTTTCTGTGGTGTAAAGAGTAAATGAGAATCGCTGGGCTTTTTACCCCTTACTCATTCTGTAGATTGTTAGATTCCAAATGGGGGGCCATATGAACACTTTCTTTAAACAAAAGAGTGCAGCTCTCAGCAAACTGTTCAGAAAGTGTCTCATATTTGTTCTTTCTACTTGACATTTATTTCTAAAATGGCATCAATATTGGAGTTAATATGACAAATACAGTGAAAATAGCAAAACAAATTAACAAGACTAGAAAAAAATAAATCTAGCAAAGTCATCCTCCAAAAGCTGTCCCCCTTTATCTTTGTAGTAAGACTAATGTAATTCTCTAGTACTTCAAGGATTGCAGCTTGCCTAAATTTTTCTCTTGGTAGTACTCCTGGTTCCCACCAAGTGCAGCTGCCTTGTTGGGCAGGGCTCCTCACCTGGTAATAGCCACAGTCCTAATTCACAACCTTAATTAATCTGGGCTCCTAGTCTTTGCTTGGGAAAGCAAATCGAGATGGCAGTTCTGTAGTTACTGCACTCGAAGAGACCATGAGACACACAGGTGACAAAGAGGGCAGAAGAGGGTTCTATTCCTAGTCAAGTTCATCCATGAAATTCCTTACCATAACTCACTATTTGATTTACTTTTCCTGGTGCCCCTTTCCAGTTCAGAGTTACCTGTGATACTCCTATTTCCCATCCAGCAGCCAGATGCTTTTGAAATTCTGTGGAGCTTTTCCATTGGCATCCTGAAACCTGCTGCCTTCCTTGCCTTTTTCTGGCCCTTCCAGCCCTCAGATTTGTATCAGCTCCGTCCAGCTACTCTCACCCTTGTGGAAATCCCGTATCCCAGCTCTCCTGCCCAGTCTTGTTCCCATCACCAGCCTGGTTTGTCAGTGCCACAAAAGGTAATGGTACCTTCATTACTAACCCCCTGAACCAAGTGTCATTGCAGTCACAGTTCAGCTTGAGATACATGTAGGCATTGCCCCTTTCCCTCCCCTCCCTGCTCATCTCGGGGCATTCACTGTTCAGCACTGTTTCATTAAGCAGTCTTGGGATGCTTTTGAGAGTTCATAGCTGCTCAGCGTTTGCATCGTAAGCCTTAGATGAGAACATACAACTTCCACTTTAAATTACTTCATTAAAAAAACACTAAAAGATTGAAGGTTGTAAATGTTTTGCTAACAGAGGTGCTTTCCAGCTGAGTTATTAGAAAGGACAGTTATTTTGGAGACAGTGACTTTGGGCAAAGAAGGTCAACCTCTCCTTTGGTTCTGTGTTAAGAGCAGCTTCTGCTTGTGTTACCAACGTGAAGACGTTCTGTAAGGTAAATTTGTTCCCTGAGCAGAACAGTTCAGTTGTGTATGCATACTTGCATGTATTTTATCATCCATGCCTTGTTGAACAGAGCCAGCAGGATTTCCTTGTTCCAGCAGGGCAGGTTAAGCAGGTGCATTCTGCTGCTAAAGCGAGCAGCAGAATTGCATTAGCTGCAGTGGTGCCAGGGCAGTGGGAGGGTTTGCAGTGCTCGGGGATCCTGACTCTCCTGCCGGGGCTGTGTGCAATGGCCTCGGGCAGGTGTTGCCCTCAAATAAACTCGGCCTCTCAGCTTTGTGATGGATCCTTGAGGGGTGTCAAGTTAAACCGTGTAGCACAATCAGCTGACACTGCTCCTTCTGCCTGAATGTCACAGAGCTTCTAATATTTACACAAATAAGTCAGGATTTTGAAGGCAGAAATCCAGTGTCTGTGTCCTCCTGTCCATCCAAAAAGCTTGTGACTGAGCCTGAATTTCCTTTACACTACTACTGTGTCTTTCATTAATATACTTGCATAGAATGTGATATTTCATATGATACTTTTTTGGATGCTTCTGCCACTTTTACAGTAGAAATCATTTCAGCTGGTTCTTAAATACATACATCAGCAAGTATTTAACCTGATTTGACAGTTGCTACTCAATATAGTTCTAATAGTTACTGCTAAATATTCATCCTTCGATAGCAACATTTCCAAAAAAAAATTATAAAATCCAAATATATTACTTATTTTATACAACCCTTATTCCAAAGGGAAAATCACCTGGTGGATCGAAGTCTTAGATGCAAAAGAGAAACATTTAAAGAAATAAAAATAGTTCAACAGTTTGGCTCTGTGACAGTGTCACTCCAAGTATTTATATATATATCCAATTTGCCTGCAAGCTAAATGGATTAATTTTTCCTGAAGTAGGCACAATTGCCATCCATAGTAGTATTATTAAACAAACACGGTAGCTCATGAATACACAGTCTGATTTAGATCCATCTGCTAGGGATTAAACAGTCAGAACTCCCTCAGGTTCCGGTGGTGGCAGCGTGCAGCTGCAGGGGATGGTGGATCAGAGGCACACCCTTCACATGGCTGCTCTTTGCAGGTGAGCAAAGCATTGCAAATACTTGTAAACCAATACAGTGAGCAGCTAATGGCCAAAATAACGAGCACAACATTTCTTCCTTTCCTCTGCAGCATTTCTGTGGCAAAGTACAGCTGACTCATGTACAGCTGCAGTCAGGAAACAGCTTTTGCTATTACTCATAACTGGAGTAGAACTACTAAAGGGAAAGGATAAACTGGAGCTGCCTGTCAGCCTTAACAGTAGGAAGAGGACAGGTACATACACAGGCCTGCATCAGCTTTGTTTTTGCAGTCTTCTGTTCTTTTTTATGTCACCTGTTGCTCCTTAACCACAACCGTTTTAGGCACTTCTGTTCTCTGCCTTCGCTGTCAGAGCCAAAACACACATTTTCTCTCATCTCTGAGTGCTGCTGCTCACTGCAGGCAGCACATGACATTCAGAATGCTCTGGTACAGCAGAAGAGAGTTCTAAGTCCCTGAAATTGTTCTTGGAATTTCTGGGAAAACAAAAGCTCTTCAGCAAATGTCAGGACAGAAAGATGTTCTGTTATTATTTCTTCCTTCTCTCAGTGAGATAATTACATTGTGGATATCTTTCTATACGATAAGCATGTGTAATTATTTCACAGTTTATCTATTGCATCTTTCCTTGGAAGGGTGAGGCATTCACAGTTTGTTCATTTAAAAACTGTTTTTAAAAAAAGTTCCTTCATTTGTGCAACTTCCATTTCCTTGGAACAGAAATGAAAATGAACATAATATCTTTTTATTGAGCTTAATAGTTACAGTAAGACTTTTGAAAGAAAGGTGACAAAAATTATTTTAGCTTGACATTTGACCTTTCTAAGTTTCAACTTTTTATATCGCCAATGCTTGCAAACAATTTTTTAAAAATTTTTGTTTTCCTGCAAGAAAATCAGATTGTGATACAAGTAGCAGAGCTGAGAAATTGAACCTTTTTTATGAATAGCACCTTTTTCATATGGACATGAAGGCTAATTTAAGATGATGTTTTAATTGATTTTAAACAAACAGTCATTTGCAGCTAGAATGGGAAATGACTCCTAAATTTCACATATACAGGTAGAAATCCAGACACATTCTCACAAAGAGAATTCTCCCAGTCATCTGATTAAAAGTCTTGTGTAAAACTCTTCAGCTTAAAAATTCTGGTGGTGATTTACTTGTGTGATGTGTTTAGTTGACTTACTGCTGGACTGTGTGAAGCCACTTCTGAATCATTTCTTGCTTGCTGTAGGATGCCTTGTAGTCATGGAAGCTGTGAAGATTAATTCCTCTGATTAGAGCAATTACATGCTCCACATCCTAAAAGAATTTTATAAATTGAAGTCCAAGAAAATGTGCTCCGTTTTAAACAGTAAGGCTTAGTTGTGCTGTTTGTGTAGAAATCCTTAGTTTGTGCTGATGTGTTAGTCATACCTCATGCGTGGATGAGCACAGGGCAAAGCAATACCGACACAACCTCCCTGTCCCCGTGTCCAAATGTGATGGTATTTACTTGAAGACAGGTAATAATCAGAGGAAGCAGCTGGTGCTTGTTTTTTATTTGTCTTGTAGTCCTGTGTAAGATTTCAGTGAATTCCTTGCATTCTTAGCAATATTGCAATTAGTGTAACAGTTATTGCAGAGTATCTATTACTACAACCGTTAGGATAAAAGTTGAAAAAAAAAGTGAAGAGATTGAGATGTTCGTTGGTTGGGCAAAGAAGATCATGAGGACCTAATGTCCATGCCTCAAATGTGTAGTCAAAAAAATTAATAAAATGGCGACATACTCAAATGTAGCAAATTCACAAATAAGGCAGACAAACAGATCTATGTAGCCTCTGGCAGAAGGCTGTCCAGAACCAGAAGCAAATCAACTACAAATCACAGTGTGCAACCCTATTTTAGTGACAAGCTGTTAGTCTTGTGCCAGAAAGAGCCATCTTCTGCCTTTCATCTTCAGGGTCTGCTGTAGTCAGAGGACAAAGGGCTTTCAGAGCTCTCAAGTATCAGCTCCTGTCAGCAGAGGCATCAGGAGTGCAAAGAGGAGTTCGGGCAGTAACTCGAGCTTCCAGGGCAGATTTCCCGGGCGGCTGGGAGGGCTGTGGTGGGACATGTCCTTCGGGTCCAGCAGAGCAGGGCCGGTGTGAGCGGCACCGGGCCTGGCCACAGCCGGGGGCAGCCCGCACCGCAGCAGCTCGGGGCGCGCTCAGCACCCGGCAGGGTGGGCAGAGCTGGGCTCAGCCCCCGAGCAGGGGCAGCAGGAACCCGGGAGCTCTGCAGGGCAGCCACACTGACTGGGGCTGCTCCACTGCCATCGCTCAGCGCCTTCCTCCTTGTCCCGGGGGCAGCAGGAGCCAGGTGCCCAGACTGTGAGGGCGTAGCCGGCTGCTCCCTGAGGGAAGAAGGGGCCAGGGCTGATCCCAGTGCGGTGCGCTGAGCGCCGCGTCGGGGTGTAGGAGCAGCCCAGGCTGCTGAGGACCACTGGAGTCCCAGGCAGGAGGAGCAGGGAGCAGCTCCATGGTCCCTGGAGCCGGGCTGTGGCGTGTCCCCGAGCCCGCCCGCGGGGCAAGGCTGGGGCAGCAGCCACGGGGCAGGGCTGGGGCAGCCGTAGCTGCGGGCCGGGCCGCAGGGCAGAGCTGGACCGGGGCTCTGGGCCGTGGCAGGCGCCCCGGTGAGCCTGGGCTGCAGCACCGGTGCCGCCGGTGCCCTGTGGCACCGGGCACAGCAGGGCCGGGATCACCTGGGATGCCGGACACGGGCTGGAATTCTGCCCTCGGGACAGTGCTGAGGGAACTCGCAGCAATGAGTTTTGTCGCGTTCTCCAAAGTACACGGCATGGAATCTTACCTTTGATCTTCAGCGTCTTGTGCAAGTCTTGTTTTTATGTTTATTTTGCTCAAGCTGTTGTTGGGTGAGAGCACCCAGCAATGTCTCCTAGGAAAATAAAGAAGCAGTCATTAAAAAGGCAAAACACCTCTCCCAGCTTTTTAGCCTTTAAAATATGGGCCTATTTTTATGGGATTTATTTGCTATATTTTGTATATGCTATATATTTTTGGCTATAACACCATATGTTCAGGTTCCTCCTGAATTAATTAGCAGAAGTTAGAAGCTTAAACCTTTGGAGGGTTTCCAAGAAATAAGACTGGAAACTTTTGCAGTTACCAGCCCCTTCATTGGAAGGGTAGGCACAGCAGTGAATTAATTATGACCAGAAACTAGATGCAAAATATTAGTAACTTTTTTTTCCCCTGTGAATTTAATGCTGATTCAAATGGAAGTTTTGCTTACAAGAGATCAGTAATGTTCAGAGTATGGTGTGCACCCACATTTCTCTTGAAAACTTATTATCTGAGAATGGATGTATGGCAGTTACTGCCCTGTTGACCTGGCTGGTGAAACAGAAGTCTGGAGTTGTCACTGCCAAGTTTGTGGACTTGGCAATACAGATAGCACCTAATGGGGGTACATAAAAGTGAGTAGCAGTTGCAGATAGTGAAATGCAAAGGAAGCAGATCCGTGGGAATTGCTTTTGAGGCTGAATAGGCTTTGCAGAGCTGGTGATACCTCAGGGGGCTGCTTGTGGCTGCCGGGATGAGGTGACTGCACTGAAGGGGTGCTGCTGTCTCAGCTGCCACTCTGATCTTGTTGGGGAGACAAGTGGACAGTCCAGGGAAGGGAATGAGGTACAGAGACTTCCCTGCCATCTTCCCTCTGCTTCTTGTCCCTTAGCAATACTATCAACTTTGTGTATCAAGGTTTCTCTATCAGAATATAAAATGGGAAAATTTTGAGGTCTTAAGTCATGTTTTCCAAAACAAAGAGATTTTTTAACACAAATAATTTTCTTTTACATTCACATATATAATAGGTTCATAAGCATTGGAGGAAAACTAGGTTTTGTCTCTTTGTGTTCTGGATGTGTCTGCTGTCATTGTGTAGGTGAGGTGACGGCACAGCATACCCTGAAAACCAGGCTGATGTGGTACTCAGCTGTACCCAAATCAGCTACAGGCTCCCCAGATTGTGTCTGGCTTTGGTTGTTTGGGATGCCAGCTGTACATTCTAGGCTGGGGAGAAGAAGTATAGTTAGAATTTTGTCTACTGAAGTATATTACTTCAGTCATTCCAAAATCATTATTTTATTATTGCTTCCCCTCCTGCCTAGACTGAGCCCTTGCTGTAGTCACCCTTTTCTGTGCAGATGAAGGCACGAGTATTTCAGAGAGCTAAGGCTTTTGTTTCTCCAAAATCACTTCTCCTGTATTAGTTCTCATGCTTCTCTTCACCCTACCAAATGTCTGGCTTGCTTCTCTCTGAGTGATCAACCCACAGGAAATAATTTCCACAGAGAAAGAACCTTTGGTTTCTTTATGGCCAAGAGTCAGGCCATGGAGTTGCCATCAAATAAAATATAACTGTTCCCAGAAGCTGCAGGGTTGTAAACACTCTGACTGTATTTCCTATATAATTAATTTTATTTAGTAATATTTTAGTTCTTCCTAGAGTATGCATACTTCTGAGAAAAACTATGCACAAATGCTCGCCTTGGGAGCACAGTGAACAACAGAAACCGTGCTGAACTGCTGTTTTCTGCTGAAATTATGACTGGAGTCTGTTCCAAACTTTTTTAATTAAACCAGGACCTTTCACGGTTTGCATAGCCTGCCAACTGTTTTCACACTTCCTTCTTCCAAAACTGTATAGCATTTTTTAACACACGTTTTTCAATTCAGTACCTTTGGCAGATGATGTTTTGCTACTTTTGGGAATCAGAGCTGTCTTTCTCCTTAAGAGGGCACTGGCAGTGTCAATCAGCATCTCTCAGTACACCTCAGACTTAGCTGGCGTACTGCTGCTCATAAAGGTTAGCAAATAGTTTTGCCTCTCCATCCTCCTGCCTTGTTGCCAGGTTGAGGCACAGGACTGGAGGGCAGAAAGAGGACACCCGTAGCGAGCCTCTAGCCCAGCCCCTGAGCTGGTAAGAAGATGGCTAAAGGCAGAAGCGTGGAGGGACCTGCGTGGCAGATTGCAAATGTAAGGTGTTCTTCTGCAGTATTTTCTCAAAGCTGTCCCAGTCCTGCGCTGTTAAGATCATCCGAGAGCTATTCTTACTGCTAGGAAGTATAGATCACGTAACCCCACTGCTTGGGGGTGCTCTGTGGTGGCAGAGGGTAGGAGTGACACTGTTCAGTGTGTCTGTGGTGAGAGCTAGTGGAAGGATCTTGAGAGTTCAGTAGGGTCACTTCATCTCATGGTAAACCTGTTGAAAAGCTCGTTTAAAGATCTCTGTGTAGTCATAGTTCTACCACAGACCACTGAGTTCATCCCTACACAGGCACCTCTATTGCTGCCTTAAAAGAAGCAGCTGACACTGTCATTGAGGTTCTTTAGGCTGATGGAAAGGCCACAGGTCCTCAATACACCAAGAAGAAAAATATATAAAATACAACCAGAACTGGAAAGGAGGAGAGGAGAGGTGTGAGCATGTTTCTTCCCCCAGGCCTGCCCCAGGAATGAGTGCTCTTGTGGAGAAAGTTGCTTCTCCTCAGTGCACTGTCAGAGAAGGAGGAAACAGAAACGTAGTTCCTGCTTTTCAACATTCTGATCAGCTTCCCACTTCCATCTGGATGACTTGATCACTAGTTCTCTTGCTGTCCTGATGGGAGTCTGTCTCTCCCTAGAGCTGAAGGCAAAATGTGGAAGCTAGGTATAAAATCAAGAGAATACTTGGCCACTTACACGAACAGCTTTTACTTACTTTTAGCATTAAGCAGTGGTTTATTTTCAATTTTGTTCATTGGTTTAAACATCTTTTTCCTGTCGACCGAGTCATCTATGCAGAGCAGCATATTCAGTGGGTAATGGCTGAGAAGCCTCTTGGGTATGTATGGGCCTGTGGTAATTGCTAGACATATGGTAATGCTCTGCTCTTAAGTAACTTTTTTTGCCAAGTAGTTATAAACAGATCATAGATCCCAGTTAATTTAGTGATTCAAGGTTTCTGTACTGGAATATGCATGATTCTGTTTCTCTCTCTGGAATGTCTTCATTATTGCTGCCTGCTCTGTTGATATTGCTTTTCAAGTGGGCCGGTCAGAGGTAGCAGATGAGGATAACATGAATATTCTAGAAGCGATTCCTTAAAGGGTTCTCCGTGCTTGTACAGGAAGGCAGGAGCTGCAGACAGCAGATGCTGGACATCTGTTAGCAGGAACTGCGAGAGCTCAGTGCTGCGTTACACAAACCAAGGGTTTGGCGTGGTGTGGGAAACACAGGATATGGCAGGAAGGAGCTGCTGCCAAGGGAGTTGCTGCTGCTGGAAGGGGCATTGCAAGCATCCAGTCAGTATTGCCTTTAATTTTGCATGGATGCCTGAAATATGTTGTTTGCATTTCCGAGTATTCAGGGCTATGCACGGGCAGGTCCTGTCGAGATCAAGCGTTGCAGTCTACCTGTGTCAGGAATGTTCTGTTTCCCACACAGGTGCAGCTTTCCTCTGCACAAGCCCTAACTTTGCTTTCGGAACCCGCAGTTCAATCTGGATTAATAAGAGAGTCAATGAATTACTTCTCTTTCATTTCCTATACCTTTTTAAACTAGCTGTGGGATTTTATTTTATTTTTTTCCTCAAAGGGCACTTCCAGAGCTGTCCATCAAATTCTCTGCAAAAGCAGTTGTTGTCCACAGTGGAGCAGGCCGAAGGCCCCAGGATGGCAAAGCTCTCTGGTGGTGTGTGGCTGGTGTTTGAGCAACAACCCTTTGCTGGGTTGGGAATGCACATCCCACATTCCCAAGGGAGAAGCACTCAGATAAGGTCTCCTCTGGCTTCTGACAGTAGGCAAACCAAACAGAAGGAGGGTGGGAGGAGGAATGATGATGGGGATGTCATAGAGGGAAGTCCTCACTAAGTTACTCAGGGCTGCTCTTCACATCTTTGCTGTCTCAGCAGCAGAAACCCTCAAGATTTTGTCAGGATTTCAGTGAACAAGCAGCTGTTGTACTGCGTTCTTTGCCAAGGCAATAACTTATTCCAGAAGTTCTCTTCAACTTTAAATCCTGTAGGCTTGAGGAAACAAGCTGCCGCTATAATTTTAGGCCTTAGAAAAAAGTGTGGTTTAATACTGATGGAAAAATCAGATGAAGTGGTGTTTTTGTTTAAGACTGCCACATTATTTTTTGGGCCTGTTATATTCAACTTAAATGCTCCCTTCCCCCTTTCCATCCTAGGAAATTTTACCTACCATAATACAAGAAAAAAAGTTTTATTCACAGGAGAGCCTGTGCCAAACATATTTTCAAATACTTTGTCTTGACATGGCAAAGTGACAGTGACACAGATGCTGATGCCAAGTAACTTGCCTGGCTGAATTGTGTCAGTTGTGTTAATACAATCTTCTGCAGAAACTGTGTGTCCCTTCAGAAAAGTCTTGTGCCTTCTTTGTTGTTACGAGGACCTTGAAGTACCTAATCAGTGTAATCAGGAATGGCCTGTCTTGCTGAGATTGCACCAGGCAGTCCAAAACAGTAAGGAATGATCTCTGTAAGCCCCAAATTCTGTCTGCAGTTGGCAGTCTCTCAGCCAGGCCTTTCAGCAGGTGAGTTCTTGCATCACTGTGGGGAAGGAAATCCCTTCCTCACCCCAGTGTTCTGCAGCTAGAATGATGGGTGCTCTCTAATTTGCCACTAGCAAATTCCTTATTCTTAAAATGGTGGAGAGGAAAGCAAAGTCATGTAAGCTTTGAACAGCACTGTAAGAGCCAGAACTGCCTGCCAAAGGCTTATTCTAGCAAACAGCACCCATGTTAATATTTTTTCTGAAGTCTTTGCTCTGGTTTGTTTTTTGGTTTTGTTTGTTTGTTTGTTGTTTTGTTTTGGTTTGGGGTGGTTTTCTTTGCATCAGTGGTAGATTCTAGCCAGTGCCAATATTCTCCTGCCATATTGCCACGTACCTTTCACCACTGTGTGGCTGCAAGAGAGCTTCCTCACTGCCATTTGATGAGCAGACAGAAATTAAGACCTTGCATGTTTTAACTGCTCTTTTGTTAGACTCATATAATAAGTCAGCGCTTCTAACTCAGAACATTATTAAAAATCTTTGTATGTGTATTATTTCTTGTTTTGGCACTGGAGATATATTATTGTAGGAGAAACTTGCCTACCCCCAGCATTTTTTAATTAAGTTTCATGGTTGCTGAGCAAATCCCAAAATTGGGACCCCTGAAGGCTTCGAAAAGAGAAAGGAAATACAAAGAACTGCAGATGTATTATTTCAATTCTTCTGATGTTTATTCCAGTTCTGTAGTATTTTGGAGCCTGACTCATGGTATTTGAATGCTTGGGGCTGACAATACAAATTTCATTCACACAGTCTCTACATAACACTGTTTATGTAAGCAGAGCCCACCATGAAAAATGGGGGAGATGTGGGAGGCTGGGAACATCATAATCCTTTTCCTTTGGTACTGCAGGGCTGTTGGTAACTCCGAGTAAACCATATCAGTGAGAATTTGTTTACTTACTGTTGTTCCCAAAGCGCGAGCAAGGCACATACCAAATTGATGAAGTACAAATAAAATACATTTCAGTCTAAGACTGTTCTTTGTCTTTATGCAAAGTAGATATTTTTATTCTGAAAGTAGTTTCCTCTTTGCATTTTACAGCCAGGTACTTTTTCCTCTTTAGTGAAGTTGCACTGAAGTAAACTTTATCCGTACCTTCGTGAGGGCTTAGAAATGAGGAGAAGAGTTGGTGAGAGACTATGTCCACAGTGAGGGTGAGGCATCAGTAGTTAAGGGCTGGCATATTAGGATCTTTAATTTAATAAGCCATCATTATTTATACAGTTTGAGAAATCTTAAAACAGTGATGCTCAGCTGATGCCAAACATTTCCTTAATTAACTGAATTGTCTAATTGTCTAACTAAACTCGCTCACTACAAGCCAGTAATTCAGGTAAGGGTGGGATCTGTAGTACTGTGACAAGAAGAGGGGAGATTTTCTAATCCTGAGAGTTTGAAGTTTTGTTTAAGTTGCTGTGTTAGAGGGAGTGTCTCTAAATCTTTCATGCAACATACTTACTATAAACACAACATGTTGTAACTCTTGTACCCTGTTGTTGAAACCAAACTGCAAGTTAATGGTGCTTTTCACAGGCCATGGCAGTAAAGCAGGAGTTTTTTGGAAATATTTTGATAATTGATTCTGCATATATTCAGAAACTTGTATGGTATTTAGAAGATAGATTACCGAGCCATTAGCAGTCTAGCAATATGATCCGATATCCATATTAATAAACATCTGTCCCAGTGGCATAGCAGATGTGCTAGGTGCATATATAACATAAAATGTACATTTTTTATGAGTACTTCGTTCTTTTTTTACTACAAAATGTTTTAATTATATTACAGATCATGCCATTAGTTTCAGTTTGAAACACTGAAAGTGTGTTTTTAAAAAAAAGAACAAATGGGGTGAGGACAGTTTTCTGAGAAATTCTAAAATACTGCTCTGCTAGTGGAATGAACTAATTTTGAAAGGTGAATTTTACTATCTTCCACTACCAGCTTCGAGCCTATCATTACAGGTTTGGGGCAGCATTTTGGTTCTGGTGGTCCTGCTTTGGTTCCTCTCTAGGTTCAGTAGACCCCTTAATTCCAATTTCTGCTGAGTTAATAATGAATGGCGTGCAGAGGGCTCAGCTTCATTACTCCCCTTGGGAAATGTCCCAGTCTGGCAAAAATTGCCAGATTGTTTTCTGGAGATGAAGCTTGAAAACTTGATAAATGCAGCTATTGTAGTAGTATAAGATACAGTAGTTTAACTACCAGAAACTTCCCTAACTCCAAAAAATTCTTCCATTCCCATGTTATGCATCCTAAACTTCATCCAATTTAAAAAGCATTTATCATAGTTACAAAATCTTTTATAATTGCATTTTTTTTTCTCTTTGCAAAACACAAGATGGGCACTCTGAAAGACAGTTTTGCCATAATGTAATACCCCTTCAGCCAAATACATCTTTTTAAGCAAAAATGTTAGTGGTTTACTGGTAGCCCGGGTGAGTTTTTTCATCAGACTTTAGTATTAACTCGTATTTTTCTGGGGGTTTTTCGAAGACTGATTTCCTTTGCTGTGACATTCTGGCTAGTTAAATTATAATTATACCCCTGGGAGGTCTTGTTCTTTCAAGTAGCATTGAGAAGCTGCTAGAGAACAGCTTGTGGGCACCAGTGTTGGGAGACAGGGTTGTTAATAGCCTGTGCTCACAGCACAAGGAGCTGGCAATGGCAGCCAGCAGCACGGGCTGTTCCAGGGCTTCCAGGCTTGGGGAAGAGTCCCTGGGATTTCCAGGGCTGTGACCAATCCAGCAGGGCAGAGTACTGCCAACAGCAAGGGCTGCCCCGGAGGAGGGACGGCAGCTGCTGGGAGTCAGCTCTGAGCATCCCGGGTATGCCAGAGGGAAGTGAAGAAGGGATTTGCACAGGCTCCCTGGCACAGCTTCAGGTGCCTGAGACAGACGTGGCCATAGCCTGCCCTCCCTTCTAGCCTGTGACACTACTGCTATTCAGCAGTTTTGCCAGTTCTCCCAGTTTTCTGCCCCATGTGGGAATACAAGCTTCTTTTTCCCAAAAATGACTGCTTCTGAGGACCTCTGGGTAGAGGAGTCTCTCAGACATCTGCTTCACTTGGGAAGATACTTCTTGCAGAGGTGTCCCCAGTGACTGCAGTCTGGCAGTTCAATAACCTTGATTGGAATGTAAGTGGTTTGGGCTTTCATGCTTAGAAATTAAATGCCTGGAGACATGACCAGTGTGGAGTCTTGAGCCTTAAAAATACCCCCCTTCCCCCCAAGTAATCCAAACAGCACAAGGTCTTGGACAGTTTTGTGGTCTTTGAGAACTGGACGAGACTTTTTTTTAATTACTGTGGTTGAAGAGATAGTCAAGGGGAATGAGAAAATTTGAGATAAGAAGAGTTCAGAGTTAAAACTGCGTTGTTGATCCAGCTCTTAGCATAGTTGCGTTAAAAGCCCTCTCAGCAGCTGTGTTCACACCTCCAGCACTGTGCCTGTGTCAGCTTTCCCAAATTTTCCAGTTTGCTTGGTTAGTACTTAAATCTAGATACAGGGTCTTTGCTTGCAGGGTGGGCTCCATATAGAGAGCTGCTCCACAAGGTCTGTCATTCTCTTGCTGCAAAACATGTGGTGGTTAATGAGAGACAACTGAAAATAATTAATCTACTTTCATTTGCAGTTTCTCCTGTCAGATGATCAGTGGGATTGTGGTCAGTTGGATTAGGGGAAAAAACAGGTCAAAAGTGTAAACTGCCAAGACAGCTTGGTCATAGAGCACATACAAATGCACAGTTACAGCTATTTGGGTGTGTCCAACAGCTGACCCTGCATTACTGAACCACAGCTCTCCTGCTGTGACTCTTGTTCATGGCAGTCTTTCTGTCTTTCTGGAGTTCATGAAAAAGAGCTCTCTCTGAACTCTGAGTTTGGGTTTTTCAATGTTTATTTCTGGATAATCAGTTTACCGTCTTCTTTGTTAGTTGTTGAAAAATCTAAAAATCCTTCAGAAGTCAGTCCTTCAATGTCTACGTTTTCTTTTGCTACCATCCATTTTTTGCCATGGGTAAGTAAAGTTCACCATTATGTTTTCATCTGGGTTTGTGATGATGTAATTAGGATTCTTTACAGCTCCCTGTCCAGAGGGTAGTTGGCACCTTCAACCCCCAGCTTGGACTTTCTGAATTCACATGTTCATGCATCTGCCAGAGTAGCTAATGGTCTTCAAGTAGCTTGTGTTTTTAAATTGTGTGGATATATTTTGTGTTAGTTCATTGTCTACATCCAGAAATGTTCTTACCTGCTTGAGGCTGGGGAAAAGCGCTCTCTGCTCATTCATACATGCCATTAAACAAGTGAGGTCAGGTCCTACCGTGTGCTCTATCCCTGCTTTGTTCTCAGGGAGAATCTGATGTTTCAGAGAACGTGTTGCTCCATTCATTTGATTGCACATGTTGTCTCTTGTGGTGTTTGCATCCATGAGGCAAAGGATGGCCTTGGGACAGTGGCCATAAGTGCAGGGGCAAAGCTGCTGGCCGAGGACAGCCCCGCTGCCTCTCTGTAGTCGAGGATCTGTGGGTTTGGTTCCTGAGCAGCAGTGCAGGGTTAGGCACAGGCTGTGGGGGACCACGGCCAGCTGAGGGACACAGGGATGTCCTGGGAGGTCTCACAATCCACCTGAGGATGCTGCTGGCGGGACACTGGCACTGCGGAGGCCAGAGACTGGTTTAGAGAGGTGATTTCCCCCAAGAGCATGACCCTGGGCCAGGCTCCTGTAACTCAGTTTTGCTGCTCAGTTCATGAGTGTCTGTGCTCTGATGGGAAATTCCAAAAGGTAACATCTGCTGTTAATGTAATTTTTTAAAATGACATAATTGAGGAATAAATACCCTAAAAAATGATAGTACAGCAGTCATAAAGCCATAAACTCTACCTTTTGGGATTCGCTGAATTTCAGTTATTGAACAGGCCTTGCTGCAGGCCATGCTCTGAAAGGATAAGGAAGTAGTCTGGGTGTAGATGTGGTTGGATTATTTTTAAGAAAATACATTAATAGTGATATTCAGGACAATCTATTTGCTTCTTGTTATTGGAGAACTGAAAAGATACACTTCTAAATGCAAGGATGTTGTTTCATTTCTTAAAGGTTACAGCATAGCCAGACGATTTTAAAAGACAATACTGACTTACTTAAGGGGCATTGCTCTGTTTTTGCCCTGTACCACTCACACCCCTACTTTGTCTCATTAGTACCCGTCTCATGGCATTTTTTCTCCTTCCAGCCCCTTAAGACTTGCTTTTTCTAGAGCAGGTTATAACTTCAGTTGAAAATTCAGCACGTGGCCCACAGGAGTGGGAAGCAGGTGGGGCTCTCTGCAGATTCCTTAGAGCTGGCTGGGCTGTAGATCACTTGTGTGCTTTGGGAGAGTGCAGATGTGTGCAGCTGCAGTTGGCCAACTGGAGACATCCTGCACACAGGCAGACACCTCTGTGCCTGCTGTGCCAGCTTTGCAGGAGACAGCTGGGAGTGCCCCTGCAGCCAGGCTGGCAGTGCCCAGCGGCACCACGGGCAGTCCTGGCCTGCTGGGCAAGGACAAGCCTTGATGTGTCCTTTGCACTGTCCCCTCCCTGCCCAGCCCAGCTCAGAGTGCAGGGGAGCCCTGCATTCAAAGCCTAACGTGTGCCCACAAGTCTCATGTTAGTTGTTCAGAACCCAGTCGTTGCTGCTGAGAGTTCAGAAATCCCTGAAAACAGTCCGTGAGGCTCTTGGGTGGTTTCCTGTATTAGAGAGGTTAAAATCTCCAGGTAATTTATGTTCATGACAGAAAAAAAAAAAAAATGGGAGAATGCAGATTGATGAGGCAAATAGCAGAGGATTTTCCTGCAGTCACTGGAACAGCAACTGTGGGTGTGTAACATAATGATTAAAATGACAGGTCCAAATGAAAGTCCATGACTGGTAAGGTCTGCTGACCTCAGCGACTGGAAATGAAAGTGTCCTTTGAAAAGCTGGATCTGGAAGCAGAAGGAGATGGAGAAGCATCTGAGGGATACTGAGAGAAAAAAGAGGTGAGAGGCATACACAGTTAATGCCTGATTGAGGTGGCAGAACAGTTAAGATGTTGTGGTGTTCCCTCACCTTGCACTAATGGTGTTTGAGTATGGCTGTAAGAAATTGATCACAGGGAATCTGGGGAGACATTTCTGGTGGCACAGGAAATAGTGGCTGGGAAATTGCAAACTGGGGAAACCAGTTTCTACAGCTATAAGTAATGTCCTCTGGAACTGAACTTGAGCTTCATGGACGCCATCTACCTACAAAAGGCATAATCAGATTTATCCAGGTGCACTACCTTGTACAAACCACTGCTTTTATTATAGTTTAATCTCTTTTTAACAAACTGGTACCAAACATAGAAGTATTTCTATGTTTATGTATGCTTACAGAGCTGAAAATCCAAGACATGCCATACTTTGACTTGTGCACACAGATGGACACCCTTGGATGTTTGGAATTCTCTTGCAGTCTTTGCTAAGATGCATCATCAAAGTCCACTTTATACCCAGCTGAGACCAGCTGCAGGACAGCAGCTTCCTCTCTTTCCACTTTTTTCATCACTACAGACTTTTGACTTTTTTTTTTCAGTTCAGTGTAAAATCCACTGATTAAATAGTTTAGCAATAACAATGAGCTTTGTAAAGTGCTTTTTATCTTTAGATTACAATGAGAATTTGATAATGTTATTTTTTTATATATAGGTAAAAGTATTTAATTATATGGTGTTCTGTTTGTTTATATAATATATGTGCCTCCTGCAGCTAGTCTCAACTGGACAGAAATTACACATTTTCACTAACACATTTCATCATGGTTGCAAGAGGACTGCGAATGTCTTAGAGAAGATTTGGACTTCGGGATCTAGAAGTGAAGGGAAAGGTTGTCTGTGTGTGTGCACAAGTGTAAGTGTGGGAAGATGGCACAGTTCTTTGATTTTCATCTCTATCAGTAGTGTATGTAAACATCCTGACACTGCTGTGTTTGGTTGCTGCACACATGAATATTCAGTGCATCAGAGTCAGACCTGTACAAACATACCCCTTTGATACTTTGCTTCCCATGTTCTGTTGTTGCTGTGATGTGTTTTGTCAGAATTGTGATTTAACAACTTACAGTCAGAATTTCAGCTGCTTTTCTGCCTCCCAGGCTGCAGGTACAGCTTCTCTCCAGACATACCTTCCTCTGCTCCCACCTGACTGCTGCTTTGTGTTCTCTTCCATATTATTTTAAGAGGCAGTTCCAAATTGTGAAGCATCCCCCATAGGTAACATTATTGTCAGCAACTACTCAAGTAGTATCAGCATTTTTGCCCCTGAATTATATCAGGATTTCTCAGTTCCACAAGTGATATGATCAGGATGGTACAGCAGTGCTCTACTATATGGGACTACATTCTGAAACAGGAATTCCTTTCTGGTTCTATGCTTTTTAGAACTAGGGACCAGAAATACTTGTAGTGATAGTTGTTTTGCAGTGCTCACCTTTGACCGTGCAGCCAAGTTCGCAATGCCTGGATTGCTCTAACGAAATTTATTCAACTGACACAATAGTATGAGAGTGTAGAAATGCTCCTGTTTGTCCTTGTCATGTTTAAATAGCTGGATTGTGACTTCATTTATCCAAGCAGAGAAGAAGAAAACTCAGGGATCATTAGGAAAAGGTTCCTCTGTGTTTATGTATCCTCAAATACATTGTCCAAGTAGTGCTACAGATGAAGGGCATTGTGTTTGTCACAGTGCAGTCCTGCTGCCTGTTACAGGTGAGAGATGGCCAGCTCAGGGTAAAGCATGGGGAGGTCAGGAGCAGAACTAGTGTGGGCTGTGGCAGATGGAGAGCCAGGGACCATGTCCTTGGAGCAGCCAGGGGGTTGGGGAGGCAGGGCTCTGCTGCTTGGTGGCCCACAAATCCCTGCCACATGGATGTGGCACTGGAGATGAGCTACAGATGTACCACAAAGTCTTCCAGATGCTTTGTGAGATCACCACAGCACTCTGGCTTTCCTCAGAGACCACAAGTGATCTTCGTTTTAGTGAGATTCAGAGAATTTTGGACACGGCCATCAGAATTGAAATTGATAGTCACTGATGTTCTTTGAAAAATTTGCTTCCGTATTGTATCAAGTGCTGAGAAAATTTTTGCTAGCTGTATTTTGGTCTTGGATTGCACAATACAGCAAGTAAGAGAAACAAAAACAAATGACTGGGTCCCTCATAGAGCAAAGCCTTCTAAATAATAGCTTGGCTTTATTTTGTAGAGCTGATGAAAGGACAGGGGGCTTGGGGTGAGATGACCCAGATAAGAAAACTACCAATGTGAGATCAGCAATGAGTATCTAGATAGCAGAGCAGAAAAAGAAAGAATCATAGGACTGATAGAAAGTTGTATTGATCTTGAAAAATTGCTGTAAATAACAGTAATTTTCAATTCCCATTTCACTGCCACAGAGGTGTAAAGCCTTTAACTAATCCCATGGATTTTTGCACTAGTCTTCATTTTCACTATTTCTTTAGCCAAAGTTGTGTTATCATTCTGCCTTGGAGAAGGGGAGAGTCTGGAAGTACAGCTCCCAGGAACAGGGTGGCCCCTTGGACAGGACAGGTGCCTGTGGGGCAGGACAGGTGCCTGTGGGACAGGACAGGTGCCTGTGGGACAGGACCTGGCAGTGGGCAGGATGTCACTGGTGCCAGACCTTGTTCTGTGTGAATGCCACGACCTCCTGTGCACAGTGCCAGCGACTGCCGCTGGCCAGGAGGAGCCTTAGTGCCTGTTCCTGGAATAAGCTAAAGCATAGAAGCAAACCCAAACCTCATCCATTCTGTTGGCACTCAGTCTTCTCTTTCCTGAACAAAGTCTTAACATCTTTCCAGGAATTCTCCTACAGAGACCTCGTTACTGTAAAAAAGATGAGAATTGTGTATTTCTCCGTGTTGTTATTTGTCTGTATTTCCCATTACCTCTTCTGCAGTGTGCTAGTGCTGATTCCTGATGGATTTGTGATCCACTAAAGCTTAGTGCCTCTTACTGTCTTGTTGTGTAGGGACTGACTCTCCATGTGTATCTCTGGATTTGATTTTCCTACCTGAGGGTATCTTTTTTTTTATTGCATTGTGGGTTCTCTGCTTGTTTTTTCTACCTCTGTTGAGGTCGGGATTGAAGGCACTAGAGACGGTGTTTCATGTTCGGACTCAGGTGTTTATTATTTCTTAAAAGTGAAACAGCCTCACAGCCGTGAGCTCTGCAGTCTTTCATTAGCAAGGCACAAAATGGCCAACTGTTATAAGGTCTTTTAAGACTAAACTGTCCAATTAAGAAATGACACCTAGATTGTTTTCCCTTTTAACCCAATAACTGATCCTCCAAAATCCGCAATGTGGACTTTTCTGTCCAATCACAAAACATCACCCAAACCCATGAAGAAGAAGGTGAAGAAGAACAACCTGCCTCTGCCCTAAAACCTCCATCTTGCTTCATATTTATTTCTGTATTCTAAAACCGCAAACTTTAGGTTTTCCACCCTGTGATATTACACACTTCTAACCAACGACACACCCATAATCCCAGTGCTATTAATCAGTTTTGGAAGTCTTCTCCACAGCCTCATGTCAAATGCAGTGCTCTCTTGTGAGTCTCTGCCTTTCAGCACAGAAATTTTAAAATTCTATGCATCCAGGATTCCAACATCACATCTACTTTTTCTTCCAGCTTATCTCAGGTAATTCTTAATTCCAAATCTGGCCTTCTAGCCTATTTCCTTCTTCTTTAACATCAGTATCAAATGTAAGTTCATTAAGCATTTTCTTTGTTCCCTTCACTCAAGCCATGAGTAAAGAACTGAGCAGCTCCAACACCACGGCAGATCCCAGAGAAACCAGGTTGCTTCTCTTCTGCCCTCCGCTGTGGCAGCCGCCCTTTGGTAACCAGTTCCTCTTGCAGTGTGCTCTTCCAAGTCTGGCATCTCCTTAGCAATGACTTAATCTGTTTTCTATGTATTGTTTAGGCAGATCATGGAAATGCAACAGGAGAAGGTTTCAGACCGTGCCTGAAGATACATGGTATTTCCAGCTTCTAATCTTTCCAGAAGCCATAAACGCTTCTTTTCCATTCGTCGGACAATATTTATGCTTGAAAAATCATCTGGGCTGTTACTCATATCTGTTACATTCTGCCTGCTTTTTGTTTGTTTGATTTCAAATGGATAGGATTTATTTGCCCTCAGCAGACACCATTTGGAACTGACAGACAACTGGGGCAGCTGCTCTGCTGGCATTGCTGCCAAGAGGTTTGGAAGGGCACCAGGTCAGGGGCTGACTTCTGCACAATCAAAAAGGTATCAACCCAGAAAAGCCTTTACAGACTTTTTTACTTTACAAAATACTTTTCTTTACAAAATACTCAGGTTGGGTTTGTGTGTATCACCCTGCTCTTGCTGTACAAAGCCAGTGTTTTTGGACCTCCTCTCTCTTACTCCTCTTGGAGGAAGATGCAGACCCCATGTATTACCAGTGCAGGAGGGCAGCAAGGAAGAGAAACTCCTGTATTAAACCCATTTTCATTTCCAGAATGGACCGATACATACATATGCTGTGTTCACATTGCCTGGAACTCCACTGTCCCATTCTTGTTATCAGCTTGCTCAACCTGTAAGGCTTTATTCTTGGAAATAGTGAGATGTGAGGAAAATAGATGTATTAGATCTTCCATGCAATGAATCCAGGGTCTGCTGTTGTAGGTTATGAACTCAATGATATCACTGGGGACGAACATCAGTAGCTGAGTGTGTGAGGTGAAGTTTGGCCTTAAACATTAGAGACTGGAAGCAGGGAAGGAACGGTAAGATTAAAGCTGACTTGAAAAATATTTTTTTTTTAATATTACAGAGTTTCCATAGCAGAGAAATTAGAATTTCTTTAGGGGAAGAGGTGGAAGACTCCACAATGGAGAAATTTTGTGATGTTGTTGACCAGCAGATGGTACTTGGGTGGAAAGGTTTTTTTATATTTGTTTCTTGAACGGGTGTAGGTGCATGAGCTATTGCACGCAGGTCTGCGCTATCCAGCGTGATTTGGGATGCTTCAGCATGTAGTGGAGGAGGATCAGGGAGTAGGTCTGTAGGAGGAAAGGGTTGCTGTTACAGTGATACAGAGAAAGACCTAAATATCTGAAAAAGCATTCCAGAGAGTGAGATGGATAGCTCAGGGAAACATTGCCTTTCAAGTAAAGTGTTTTTTCATCCTTCAAACTTACCAGAAAAAAAGTGCAAGTGCATATAAAACTGGTAGGAAGCTGTGCAGCGGCTGGGGAAAACAACCTCGATGATTTAATAGACTTTATGTGTCTCTAACATCTGGATTCAGGGAGTTAATCTGAGTTAGTGGCGTTCTGAATCTACTGATTTTGTGCTAAATCAGGAGAAGTGGGAATTCACAAAGTGCACAGCTGCACTGCTGTCATTTGAAGGCAACATGCATTGAACCTGGTAGTTATTCACCAAAACTCCTTTGCTGAATTTCAAACAATAAAATCCCAGGACTGCAGAGCCCTCAGCAGAGGATGGAGCGATCCCACCCTCAGCAGGCGCTGGCCTCTCTCCCCCATTGGCAATGGTGCCACAGCCTTGGCACTGCTCTGCTCCGACCCTCTCTGAGCCTGCTCCTCCAGAAGGGCAGCTCTGAACCTCCTCCCCACCCACCACAGCCCTGGAGCCCCTTAAGGGCTCTCCGTGTGTCCCACAGCCTCTCTTGCTGATCATTCCTCCTTTGTCCCACTCCCAGTTCCAGATTGTTGTGGGTGTAAACCCTTCTGTCCCTCCTTATGTTTATGACATGTAATCATCCTTTTTGCACAGCTTCCCACCATGTCCAAGCTTCCTTCATGGAAACCTTTGCAGAGCTGCAGCCTTACCAAAACAGGGAAAGCTGCAGGAAAACTTTGTGTAGCATATTACACGTGTGTGTACCTTGGTGTGCTGTCTGCTGTTCTCACAGCAGCTCTGCCTCAGGGGTTCCTGTTCAGACTGATGGCTGAGACAACCCCTCTGGCTTTGTACAGAATGCTGTAGGGACTCTCTCTTTCTAATCAGTAGATTACTTACATCCAAATTCAGTGTTTGCAGTTGAACTAGCATCCTGTTGGGGTTTTTTTTTTTGTTTTTCTCTCAGTTTCTTCCATTTGGCCAGTGGTTCAGCAGATCTAGTGTAGTTTCCCAAGTATTCTTTTTAAAGTACTCAGAATTTCCCAGCATCATCAACTGGGACTAATGGCTGATTATGCTGTACCCTAAGGCAGCTAAGGGTAGAGCATGTGCTCTACCTGTGCTTCATGTCAAAGGCTCTGGATTTTACATGAAGGTAAAAAAAGGAGCACAGATAGTTCTTGGTTGGGTAGCAGAGGAGCTTTCTTTGTGCCTGTATCTTAATGTGCTGGGGTTTCAGCACTTTTTAACACAAGGCTGAGGCATTCCTCGGTATTTAACATTTATTTCAAGACTGAGCCGTGGCTGAAAGCTCAGAGGCATGGCACCCCACATCTCTAAGGGGCTGTAGAGGAGAACTTGAACCATTGGTGTTTAGGTGCCCTGTGGGGCAGAAGTCTCCAGAACAGTCATTGCTGAGTGCTCCTCTAGTGGCTCTGAGGGTGGCCACGTCTGTGGTGAAAAGTAATACTTCATTTTCATTTGTCTGAAGTAATTTTTTGGGGTGTAATTGTTTCATTCTCATTAGATCTCTGAGGGTACAAGGAAATTGTTGGTTTAATTGGAGAACTTTACCCTCAAAGCCAGCTTCAAATGTCAGCAAAGCTGCTGCAGGTACAAGAACTACCTAAGCAGAAATGGCTTGAACTGTTCATGCCATCTCTCCTTTGTTGGCTGGGTTGTGTCCACCTTTGTTGTTTGGCTGGTCCTGGGTTGGACCTTGCCAGGACAGTCCTGGGCTGCTGGTAGTCTGTGGAGCAGCTAAAGGATGTGCCGTGGATGCCTGACAAACCTCTGGCCTTTGGAACTGCTGCAGTGCAAATAATGATGAACCAGTGGCCTGGAATGGAGGGAAGGGTCAGTAGGCACACGAAAGAATTGGGCCTAAGGATTCAACTACTGAGGATTCAAAGTGAAAAGACCGGGAAAGGCAAATGGAGGATATGGGTGAGGGCTCAAGTACTTAATCCTAGATAGAGGGGATTGCATTTGCAGATTCATTCCCCAAATACACTATAATTCTTTTTATAAACTGATCACTCTACCAAGTAGATGTACTATAACAAGAAGGTGCCTTTCTGTGGAACAATGATGTGCAAAATACTGGATTCTAGGTTGTTCCAAATGTGGGCTTCCAAAGTTGAGAATAAGGAACTGTAATTAGTAAAGTATGCTTTCCCCCAAGACCTAATAGTTCTTTGCTGAGCAATATGGTTAACCAAGAAGAGATTAAACATTATCTGTCATCTTATGTTGTCACCACTGTTATTTCCTGACTGCAGTGTTGGTACAGGTCCATACTATAATATTTTTAGGTTAAATGAGTTTTTTTAGTGGAATGTGCTTTACACATAAAACCATAATGACTTGGAGGAAAAGGGTCTTCTCATTTGAACAAAGAGTTACATTAAATTTTTTCTTGTTGCCTACTTCCTTTTTCCAGTGCAGAACTTGTAAATTGATTTGGGGCCTTTGGAAATTAAATACTTAGTAAAACTAAGAAGTATTCCTGAAAAAGATGTTGGAAGGCAAAGTCAGTTCAGCAGCATTGCTCACTTTATACATGCATGAAGTACAATTAAGTGTTGATTTCAGTTCACGTGAAGTGTTCCAGCATTAAAGAGGCTGAGGCTCAAGCAAAGGTGAAGAGAAGGGTGGTCATACTTCCTTCCTTAAATAGTCACATTTTACTTCTCAGTTCTTAGAAACATTCTCCTGTAATTAAAGCAGCTTTTCTGGGCTTGGGAGGAGGGCACACAGAAAGTGTCTGACTTTTTGGCAGACTGTTCACAAGAATTTGGCTGTTTTCCTAGACTGAAATTCTGAAGAAATTCTGTAATTGTTTGGGAAGTATTTTTCCAATACGGCATATCTGTGTTCTGAGTGGCATGTGTAAGCTGATTTGCAACCCTGCTCATACATCTCTGTTTGTACCTGGGTGCACCAATTAAGTTTTTAAAACCCCAACTAAACCAACACCACTATTTTTCTGACCAGATATCCATAATGACTGTCAGAATACACTGAGCTGAACTTACTTGGAACATATTACTAGAAAATTCATGGAATGGAAAGGAACTTCAATATAACTCTGGAAATAGCAAACTACCCAAGAAATTTCTTAAAATCGGGATATGGCATGGGTTGTACTTTCAATGTGAAGAAACTGTAACATCTTTCTGGTGCTTCTGCATCCTCTTGATGCCAAACAATACAAATTTGTGGGACATGAAAACAGTTGTGGGGGGGAATTACTGTCAATTGTGTATGGGTCATTGCTCTGTTTAATTGCACCTAGTTTGCAGGGCTGTGATTTACTCTGTCTGTGCTTCCTCTGAAGGGGAAGAGGCCCACTGAAGCACACGTCCGATGTCATCAACGCCGCCAAGGTGATCTCGGAGTCGGGCTCGCGCATGGACGTCCTGGCGCGGCTCATCGCTGACCAGGTGAGTCACCACTGCAGGAGCCCTGCCCTGCTCTGCCACGCACGCCCCAGCACCTCCCAGCGTCTGCCTCGGGCGTGCCTGTGGCACAGACCCTGTCTGAGCCTCGTGTGGATTCTCCTCTCCGTGCGTCTCAGTGGTCTGTTCATGTACACCCTGAACGGATGTGTGCATACATCACACGTGTCTAGGCACACGCCTCCGTCTGCACGTGCGTTTGTGCCCGTGTGTGAATATTTGTGAGCTCCCTTAAGCTCTGAATGCAACATTTTAGACATACAGTATGTATGAACATGTATATAGATACACATTTAATATATATAGATATATTTATGGCTGCTTTTATATATATATATATATATATATATATATAAAATTATTATTAACATATTAAGGTATATGCTAGTATATAAATAGTTGTATAAAAAGCTGTTCTCCTGGTTTAACCCCAGCTGGCAACTGAGCACAATGCAGCTACTCGGTCACCTACTCGTGGAACTGGAGAAAAGGAAACCTCATGGGTTGTTATAAAATGTGTAATAATGTAAAATATAATAGTAGTAGTAGTAGTAGTACTAATATTGATGCTGAAAGAGAGGGGGAGACACGACTGAGACCAGAGAGAAAGAAGTGATGCCCAGCACAATTCCCCAGCATGTGCTGACTGATGCCCAGCCTGTCCCTGAACAGCAATCAGCCCCTTCCAGGTGAGTCCCCCATAGTGGCCATGACACTCCATGGCATTGGTATGGAAGAGCCTTTGGCCAGTTCACGTCACCTGTCCTGGCCACGCTTCCCACCAGCTGCCTGCACACTGCTCACTGGCAGAGGGTGGGACACTGACAGGTCCTTTTGTGCCACCTTCCTTCCCGTTCTTCATCCAGCAGAGCACGGGGCCAGCCACTGTGGAGAGCATGAGCTGTGTGCCAGGCAAAGCCAGACCAGCTGTGCAGGCAGCAGTGTAGAGGTGCAGGTTCGTCCTCTCCTCACTGACCTGGGTAAATTACCCAGCAGCAGTGCTGCTGCTCCAGGTGAGCTGTGGGAACACAGGATGGAGCACTGGCACAGAGCTCTGCTGCTCTGGGCAGGTGCTTGGTCTCAGCACCAGCTTAGGAAGGACAGACATCTCTGGCTCCAGAATGGTTTGTTCTCCACCCTCTGCAGGGTTACAGAATCCATGCTTTTGCTGTACCTTCCTTCTCTGCCCCCCACCCCTAACACTGGCTGTTTTGGTCTCTGCAAATCTGCAACTTGAAGGTGATTTTTGGTTTTGCATTTGATTTTTATTTATAGTTATTTTAAGTAATTGCTATGAGTTAGTTATCACCATGAAATGAAAGTGTTAGAGCTGGAAGGTGTGCTTTATTGCTGTTGGATTTTTAGATCATCAGATGGCTCAACCTCCCCCTAGAAGAGCCCAGCAGGAGCAGGGTAACTCAGCAGCCTGCCTAGGGGAGCTGCAGTGGCACATGAGCACCCCTGAAGCATTTCTTCCTTTGTGTCCGTCTTTCAGGTCCAGGGCAGCACAGGACACCCTCATGTTTCTACACCCTCACGTGCTCTCGCTTTTCTCTTCACTCTTTATTTTCATATTCAGTGCTTGCTTTCCTACTTTCTAGGAAGCAGTACCAGTCTGTTAGTGGTTGTCATGTGTGTCTCTGAATTCCAGATAACAAAGACTTTCTATTTTGCATCTATACAGTTGTGATCAGATTTGTGGATAAAATAGGTAAAATGTCTGGATTCCCCATTCCTGATCTTGACACACTTTCTTCCAGCACTGGACAACAGTTGCTTTCAAGATTTTATCTATTACAGATTAAAATTCAAACCTGTCACTGATACACTGCAGAAAATGATGAGATAGAAAAGCCAAAGATGAATAAGGGTCATAAATTCTTTTTGGATTTAGGACAGGGAATCCATTCTCACTAAAATATTTCTTCTAAGAAAGAAAGATTTCAGCTGTATTAGTACAACGACTGCAGACTAGAAACATGAGCAAATCAGTGTGAGGAGAAATTCATGAACCACTAGTGGTGATGATTCGTGTGTCCCCTCGGAGCTGCTGGGAAATGTGACATCATTCAGGTTATTGTAACCCATTTACTGAGTTCACTCCAGCTCCTTGCCTTTGTCCTCGCTCAGAGCTTGCACACAGCTGGCACCTGGGAGCCACCTGACCCCTGGGTTTTGTTCTGTGCATCTGAAGGACACTCCTTACTCACAGGTGTTGCTTGGATTTTAGATGCAGTTTTACATTACATTATATGCATTAAAACCAGAAAAATCCAAACACAAAAGATGAACCAAGGCAGCCCTTCCAGTCTTGGTGAACACAATTGCAAGTATTGCTAGATAGGTGTCAAATTTAGTAAAGAGAATCTTGATTTCTTCCTCCTGTTACAGATATTCTTAGTATGATCCTCTCATTCCTTGCATGGCTAGAGAGCTTTTAACTTCTGTTAAAAGAAGCTTTAAAAGGTTTTTTTGGCTGTGCAAAGTTATCCTTCAACTTCGAAAGCTCTTTTCTCATTGTGGTGGTTTTCTTTAATCTCAAAAGTATTTTCAAATTCCTTTTCTCAGCTGTTATTTTGCCAGGTGTCCTATGCCCTGCACTCCTGGGGTCTTAAAATAAAATAAACTTTACATTCCTCTGGGCTACCAAATAACTGTTCTCTGAATTTGGGCCAAACTGAATAAGCCCTTCAGGAATTTGGTACCCAGAGTAGACCATGAGTGACAGTAGTGCCTTCCTGAGCAGCATTTGGACTTTTCAGTGGGGTATTTCACATGTTGCCTTTTACTAACAACTAAATTCTGTAGCATTTCTATTATGTGAAGAAGAAGGATTTGTATGATTTTTATAGCTCCCTGTTGCTGCATTTGAAGGGAAGGCATACAGTGTGGTACAATTAGCAGAACTCAGCTGTATTTCAGTCCACAGTCACAAGCACTTCTAGGATGGCTCAGAGTAACAAGGGTGCAAATCCTCAGTTACAGCATCGACAGCAACTTACACAAATGAATCACAAATGCATTATAAATTTGTTATCAGGAGATATTCCCTTTTGTCAGAAGATTTTTGTTCTTTGTTCCTTCTGTCAGATTTTTGCTGCTTAATGTGACCTGGAAGCCCTAAGATAATGAAGGCAGTGAGTACCTCACCCTGGGTTGGTGAAATATGCTGAAGAGTGAGGTCTGTATTAAGATCCTGCTCTGTGTTGCACCCATTAGGCTCCCAGGCAGGCAGGCCCTGGCTGGGGTCATTCAGAATGCTGTTTGTCAGAGCTAATTGCAGTGGTTAGGAAAGCACTGTTTAAATAATCCCTTTGGGTGATAGAACCCCGCTGGTGGAGCAGCAAAGCTGCCTCCTGTCTGTGCACAGCACACGTTTGTAGTAGGTGGTGGGTGATTATCCCCAGTATTGATCCCCATGAAGACAGATTTGGATTCTATAGAGAAATGCTTTGGTCTTTGTTAGCAAGTGGATGAAGTGAGAACAAAGCAAACCCAGAATGGTCTGTGGTCAGAAGCTCCTGTGCATTGTTCATTCACGCCCCCTGTGCAACTGCTGCGCCACTGGCTTTTTCACTTGGATGGTGAATGCTGGTTTCAGTCTGCTTTTAATCACTGCATTATTTTAATTTCCCAGATTTTTTTGGATGTTCTGGTGGATATTCTGTTGGGTAAAATACCACTGCATCTTTGGGATGCAGGTCAGTTCTGATGCTGCTCTTACAGAAAGCCCTTGTTAGCAACAGCCCGCAGGATGTGTGGGGAAAAAGCTCTCAGAAGCTGATGGGCTCTCCAGTCAGGAATGTGCAGCAGTAAGCTAGTAACTATCAATTGCCTGTGGGATGATGAAACTCAGAATTTATTGATTGTCCTTCTGTTTGGTTTCGCTGGTGAGCAAGTGCTGCTTCTACCAGCCGCTTCTGAGCAATAGGTAGATGGTTCCTTATGCAGTGTCCTCCCTGCAGTACATTTGTTCCTAACATCTGCTGATGGCTGATCTGACATGCTGCAAGGCATGAGGTTTAATTTCCTGCAGTGCTTGCTCCTGTTGGGAGCAGTGCAGACCCTCCCATGTACCCTGTAGCTGCTGTGTGTGAGCGGGGCCCTGGCCAGCCCCAGCCTCTGCTGCAGTGCTGTGGCCAGAGCTCAGGCACGGATCCGCTGGTCCCCGCTGCTGCCGGCAGGTGACACTGGCTATTGACACAGCTTCCATGGTGCTGCCAGCCTCCAGCAGCCAGGCCAGAATTTGCACCACCAAACATAGTTTTGATACATTTGATGTGGGAAATAGTCCTTGATACTTTTCCATTTGTTTGTCCAGTAATTTCTTTTACTTCTGTAAAATTTTAACATAACCATTCTCTAACAAAGATTTCTGCAATTTAGCAACCCCGCGTTAAAAACCATTTCCTTTTCTGTGCTCCTGGGAGTCATTTTTAATGACCCCTGGGGTTTGTAATGGAGGAAGAATACCAGAATTCAGTACAGAATCCTCCTTCTTTCTGGGCCTTGGTGTGGCCAGTGCAGGGCAAGGATGCACTGTATCTACTCGGGTAGTGAAGCTGTGGATATGCCACAGCCTTGTACAGTTGCATAATTACATTTCAGGAGAATTTTCTTATCCAATGCCCTGCATTTGCTTTTTTGAATGTTTCTGGCACTGAAAGTGTTCCCACAGAACCTCAAGGTCTTGTTCTTGAGTGCAGTTTCCTAGCCTTTGATGTGTATCAACTGTAGCATTCCTAAAATGGTACACATTTCTTCTGTAATGCTGTGTAAGGGAGACACTACCTGAGACTGGCCTGACACTAGAATATAAAGGAGTACTAGATAATAATCATTCTTGTCTCTGAACTTCTGTAATTGGACTTGTCACTGTTTGAAGTGGATGAGGCACTATATTGGCACCCTATACACCTTTCTCTATATTTTTTTCTGGCCAAAGGGATAAAATCAAAGTGTAACTAAGGAAAGAAAAAAATGGATAAGAAAGAATGTCATTCCAGAAATAAACACCATCTTGGTATTATGAGTTCTGATGCTCTAAGAGATTGTATTGTACTTTACTTGAAGTATAATTTTTTATTAATTAAATTAAATAAGCAGTGAGTCTTCCAGCTTTCTAAACACTGAGATACTGTTACAGAAATACTGATTTGGGCAGTCCTTAAAGCAGTGCTTAATAAGGAAGAAATAAAACCATATTTTAGGCCAGTTTGCCATCACATAGAAAGAGAATATGTCAAGGAAATGTTCTGGTTTTGTTGTAAACTGTGCCCAAATACAGGAAAACAATAATGGATGTAGCAGAACATGAGGTAAGGACTGATGTTAAGTCATATTAATTAATTTAAAATTGTACACTCTGACCTTACTTGTTTACTGTTACCTTTGCCATGTCTAAAGCATGAACTTGCTATTATTGCATAGCCATGAACAGCATTGTCACACCAGCCCTTTGGACACGTACTGTTGCTTCAGCAAAGCCAGGAGCTGAAATATTTTTTGGATTTAAATAGAATTGGTGCTTTTTCTGGCTCCTGGTGGGTTTTGGATTTAAATTCACTGACCACAATTCAATAAAACCACAGGTGATTGTTGACAGTGTGCAGTTGGTGGGGATGTATCTTTGCTTTTTCAGTATGCAAAGCTGAGCAGAGTTTGCTGTCCAAAGGAAGGGGCTGTATTTGTCATGTGTGTACCACACCCGGGCCACCACTGTGTCTGCAAACCTGCAGGGATCTCATGCTTATTTATCACTCGTACTCTTTCCAGCTGTGGGAGCACAAGAGGGGCTCACCATTCCCCTTAAGATCCCTTTATTCTGCCAGAGCAAAGAGAATCAGCCTTAGAACAAATTCATACCCAGCCTTTCATGGCTGGCCTGGTACCCACAGAGCAACATTGCTCTCCAAGTACTCCATGTGTTTTGGGAAAAAATCAGGTTACAGCAATCCTATTTTTATTTCTGTAATAGAAATCTGCATTGTTAAAAATATTGGCAATTTTTATTGTGACTTTCCCGTAAGACATTCTAATTTTGCTGTTCACACAGCTAGCGAAGATGTGCAGATTGAGTTCAATGCAGTCTGGATGGAACACAAAAAACCCCCATAGATCACATTACAAGATAAAGCATAATATATAGATGCTAACATGTCTCTGCATGTATGGCTACGTAGCCCACAAAATCTCTTTGGATTGCCCTCATCACTGTTAATAGAGGTATTTTCTTAGAGATCATTTAAGGACTGGAAGTAACTCCATACACTAAAGGATGTGTTTAGAAATACTGCTAAAGCAAGCACAGTAATGTTAAATATACAGAGTGCATATGGGAAATCTTAGGCTTCAACTATAGCTTTAAAAAAGCTTCCCAAGAGGAATGAATTTTGCAGCCTGATACAACTGCAGTGAAAAGCAAGGCTCCAGTAGTCTGCAGCTGGAATACTCCTCAGTGAAGTTTCAACCTGATTCCTGAGCCGTCATTTTGAATCAGCAGTTACTGAAGTGCTTTATTTATTGTTCTTTTCAGTGCCCAGACCAGTCGTGCAAACAGGATTTACTAGCTTACCTAGAACAGATCAAGCTCTACTCCCATCAGCTCAAGATCTGCAGCCAGGTTAAAGCAGAAATCCAGAATCTCGGTGGAGAGCTCATCATGTCTGCAGTAAGTAGAAAAACGGCATTGAGTACTCTGTTAGTCAAACTAGGTGTTGCATTTGAGTTGGGCTTTCCTGTGCTTGCAGCGTGTTCCATCACTCCAAATCCTGTTTTCTTTTCAAATACCCACTTATCAGCAAGAATCTACGACTGTGATGCGTAAGACTTCTGGCTTTAAAGGAATAACAATCACCTTTTTAAATTCTCACAGCACATTATCACTGTTACTCTGAAGTAGTTTGGTTTGAAGAACTGTAAGGTGCATTAGCTTACACATGTGGAATATGCTCATGTGTGTGTCTGAACACAATAAAAACAGTCCAGGAGTGGAGTTCCAGGCCAGAAAAAAAATTGTTGCAGGACATTCTACAGGTCTACAGAAATAAATAACAGGAAGAGCAAGGTGATGTGATTCCTGAGTGAATTTATTGACTTTGCTTGAATTTGCTTTAAGAGTTACTAGCTCCTTTACAGCCAAGTATCATTAGCCATGGAAAAGACATTCTGTGATTTTATGGAACTTTTATGCATTTAGCCTCAGCATAGCCATCCATAAAATGCCTTCACATTCCCATGTGTGACGTGTTACTACCTGGAGCACATAGGATTGTGATTTCAAGGTATAAATCTGCCAAACAGCACCAGAACCAGGCAGGACACTGGGCACATTCCTACCCTTCACATACTTTGCACTATGTTCAGGGGAACAGTGCTTGCTCTCTGTATCTCTCCCCAGCTGTTCCTCTGTCTGTGTCTGTACCTATCCCTGGCTATCTGTGTTCATCTACCTCTGTGTATTCTGATCTAGATCTGTCTGTGTGTATCGATACCTGTCTCTGTGTCCCTCCATCTGTCTGTACCTATCTATATTAATCTCTACCTGTCTCTGTCTTTATGCATCTATACCTGCCTCAGATTACCCATCTCTGTCTATCCCTATCTGTTCCTGTCCGTATCCATCCCTACCTGTCTACACACCTGCTCTGTCTATCCCTATCTGCAGCTCTCTGTATTGATCTATACCTGTCTATAGTTATCTCTGCCTGTCTGTACTTACCTCTACATGTCTCTATCAAATCATACCTATCTCTGCCTGTCTGTACCTGCTCATACTTACTTGTGCCTGTCCATACCTGTCAGTACCTATCTATGCCTGTCAATATTTAGCTCTGCCTGTCTAAACCTGTCTATATGTATCTATATCTACACCTCTCTGTATCTCTACCTATATATCTATATGTATCACTGGTCATTTATACATGTCTCTATCCATCTATACTTACTCCACCTGTCAGTACTTGTCACTCTCTGTCCTTATACATATATATATATACATATATATCCCTTTCTGTACCTGTCAATATCTGACAAAAATCTCTGTCAAAGATGTGTCTCTGCCAATATCTCTGTCAGAACCTGTCAGAATACAAGAGAATTTGTCAAAATGTGTCAGAATCTGCCAAAACCTAACACAATTGGCTAAAATCTTAGAGAATCTGTCAGGATCTATCTGTACCTGTCTCTGTCTGTCAGTGTCTGTGTACCTGTCACTACCTCTCCCTGTCAAAAATGTCTTTTATCTAGAGAGTCAATATCTACCTCTGCTTGACAAAATCTGTCAGCACCTCTGTCTGTCTGTCCATGTCTGTCAGCCTGTCTCTCTGTCTGTGTCTGTCTAAACCTACCTGCACCTGTCTATACCCACACCCTCGCTGTACCTGTCTCTAGCTTTGCCTCTCCCTGTGCCTGGCTAGCCCTGTCTCTACCCATCAATATCTGCACGTACCTATTTCTTTCTCTCTCTAGGCCTACCTATCCCTATTTATGTTTCACTAAAACTATTATTAGATTTTATGTGGTTTATAAATAATCAGAAATGAGCCTTCGTTGCTGAGGTGAGATTTGAAACACTCATTTTCTATAGGATACTTGTGCTGGCTAATGTAAATGGTAATTGAGACACCACATTTAACCTCTGGAACATACAGTGAATTAATTTTAATTGACTATACAGTTTCTGAAGCCAGTGCGTGTTTTCACTTGCACTGCACATTGACAGTTTCTCTTCCTTACCCGTTTCTTTTCATGAGCAGTTCTGTGACCACTGTGGGTTACAGTGAAGCCAAATGTTGGAACCAAGTTTGGTTCTTGCTTTTTCTGCCTCCTGCTGTAGAATACTCACGTTGTTTTCTTTACTTTTTTTGTTGTGTCGCTCCTGTCAACGGTGCATAATCTGTCTGGTGCAAAAATTTTAAGCTCTAAAAACGAAACCCCAAATTTAAGTTGATTGATAATCCTGAAGAGATGACTATAGATCCTAACCCTGCTTCAAGGAAGGAGGGTGAGAACGTGTCCTGTGTGCATCCAGAAACTTGAGAAAGCCAACTGAGTGTTTGTAGCAATGGGAACAAAGCTACACGGATGCCCTTACGCACCCGAAGGAGATCATTTATTGTAGACACCGGCCCTTTGTGTACCTGTAATCTGAACCTGACCTAACAGAAACCCAGCTGAGACTTAACAGAGCTCAACAGGAGAAGGGCACCCATTGGCTGGCTCAGCTGCCATGCTGCTGTCCACACGTCCAATCATCTTCCTGCTCATACATTCCCACGCATCCTAGTGTGCAATCAGCTTCCTGCTCATACATTCCCACGCATCCTAGCGTCCAATCAGCTTCCTGCTGATACATTACCACGCATCCTACTGTCCAATCAGCTTCCTGCTCATACATCCCCACGCATCCTAGCGTCCAATCAGCTTCCTGCTGATACATTACCACGCATCCTAGCGTCCAATCAGCTTCCTGCTCATACATTCCCACGCATCCTAGCGTCCAATCAGCTTCCTGCTCATACATCCCCACACATCCTAGCGTCCAATCAGCTTCCTGCTCATACATTCCCACACATCCTATCATCCAATCAGCTTCCTGCTCATACATTCCCATTCCCACTCATCCTACTGTCTGATCAGCTTCCTGCTCATACATTCCCACGCATCCTAGCGTCCAATCAGCTTCCTGCTCCTGCTGTGCCCACGTTCCTCCAGCCAATCACAGTGTCGCTCCCGGTTGCCTCGGTGCCCTCAGCTGGTCCCACAGCCCGGCCTGCGGCTGTGCCCTGTGCCTGTGCCTGTGCCTGTGCCCTATGCCCTGTGCCTGTGCCTGTGCCCTGTGCCCTGTGCCTGTGCCTGTGCCTGTGCCCTGTGCCTGTGCCCTGTGCCCTGTGCCTGTGTCCTGTGCCTGTGTCCTGTGCCTGTGCCTGTGCCTGTGCCCTGTGCCTGTGCCCTGTGCCCTGTGCCTGTGCCCTGTGCCTGTGTCCTGTGCCTGTGCCTGTGCCCTGTGCCTGTGCCCTGTGCCCTGTGCCTGTGCCTGTGCCTGTGCCCTGTGCTGTGCCTGTGCCCTATGCCCTGTGCCTGTGCCCTGTGCCTGTGCCCTGTGCCTGTGCCCTGTGCCTGTGCCCTGTGCCCTGTGCCTGTGCCCGTACCTGTGCCTATGCCCTGTGCCCTGTGCTGTGCCTGTGCCCTATGCCCTGTGCCTGTGCCCTGTGCCTGTGCCCTGTGCCTCTGCCTGTGCCTGTGCCTGTGCCCTGTGCCTGTGCCCGTACCTGTGCCTATGCCCTGTGCCCTGTGCCCTGTGCCTGTGCCCTGTGCCCTGTGCCTGTGCCTGTGCCTGTGCCCTGTGCCTGTGCCCGTACCTGTGCCTGTGCCCTGTGCCCTGTGCCTGTGCCCGTACCTGTGCCTGTGCCCTGTGCCCTGTGCCCTGTGCCCTGTGCCTGTGCCTGTGCCCTGTGCCTGTGCCCTGTGCCTGTGCCTCTGCCTGTGCCCTGTGCCTGTGCCTGTGCCCTGTGCTGTGCCTGTGCCCTGTGCCTGTGCCCTGTGTCTGTGCCTGTGCCCGTACCTGTGCCTGTGCCATGTGCCCTGTGCCCTGTGCCTGTGCCCTGTGCCTGTGCCTGTGCCTGTGCCCTGTGCCTGTGTCTGTGCCCTGTGTCTGTGTCCTGTGCCCTGTGCCCTGTGCCTGTGCCCTGTGCCTGTGCCTGTGCCCTGTGCCCTGTGCCCTGTGCCCTGTGCCTGTGCCCTGTGCCTGTACCTGTGCCAGTGCCCTGTGCCTGTGCCCTGTGCCTGTGCCTGTGCCCTGTGCCCTGTGCCCTGTGCCTGTGTCCTGTGCCTGTGTGCTGTGCCTGTGCCTGTGCCCTGTGCCTGTGCCTGTACCTGTGCCTCTGCCTGTGCCCTGTGCCCTGTGCCTGTGCCATGTGCCATGTGCCCTGTGCCCTGTGCCTGTGCCCTGTGCCTGTGCCCTGTGCCCTGTCTCTTTGCCCTGTGCCCGTGCCCTGTGCCTGTGCCCTGTGCCCTGTGCCCGTGCCCTGTGCCTGTGCCCTGTGCCCTGTGCCCGTGCCCTGTGCCTGTGCCTGTGCCCTGTGCCCTGTGCCTGTGCCTGTGCCTGTGCCCTGTGCCTGTGCCCTGTGTCCTGTGCCCGTACCTGTGCCTGTGCCTGTGCCCTGTGCTCTGTGCCTGTGCCCTGTGCCTGTGCCTGTGCCCTGTGTCCTGTGCCTGTGCCCTGTGCCCTGTGCCTGTGCCCGTACCTGTGCCTGTGCCCTGTGCCTGTGCCTGTGCCCGTACCTGTGCCTGTGCCCTGTGCTCTGTGCCTGTGCCCTGTGCTGTGCCTGTGCCCTGTGCCTATGCCCTGTGCCTGTGCCCTGTGCCCTGTGCTGTGCCTGTGCCCTGTGCCTGTGCCCTGTGCCCTGTGCCCTGTGCTCTGTGCCTGTGCCTGTGCCCTGTGCTGTGCCTGTGCCCTGTGCCTATGCCCTGTGTCTGTGCCCTGTGCCCTGTGCTGTGCCTGTGCCCTGTGCCTGTGCCTGTGCCCTGTGCCTGTGTCTGTGCCCTGTGTCTGTGTCCTGTGCCCTGTGCCCTGTGCCTGTGCCCTGTGCCTGTGCCTGTGCCCTGTGCCCTGTGCCTGTGCCTGTGCCCTGTGCCTGTACCTGTGCCAGTGCCCTGTGCCCTGTGCCTGTGCCCTGTGCCCTGTGCCTGTGCCTGTGCCCTGTGCCTGTACCTGTGCCAGTGCCCTGTGCCCTGTGCCTGTGCCCTGTGCCTGTGCCCTGTGCCCTGTGCCCTGTGCCTGTGCCCTGTGCCTGTACCTGTGCCAGTGCCCTGTGCCCTGTGCCTGTGCCCTGTGCCTGTGCCTGTGCCTGTGCCCTGTGCCTGTGCCCTGTGCCTGTGCCTGTGCCCGTACCTGTGCCTGTGCCCTGTGCCCTGTGCCCTGTGTCCTGTGCCTGTGCCCTGTGTCCTGTGCCCTGTGCCCTGTGCCCTGTGCCTGTGCCTGTGCCCTGTGCCTGTGCCCTGTGCCCTGTGTCCTGTGCCCATACCTGTGCCTGTGCCCTGTGCCCTGTGCCTGTGCCCTGTGCCTGTGCCCTGTGCCGTGTGCCTGTGCCCTGTGCCTGTACCTGTGCCTGTGCCCTGTACCTGTGCCTGTGCCCTGTGCCTGTGCCCTGTGCCCTGTGCCTGTGCCTGTGTCCTGTGCCTGTGCCCTGTGCCTGTGCCTGTGCCCTGTGCCTGTGTCCTGTGCCTGTGCCATGTGCCCTGTGCCCTGTGCCTGTGCCCTGTGCCTGTGCCCTGTGCCCTGTCTCTTTGCCCTGTGCCCGTGCCCTGTGCCTGTGCCCTGTGCCCTGTCCCTTTGCCCTGTGCCCTGTGCCTGTGTCCTGTGCCTGTGCCATGTGCCCTGTGCCCTGTGCCTGTGCCCTGTGCCCTGTCTCTTTGCCCTGTGCCCGTGCCCTGTGCCTGTGCCCTGTGCCCTGTCCCTTTGCCCTGTGCCCTGTGCCTGTGCCCTGTGCTGAGCAGGAGCCTTCACCCTGCAGTGATCATTGCCCGGAGCCTGCGCTCCTGCAGGTAAATGCTCGGCACCCTTCTAGCTCAGTAAACACCACTGGCACCCAAGGTGCTTCCTTTGGGAGCCAGTGGAAATGAAGATGGTGCTTAGAGGCCTGAATGGCTTTGGAGGTCTTCTAAGAAATCAAGGTGAGATGCTGCAAGGTTGCTACTCTCTTAAATAATCTTAAAAAATGCCCCAACAATGACTGTGTTAATTTTTTTTTTTTTTAAATAATATGGGTGCTACATAGAAAAGAGTCAAATTGCTAGCCAGTGTCAAAAGAGACCTGTGCTTTCACCCCAGGCCTTTTAAAGACAGTGGAGACATGGTTGGTGTCAGCGGTTATGAAAAATTTCTAGAAAAGTGAAAAAAGTCTCCCTGGTCTCTGTCGTGGGAAGGGGAGGTCATTAGTGCTCATCTGCCCCCTGCAATTAAAATTGTGGTTATCTGAAACTGCAGCCCAACCAACCAGTGATGGCCTTTTGTATTAATTTAACTCTCTGTGCTTTAATTGCTTCAGTCTTAGAAGAACAGTGGGATTTATGTTGATAAATTGCTTGGTCGAGAGGGAGAGAAATGCACTAGTGGTATGAAATGGCTGGTTATTGAATTGCTTTTCTTAAAAGCTGGAGCACGTTCCAGTTTTGAAAGTGCACATGGGGGCTTTAGAGCTGGATCACAGTCCTAGGTTAGCTGGCCTTGAAAGAAGTGGCAAACCCAAGTTCTGTGTGAGACAGCAGAGGGGTTCTTCTCCCCCTTCCCACCTTCTCCCTCCCCAGAAAATAATATTAGAACTCCTTTAGAAAATACGGGAATTGCAACTGGAGGTGGAATAGGATTATACTTTATATTCTCCCCTAGTCCTGATCTTGTCTGAATGAGAATCAGAAAAGGAGACAGCAAGCCCTTGCAGATAGTAAAGGTTTTATTGTGCATTAAGTAAAAAACTTGAGTCTCCAAATACCTGAAACTGAATCCATCCTCTGGTTAGTGAAGATCTGCTACAGGAAAAGAAATCTACCAGAAAGAGCATTAGGAAATAATGATACTCACAGGTTTCTCCATTGTTTGCCCCACCCCTGCAACCACATAGGTATGAGCAGGAATGACCTCCCTGGTCCTGGGGCATCCTCCCCTCCTCTGGCTGGCATTGGCTCCTCACTGGGACAGGCACCTGGCAGCACAAAAGCTGAGGGGGGGAGCTCCTCTCCTGTGAGAAATGACACATTTCCACACTCAGATGGGTCAGTGCCATCTTCCACAGTGACAAATCCACTGTGAGTACCAGCTGGTGGAATCCACACATAAAAGCACTGTTTTGAGATGGCTCTTACATTCACCTCACAGCTCCTTTCTCCAATCATTAGAACTGTGCACAAGGATCTTGGGTTTGAATCACCTTCAAGGAAAGTTCCTTCTCACAAGAGTAGCAGCTCATTAAAAAAATAATCCAAACCAGCCTCTCTTGAAGCCTAAGGACCAACTGAGAGGAAGAGAGGGATGAAAAGCAGAGGATGTAGTGTCACATATTTGCTGATCTGCAAAGGAAAGAACTGCCTTCTTGAAACAGAACAGCCACAGTCGCTGTCTTACCAGTTCTGGATGATGCTGTGGTGGAACAAGGAGCCCGGAACGAAAGGAGCCCAAAACTGGTGTTCAGGTGAACCTTGGATGGTACCGTGGGGCAGCGGGTGGCAGTGCCATGGTGCAAGGGCAGCTCTGTCAGCAGAAAACTCTGTTCTCACCTACATGATGATCTGCACTGGAGGAGGTGCTGCTGGCAGCCAGCGTGGAATGACAACAGAGAGCACTATGCATATGAAAAACTGTTGAAATCCATAAACACAGCTCAGTTCTCTTCAGCTGTTTTTGATCTGTGTGCTCTGTGCCCGTGTCTGCCCTGCAGCAGTGCTCATTCCCCCTCCCCCAGGGGGGTTTTCTTGCCTACAGTTCATACCTGGCTGAAGCACCAGTGGAGGTTAATTAGGCCACTTTCCCTGAGGCAGCTGGGATGCTTTGTGGAGCTCCCAGCTGGCAGCTCTTCCCACTGCCGTCCTTGTTTAGTGGCTTTTGGACTTCAGGCTACACAGCGTGTAGTCTGCCTTTCTCACTGTCCATTCCCAAGCTCCGGTACTTTCTTTCTAGTCAGCCCCTCATTATGGAGGTTAGAGGGGGTCCTGTACAGAAAAAGGGAGGAAGAGATGTGGCTCATCACCTTCTCCATTCATTGCAGTTTTGTTATTCTCATTCCTTAAAAATTCCTTGCTCACTATTTAGTCTTTCATAGGCCCATCCAATATTGTGAGTACTTGCATTGCCAGGTTCTAAGCTGCACAACTCCAAATGGTGAGGATTTACTAAGTGTCTTCATTAGGAGTGATGAAATAGGAAATGGGCATTTCTTTATATTAATTAAACTGGTGCCGCTTCAGGCACAAAATAATGGGGTAACATTTGCAATATGCAGATTGACAGTAATTGCATTCATTTATGCAGATGAGCTGATACTTCACTTACAAGCACTGCACAGCAATAGGCTTGCACCTCACCGTGCCAGTTTGCTCTTTATCCAAAAATGGCTTTAACTAGAGAGAATTATATCACAGGGCAGAAGATGAACATATCTTACATATTAATATTGTTCTTCATTACTTTTGTCAGGCAATTCTGTTTTCTGGTATTTACAGTCATTATCTTATGTTTCATTTTATATTGTACTTGGCAAGAGAGACAGAGCTTTTTTGCCTTAAAAAGCAAGGGTCTGGAAGAGCAAACTCTCAAGAGTCCCAGTATCCCAGATTTTGCTAGCTGGCACAGCAGCTTCCCCACCCCACGTTGGCTAGCATTACCTGTGCACTAAGGGCTGTTTCCCTTTGCTGTTCCTGCAAATGTCTCATTTATCTTCAGCTCTTCCCCCTGGTATCTCAAGGGCCAGACTTTAACTTAAACACTGGCATCAGGCTGCTTTTGTGCCAAATAGAGGTGCTTTAATGTGTCTTAACTTCATGCTCCAAGGCTGGACTGAAATATCTGTTTCCCTTCCTGAGTTCCTGGGCCTGTTAAATCACAAGGTTCACTGCAATAAATGCGTTCCAGCTTTGAGGGCTGAACCACAGGTGAAAACACAGAGGCAAAGCCAGAAGTTAGAAGAATTCAAGGGAAGGTCTCTGCCCCCAGGCCTTTGGCTGACACAGTCCCAATCCCTGGATATCCATACCCCAGGAAAAGGCTGTCCTGGCCAACGTGCACCGCTGTGGCAGCTGGCAAACGGCCCCATGCCTTCGTCACTGGAAGGGATTCAGTGCTGCTGGAGAGGAGCTGCCCCTTTGGCGGGGCAGGAGATGGGACAGGGCATTTCAGCTCCTTCTAGGGTCTGGCTGTGCTTCCCCCCTGGAAGAGAAGCGAGATGGGCAGAACAGCCTTGCTGTGGCCCTGACAGGACTGGATGGAAGGAACAAAGGGCTAAAAGCAGCAAGCTGGGAATCACAATGGAACAGGGGCTGCCCTGACATCCCACTTGAGTCCCCACAGTACCCGCTTCGTTCCTCTGCCTTTGGTGCCGCTGTCCCGCTCTCACTGCGGTGTCACTTTGGTGGAACAGCATCCCTTTTTTCCTTGCTTCACATCCACAGTGGCTGCTCTGACACAGCCATGCCCCTGAGCACCAGGGCACAGCTCCTGCTCCGTGCTCAGCCACTTCGCTTCTCCTGGCTGGTGTTTCTCCTTGGCGCTTGTTGAGAACTCTTAGCTCAGCCTGTTTGAGTGGATGGGGGAGGTTACTTGTAGGGCTTCACACCATGCATGAAATTACTTATTTCAGTATTTGACTCTGAAAATACTGAGCTGCTCAATTTCTAAAAGCTGACATTAACCCCCAAGAGCTGACACAAGTTTTCTTCTGCTGAGAGTTGACAGAAATATTTCACTCTGGGTTTTTTTTTTTTTACTTAGTAACACTATACCTTTCTAGTTTTTGCATAATGTAAGCTGGCAGGTGCATGGATATAGAAATCCTGGCCTTTGGAAGCAAAGCAAGGGATAGATTTTCCTGTCAATCACTTACAGAGAGCTCAGTTACCACTGCATTCTAAACTGCACCTATTGAGAAAAACTAATTTAAAAGAGTAGGGAATATTTCTGGTAATGTACACTAAAGGACAGCTAACTTTTCCTAGTAATAATTACTCTGGCAATTAGCAAAATCAGGATGTGTCTTATAGTTCTTAGCCTTAGTGTATGTAAAATATTTTTGCAACAAACACTCAATTTCTTCCTCAACAGTAAGGAAATTGTTTATATTAAGCCACTGTTCTTTTTCTCAAGGGCCTGTTTTTAAAAAAATATATTTTTAAAATCTTCCCTGGAAGTGAAAGCAGGAGTACTGGGGAGGGACTGAGCTATCTGTCTGGCTACGCATCTGCTCCATTATGGTGTTGCACAGGAACAATTTCGCACCCTTAATGTGAGTTGTTTATCATTTAACTTGGACACAGGCCTGGCCTAATTATAGAACTCGGTTTCAGTTCTTTGAATCCCGCTTAGCCTGAAGCAGACTCTGGTAATGGTTAGTTTTCAGTCCATTAGATACAATTTCCCCACCTGAAAAATGGGTGAGACATGAAACAGACCCCAGACACCCCTGAGGTGTTCAGTGCAATCACTGGATGGACACAAACACAGATAACCCATGGAACAGCCACGTTTCTAGGAAAACTCAGTTCCCTGAAAAGAAACGCGAGCACTGAAGCTGTTTTCCTGAGGCCACGTCCATGGGGACGAAACCTCTCCAGTATCCCAGAGTGAGAGCATGGCAAAGCAGAGGTGAGCGAAACACTGAGGGAACAGTTCCCAGAGAAAAGAATCCCAATGGCAAGGCTCCATTTGGCTCATTTCCCATCTAAGCTGTACTGGGGTTGAATCTGTGACAGGTTCTGTGTGTCATCTGTCAGCTGCATGAGCACACATGGCAGGTAACCAAGGGCTTCCAGTTCCAAATTTGCTGTGCTTTTCTTGGACACCCATCTTCTTGTTCCACTGTTAGACCAAGATCCATTTCCACTAAAAAGAAATTAACGCTACTCTGAGTTGGAAAAAAAGGGAGGCTCAGAAAAGCAGGCAAGTGAGTGGTGTTAAAATCCTGGCCAAGGCCCAGTAAAAACTCCAATGCCTTCAGCAATGGAGATTTCACTCTTTTTGGATTGTTCTGCTACTTTCAATCTTAAGGGATTAAATTACTATTTTATACAGCAACCTCAGTGAATGAACCACAAAATAATTCAAAACAGCAATTATCTACACCTAGTAAGAAAGCAGGATTAAAATCAAAAGCACAATATAGTAAGGACTCCTTACCTGAAATGCAGCAGTACTCAGAAACTCAGTGCTCTCCACAAAAATGTAGAATTCACGTTGCTTTCAGATGTAGCTGTCAGAGAAATAAAAATTTAGTCTTAGTCTCTCAGTATAGTGTACCAAAGGAAATCTGCTTCTAGGAATTTACATAATGAACCTTGTGTTTCAATTAAAATCAAATTTTAATAACTGACCTTATTTCCAAAAGAATTTTAAGTTCAGACTTCAAACACTGATAAAAAAGTCTGTATTTGGTGTTCAGTTCTCAGCTTCCACCTGTGTGGAAAACCTAAATCTGGGTGAACTGTAAATACGACTTGGGATACTGTAAACAGCCAACTAACACATCTGTGCTCAAGCAGCAAAACCGAGCCGTTCCCTGCAGAGCTCCGGGAACACTCCCAGCACAGGAGTGCAGGTGTCCCAGCTGGGGCTGCAGGCACTCCAGGTTACACTCCTTGCAAGTGCTGTTCTGCAGGCCCACACAGCTTTGTTCCCAAAAGCACAAAGTGTCTGTCCCTGCCTTAGGGCAGAGGGACAGCACCTGCACATCACTCCAGCCTGGGAGCAGGAGGGAGCCTGGCCTCTCTGCATGCCCTGCAGTAAGCAGGCTTTGTATTTCACTGCTGCACGAGTTACAGCTGACATGTCAGCTGACAGCTGACATGGGACAATGGAAGCATTTCTTACTGCACTGAACAGAAAATACCTTGACAGCAAAAGGGTTTCTTCAGTTTCTAAGTCATGATTCTCTTTGCTATTCTGAATATTAAAAATAACTGCCCATATCAGTTATTATATTGTTCGGCATTTTACAGCAATGGATTGCCACTACATGAAATTACCAAAATGAGAAAAATACAATGCATGTAGGCAAACTGAAAAAAAGTTTCAAAATTCATTTCTTGTCTAACCTTTGCCTTCAGCTTTGTTATTCAGAGGAGGGTTTGCTTTCTTGCTCTCAGGACTTACTACAGAGGAGGAATAAAAGTGCTGGAGAAAGGAGAGTGGATTTCAGCATGAGTGCTGCCAGCCTGATTTGGGGTGGGGTTTTTTTTCCTTAAAAAATACTGTCATCTGCTCTGTATCATGTGTGTTTCACCCCAGTGTGAAATTACAGTGGTCAGAATAATTCTGAATTCTTTTTGCAACGGCAGCCAAGTACTGTTGCTCACAGGTGAGGACAGGTGAGGAAAGAAATGGCAAGGGATGTTTTTCCTAAACCCTTGAATATATTGTCTTAACTCACACAGTCAGACCTGTAAAATCTGAAGGCTGGGATGCCTGGATCTTTCAGCATCTCCATGGAAAATGCTGAAAGAGTAAAAGTGAAGTTAGGCAAAAATAAAACAGGTTTTAGTTTGGGATTGGTTGGTTGGTTTGTTTTGCCAGTGAATCTTTATGTGCTGCTTGCTGTGCATTGAAGAGTTTGCAGCTACATCTCTCTAAGTGAAATGGACTTAAACGCTCAATGAATATTTTATCAGGCTTTCATTTATGCCAAGTTTCATTTCTTCAGTTTTCCTGGATATGAGACCTTGAAGGGCCTACTGAATATCTGAGATAAAAGCATTCAAGTGAAGACAGTTCTTGAGTACATCAGTTTTATAGAACAGATTTCCACCAAACTGTACAGTGTTACTGGCATTGAGGGAGAAAAACAACTGTTCTCTAAAGCCAAAAAAAGAGGAAATTAAATATATGGCCTGACTGTTAGCATCTGTAGTACACATCTAAGAACATCTAAAAGCTTCTCCAAAATTCTGAATGCAGTAAATACCCCACCCCACCACAACCTTCCTCTTTAGAAGGCAAATGTGAGATGCATTAGAAAGGTGAAGGGAGAGGTAGACACAAGGACACATCCAATGCTGTGGGCAGACAGCCTAAAGAGCAGCATTAACTGAGTGTCCCTGCACCTCACTCCTGTTCTGACTCAGCCCAGCCCCAGGTAATGCAGCAAAAGCCCAGGTCAAACACCCTTGGTGGGCTCTAGGTCACTGCCTTGCAGCAGGGGACACACAGAGCTGTTTCTCACAGCTTGGGGCCAGGTACCTGCATGGCTCTTTGTGGCTCAGGGCATCTTCTGTAGAGCTTCAATGCTATGGCAGAGGTTCGTTCCTCTGGCATGGCAGGGGCAATTCTGTCACTTGGAACAGCTCTGCTGGGCTTGGAGTCAGGCTTTGGCTCTTGAGCATTTAAAATGCTGGAGTTGACAGGTGTACCCTCCCAGAGCCTGTGTCAGACTACAAGGCTGACTGCCTGCATACTGGTTTTCAGTTACAGCCTCATCAAAACTAGGCACCCCTGAAGTTTTTTTTGCTGCTTATAGGAGATACCTATGATTATAGTTTAGAAAACAATAAAAACACAATTTTCCTGATCCCAGTGGTGGGGTGAAGGAGCCCAGCTGATTTGTGGAAGAAGCCACGGGGGCAGAAGGAAGAGGTAACTGTTCACTTTCCACAGCTGAGGAAAGACCAGCTAAGTTCTAGTGCTCCCCTCAGCATTCTCCATGTTCCACACTACACACACTGAAGTCACAATAAAGAACAGCTGAAGTTTTGTAGCATCCTGCCTGGATGCTACCAGTTCCTTCAAGAAGCTTTTTCCCTGCCATGCAAACAAAGATTTACTTGCTGCCCAATCTGCCACCCCTCCTCACATACCTCTGTCACCCAGCAACTTCAAAATGGTGGAGCAGATACACACACTGCAGTCACTGGGAGACTTCAGGGAAAAAGCTTCCTCTGAAGCCCATTACTATCTGCCACAGAACCAAAACCATATTTTTCTTTGTCCCAGCAGTGTTATTATGCCAGTGCTAGAAAAGGGAGTGTTAGGGTAGGGAAAAAAAAAAAAAAAAAGGTTATTCAAAGCTTTCAAGAAGCTGTCAGGATTATGGTGGTGTCAGCTGTTCTAGACAGCAACAGATAATTGAAATTTCATGTGTGTGCATGCAGAGGTGTGCCTGTGTATAACCACTCCTCAGGTTAGCATGAAAGAAAGAAGTTCCTATGAAGCTGTCTGTCCTCCTGCTCCAGTCAACACTGTGTGACAGCATCCAGCAGTGAGGTGTGGCTAGGGCCTCCCTCCAGCTGCCCCTCAGGGCAGCCTTCCTGGGGAAAGGAGTGCAGGGCAGAGGTGTTGGGAGCGTGGGACAGGAACTCAGAGCAAAACCTTCCCCACAGCCTGCAGCTTTGGGAAATGGTTTGTTTCATGTGTGTTAGATGCATAAAGAAGTGTTTGAAATGTGGGGGTCAGCACGTGCATTGAAGTTCACATCAAAGTGTGTGACAGCTGCTGAGGGGCTGGGCAGCCCAGCTCCGTGATTCAGGTCACACATCCCAGTCCCCAGACACAGCCACCTACCCCTCTGATGGCAGCAGTGCCCTGCAGACACCACATGTCTGCTAGGGACTGGCAGCCCTTTCTAGAAAGTTCACATGCTGCAGCACAGAATGGACTTTAGAGGCCATCTGGTAGATTTTACACCTTTTCTTGAATTGAGATAATTTCAGGTTTTTTTTTTCATTTCCAGAGAGCAGCAGTGTGTGTTGTATTAACTGGAAGATTTTTCTGCCAGTTCAGAGGCATTTCCAAATTGCAACTAAATCCAGCCTCTTGGCTGAATTTTTTATTTCTGCCTTATTTGTATTTATGTTAGACAGTCAGAAGGAAGACAGACAATAATAACACACCTCTCTCACCTGATCAATTTATTTGATCTGGCAAAGGGAGAAGTCCTCAAACCTCTCCTAATAACCCCATTTGTAAATCTGTACCTTGTCCAAGGCTCTGGGGTTGGGCTGGATGGCAGAGGACAGGATCACTCTGCCACTAAACCCACCGACACCCCTTCAGAGAACTGGCTTCAGTGCTTTCACTCAAATGTTTCAGCAAAGGAGATGTTTAGAAGGTGAAGTGTGAAGGCTCTCCCGTTTTGAAAAGTAATCCTACTATTTCTCCATCCCAGCCCTAGAGAGCTTCCTCAGTGTTGCTGTTTCCTGTCCCTGAGCAGTGACAGAAGACACCCCTGCCGTGGCACTGGTATGGCAGTGCTGGATGCTGGGGAAGGTGATGGGCCTTCTCTGTTCTGCATTCTGCCCTTGGGTGGCACTCCCCAAGCAGCTGGAGAGGGATTTCACGCTCACTGGGATTTCTGTGGGTTGTCCCACTTTTAATATCCCATACAAATCCTGGATGCTGAGAACAGGTTCAGCAGCTCTGACAGAGCCAGAGCCAGACACTTCAGAGTATCCCAGCACTGCTCCTGAGCACCTGTGGGAGCCTGGAATGGGACAGGAGCAGCTGGAGGAGGCCTTACCTAGTGCTGAAACAAAGGAAGCAGGGGGTCACATTTTGACAGCTCTTCTTCAAGTTGGTTTCATTATCCATCAGTAGTAATTGCAAGAGGACCCTGCAGACAAGCATTATGAATCCCTGTTAAAGAAAAAAAAAAGCAATTAGCATTATCTTTATATATGTATATCTATATATATTAATATCTTTATATATTTATATATTCCACCAGCACGAATTCCCATACATCACAATAAATCTGAGCAGCAGAGCATGAGCACAGTGGTCAAACACACGAAAGGAAAATGTGGGAATTATGGTTTAGTCCCTGGTAGTCTTTCTTTTTAATTGGTGTTTATTCCTGTGCCTACTGTGGTTAAAAGCACACTGACTTCTAGGCTGGTGTTTCTGTTTCCTATTACAGCTGGACAGCGTCACTTCACTAATTCAGGCCGCCAAAAACCTAATGAATTCTGTGGTGCAGACAGTGAAGATGTCCTATATTGCATCCACAAAGATTATCAAGATTCAGAGTCCTACTGGCCCACGACATCCAGTTGTGATGTGGAGAATGAAGGCTCCAGAGAAGAAGCCCCTGATTAAAAGAGAGAAGCCAGAAGAAATCTATGCTGCTATCAGAAAAGGTTCTGCAAAGAAGAGAATCCATCCTGTGCAAGTCATGAGTGAATTCAGAGGCAGAGAAATAGTCTGATATTTTGTCACTATGTTTTCCTATCTTGAATTTCCCATGATTTTTCATCTTTTCCCCCACTTACTTAATAATTATATATGTCAACGTTTTGCTCTAAATCTGTAAGATAACACTTGCTTAAATTATTTGAAAATGCTGTTGGATTAGTTAGAAGCACCCAGCTGAAAATAATACCAATTCTCCTGCCGTGACAAGCTCTGGTGTCTCTGCCTAATTTCTGTCTAATTTCTAGGCAGCTGGGCCCATGCTGCAGTGGGGAGGGAACAATGTGCCAAGTGTCCAAGCCAGCCTGCAGTCACCAGGGCTTAGGAGCTCCCTCAGCAGGGCTGGGAGAGGCCTCACTGCAGTGGCTCTGTTTTGTGACACACAGGATTTCTAACTGGTGCTGTTGGGCATTGTCACCCTGTGACCAGGTCAGCTGGGCTGCCCAGCTGAGCCCGGAGTCTGAGCCCTAAACCTGGGTCCAGACTGCAGCATCCAAAGACTTGTCCTTGGCCAAGACCATGCCTTGCAAATGTAAGCTTGAAAATGTTAGATGAAACTCCCAAAGTGTTGGAACAACCCGGATGTAATGATGTAGTAAAGAAAGCACTGACTGCAAGCCAGCAGGGGTGACAGCTCTTTAGAAGGCCTTCAGAAATATGAACAGGAATCTCTTCTGCTCCCTGCTCTCTTCTGTGAGAGAAGATCTGATGGCTGTTGTATTTAGCAGTTCAGATAAATCAGACATTAACTAGAAAAAACTTTCCTGATTACTGCACAAAAGAAGAACTTTGAAATAAATCATTATTCTGAGACCAGTGTGTGAAATACACATATCTTGCATCTTAGGAATGGGGAGACTTTCCCAAAGCAACTGTAGGGAATTAAGTTACTTCTGACAGACTTCCTAAATGCAGGACTGTGCCGGTGAGTGCTGAATGGCTGCACTCAAAGTGTGTAACGAAGGTAAATCATGCTGGTCCAGACCTCTGCAATGTACTTAAGAAAAATTAGTTTTTTCTAAATACTTTTGAATCTGAAATCCACTTGGACTAGTTTTTTTTTAGAAGGATCTAACTTGTCTTTTTGCCATGTCATGAATTCTTCCCAGACTACATTTGTTACTCAAGACATCTTTGCTTGGCCATTCCGTAGATCCTTCGGCGTGGCCTTCTACATTTGCTAAGGTGAAAGGGCTCCCTCAAAAGCCAGAGCTACCTGTGTGTCACTGACTGCCATTATGGGATGGCTCCACATTCTGGGCCACTGCTCCAGGGTCATTTATTACCACAGCAGTGCCTGACCTAGCCCAGTGTGGGCAGCAAGAATAACCCTAAACTGTGCCTTTCCTCTTGGGGCTGCTATCTTTGTAAGCTCAGGATGCTGGGGCAGAGTAATTTCTAGGCTGTTGGTTATAAAACCCCATGAAACTATAGTGCTCATGAATTAAAAATTCTACAGATCATTCTTCCACCTTCCCTAACCTTGCAATCAGTTAAATGGAACAGAAGGAGAAGTTTGGAAGAAAATCACCTTTTTCCAAGTCCAGTTCCCTCCAGCATGTTTGCAGCAAGATGTCAGTAATGTCTCCTGGCTCTGCTGCTCCTCCCAGGGCTCCAGAGGCAGCAGGGGAGCTAACACAGCCTTGTGAGCTGCTTTGGGGGTGTGGCTGTCCTGAAACCCTCCTGTCTCCAAGTTACACCTTTGATCCTTGATGTCAAACATTTGTAACTAATGCCTTGGTACCACATTATTAATTAAAAAAGCATGTACACCTCTGAGAAGCTGTCATCAGTGTTGTGGGATTTTTTCAGTGTGTCTGAAGTCCAAGGCCTGCCAGGTGTGCTCATAGAAGCACCAGCTCCTGTTCCTTCCAGCACACTGTGTGTGCTCCATTAGCTGCTCTACAGGAGAGGTTTTCCAGCACCAGTATCACTAAAGCACATTTTACTGCTTCACTTCATGCTCCTTCCTGCACTGCCAGTCTTTGTTCCTTCCCTGGCCATGCTCAGAAGCCAGTCTGATCTCAACACAGCCATTTATTACACAAAACCCACCCTCTAAATGAACAAGGAAATTGAAACCCACTGCAGGTTGTTGAGAAGAGCCAAAAGAGAAATAATCAAATCTAGACTAAATTTATCTTGGGTTAAATTCAATCCCAAGTGAAAAAGTTTATTCCTGACTAAGGAAGCAGAGGGTCAGAAGTCCTGGAGTTGTAAAAAGCCCAGCTCCCTGCCCTTCAGCCAGTCTGGGAAGCAGGGAACCACCACTTCCCTGCCACAAGGGAGAATTCTGAAGGAGGATGAACCTCTCAGTAAGTGTTATTCTAAGCAGCTCCTCATTCTTCCTGCAATCTCCTCATTCCCTGCCAGCCCAGCTTGCAGAGCATAACTTGTCCCCCACTTTCTGCCCCTCACACTGTGCCCTCAGCTGCTCTCAGCCTGGCAGAGCTGCAGCTTCCTCACCTCAGCAGCTCACATTATTTCATTAGCCTGCCTTGGCCTCTCCCCATTACCACATCATGGAGCAAAGTGTGATGGATGACTGAAGGCAATTTTATATTAAAAAATTTCACTAGAGCACTAGAGAGTGCCATTGCTGAAGCCCATTTGTTTGAGAGTTTGCATCATTTCCATGAATCCCAAAGCTGTTGAATTTTAATTTTTTTTAATAAACAGCCAATGTGCTTTTTCTCCCAACATAGCCTGGTACCACCAGGGAAGCTCTATAGCTGCATCTCTACTAAAGAACACAACTAAGCAGCCTGACATCAGGCCAGGCATGGTGTTTTTAAAAGTCCTGCAGTGATTTCTGAAAGGCTTGTGTCCTTTATTCTCTGTGAGTCCACAACTGAAGCATTTGAGAAAAGGGTGTTGATATAGAAAGTTCTTTTGTGAGCCTTTAAAAATTTTCTTTTTGATAAAAAAAAAAAAGTCTCCATCAGCAGTAGATAATAAAATTCTGTGTAAAACCTATTTTTGTTTCCAGATATTCCTGACCCCTTGTGTATTGCTCCTAGTTGAACTCTGGGGACTTGCCAGTATGTTGGGCTCAGGAAATGAGATAGATAAACACCTATTGCCTCAGCTGTGGCTGCAGCGTGGGGTTGGTGCCTATTCTGCCTCACAGCTCTGCATCCCAACAGCCTGGAAAAGCAGCACTCGCCTCCCCCTCTCTGCCACCCGAGGCCCCAGGGACCCTCCCCAGCCCTCTGCTGGGCTCCCACCTCCTTTCCTCCCCCACAGAATCCTCTGCATCCCACGGGCCGTGCCTGGGCCGCTGCGGGAGCTCTGCCAGGTTACAACAGATGATGAACCCCTAATGCCCCTGGGGGGCTGGGAAGAGCAACAAAAGCACACATCTGATATTGTCCAGTAGAGGCAACTTAGCATATGAGTAATTAAATAATAATTAAAGTTCAAGCAGATCACTCTCTCTCTCCCCAAGGTGATCAGTGGGCTTGGTTTTTGCACAACTACTTCTTAAAGGGAAGAAAATGCACCAGCAGTGTTAATTAAAAAGCCGTGGATTTTGTGTTGTGCACTGGAAGTGGTGTTGCTGCACTGAAAAATACCACCTTTCAAACCACAACTCACTGGAAACTTTCTTGGCATAAAGAAAAAATACATCCAAAGCAGAAATGGCAAACAAACCATGAAAATACTTTAAAGCCCCTGATGTCTCTCATCAACAGGAGGAATGTGCTGCTATGGTCCAAGGAACTGGAAGCTGAGGAACTAATTTGTGGCTCCAGCCTAAAAGCAATAGTTAAGATGAAAGTTTGCACTGCGAGAGGTGGATCTAACAGTTTTATGTTTTAAGGAGCTTTTTACAGGATAGGAAATACTCACTTTCTACTTCCTGATGGTGAAAATGACTGTGTTAAAGCAGGCTGGGGACCACAGAGATGTCCTGTGCAGATGATGTTTCCTCTCAACCCTCAAATCTTTTATCAGCCTGGTCACTTTAGAGCCATTGGCTTTTCTGCTGCAGTTTTCAGTTTCCTTCAGAGCAGGCAGCACATGGCTCGGCCAGCTGCCAATACCCCACAGCTCAGGATCTGGGGGTCAGGCACTGCTCTCTCCAGGGGCTGCAGGGTTAAAGGAGCTGGTGCTCCCTGCTCCAGCAAGCCTCCATTGCCTTGGCTGCTTAGTTCCCAGAACTCCCTCACTGGATGGAAACAGGACAGGATATTGCTCCCACACTTTGTACTATTCTCAACCAGCCAGCATGGCTAAGAGAACGGGAGAAACTTTACTGGTGGCTTTTTAGCTTCTCTGGTGGAGGAGGAGTCATTTAAAGCAATGATTTCTCCAGGAAAGCAGAGTCTCCCTGGAGTGAAGGCTTTCCAAAGAGGACAAAACAGCAAAGGGCTCTTTTCTGCCTTCCACCCCCTCTACAAACCCAGTCTAGTCCTCTCAGACATCACTGAGGGTTGGGGCATGGCAGCTTGTTGGGGGTGTGGACCTTACAACCTCAAATGAAAATAAGTACACAACCAGTGCAACTTGCTGTCAGGAAGGTTTGCATTGGTTTCTCTAAGAGAACATCTGGGTGCATATTGCACAATTTATATTTAGCTCATCTGCACTTAGGAGCAAGTTGAGGACAGAAAAGAGGGGACTAGAGCTCTGCTACTTTACGTCCTGGGTACAAATTCAGAGGGGAAATGTAGGTTAGATGTGGGGAAGGAATTCTTCTTAATGTGGCCACCTTAATGCTTGGGGGAATCTTTGCCCTTGGCTGACATAAAAATAACCCTCTCTTATTTATCTATCGATATAATGATATAATTTACCTATTATGTATTTTATATCTCTTACAACATGCATTAGTAGTGACTATTATAACACATTCATAAAATACAAATAACATAAACCAATGTGATTATTTTTAATATAATTTAATATACAGATATATTTGTAGTTAAATATATTTATATAATTACATAGTATTTAGTTACTGATAAACTGAAGTTGTTAGCATTCATAGCAAGTACACAGAAGTACACGGATGTTTCACTTTATAAAGGTGCAGCATCTCAGACACTCAGCCTCAATTTTCTGCTTTTGAATTACTCTGACAGGGAAAAGTATCTTATGGCAAAAGTACAGCAACTGCATCTAGTCAGTCAGAAAGCAAACTGGAACTTAAGCCCCCAGCAGTTAAAAATAAGCAGAGAATAATTATGTCTACAAAACTTGGAAGAGCTTGAATAGGATATTCATACCTATTATACTATAAAAAGAAAGGGAAATGAGACAACTTTTTGGCTCAGGATGAGCTCCATTATCACTGAAATAATTTCTGCCTAGCTGCAAGCATTACACAAGCCAATGTAATTTCTAGACAAGTAGTTGTTATGTTAACAAGAATGACTAAGATGCTTCACTTCCCCCAGCATCCTGTCCTTCACCTACTCTTCCTTATTTCCCCCTCGGAAGAACCTCTTGTTCTCGGGGCTCTGGAATGAATACAGCACATACAAATGTACTAACATTTCAGTGACTGTATCCATCCTGGAGATTCCATCTGAAGCAGTTACTGTGAATTAAACTCATAATCTTGGCTAAAAATAGAGTATAGACAACCCTGTCACTGCAATGAAATTCAAGACTCAAACCTGCCAAACTATTCTGTGTTCACTCCTCTTGTCCCAGGCCTTCTCTGTTCGATTTTGCTTTTTTAGCTTGTATGTAAGACACTGCCTGCACTAGATATTACCAGACATAGATCTCATGATAAAATGGGTTCAGTCTGTGATCAAAACAGAAGTTTGGTTTGTTTGAAATCCAGTCACAAGCCAAACTCTGTTATAATTCTCTGGAGCTGGGTATCTAATGGAGGTAAAACTTTAAGGTGCCAGTCTCCACCGCCCCTGTTACAGTACCTCTAACAATTCCAGCTGCTGTGCCACCTGGCACAGCTCCACCTTCCCCCTGCCCAGCTCACAGCAGTCTCCTTGGGCCTTCCCAGCTGTGCCCACTCCCTCTTTGGCACCTTCACCCGGAGTGTGGAGCCTGTGGGCTGGCAGAACACTGTGTGTGGGTGCCAGTGGCCATCCCAGCTCTCCTCTGTGCTGCTGCTGGGAATGCTGCTGCAGGAGAGAATGTGTGCCCCTTTCTGAGCGCGGGGGAAAGGAGGAGAAAAGGAAAAGTGACATTTACAAAACAAGGAAAGCTGCTGGTTTGTAATTCCATTATTAAGGCAGCATTTCCCAAGGGGACAGAAGTGCTGCTTTCCTCCAGAAGTGCCTCCGGGGGTGTTTCTTTGTATGGAGTTCCTCCTACACGTGCCGTGCCCACCTCGGGCTCGGCACTTTGAGGCCACCAGTTCATTGTCAGCATGCAGTAAGGATTTTGAAAGCCTTCCTTCCTAAGGAAGCTCACTTTTCATTTTCAACAGACTACTCTTTAAGGGACTCAGGGGACCTTTTGCTTGTCACTGAGGAAAAAGGCAGTGCTAGGACTGACACACCCCCAAGCACTGGATAACAAACACTTTCATGGGCCAACGTGCTGGAAGCAGATGAACTGGAACAGTTCTCAGATCACTTTGCAATGCTTTTAATATTTCTGTTATTTATACATGTCCGGCGTTTACTTGAATTCCATCCTTGCTTCTTGAGTGAAAGGTTTTCCTTTGTCCTGTGAAATCAATTATGATCCCAACCTGCTCATGCCCTTCTGCTTGTCTAACCTAAGGGACACACAGAGAGATAAACTCCCCATATTTCTTCAGCATACCTCTTTTTCCCTTCTAGACAGATTTTCCCTTGTAGTTAGCTCTCCTTAAATGAAGGAAAGATCCACTGACCAGCTTCAGCCTAATTGTCATCATTCCCACACTGCCTCCCCGGCAGTAAGGCTCCAACCTTTTTTACTCAAGTGCCAAGGTGTTTTGGCAAGCTGTGTTAATTGCCCACTGTAATGCCTAAAGATTCTGATACCCTAAAGGGAGGATAAAAGAAGGATTAGTAGCAAAACGCTAAAGAATTAAAGCAGCACATACAGAAGAGTTTACAAAGCGCTCAAAACCTTAGACTGCAAACAGGACAGGCTCCACCTATGAAGTCAACAACCTTTACTGCAGTGGCCAAAGTTCTCCCCACAGTCTGTGCTTTGGCAACAGCAATAGTATTCCCTTGTTTAGAATAAGGTTGTATTTTCAAAATTCCCATCCTTAAACTTGCGTGCCCGGAGAACAGATGGCAAACCATGTGTCATAAAAGAAAACAAGACTTTTAGAAAGAGATTAGAAAACAAGATTTCTCCTTTAAAACCAGGAATCATTCACTGGCCTCCTGAAGCCACTGCACTGCAATCTCTTTTTACAGGGGCCTCGAGGAAACCAGCTCTCTCCTGTGAGCTAGAGTAACAAAGGGGACAATTAGAAGTATTTTAAAGACCTCAGCCACCTCTCTGTGGCTTACTACTTTTGTACTGCTGTCTCTGAATTTTGGAGACACTGCTTTCAATACTCTAAAGTTTAGCTCTCCCCACAAGCACAGCAACCATTAGATTTGTACTTGTATTTTAGTTCAGAATCTCTGAGGGAGCCATCTTATTTCTCTCTTAGCCAGGTAGGTAAGGATGTAACAGATAAGCAACGCAGCAGGAAAGTTCCAAGGAGCAGTGCCTGCTGCTCTGCATCCAAACGGCTCCAGGATGCAGGCAGCCCTGCCGGGATGTCCGTGCAAGGGAGGGCCGAGGGGCCAGGCTGGGCATGCAGAGGGAGCCCCATCCACGCAGCTCCCAGCCCTGCCCCAGCAGCAGGAGGCACCCGGGGCTCTGTTCCAGCCTTCAGAGCAGCACGCACACCCGGCTCATCCGCTGGTGTATTGTGCTTTTACATCTCTGTAACAGTTCTGTAGTGGTTTGCCCCTTCACCCCCCATTTTCTCCCAATGCTTCCAACCCGAGCTTTCCCACCTTTCCCTCAATGCCGATCTCCCTGAAAATGCTCAGTCCTTCCCCTGTCCCCTCCCTGGCACCCTGTCCATCCCTCTGCTCCCCATCCCGCTCTCCCAGAATCTTCCACCTTGGGCGTCGAGCGAGTGGACGAGGCCCAGGGGTCCCTCCCTTGAACTTCCCCCATTGGTTTGTGTCTGTCTGTCTGTCCCTCCGCCTTCCTCTCCCCCAAATCCCCCCGTTGGGTGGTGGGCGTCCTTTCCCCCTTGTTACCGCCCCGGTATTCGAGCTGTTGCGAAAGCCTCTAAGGCACTTTTGGCTGTGGGACACAATGGCACTTGGAGCTCCTCGGAGCTCGGATTAAACACCTGGGACTTTTTCCCCAGCCTTGAGTCGGATCCCTTATTGCTCCTCGGACGCCGCCTCTCCTCCACACAAGGCAGACAGCGCAGCGCTCTGTCTTAGCCGCTCCCCGACTCTCCTGGAGACACAGGGGAGTGTCCCCGCAGCTGAGCGTGCCTCGGCCGGGCAGGCGAAGCCAGGGGGCTTCGGGGTGGGCAGGGCGGCGATCCGCTGCCACCTGCACCAAGAGAGCCCTTGCATGTGCACGGGCCAGCCGTGGGCATTGCACTGCAGGAGGCAGGATGACAAACACAGCAAGGACCGGTACTGAATACATTTGTACCTCTGTGAACTCCTGCTAACGTGCAGACTGCTGTGTTTTGGGATGATGAATTAGGATCAGTGTGAATTCATAAGAAGTACAGACCAGAGTTACTTATTTGGATAAATCTTTTTTGCACGAGACTGTATCTGGACTGATAAAAAGGAGCTTCTGTAATTTTGTTACATCTGATTGAAAAAAAACCAGCAACATTTTAAGACTTAGATAAATTAATTATCCAATCCAGTTGAACTTTCTTCTTTCAATGATTTTCTGTATTGAGAGAGTGGATTTTTATAATAGAATTGGATGTAATGAAGTTTGTAAAATGAGAAATTGAAATGATTTTAAAACATTGATTTTTCCTCTACAGATGGATTTTCTCTTGACATTCCTTTTGCTTTTTCCAGTGTCTTTGCAGGATCACTAAATACCACATTCAGAAGGCACCAGGCATCTCCAAAGCAAAAGAAATTAATTTTTGTCCTAACATTGCAGCACAGTAGCAAAACTACCACTTTAATTCACGCTGTTGTGTTTCATCCTGTTGGAGGAGGGAGACTGGACGTGAAAGGAGCGAATGAGTCTGTGTCCATGTGTTCTGGCCACATCCAGTTAACTTCACATTAATTAGACTGTACAGAGAATAACCCCATATATGGTACATTTTATTATTAAAATATGGTATGACTTTATGGTTTTTAATACACACACTTTTTAACTGTGTTTTATTCTGTACCAAAATTTTGTGCTAAAGCTTATTTTTTGTCCAGAGAATGAGGTACAATTTAAGACTCTCCTCTCAGCTTTTTAATGCATGGTCTTGGGAAAGCCACTTGGCCTGAGACTTATATTTAAAGCAACACAAGTGATGTAATTAAAACACGTAATTCACTTCTGTAAAGCCGTTCAAAATTGATGTAAAGGCTAAGGCAAAACTGATTTTGCCACTGCAACCAGTTTTTATTTTACTCCATACGTCAGCACCTTGAAAGGCAAGTTTCAGTCTTTCTGCCTTTATATAGAAAGCTGTTTTACTCTCCGTAGTTCCTCGTGAGAGTTTGCATTCACCTAACCATTGCTGGGATGACTTAAATGTTCCCTACTATAACTAAGTACCAGGAAATTTTATCATCCCCATGCTCATTTTTCTGACTCTTGCATAACGAAGTTTATTCAGTACCTTGTTTCACAAGCACACAACAGAAGAGGAGAAAGCCACAGAAAACTTATTTCAGCTGAAGAACAGCAACATGCAAACCAAAACCCTTAGATGAAATTCCTCATAAGATGAGGCAAAGGCACAAAGAACGCCGAACGAGCTTAATGCGATGTGGCAGGGCTGCACACTGGTGATTCACTGATGGCTGGAGAACAAGGGAAATGCTCTTACAGTTCGCAGTAAGTTCTAAGCAAGACAGGAGAATAGACTGCAATAAAAAAATTAAACTTTGGCCTGTTTTGGAAAGGGGAAGAGAGAGCAGAGGGAGATGGCAGGAAGTCAAAGTACTTAGTGTTCAGAAAGACGTTAAAATTTCTTCAGTATTTAACAAGTAAATGTCATATTTACTAAAGATACCATACAATCAACACTCCAGTTAGTTACTATTATTTCCTTTAGCTAAGTAAAACACAAAGGCCACGGGCTGTGCCCCGCCTTGAAGAGCAAACTAGGACACAATGCATTGGAGTAAATTTTACAAGTAACCAGTGTCATTCATGTGACACACACTAGACCTGGCAGCCCACATTCCCGGTCCAAGGCACTATTCTGTACATATTATTCCAACCTAAATTACAGGAGAAGCTGAATAACATTCAGCAGGAGAGAGAAATTACATTACTGGGCAGGTTGATAGTACAGCGATAGGAAGTACCCCAGGAAAAACTACTGTGCCCAAACATCACTGTGCATTGACCCAATATTTTACCCTGTTCTAATAAATGCTCCTGATCTGCCCACAGAGATTCAGGACCTAGAGAAGCACCAACAACAGCACTAAGACAATGTTAAGCTGATCATCCAGAGCAGCATAATCTGAAAATCCATTGTCAGGGCTGTGAAGATGAAGTACTTCCACTGAGGGGGAATTCCAGTGCAAGGGGATGGGTGCTTCTGCCAGAGAGCATAAATTAACCTTCTGCCTCGGAAAGCTCCTGGCACTCCCAGAGCAATTGAAAGGCATCTTGGTATAATAAGAATCAGAACCTGCATCTCATAGAGATTCTGCTAGAAAATAGTGTTCTGCTGTCCTAGGTGCTTGGACACACTATTTTCACATTTGCTGCTCCTGGTGTGTCAGGACAATCTAGCATGAATATGAGACACACACTGGCTTCTTCACAGTAAAGAAGAAAAAACTTAATTTTCTGCTTCAGAAAACAGAATTGCTGGTTCAGAAGGCCAGATAATACCAGTCTTCTCTGTGGAGGGAAACACTGAAACAGAATCTTGTAAAGGAAAGCTCTCATGTGCCAGCAGTCTTTAACAAGCTGAATTTGGGTGGTAGAGAAAGTACTGAAGGCAGATTTGCAATTCTACAGAAAGACTTATTCTTTTTCAGAAATATTTATGTATTTATTTATCGTGTCCTGCATTGATACAGTACTTGCAGCTGAGAACTATTCCTCAGAAGTTTATTACTGACTATAAGAAATATTTAATACGGCAATTTTTATGGTGAAGCTATGATTAAAAAAACAGACTATAGCAATATTTTAAATTATTATGAAACAAAAAAAATTCTTGCACTATTTTACACACTGAAAGTGCAAGATAATTAACTCCAAACTGTCTTTATAAGCACAGAATTTTAATGAGAAATCTAATGTAAACCAATCACCTACACAAGTATAGGAGCCAACATTACAAATTCTGTTCATGCCAGTCTAAAAAAAAAAAAAAAAAAACCCCAAAAATCTTTATCTCAATGTAAATGAGAAAAGATGGGTATGAAGCACACCAGACTGATTTTACCCAGCTTCCAGCCAAGGCCTGCTCATGGGTACCACTGTAATTCCAGGGCTTTCACAGCCTCAAGACTTTCCTTCAAAGACTGCTCCAGGATACAGCTCTCCTCTGCTTGATCTGCACTGACAACCACACTAGTCTCTTTTCTCAAAGCTGTCCCATAGTGAGTTAAATCAAACAAACCAACTGAACACCATGACCGGAGTATGACTTTTAATTTTTATATCTATGGAGTGTGCTCTTATTTAAATTCTCTTTCTCTGTGAGCCTGTAAATATATACATTTTACTGTGGAAAGTGGAGCAGCTTCCACAGATAAGCATATTAGATGGGAGGCTCAGACAATGAAAGCAGAGGTTGCATAGATTGAAAAACAGTGATTTTTGCAAAGCTTGTAAATGGACTATACTTAGGAGATTTGCATAACAAAAAAGAAGTACTATTCTAGAACTACCTAACTACAGACAGCCTGTACCTACCTCTACTAAAGCCCATGTCCTATGCCCAATATTTTCATGTTATTTATTGAATAAAGACTGAATACAGAAATAGCAGCACAAGCAGAGTTTGGCAAAATCAAAGGTGATGTTCACATTTCAGAAGGTGACTTCAGGCAGCAAAAAAGAAGACCTTGCACTCAAGTGTCCCAACACCCAGTGGGAACATAACCCTGATCTAGCCTTGCATGCTCCCTGTGGATGAGTGTTTGAGTTGTCCTGTTGACTCCTCACTCATCAGCATCTCTTCAGAAGCACTCCAGAGAAAACAAGATTTTTTTTTTTTTATATATCTTCCTGATCAATTACCCTTTAAGTTTAAATTAAAGAAACTCAGCAGGTCAAATAACAATGTTTCAACCTCACCTCTTTTACTGAGATCTTATTTAAAAAAAGGAATTGGAGTTAATTTGCTTCTGGTTACACATTTCCATGACTAGAGCTCCTTATATATACACTACTTATTTCCTTTATAAGGCAAGTCTTAGCAGAGGCATGTTCCCCCAGTATTCACAGTGGAATACTTCAGCACTACTGTGACTTTATGTAATTGCAAACTGGAATGGCCAGCTACTCAGCTACATCAAACTGAGACAGATTTCCGTGTTCTTTAGAAATAAAAACAGATATTCGAGACGTTGCTGAATTTTTACCGCAGTCTGTAGTTAAGAACAAGGTTTCATAACCATAAGTGTAACTGAAATTTCTTCCAAGGCGATAAAGCAGCACAGAAATCAGAGCCTCTTACTGTATATTCAGATCAGCTAATTGGGAAAATTTCCTTTTTAAATGTTTAAACCTAAAGAAATCTAAAAGCCAAATTACTTTGGAAAGCTTGTAGTGCTTGTAGAACAGATTCATACACCTTAGAATGAATACACTAGCAATGAAGTCACAGAATGCTTGCATCAGGTTTTCCTGCAACATTTCATGGTATATTAAATAATTGGTAGCACAGAGCAAAGCAGAAATGTATTTGCAGAAAGCCAGGAATAATGCACATAATTACATGTGCATTTTAAAAGTCCAATGGATTGTGGAAGCACCGCCCACTAAACACAGCACATTCAATGCACCTCAAATACAGGAAATAAAAATAGAAATCAAAGGCATGGGGTGAAAACCATGACTCAGAAACCCCTAAGAGCAGCCTGTATGTTTTGAGTCCTCACAAAACTTGGAGTTAGAAAAGGGAAACACTGGGAACAAAACAAACAAAAAGCCCTAACATAACCCCCCTCACTCCCCAGCAAACCACAAGGAACTCAAGAGCTGGACTGCGCATAGTAATGGAGGGAAGCTCTGCAGGGCATGGCTGGGCAGCTGCCAGGAAGGCAGGAACACACAGAGTAAGCCACGAAGCTGCAGGGAGAAGAGTGGACAGGAACTGCAGGAAAAAAGATTAGGCATCGTAAAGAAGACAGACTGACTTCTGCACCACTGATTAAAGACCTAAATAGGAGCATGAGTAACAGAGGATGAACATGAATGACATGATTCAGGAAAAGAATTCAATTTATTCTCAAGCCATTAGGGAAAGCACCACTTTCAAAGAAAGACTATAAGGAATTGAAAAGGTAAAATAAAACACTACTATCTGGGATGAGAAGGAACAATCACTCAAGTGTTAACCCTGAGCAGATTGCCCATCTAAAATTTCAGCCTGTAGGCTCCAGTACATAAAGAATACTCCTGAAGTGGAACAGCATCTCCCTAGAGTACCTGACTGCTTCCTTCTCCCGTGCCCCATGGAATGAAACCCCTGTCAGGGCTGGAGCAGAGAGTATCAGTGAATGGCAGGTGCTGGCAGGCCTCCTTAGCTCCTGCCCTTCCTGCACTGCCCTGCTGGAAGCTCTCTCCTCTCTTCTTGCAGCTCCCAGGAAAGCTGAGGGTCCTTTTGGGCTCTCTCAGGACACAGCACTGGATCAGCAACACGGCACTGGAGCAGAACAGTTCAGCTGGAAGGCAGCATCCCAAACAACACTGACAGTAAGTGGCAGAGGTCATTTTGGAGAAATGTTCTCTGTACCATGCTGATCTTTCAGCTGGCAATAAAGATCTCACCTGTAGCCACCTTTGCTTTAAATGCTTCTATGGTTTTGCTATTTAGTGTCTAGCCTGAATTTAATAAAGCTACAGAATTTCACATTAATTTTAAACCCCCAGATGCAGACACAGTGTTAGCTGTTACTCCAGCATCCCAACAAAGGGTTGTAATTAATCATTTTGCTAGAATGAAATGCGTTGCATAATTGCTCAGAAATCAAGTTTCATTAACACTGGGCATTAACTATTGAAAATTGGCAGAAATACCATTAGAAAATGAAGCATCATTTAATTTAAATACTTCATTTGTATTTTTTCCCATCAAAATTAATGCATAGGAAATGGGCATACCAAACTTCAGAAATAGTACTTCTTGTTGGCGAGGAAGAGAGTGAAAATGAATTTTCCACTGAATAAAACTCAAATTACGTTTATTTTGTTAATTTTAGAAGTGGAAATAAACACTTGACTCACTAGTTTTCGACATAAATGTAGGCACTTCTGAAAGAAATTTCAGTTGTTTTCAAGATTAAATTAGATATCTAACTTCAGATATCTCTATTTGAAAAGCTTTACTTGCATTTATTATAGCATGAGACAATATTTAGAAAAATATTTTGCTGTAACCTTGCCAAGTGACAGGTTCAAAATAAACAAAGTGAAGGGTTCTTCTTCAGCATATAATGTTGGAATTCACTACCTCAAATTGTAGTGGTAACAAAAAACATAAGTGGGTTAAAAAGGAGAAATTCTAATGGAGAATGGATTGTCTCACAGATTAAAGGACTGGGTGTGCAAATCCCTCATTCAGAACTAGCTTCTTTCTGGGATATCTTCCCACTTTCCAGCAAAGAATCCCATCACACGTGTCCTGCTCCTCCACATCTTCCCTCTGAATTTGCTGCTGCAAGTTTCACAAGCAGTGAGCCAGACAACCCTCTCGGAAGGCAGAGCTAAATGTGGAAGCTTTGTGGATTGAGCACCAATGTCCAGCAACTTCAGTCAGTCTAAGCTGTGCTGGGAGAAGGCAAAACCACTGGGAATTGCATCCCCCAAAATCTTCTGACCCTCAGCAACAACATCTCATGCTCTTAAAGGAGCAGCTGCTGGTCCCCTGTCCCCTCAGTGGCACCCGGGGTGTCCCTGGAGCAGCTCTGCGGAGCAGGAGCGGAGCTGGGAGCGCTCCCAGCCCTGCAGGAGCTCTCCTGACCCAGGCTCTGGGTCAGCCAGGACACTGCTCAGTCATCAGCCAAGGAATTGGCATTTTGCTCTGCAGCTACACAGGCTCCCCAGCTTGCTTTGGTGTGTTTGTTCCTACAGGAGGAGAAAGGGAGGGATTTACTGTAGGAAGCTACCTACAATATTCCTCGGCAATGCATGTGAAAGCAAGTAGATGCAATGTCAGTAAATGCTAATTATGCTGGAGGTTCTTAAAACCTTAATAAAAAATTCAGTATCCAAATCAAATAATGGTCAAACTAATACACCAATAAGTTAGCTTCAGTGTTGTTTGAATGTCATGGTTCGACACTGGCGCAATGCCAGCGCCCCCATGAAAATACACCTTCCCAAATAAATGCTGTGAGATGTTATCAGGAACAGAGCAGAGCAGGCCCAAGCTTAATAACAAAGGACAAAAACTTTATTAAACTACTACTACTATAAAAGACACACACACTAAATCCAGGATGAAGACCCTCCAAAACACTCCTCCTCCTCCCAATTTCCAAAACAACCACCATGAAACATCACCTGGGATTCCTGATCAAATTACCACCCTTCAGATAATCAATACTCAGTTCATCAAGGGAAAGAGAAGTCTCTCTTGCGCCACAGACCCCCCAGGAAACACAATTGCCATCTCTTGTGTTTCCCTGTCACACATGGCAACTGCCCAGAGAAAATCTGCCAGTGTGACACTCTCCTTTCCATGTCACAGTGCTCTCACCACCGTGCATGGACAGACTGCCCATAGGGCTCCTTTAAGGATGCTTTGCCACGGACCCAAAGATATAACAGTTCAGCTTCTCATCCTGGGACTACAGTGCCCCCCATTTTCCCCTGGGGCCAAGGGTCCAGGAACAGAGATCATCTTCTTTCCCAAAGACAGAGGGCATCACCATTCCCTCCTCAGCTTTCCTCTGTTCTTGCTATTCCTGTGCTGTTAGAAGCTGAAGCAGGTCTCCTTGGGTCACCACTGCATCCCCCTAAAATGCAGTCTCTATTGCAGGAGATTTTGGTTCAGTCTATGGCTAACAAGGAAAGTCCAGCCAAAAGCCACTCCATCATCTCCTCCCACCTAAAAGTTTCTTCTTCTAACATCTCAGGTCCCGGACTGTCTCTCTTCCACTACAAATTGAGGAGGAGTGATATTTCACAAAGCCCTCATTTCCTGGAAAGGGTTAAAAGTTCAGACTCCCTGGATGGCTGAAATCTCAGCCCAGAACTCCAACTCCCACGGTGGGCATTTCTCCCCCACCTCCTTCTCCTCTGCCAGCAAATTCCAGGTGCCATCAGGCTCTCTGTCTCTTTTCCTCTGGGGGGGAACAAAGGCATCTCCGCTTCTCTCCACCCTTCCATACCCAGGGGCCCGGCTGGTTCCAGTCCTTCAGCCCCTGGCCTACCTCCCTCAGGCCTCATGGCTTCCCCTCCTGCACCCAGCCCGTGGCTGGGCAGGGGAGAGCCTGCACTGCACTCTGACCAGAACCAAAGAGACAGTTCCCCTGGGAGTTCCTGCTTTTAACCCCCTGTGTGCTCAGAGGCGTGCCCATGCCTTCAGTGGTCACTCCAGGTGCCAATATCCAAACCTGACCACTGATGGGTTTGACCCAACTTCCTGAAAAAAATTCACTTCCATGTCAAACCACGACATTGAATTAAATGAAATTAATTAGATCAAAGGATTAATACCACGACTAATCCAGCTTTAAACACAAATGGTAATAATAAACTAACATTGTTGGCAGGTTATATATTCAGCTAAACAATTTAATTTGTATTGGTCATAACTCAACTTAGGAGTTCATTAAATATCCTAAGGCTGAAGGCAAAGTCTAAGTCACAATATCAAAAGCAGCTCCTCTCACGTAACTTAAACTTTTATTTCTGGCCTAACATTCTTTCTCTCCCAGCAGAAGCCAAAATGTATTAAAAGTAATCCATAAAAAGCAAAATTGTTATAACCCTTGTGATTTTAATGGCAGAATATACTTTAATGGGAACTTTTATGATACATTCTCAATGGGCACTTTTCCCCTATTTTTCTTCATCAGTCTGGAGCCAGCTTTAAACTCTTGTAACTCCTGCATTTCCCCACACGCGAGTGCTGGTGCTCACATGCATGGATTCCTACTGTTAAGCTGATAACCAAAAAAGGGCTGGACTTGCTCTCATTGTTCAGATTTCTAGAGTTAAACAAAATAACTATGAATTAGAAACAGCACAAAATCTCTTCCTGAACCACTGACCTCTCACAGGCTTCTTGCCTGGGAACAAAAGTGGAGTAATAAAACATTTCCTCCTGGCAGAGAGCTTTCTGATCAAAGTGTTTTTCCTATGAGGAACACAGATCAAATACTCAGGAAGAAAATGCCTAAACATCACCACTACTTCCACCTAAGGCTGCTGTGTTTTGAAAGAGAATGACAATTACCACTGTCCCTTAAGATTTTTCACTACTACAGAAGGCAACAGGGGAGTTTTTCTGTTGTCAAAGTCAGCTTACTCTCAATGATATCAAGGGCTTCAGGGAAATCTGGCAAAATGCTACTCTGGAACCACAGAACATGGTACAAAGCTGAATGAGTGTCCAGGCTGGCTACTGTATTTCTCAGCTGTCTCCAAAGCACATTCATTGGTGTCTCTTTCTTCTTTACAGTTAATTTTTGGCTGTTTTACAGAAGAAAGTGAATAGCTCATGCTGTTCAACTATTTGTTGAAAAAGCTATCAAAATGAAAATAACATGGAAAATACAACCAGTGGGTCAAATTATGGAAACTCAGTTGCAACTTTCACCTTAGAATCTCTAGCCATTAGTAGAGACATTAATAAAAATAATTCCTGTCACTTCCATTTTAAAGCAAAATCCCAAACCATAAACTATTTTCAACAAGATTCCCAAAAGGTCTGAATAGGTATGGTACAAAATGAGCATTTAAAAAATCCTCTAACCATGTATTTATGTCATGGGAGCTATTCTGCTATATGTCACATCGAATAAAGAAAGAAATACCAAATAATTAAAGCAGTTTCCTCTAGTGATATGAAGTTGCAGCTGTGTGAATAGAAAAAAACCACCACTGATCTCCTTTCTGTAACACTGAAATACTGTTGCCAGTGTGTCTTGTAGGATATCAACAAAACCACTAACAATGGACTAATAATTGAATAATTACCTCCCTTCCTACCTACCCAGAGAAAGGGGGAGCTTCAACATCAACAACTTCAACATTAGCTTCACAGAAAGGCAAACTGATCACTGAGGCTCAGCCAAGCCAAAACGGTAATACCATGGCTTTATCTGTTTTTATAAAAATATACCATCAGTGAGATTGGGGGGAAAAAAAGGAAAAGAAAAGGCAATTTTGGAACTAACACCCCGTATTAAATATAAGCCATGGAAGCTCTGTTTCATGTGGTATCTCTCCCTGAAGTGAGGACATGAAGTGCAACATTCTAACTCACTGGTGTTTTGGTGGATTTCAGGAGAGCGCTTCAAAGCTCACAGGATGGAGCTGGGTTCTCGGGCTCAGCTGCTGGGGTTTCTGGTCCCAGCTCCATGGTCTGCAGACAGATGTCACTGTCATTACCACACTACAGATCAATGACTGCCAAGTTCCAAAGGACACAAGCCAGAAGAGAAACACTTACAGGAAAAAAAGTGAAACCATGGTGATGCATTTCCATGCTTTAATACACCATAAATATCAGAACCAAAACCCAAAGTCTAATACACAGTCATATGGCAAAGGGAGAAGTAAAAATGATAGATGGAAGACAGGAAAGAGTGAAGTGGGAGTGGCTGGTCAAGCAGATCTAGGAGGCTGGAATTCTGGAGGGTTTAAGTCAGTTAAAAAACGTAAGGACACAGTAACAATTATAAACACAAGTCCCATCTTCTCTAGCAGTTCTGAACAGAAAGGTGCCCTGGATCCATCCATATTTCACCAACTGCTCTGTCAAAGCAATGATATGTACTTATTAAGCAGGAAAGCATTTACTTGAAATTTATGTTTGGCAGTGTGATCTGGATCTGAACTTTCTACGAAACGTGCCAAAGGACATTGGAACCATATGGTAACAAGCTGGGTTTGTACATCTGCTGGCTTCTGCATGTCAAGGGTTCTAAGTAATTTTTTTTTGTGTCTCTTCATCACACAAAAAATTAAGGTAAACAAACAATTCAACTGGTGTAACACCACCTGTGATAGATGCAAAGCTGCCCAATGGAGAGTTGGTACATTGCTTCTATTTTTCATTAAGTGTATCTCCACTGCAAGGACTCATTTACATATTACTTTATAAATACATATGCAGTGCCTAATTTAATATAATGATCTTGCAGTCTGTTTTAAAACTGACACAGGTCAGGATGGGATAATAAACCCAGGTTTTCAGATTCATATGCAGCTAGAGGCAAAGGACTTCCTAGGATAGTAAAGGTCACAGGCCATACCAATCAATTTTTTTGAAAACTGCATAATAAAACAAGACAAGAAGGAATCACCAAACACAAACAGATTTTTCGTACATGTGGCTTAGCATCAAAACCAAACAAAAATCTGTATTTTGCAGGACATGTTCCCCTTCTGAGAAGGCAGCACACCAGTTACCAGCTGTACCTCAGTAATGTCACCCATTGTCTAAACACCGGCCTCAGCTGTGTGAGCCAGCAAGACTGGCTGTGTAACCGTCTTAACAAGGGAATAAGGAGTTTGGCAGTAGAGGAATTCTTATTTCATAGAGCTGCTTATCTCCATCAGGGCAAGTCTTCATGCCCTGTCATCTTACGCATGTAAGAACTGAAGCTTGTCAAAGAAATAAGCTGACAAAAAGGCAGGACCCTGAGTCAGTAAGATTTTTTTTTTTTTTGATATAGAGAGATTAAAACCATGCAGTTGTAAACCTCCTACAGGCTGCGAGAGACAAACCAATCTCCTTTTTGAAATCAGGGATTTTTGGATGAAAACTGCTACCCCAAACATCAGCTTTTTCACATAAAAACATCTCCAATCTTTTCCCATTTTCTGTTCTTGCTAGAATGTAAAAAAACTCTAAAAGTTCCTTCTGAGTTTTAGGACTTGAATGTTTTAGTGCTAAGCCTCCTATAGGAGACTCTCACAAAAGCATTCCCTAAAACAGGGGCAGGCAAAGACTCAGAGACAACAGAATAAAGGGCTAGGAGCAGTGTATTTTTAGAGTTAGGGGGCAAGTGTGCAAAATCCAATGTATTTTTTTTTTTAACTGTAGGCTGTTAAATCTGATTAAAAAAGCCTTTGCATCCCATTTGTGAAAATGCATGTGTTTGTAAACCACAGTGCCATTTCCCTGGAGGTTCTGTCCCAGTGCAGGGGTGCCCTGGGCTCAAGGGCTGCAGAGATCAATGTCCCAGCTGCAAGGTTTGCCCTCAGCAGAGGCACCACAGCTGCCCAGAGGCACCTTCTGGGACAGCTCAGCGAGCTCCAGCAGGGCCAGCGCCACAGAGAGCACACAGCCCCTGGGACACCTGACCTTCCCACAGGAACAAAGCCCAGGAAACCTCCTGTCCCTACAACCTGAATGCAAAACGCAGCAATTGCACTCAACTGCAACGAGAAATAAGAGCCCCAAACAAACCAACTTGCAGCTCAAATAGCAGCTGAAATGAAGGCGTGGGGTGCTTTGCCCATTTGAGGATCAAATGCTGCACATGGGTGGAGGCTCAGAAGCAGTGCTGAGTGTCCAGGTGAAGTGAAAAATTATGAAATCAACAGTGCTGGCAGGGATGATCCCAAAGTGGGACACATACAAACAAGAAGTGGAAAGAAGATCTCTGAGGACAATAAGAGTGGTGGTGGGATACCTGACTGAAGGCAAATCAATGCTTCTCCCTCCAGACTGCAATGCTGCCTCAGAATTGCCATCATGATCCCTCTACTGCTGAAATCAAATTTATTTGGACTTCAAAAGCTGGTGTGAATCCTGTCCCAGTTTGATTTCTGTTACAGAACAACCATGGGGTAGATAAAAAACATCAGTTAGTGATACATAATTATTTAAGCACCACTTTTTCAGCTTTCTAACTGAATATGGATTTTTTTTTTTCTGTTGTAGGCAGAGCACATTCTGATGTACAATGAATTCTGCATAATGCACACACCTTCCTCCTCAGCCAGAACAAGTGTTTTTTGCTGAGTAATACCAAATTCGGTCCTTAGATCCTGGTTACACTAATTATTATGCTGACATCAATGATTCAGCGAACACTTCTGTTGTAAATACGCTCTAAAATTAAAGCACACTGTTAAAATAGTGGTTTAGTAACAACAGAGTTTTCAGTTCTGTGGAAAGACTGCTGTGTTAAAAAAAAAGCATTCAAAAGCCTTTACCCAAACACTTTGTGCATGTAGTAAAAAGGCATCAACATTTTTGTCGTATTTGACATTTCAAGGATATTCCCAAGATTTGTAATAACAGTAAACCAGGTCGAACAAATCTCTGAAGAGTATAAAACAGAATATCCAATCTTTTCTAATTACTTCCCAAATCTTTATGTCTACTTCACATCTGCCTCCTCCCTGCAAGCTGAATTTCCCCCCCAAGTAAACCTTGAAACAGTTGTTGCATTCTCTGACTACTAAGGAATGTGACATCTGGATCCCAAGGCAGCCAGATGGCAGCTCCTTATTGAGGACACACAATTCCCCTTCTCCCTTGACCTGCTGCAGTCCGTGATGCCAGCACCAGGGACAAGGGATGTTCTGCTCTTCCATCTCTTTCACTTCTCATTTCTGTCCTTATGCCTGAGGAAAGCAAAGTCCTACACTGTTGCTCTGCTCCACACATAGGTCTATTGCTCAGAATACTGGATAAATTCTAATGCACAACAGTGGTAATTCAGAAATGGAAAACCCAGGAAAATAAGACCAGATTTCCAGAACTTAAAACCTTTCATCCCTCGCATTCACATGAGAAGCAAGTATTTTTCAAGAGAAAATAATTATACTCATTAAAGAACATTTTCTTTTAGAGAAACAGGACTACCCATGACTGCAAGGCTGTAGAATGAAGTCTAGAAAGGATTGTGAAGTCAACGAGTACATACACATATTTGTATACACATACTGATTCCAGCAAAGCTATCAATATGGCTTGAAAATATTTTCCATCATGTCTTCTGCATCAAGTTGACCTCAAAATAATTTCTTTAAACTTAACCTTTCATATATATAGCTCCAAACCAAAATATTTCTTCTCAGAATGCCTGAGATTTAATACAGCTGGTTCAAAGTAATCTGAGGCTTTTAGAATGTATTTTCCATTTTCATACACTAAGGGCATCATTTTATGCCACTGTTGCTATTAGAAAAGCTACTGCTTAAAATTTCAGTTTGTGTAACCTCCATGCAGAGTATTCTGGTGTTAAACTGAGAAAAAGAAACAGAAGATAAAGAAAGTACCACCATGCTGAACACGTGCAGTAAGTTGTGGTGAGACCATCAGCACAATCACTTAGGACATCATGGAGAGAACTGCATTCTTTCAAGTATTTACAACACACTTTACTTCCAAAATCTGAAAAAAAAAAACCAAAAATCTCCATCTCATTCTAAAGTACAACAATGCTGGAGGAAAAATAATGGGGGAAAAATACTGTAAACCAAACAGTCCCATGGACAGGAAAAATAATTTCTGATTCCTCAACAGAAACAAGGTCTTCACCTTTTCCAATGCAAGGGCAATTAATTTTCTGTTAGGTCAGGCTGAACTACTTTACCTGGTAGACTCAAGTAAGTGCAGAAGTCACTAAGACTCCCCTCAGTCCTCTCCTGCTCTCATTAAAGTAGCAAATCAGTAGGTTTATAATGGAAGATAAGGGTCAGACTTCGAGAAACCATTTTTATAAGGCAGCAACCTGGCCAAAGTCAGATATAGTGGCTACTGAGTGCAAAAATCAAAATCAAGCAACCTAAGAAAACACGTTTGTGGGTGTCATTTCTATGCACCTTGCATTGCAATAACTGCATTAACTGTAAATTAATTACAATTAAAACCAGCAGATATGTTGGAAATTTTGGCCACTTCAAAATAATTTAAACACTTCAGTGAAGAACAGAGTGGTCTTTTCTACCACAGCAGAGAGAATCATAACCTACATGGCTACTCTGGGATTTGGAATGAAGGAATGAATGAGGGAGTTAAACAGTTATATTTTCAAAGGTCTTAATATTTTACCTTGGTGAATACCGAAGTTGGGAAAGTAGAAGGAAAAAAGTCAAGAATAAAAGAAAACTAAAATGAAAGGCTGGTAACTAGTGGAATTCTGTACTGAAAGCCTGTCCAAGCAAAACAGGCACACCCTGACATTGCCAAACCTGGTGCAGATTGTGACTCATTAGCTGTACTCAAGTGTCACAAGGTAACAGGAAAAGAGATTTTTTATATGCTTTCAACTTTGTGTATCTAACAGAACACAAACTGAAGATACTGGAACTTGTTTTCAAGCGCTGTTAAAACTGAAAGCAAGAGCCAAACAAAGTAGCAGAACCAATTTTAGGAAGACATATTACTAAATTTTTTTGAAAAACATGACATTGGAACATTACTAAGAAACAGGGCTACCTCCTAGATAAGCAACTAAATGTTATTAGGATACAAATATATATATATATATAATTAGAGAATAATTTATACTCATTCAGCAAAAATTTGAAAAAAAAACTTGCAATGAGGAAATCAAAATATGTACCAATAATGAGAAACTGACATAACATTTGACTCAAGGTATTTTTAACAGTGTCACTGCAGTGTTACTGAAAAGCTCCTGTCATGGGCGCCCAATGGAAGGTGACAGAGTCTGGGGAGATGAGAAGTGAGCCCTGGCAGACAGAAAGAACATTGGCAGAGACTGTGTAAGGGTGAGGAAGAGATGAATGGCATCCCCTGAGCAGGTAACACAGAACCACCACTGTTACACTGCAAAGAGCACAAGCTGCCAGAAGAATGAAGAGAGGAGTTCAAAGACAGGATGATGCACCAATGTGCCTTCCTGAGCAGCAACAGTGGCAAAGTTGATTTCTATGGTCATGAAGCTGTGAGATACTGGAGGGCAGCCAGGTTCCTGGAAAAGATCGATGTACATTCCAGGACCTGGGAAAGAGTACTGAAAGAAACATATAACTACAAATAAATCTCACTGATACTGCATGAAAGCAAGGTCTTTAATCTGAAAAGAACGTAAAGATTGAAAAAACAACTCAGAATATCAATGTGGATGGACATGACATACACTTGGACAAGGCACAAGGGACAAACCTCAAGACCTCAATCATGTGGAGACCCTGGGGGGCATTCCCTGGTTTAGGGAGACACAAGAAGCTTCCCTCAAAAGCAGTTCGACCCCACTGGCTCCTTCCCCTGTTCCTATGTCTGTTCCTATGTCCCTGAGCCACTCCCTCCCTGTTCCCTGCTTGGCCCTTATCTTTGTACTGCCCCGAGAGCAGGGGCACCCCCGGGGGCCCTCGGGGGACAGAAACCTGGACCCCTGACATGTGTGTGCCTGGGACCTGAGCATCTCACCGGGCAGCTGAATTAAACATCTGTGGATACCATGCAAAGGCCCTTTTTGCTTCCTTGCCCTGGACTTTACTGCCAGCTATTCTGGCTGCAACAGATCAGTCATGTTCAAATATTTCAGTAATCACAGTCATGTTCAAATATTTTAGTAATCATCTCTCATCTGACTTCACTAAAGCCTTTGACTCATGATTGGCTATGGCTGACAATGCTTGAAGTGGGTTTTCTATCACTCTCAGACAAGCTATGGTGTAGAACTTAATCAAAGTTGTTATGCTAGAAGTGAGAACAGCCTAGGAGTGGCTCTCCAACAGGAAAGGTATACAGGAAACAGGGAGATGGTACATCCTCTCTCCTGTGCTGGTGGGGACAGCACAGATAAGAGCATCAGAAGGCCCAAGAGGGAGCCTGTGACCTTACACGTCCAGAGTGTGCCCAGTGGAAGGTGACAGAGTCTGGGGAGATGAGAAGTGAGCCCTGGCAGACAGAAAGAACATTGGCAGAGACTGTGTAAGGGTGAGGAAGAGATGAATGGCATCCCCTGAGCAGGTAACAGAACCACCACTGTTACACAGTAACGACAGTAACTCAGCCGGCCTGAGGACCATGGAAAACATCAACATGGAACATGCACTGCCCATGCAGATCCCCAGAGCAGCTCTCAGGAGGCTGGGGGAGCACAAGGAGTTGGGAGGGGACCCAGCAGGACAGCTGACCCCAAGAGACCCATGGGATATCCCAGACCCATCCATATTTCCTTCATTACAAGTTTTTAATTCATTACATCCATCCATATCGGAATTGTATGAGGTATTTAGAACAAGCACAGTCCCAACTGTACTGTAGACAGAAGCCCCATTAATGTACTAATTTGGCTGAGTTTTAGTGATTCTTAGCGTGGCTTTCCATTTACTTACACTGGACAAGTAAGTTCTAACCTCATTTCCATCAGGATCTGGCACAGCTCCAATGAAGCCAAATTAAGCACCCTGTTTTACATGCCAGTGTAACAATGGAGGCATAAGAGGACATCAAATACAGCAAGAGTTCCAAGCGAAGCTGCAAGGTAATTAATAACATGCTGTCACAATCACAGGTCTCAAGGTGAGAAGAAAAAACAGTAAGTTAATTGCTTCTTAATGATCTATTAATACAGTCCTTTATTTTGTTAGGTATACACCCAAAAATGTATTTAAGCAATTATTGAGATTCAAGTTGCTTAATAGCCTCATTAAATTCTGTGGGCCTCCTCTCTTACAGTCATTGGAACCTACTCTTCGTTTGGTACTGGGGACAAGCAGAGGTGAAGGAGCCAGCAGAGAGGTAGTTATGAAACTGCAACACTTGAAGAATGCTTCTATGATGTGTTGAATGCAAGAGATTCAGCAACGTCAGTCAGGGATGCAGGGTGAAGCTCGGGTGGACCCCGAGTACATTCCAGGAAGCACAGCTGTGTCAAAGTCATAACACAAAGTATCTAAGACAGGGAGCATTCAGCAAAGACATCTTTGCACTACAGAAAATTGTGTAATATAAACATGCATAACTTCCTTTCTCCCTCAACCACGAATTGATGCAATCTGCCAACTATTGCAGATGAAAGTCTCGTTCCTTAAGTATCCTGCAGCAACAATCTGAGAAGCTGATCTGATAAGAAAGCAGACAATAAAAAGAGCATCTTCAACCCCTAAAATTAAAATGAGCAAGTGTGACAATGCAAGTGAGAGACAAAAGAGCAAACATTAAGAGAATGACAAACTTTTATAAATAAAAGCAACAAAACTGAACAAAGAGAGAAGGATCATTTAATTACATTTTTAGAATGAATGAGGGCATAAATGTGCAACAGTGACCCACTGCATGAATAGTTTTTATTTTTTACCTATTCTTCTAAAATAAAATCACCTTCCTCTCTCTTACTGGAACACCCCTACTTCTGTGAATGCAGAAATTTTACATAATATTTTGCAGGAAGTGCTTAATTTGGTCCTACAGTTCAGTGCAGCAGCCTCTCAGCCTGGTCAGCTGGGTGGCCTTTCTGCCCTGGAAATGAGGAGGTTGAAGCCTCTCCTAAAATGGCTTTGTCCTACAGAGATGGGAATGGAAAGCACCACCAAACACACTGGATTCTATGATTTTTTGAAACTCAAATGGCATGAGGTTTAGGGACACAGTAAACTGAAGAGGTTTTTTTACTTACATGGAGTGAGAGTTCAAGAAATGGTCTGAGGATAGGAGAAAAAAGAACAGGCAAAGATGATGCCTTGTTAAGATGTCCTTCAGCATCCCCTGCCTACAGTGTTTGGGGACGGTCAACCACAGGGGATGGACAGCATCTCTCCTCTGTCCTTTAAAAGTTTACATTTAAAACAGAAACAGGCATAAACAAATTTTTGTTTGTTCTGGATATTAAGAAACCTTGTTCCTATTGGCTTAATTGGGAAACCTACTACTTTCAATCAGAACAGTTTTAGGTAGGTATTATCTGCTTTGTGTAACATTTATGTACAAGATGCTCAACACTGAACGTAAAACTTTGTACTTACTCTGGGAACCAAAAGCTCCTAGAGCTGCCCCAGAAGTGCTGTGTGACTTCGTGACCTGTTTGACCTCCACGTCCTCAGGCTCAGAATGTGCAGCCAGGGCTTCTGTCACAGCTCCGCTGTGCTGGGAGAAGGATTTCATTAACCTTTAAGGGAAGCACTCCATTACCCCAGAGAGAGAACCAGCCATGTTCCTGAGCAACCCCAGTGTGAAAGCAGGACGTGCTCTGTTCAGGCGCCAAGGACAGAGGGCCTGACCTGAATGCTCACCCTCTAAACCAAATAGGCACAGACCACCAAAGCCTTCCAGCTTCTGAAGCAAATTGTTTGTAAGACACAAACCAACCTCAGACCTGGTGGATATCAGAGCACCTATGAGTGACTTGCTGGTCCCACAAATTGATTGTTTTACTCTCTTAAAAAAAGGGGCCGAGGGGACAGAAATAAAGCAGTGAAAGCAATGCCTAAGAAAAACTACAGATTCTGAAGCATATTCTTGTGAAGACTGTTAAGGTCATGGATGCAGCTTGATTTTTGCAGAAAAGGCTTAATATAGTTCTGCAATTCAGAACAACTTTTTCAGTACAAAACTACAGATCTCTAATTTCCACTTAACTGTGTAAAAACACTGTGAGTTTTGTCAAGATACTCCAAGTTCCTACAGTTCAACAGAAATTCAGTGTGTATTTTAACAGGTCAGTTGAGTGAGTAAGGCTGCAAGATGCCAAGAAATCACAGTTGGAAAATAAGCAAGATCACAACATGTCTGTAAAAAAAAAAAAAAATCATAGTTTAATTTCCTCCTTTTTGGACTGGTATTTCAAGCCCTGGGGTCCATAAGTAAATTGCTTTTGTAATAAATCTTACATAAGCTGGGCTACAGAAGTGACTTAAACTTTTCTGACACTACAAGCTGCAAAATGAGAATAGAACTTTACCATCAGAAAAGCAGTACTCCATGTGATGAAGGTCACCCTGCCTCCAAGAGTGGCAATAAGCACTTCTAAGGCAAAACTGTTCTAACTGTCAAGCGTTTTTGGCCTAGGGATGTCTATAAATTTAGCACTCCTTCACAGCCATCTCTTCCATTAACTAATTTCTTTAATTTATCCCAACTGTAGCATCCACAACTTCTTTGACGGGGGTTCCACTGCTCACTGACTTGCTGCGTAGGAGACCCTGGCCACCTCTTTGAGCTGAGACTGCCTCTCACCACCTTCTCTGGATCTGCCTCCTCCTTCTGCGACAAGAGCACAAACACCTGATGCCAGTCTCCTCCCTTCTCTTGGTTTCATGCATCAGCACCAAACCCCCCCCGAGTACTCTCAGTTTATGGCCCTCACCTATGTAACCCAGGAACCAAAGACAGGAACACCCAGTTCAGCTCGGTTCTCCGAGGGGAGGAGGCCCTGCGGTGTCAGGGGTGCACACCAGCCCCTGCCCAGTAATTGCTTTCACAGCCCTTGGGAGCCACCCTTCCTTCGTCAGAAGCCCTGGTTATTCAATGTATTGACAATTAACTTCTCACCCATTACTCTTGATTTTGGTTTTCAGAGTGCTTTCTGACCACTGAAATACAAATAAACCTGGGCTGCTTATCACAGAAGTCAACCATTTTTCCTAATTATAAGACAGCTGATAATCATATATTTGATCAAGCTGCATATCTGCATCCCTTTGTGTATTTGGGAGCTTTGATTTAAAGAGGAATTTAGACCAAAGTAAGTATGCAAGTAATTCAGTGTTTTATCATTTACTGGGAAAAGTCTTAACCCCCTCCATGCAAAATAACGAAATGCACTGAATTTTTGGTGCAGTTTTGTAACACAAATGGGACAAGAGCATACTAGCCAGCTCCTCAAGTACTGATCAGGAAACTGTTTAAGGCAAAGCTCTCATCAGTGTCAGCCACTGTCCGTAAGAGCATCACAGAGACTGAGCTGATGTGGAAAAAGGCTTCCTGTAAGGGCAACTTCCTGGAATCCCTACTGTCAGTTATGCCTATGCACTAAGTGGTTTTTTACTAATACACATCAGTCAATGATACTGCTCCTAGCCAAGTTTAAAATACCTGTTTTGATTACAGTAAATTCTCCAATTCTGCAGGGTAACACATCCCATAACTGAAAACAGAGATTAAAAAAAAATTCAATAAAGATTGGCATTTTATTTCCATTTAAAATGCTCTCATATATAATTCCCCAATAAATAACTGATGAATTCAGAACTAGCTGATACAAAAATAAGTTTTGCATGCCTGCTAGTGGCCTTGCAAATACACATGAGCTATTTCTTCTTATTAATGTATACCATTCAAATGGCTACAAATCACTCCACTGCTTACTCAGAAGAAATGAGCCCTGCCAACCCACAGTACTTACAAGCCAAATGCATTTCATTATACAAAAGTGTAATTTTAACAATTATTGTTAATGGGGAGCAAGAAAAATAAATCTCAGAGTGGGCTGTGTACCCACAGAAATAACCTACCCCCCTGCAGTCTGTCCCTTCCTTAAGTTCATACCATGATTAACAAGCAGCCTTACACTTTCCAAGAGGAGGATATTCATTGTCTTCCATTTGTAAATCCAGTGATTTGTTTGTTGTTAAGCAATAAAATACCATGATCACATGACCCCAGCAGATACAATTATCTACAATTAAGAGAGAAGGACTGGTGAGTGAAAATGAACACTTCATAAACAATTCACTCCAACATTTCCTGCTTTTCTCAACTGTCTCTGCTCATCACTGCAGCTGCTACAAAACTTTCTCATGACTTCTTGGCAGGAACCATAGTGACAGGCCAGTATGTACAAATTTCCTTGATTTCAGGACCCATGAGGAAGTCCCAGATTCCTACAGGCCAAAAATAACAGAAAGAAAACTGAAAATATTTGCTCACTCAAATGATCATTTGCTTGTCTGCAGCACTGTAAGTGAAAATGAAAATTGCCATGTGGCTAAAGCTGTGAAATAAACCAAATGCACCATGAACACTCAAGTTTTCAAAGTTCAGCTTCAGACTACCAGATTTTAGGAATACCTAAGAAAATGGATAAGAACAGGAAAGACTGGGACTAAAACTGAAAGGACAGAGCAGTAGGTGCAGTAAAGGCTGTTTAAATACACCAGGTATTTTCTCTATTAGATGTAATTTAGAAGGCACTAATAGAATCCTTCTGCAACTTTTTATTAATTATTGGGGGGAAGAGGATTAATTAGTAATTTGGTATAAGTGTGGCAGGTGGCACTTGTTCACCTGCTGAATACTTCTTCCTGTTAGGGAGAAAGCTTCTTTTACTGTCTTTCATCAAAAGACTGGCCAGGGAAGGGCAGTCAACACTCCAGCTAAATACTCCCCAGCAGTCCTGACCAGTACCAAAGAAAGGAGTGGGAAGCAGCACACTGGGACAACTGCTATCCTGCTATTGCTTAGTATTAATATGCTTGACCCTAACTATTAAAGTAGCTGAAGGCAACTTATGTTACACTGAAGAATAAAATAAATCTGAAAATCTAGCATGCTCTAGCAATGATCAGTATTTTAGAAATTCTTGCATAAAACAGAGTTGGATGGATGCAATGTCTATGAAGGCACACTGCTAATGAAACAAATGTTTCTTTAAAAAAAATAAACCAATAATCTTTTACTCAGCAATAAGACACCCGCATGCATTATTAAGAAGTTATAAAATTATGATGTCCTATTGCCTCTGAAATTTACACAAAACAGTAAATCCTTTAATACATCTCTTACAGATGACGAAAAAGAGGCTGAGGGTTTCTCCAAAATAAAATTACACTTCATCTGTTGCAGAAGTCTTGTATATTCCCTCAACAGCAACTGAGACAATGAAAACAACTTTGTATAAAACATTAACTTACTGATTCTAAGCTGTTAAGACTTTTAAACCCATTCCCTCCTCCCCCCCGCCCAGTTATTCCCAGGCCAAGACATTTTCTTGACTATAATGCTTCAATTCTCAGCTGTCATCTTCACATTTTATTTCTATTGAGAAAAATATGAAAGCATTTCCATGCCTAGTTTTTTTTAATTACTCTTCCTGAAGTAGTTTCTCTCCTCACCAACCTTACTTAGTTTCAATGTAGGAAAATATTACCTCTCCTGATGACTACTTTCCCTCTTTCAGTGCCAACATTATTAATTATGAGCCTTGAAATTTTAGCAGTTGTCATATGCCACAAGGCCACATAAACTATGATAAATCTGTGTCTCCAAAAGCATTTGCTTTTTCCTACCTGGCTGATACACCTCAGTACTGACAGTAACAAGGAGCTATTGTGGAACATGCATTTATTTTTTAAGTGCAAGAAGCACTTTTATTGAGGTAACCTATATAAAAATTATTTTGACCTGTATTGTGCCCATGATTAAGATATTTCAGTTAGCATTTGATCTCTACATTAACTGGCAGTTCTAGAAACATAAAATTTGAAACGACCTATAATCAGAACATCAAAAATAATAAGAAAATCTTCGAAAATTCAAAGTTTGAAAATATATGGGGAGTGGGTATATAAATACACAGAGCAGCAGCTTTCACAGCAGAAATATCTACTTCAAAGTCAAGATATGCTTTTGATTGTAGCATTACTCCAACACAACTCTGACTTACTATTTCCACACAAATATTTTGCAAAATCTAATCACTAATGCAGGAACCTGCTTCCATAGTTTTACCCATTCTTCTCTGCTCAAATTTCAAATCAGTCCTCACCTTTCTCCATAAGATGTGGCTTTCAGGGAGCAAGAACAAGGCAGTTTGAGGGGGACCTTTTCTGCAGGCAGAGCTGCAGACAGAGCTGACTGGTGCTGCACTAACATTAGAAGTTAGTCCTTCAAGAGGCAAAGTCCTTCAAGAGGCAAATAGGATTAACAGTCCCAGCTAGAGAGGGCAGAACAACACCACCCATACATAACCATGGCCATACACATTATTCCCTTCACAACCCAAGTGTCCTGAACAGACACAGCACACCCCCAACTCCCTGCTGCAGGGTGTACGTGCTCAGTGCAGCAGAAATGAGGCATTTCCACACCCTGGCTCACCATGAGCTTACCCTAGGAGACAGCAGGCCTTTGTCAACCTCTGCCAGATACCAACAGGTACTAAAGCTAGAAGTTTGTGCTAGTTGGATCAGATTTGCAATGAGGTGTGGTATGTACCTACCACAGCAGGACCAGCAAAAATCCTCACTGTAAATAGCTGCAGTAGCAAATCTGGTTCTACTACTGTGGGTTCATTTTGATCCTGGATAATCCTACACCTGTAAAGAAACACTAGAACTTTCCAGCATGTCTTCACCAAAATTCAAAGAAGTGTTGTGCTACTTCATGCCCCTGTGCCCATCTGTTTGCATAATTTTATTTCTGGTTATCTTACCTTGTTCTCTCAAGGCTTGCAGCTCCTCTTCCAGGTCCCAGTCCAGAACACCACCAGGTACTTACAACAGGTAAGTAGAGGTAAGTATTTCTTCCTCTCCCTCACTCTGAGTGACTGCTACAATCAGCCCAAGCAGAACTTTGAAGCAGTGTTCTCACAGCTCTTCTCATCCTCTACACCAGCCTTACAAAGGCAGCACCTAAACCAAAGCTTTACCTTGTCCTCTTCCTTCTCTCTGTGCCCCTTGTGCTTTGTTCCTCCTTTGTTCTCAGTCCAGTTCCTCTGAAACACTGCCAGCTGTGGCTGGGTGGGCTGTGCATGTTCCACAGGTGGATCTCATTTGCTACTCAGACACAGGTGAGAGGCATGAAAAGGCCACACCAGGTTTTGGGGCAGGGAGGCTGTCAGTCCTTCCTCAGGTGTTCCACATTAGCTGCTCCCTATAGTGAGATCTCAGGAGCTGCAGGTTTTGCAATATGCAGACAAATATCTGATCCCTCAAACAGCGCTGCGTAGCCATTTGCCTTCAAAAAGTCACATTAAATAAATAAAAAAGCTACACTGAATAGTGTTGGCATGTTTTTGTTTTGTTTCAGTATTCATTTCTGTCATTCACAAGCTTGATATGAAACAACTGAGGAGCACTTCTTGTGTCTGTAGGTGAAGTGGAGGAGCTCCTGTTTACTCTAAGTGGGCAAGCACCAGGTCCGTGAAGGACAACTCCCCTTCTCTCACAGCCCAGGGAGAGCCGAGGCACAGGCAGATTCTGAGCTAAACCACAGTTAAACTTCAGTAAAGCCAGCCCATTTTTACAGGTAGAGGACATGACTCACTGCATTCTCTGAAGAAGCCTTTGGCTGTTCAGAGTTTGTTTATTGACGGCTCTTCAAGGGACACACTTTTTCATATGATGAGCTCTTGTATTGTTCTGGAATACCGAGAAATTTCAATCCAGTAACTTTTCCTAGAAAAAGAGAAAGAAAAATACATCAGCTAGGATCTAAAGAGCTCTACATGATGTGTTATTTACTCTGAGCTGTTTGGGTTTTTTTATAGGCTATAAGGTCATACAGCACAGTGCTCACTGAGGAGAGCACTGCAAAATTCTGGGTGTAGCAGTTTGCAAAGCACCACAACGTGGTTTAATCCAGCTATAGCACATAACTAATAACCATTTCAATTTCACAGCCATTTCCATGATGTGTATCAAGTAAAACAGCCTGGCTTTCCATCGTTGTTCCTAGTAACTCACACTATGAATAAGAAGTTGTATTGCAATGACCAAGCTCTACAGTTCTCAGTCCCCAGCCACACTTCACCACAAGTGGTTTTCACAAGTTTATAACCATTCTCTCCTTGGCTTCTGAAATGCCCGTGGATATCCTTTGGTGAGGAAGTAATTTGGGGTGGCCAAAAGGACTGCTTGAGAAAGCTGTCTTCATCACCAAAAACTAAAGCTTCTTACTAATTCCCGTCCTGCACATGCATTTCTAACCTTTAAAATCTCATCTGCTTGTATTGCTGGCATTTCTCTCAAACTGCTACACTCAGCACTTTTTCTGCCAAACTTACATAGGTCAGGCTTTTACACTATTAACAACTTTAAGTATTATCTAGACAAATTTCTAATATAACAAATGCTTATGATCTCTCTGGTTCCAGATCCCCTAGTTCTGCACACTTGTTCAGAGTGTTTTAGAAGTGAAATATTTCTGGGATATGTCTTGATACAAGACCACCACCAATACTAGACTGAACAGGAATGTTAAATCAGTTCTCTTCCATCTAACCTTGCCTTGGAGTCAGGATTTCTTGGAGCTGGGGCAGTGGGAAGGCATTAGCATTATAACCATGCTGGAGAAGGTCTGCTGGCAGCACTCATGACCCTGTGGGGGACCCACACTGGAGCAGGCTGTTCCTGAAGCACTGCACCCCATGGGACCCACACTGGAGCAGGCTGTTCCTGAAGCACTGCACCCCATGGGACCCACACTGGAGCAGGCTGTTCCTGAAGGATTGCACCCCATGGGACCCACACTGGAGCAGGCTGTTCCTGAAGCACTGCACCCCATGGGACCCACACTGGAGCAGGCTGTTCCTGAAGGATTGCACCCCATGGGACCCACACTGGAGCAGGCTGTTCCTGAAGGATTGCAGCCCATGGAAGGGACTCACGATGTGGGAAGAATGTGAGGAATCCTCCCCCTGAGGTGGAAGGAGCAGCAGAACCACTAGAAGAACTGACCATGTCTCCATTTCCATCCCCTTGTGCCACTGTGGGGAAGCAGGTGGAGAACTCAGAAGTGAAGCTGAGCCTAGGAAGAAGGGTGGGGTGAACACAAGGTATTTTAAGACTTCATTTTACTTCTCATTCCTACTCTGATTTAAGCTAATTGCCCCAAGCTGAGTGTGTTTTACACAGGATGGTAGCAGGAGCCTTTGATTGCATTTCCTCACCCTGTCCAGCTGAGGAGGGCAGTGACAGAGGAGCTCTGGGAGCACCTGGTGTCCAGTCTGGGTCAGCCCCCCACAGCTGGATACACTGGGTTGTGCAATGAAGGAAAGGTAGATGTATTGCTGCAGTAAATTCACATACTATAGGAAGCTTGCCAGAAGTCAAAACCTTCAATTCTGATAAAAGAAAAAGAGGAAAATCTATTTAAGGCCACCAGCTAGGTGATGAAACACATCTTTCCATGGAAATCATTAAAGAGAGATTAACATCAGAAAAATTAAGAAGTTACTGTTTTATATGGCCAGAAAATAATTTTCAATTGGTTGAGAATAAAAGACTATTAAGGCAAATGATAACATACTGCAAATAAGAAGCAAGAAATACATCCCAGTTATCAAATTAATTACCAATATAACCTTCAATATGGAGCCTTGACAGTGATTTACCAAATCTTCCAATCAAAGGGTAATTGGAGGCAAACTCCATTTTTGCATATGTCTTACCTGTTCATTTTCTAGTCATAATTTTCTCCCAGAGTGTTTTTTGGTATCAGTCTAACAAAAAAACAAAACAAAACAAAACAAAAACAAAAACAAACAAACAAACAAAAACAAACAAACCAACCCACAAAAAACAAACAAAAAACCCAAACAAACAAAACCCCCTAAAACCTAAACAAACAAACAAAACAAAAAAACAAGCACACAAACAAAACCAATAAAAACCCACACATAAACAAAACAAAACAAAACAAAAAAACTGACAAAAAAACCCAAAAAACAACAAAACAAGGCAGTGTCAGGTATTTGAATCTGCGATGTGCTCTGGATGGTTTTAGCTGAACTTTTCTATGTGTGGTCTGACAGTCCCCACCTCGGGGCGCCCCGCAGAACTTCCCAGCTTTCCCAGCTTTCCCAGCGTGTTCCTGCTGGCCTTGGCTGTGCGGTGTGTGTTCACAGAGGGGCAGTGCACACGGTGCACACGGGGGGCACCTGGCAGCTCCACCTTTCCCAAGGCAATACCACAAACATCCTGCTGCCCTTTCAGGCTGCTTTTAGTTCCTGCTCACATAAAACTCCATTAAATAGTACATTCTAGAAGTAAAGTAACTGACTTTAAGAAAAAACCAACAAACCACAACCCTTTAAAATTGTAGAATCCTGGAATACCTTTATCTTTGTGTTCCAACCATTCTGTATTCCCAGCCTGGAGAAGGCATATGCACGAGCCACAGCACCATCCAAGAGCTTCTGGCTGTGTGTGCCACACACAGAGATTCCTCACAGGACAAACAAACAACTGAAACTCCATGGAACCAAGCTGGAATTGCTGGTTTTGGTTTGAAAAAGCATGTTCAGCATATGGCTACTAAATTTTTTTCCAGGACAGTCTCAATGTAAAGGATGAGAACAGTAATTATCACCAGGAAACAAGTTAAATAGCAGTAAAATATGTGACAATTCTTAGTAAGAAATGGAGCTGAGACACTCTCAAATTCCAAACTTTGCTGATTAAGTATATACTTTTAGTAAAAGCAGTGAATTCAAGCAAAAATGCATACTTAGCATTAGCATAACACTGTATCTGTAATCCCAAATCCCAACAGCTGTTTGGATATTCAAATACCACTTGGAAGCCAGCTAGCAAGCCTGTGATAAACAGGAAAGTACTGGCATCTATATAAATAAGCACACAAACCAGCACAACAAAACAAAGCTGTTCTAGCACAAAAGAGTAAGGCTGGATGAGGCAGTTCTCACAGCACACGACATAAGGTGTGACACACAGACACACAGACAAGAAGCCTATTTATCATGCTGCCTCCTAAGTCTGCTTACATTTAAACATCACTGCTTTGAATCTATTTTATTCCATTTATAGATGCACCTGCAGCAAAATTAGAGGTACTAAAAATTAGTTTCTAAGAGCATATTTTAACTGTTTATTTATTTCCCTTTGAATTTTGATTTGAAGAGGTAAATTACAGACTTCTCTAAGTGAAAACAAACCCCAAAAAACCTCTTTATGAAACCCTTAGGAAGAAATCCTTAATGATTGCTCTTAGCCATCTAACTCCTACTGCTGTACTTTTAACCAGTCAGAAAAGGAACAGAGTTAGGGTTTGCAGTTCTTTTTTTTACACCTCCAAGGTTCTGCATATAAAAATATATATTTCTATATGCTGATGTAAGGTAGAAGAGATATTAAACTCCACAGAGTGGAACTCTGTCATAAATACTTTTGTGTAAAAAATATGAGAGACATTTAGAAGGAGGAAGAAGAAAGGGGAAGAACAGTCAGCTAAATATTCTATGAAAATATACCAGTGTTTTTATACTAGTGTCAGCTGTGAGACAGTGATTGACAAAGTTGCTGGTGCACTGGATCTGCCCTGATGGATTGCTGAACTTGCATCAGGTCTCTGCACTTGCTCCTCCTGAATTCCACAAGACTTCCAGCAGCCCACCTGTGACTTCAGCACAGCTCAAGCTACAGTTCCTCAGTTCCATATATGCATGAAACACCAAGAAGAAGTTTCATGGAATTTATCTTTATCACAAAACTTTGCTCCATAAGGTGACCATAATGAGCTGTGCACAGCCAGAACTGCTATGGGGACATGAGACAGTAGAAGAGTAAAAAGTTCATGAAAAAATTAGAACTCAGCTAAAAAGTCAGAAGCAGCTTATCTGCTGGTGGGGGTAAAACTCTGACAGTGCCACAAATAACAGTTATAGATCTGGCCTCAAAACTCTAGTGTTTACCCCCTGGAAGTCTTGCTCTGTACTGACAGACGTGCATTGAAATGTTATCCCTATATTATAGGCATATATTAATTGCATGTACTCATTATTTTCTTTATCACTGCCTCTTTGCTACCACACTTCAAAAGCAAATTGTTTTCTTAACTCTAAATTATAATAAATTTTGTAATTTACTGCTACAGTGAACATGCAGGGTGCATTAACATAATTTTGAATTTTAGAAGCAAAGTGTTGTACTTTAAATAGCAGCTTCCTGAACAAAACGAAAAAATCACGTTTGTTGAGGTTGTTTTCTTCAACAACTCACCTCAAGCCTGCTTTTTGCATTTTTACATAATTGTAGGTAATTTCCTTAAAATTATTAATCCTATTTCATGTAATGGTGTATAAAAACCCCCTGTATGTCTCATGACACCTCATTAAATTCTCATTTCTTACTGAAATTTTGTATGCAATGTACCAAACAGTTTTCTCTTTTGGATAGAAGTCAAAGAATATTTCAGTGGAACAGATCAGATGGTTTCTAAGCAAAGTCCTTCCTAATGAACTTAGTGGGTCAGCTTAACACCGCTCAAGTACATAATAATAATAAAATTATTATTTCATTGAAAACCATACAACTCTAAGTATATATTAAAGCACTTTAAAAATTATTTGAGAGGTTTGGTAATCTAAATTCCCATTGACTTTTTAATAGGGTTCAACATTCTTAAACGTGAAGATGTGTTGAGAAAGCATCTACTATAAACTACACTGTTTTTACTAGTCCTGGGAAAATAGTTTATTCATATTTTAGTATGTTGATGTTTAAAATGTTCTCTTATTCTCAAGTGATAATATGAATTATGTGGAAAACAAGAGATATTGCACTTAAGGAACACAGAATAAAAGAACGGCCCTGATCAGAGGATTGTAACACAGCTTGTAAAGTCATTGTTAACACGGGGGAGACTGAGGTCTGGGTTCACTTCTATGGCCTGAGCAGCAAATTTTGGTAACGTAGTTCCAATTCTTACTGGAACTGTTAGAAACTCATTTCATAAATGTAGTGAAATTCACATCTAGTGTAAAACTATTGAATAGATTTATTAATAAACATTAATTTGCCTAACGCATTCAGAAATTATCTTCACAAACAGAGTCTTTAAAATCACTTGTGAAATTAAATGGCATTCTGCTCCTCACTGAATAGTTTAGATAACAAGAACAGTGGGAATTTTGATACACATATTTTGTTGTTCAGTCAGATCCTGCTCAGGCTACTTGTGAGAATTCGCATGAAAGAAAATTATTCCCCCGATACAAATGAACAGTAAATACAGCATTATTTCAAAGCACTTCACATTAAGTAGTTTAAAAATCCAAATGAATATTCACAGAAATAAACGGAATGATTTGCTGAATGCCTTGTTCCCAAAGACTTTGCACACAGATAACTCTAATATTCCTGTGTACTGGCAGGAGGAAGTCAGTGCTTTTGTGCATGGGCCGCGGGCAGCTTGGCAGGCTGTGCCATGTTTCCATCTTATGCAATGCCTGCAGGTGTGATCTTGAGGGAGTTTTCATTGCTGTTTGGTGGCAAAATTACCTGAAGAACTTGGGGAGGCCTGGAAGTGACACTGGGAAGTGAATACTAAGTTACAGACAGTATAATTTTAGTGTATTATGCAAAGGTCCAACGATCTTCCTTTACCTACATCACACTGAGCTCATTGCAAAGGCAGAGGCAATGCTCTGTTCCTCAGCACTTGTGCAGGTGAAGAAGGTCCTGTTCACCCCTTATCCAAGGTGTCTGCTGGCTGGCAGCACAATCTTTAAAGGTGGGCTACAGGAAACATCACCTGCAGTTCTTGGAACTGACTGAGACTGGTTCTTACTTGCTGAGGACTGCAGCAGTGATCTGCTGCACATGTAGGTGTCTATATCCTACAGAAGTGAAAATCGCTACCTCCTTCAGCAGAATACTGCCCAGAGAGGCACCATTCCAAATAAGAAGCTTTGGATCAAAAAGTCAAAATTATTTTCTAGCCTTCATTCTTTTAAATGGGGAGAAGTTTCTGAAAAACTCATTTGCATCAAAGTGTATAGGAGGTTCATTTTACAGCACCTGGATAAAATAATGACAAGATTTCAAGACCCTGTGATGGTTTCTTAGATAAGGGAAAAGAAGGAAGAATAGATTGAGTATTCTCAAGAATTAGAAAGTATAGCCATAGACTAAGATATTAAAAGCCTGTCTTGAAGAATTTATAGACTGCCATTAGGATTTAAATCTGTCAGTCTATCCTTGAAAAGACATTTGACTGAAATTATGGGTGGTGGATCTGTGTGTAGGATTAAAAGCTTTCAGCTCTCTGGCAGCTCTGTCTCACTGCTGAGGTATTTGAAGCTGAGGACTGATGACAGCAGACCATAATTTACTCAGTGACAATTTCTGGAGCACATGCTAAGAAAGTGCTAGAGCAGAGAAACAGAATATTTTGAAAGAAAGCAAAACTGTAGGGAAGTTTCTGCCCTGGAAATCTGTTGGAAATACTGCTAATGGTCTCAACACAGGTTGAGAATGCTTTGCAGAGCACAGTGCTTCAAGCACTTGGGAAAAAAATGGGGGCTCCCCCCAAAGGGCGGCACTCCTCCACCTAAAATGGGGACAGAAATTTGAAGGCAAAAGCACCCTCTGGAAATCAGGAGCTGTGGATCTTGCTGTGATTTCAGAACCATATCCACTTTGAAGAGTAACCCTGAATGTGTACGTTAAGTTGTCTGATGCTGGAGCCCTTTCTTCCTCCTGCTGGGATTAGTTTTGAATGGGTCTTTAGCATTAAAAACATTGGTGGCCAGCATGAACATTAGTGATGAAGTAGGAAGTAATAGGAGACAGTAAAGGATTTCACCAGGAGCTGACAAGAGAAGCTCCATGCTGCTCACGCTGCTTGGCTTCTTTGTAAAAGCTGACACTACTGAAGGAGTCAGGATAGCTGAAGAAAAACTGTATACCCTCAGAGGCAGTAATTCCTATCAAAACTTAAACAGAAGGAGCCTCAAGATGCCATGTTTAATCAGAACATGCAAGCAGGCATAGGCTGGTAATACACATCCATTAGAAATGAAAATTTTTCAGAGGACATCCTCTGAGGTTGCTAGTCTTTCTGATAATTATAGGAAGAATGTTCTGACAACGCTTTCCTGCAGTCAAGGCAGCACACGCTGTCAGTGCTAAACAACTCAGTCTGAAAGAGTGCCCTTTTAACAAAGAGCAGTTAGGGATTTATGAGGAGAAAGAAGATGTAGGATAAGATGAGAATGGCTTGAGATCACCCATAAACACAGATTTGTCTTCTGCACTGACTTGGAACCGGCACGCTGAGAATGTATTGCAGTGTTATTTTCAACAAGCAGATCCAAGGAGACTCACCGTGGACTTGGTGACTAAAATTTCCTGCTGCGTGTTTCTCCTGAATAAGTAACTCAGACCACCTCCTGAGCCTTCCTTCCTGCTGCACTGGTTTCAACTGGATTAGAGCTAATTTTCTCTGAGCAGCTTGTCTAGCACTACAATTTGGCTCTGTGCTGGAAGCAGTGCTGGTAGCACTGGGATGTTTTGGGCATTGCTGGGCAGAGCTCACACAGAGCCAAGGCCTCCTCTGGCCTCACCCAACCCCACCAGTGAGGGGCTGGGAGGGGACACAGCCAGGCCAGCTGATCCCAAGTGACATCCCAAGGGACATCCCAGCCCGTGTGGGGCCATGCTCAGCACACAGAGCTGGGGGAGGAGAAGGAGGAAGGAGGACATTCAGGATGATGGAGCTTGTCTTCCCCAGTCACTGTCACACGTGATGGGGCCTTGCTCTCCTGGGGATGGATGAACACCTGCCCAGCCATGGGAAGTGGGGAATCGGTTCCTTGTTCTGCTTTCCTTGTGTGCACAGCTTTTGCTTTATCTGTTAAAATGACTTTATCAACCCACAAGTTTTCTCCCTTCTGCCCTTCCAGTTTTCCACCCCCATCCCACTGGGGGCAAGTGAGTGAGTGGCTGTGGGGGGGCTCAGCTGCCTGCTGGATTTTGCCCCTAACACTTGGAAAGCTTCTGTCTTTGAGCTGAAAACCTCCTGTCCAAAGAGCTTCACACTGGCTTTTGTCCACAATGCACTCGTGCATCTTACGTGACTGAATGGAAACCTGCATTCTTGTGCTGCTATCAGTATTTCAATATTTACATCTTAAAAGCTGCAAATTGCTCAGGAGCTGACAAAGACACTCCTTGTCACTCCTCATGTCACATACAGGGTACACAGGCTGATACTACAGGGTCTCTCTAGTGCTGCCATTTTTCCTCTGACGTTTCAGATGTTACTGCCAGCTCTGTATTGACTTGAAGGCAGCTCCAGGGGCCATGACTGAATCCACCGTGGCTGATCACAAAAAGGTGATATGGCTGATTTCAAGGAAATGCATGGTGATGTAAATTAGCAGAAAAACCAGGAAAAACCACCCAACTAGTTTCCAAGACCTGAGCAGATAGTTCAAACGGTAGATATTTTACTTTTCAGACATGCAACTGACAATCCCTCTTTCTCCTTCTTTTCATTGACTCCTGTCCCTGCTGTCCCAGTTTCTACGAAAATGACCTAGTTTTCAGTAATACTCAGTATGTCACAGTGACTTTGGAGATCTCCTAATGTCCTCACCAATGTATCACTGATAGCTTCTCGGAGTGACACCTCTGTAACACCTAACTTGTGCAAACAGACTTCCAGCAGTCAGACTTTAGCTTTTGAAATACAACAGGTTCAAAGCAAATTCACAGTTTTGAAGCAAACTAGGCCTTACATGAAGATTCCCAAGTATCTCAGTATCTTGCTATATGCATAAAATACAGAGCAAAGGCAGATTCAAATAAAAGCATCCCGATGAAAGGCTTACCCAAAGTAAAAATGAACAAATTTTGTCCTTCTCCAAGACACCACGGATGCATGTGCCCAGATATAGCTTAAGCCTCACAGGAATAAATGAAGCATTAACAAAAGGTGTCAACATCAACAATTACAGAAAGCATGGAAAGGGCATGAGCCTCAAATCCTGAGCTAGATGGTGATCTTTGGGTTCTACATACTAGCTTTACTTCCTTTTCCTCTTTCACTTCAGATACTTCAGGAGACATTAAATACATCCAGGCTAAGGCCACTGCAGAAGTACCTGAAAGGGAAATTGAAATGATAACTGCTCAGCAGTGCTAGTGGGTGACAAAGAAATTAGCTGGCATGGAAGGCAGCAGGGAGAGCTGGCTGTGGGCTGGAATGCCAGAGGCCAAAGGACTCCCTGTAACAGAGTGAAGTTTCCCTTGCTGCTGAGATTAGGAAAACCCACAGAATTTTTTTTTTTTTTAGAAATCCTGGAAAGCCATGCCCAGGGGCCACATCTGGGAGCTGGCATGAGGGATGGAAGCCACGCTGGGCTGAGGCACCCCGTGCCAGTGCTCCCTGCACTGGCACTGCTCCAAGTGTTTATAAGGAATCAGACTGTGATGCATCTTGGCAGACTCTGCGTAGAACCACTAATGGTGGTCGGACCCTGTCCAATGCCCTTTAAAAACATATTTTAACACAAATACACACTTAATTTGCCTCAAGGAGTACAATAAACATTCTCTATCATACTTCTGAAATTAGGTTCCCACTGTGAAAGATTACTTTCAGATTGTAAATCTATTTGAACTTAGTTTGTTCTAACAAAATAGCTTAAATTACATAAAATATTTTTTAAAACTCAAATTACTGTCCCCTTCTCTGCCCCACAAATTCACTCTCACCTGAGGCTGAATTGCTGCATATACAAACTGACAGCAAAATGGGAGCCAGATCTCTGTGATTCAAAGCATTTATCTTCCATTAGGCTCTGGAATAAATTAGGATGGAGAGTTTTTAGTTATTAATATCGCCTTTTAAATTATGCTGTAATAGCATGTCCCATATTTCCTGGATGTGGAACAAATATTTCTGTGTGATTTGTTTACACCGCTGAAAGCCTGGCATCAGTAAGCTCCATTCCCCCGGGGACAGTTCAAGTTGGAACATGAGTGCTGTGTAGGGAGCACAGTAAAGTACTGCACTGACTTTGCAAACCTTCAGCAAAATGAAGTTACTATAAAATAATCACTGGTCTCTATCTATATTATCCTCCTAAAACATCACCTTTTAATCTATTAGAACCACTCCTGTTCACGTCACCCCAAAGGAACGTGCAGAGGCTGCATGAACAAATTCTCTCTGCTGTTGCACAGCCAGGCCTGTTTCTCAAGGACTGTGAGCTGTGGGAGCAGGCATCACCTCCCATCCTCTTCCCCAGTTTGATTTATATTGACACTCCCTCTCCCCCACAATGTCAGTGATTTGGTTTTGAACAATCCTTTATTTTCCCTAAAGCTCTAGCTCTCCTATGTTTTACTGTTGTGAGAGTCTCACTGGTGGAAGTCTTGTCAGAAAGCTCCGCAGAATTTTTCTACCTTTATTTTATTATGACTAATAAATTATAGATTCTGATCTTGAGGAGAATAAACAAAGATTAAGTTCCTTTGTTTCCTTTTCCCTCACACACCACTTCTAAAGACTATCATTTCTCCTTGGATTATCATGAATTTCAGTGCTCCTCAAAGAGAGAGATTCAGACTGAAGCTGAGGGTTTTTTTAACAACCTGCTGTCAGCAGCTTTATTTAAACTCAGCACAGGTCACACACCTTGCATAACAACTTCCACATCACACCTGAAACCTGCTAGATAAAGCAGATCTGATAAAGAGCTACAACCTGGACTCAAACACTGCAGCTGGGGGAGGATTTGGCTCTTTTCTGGATTTTCCAGCTCATTCTAACAGTGTAACTATGTTTGGCACTGAGAAACAAGAGCAGGCAATAACTGTATTCAGCAACTGCCCTTTCCCATAGTCAAACAGTTCAAACTTCCCAAGTTTGGGAACATTATTTAATTTTATATGCAGAAATGATAACTCACATACAGAAAAAGAGTGTGGCAGTGTAAGTCACCTCCAAAGGAGTAGTGTTTGCTAGCAGCCCTATGTAATTCTCATTAAGAATGATAATGCAGACAGTGAAAGAGTATACAAAGTGATTTTCTATATGCCAAACTTTCTAATTAATTCTGCATTGTATCTACTGACATAATTTTATCAATGTCAATTCTGATTTTATGTCTGCTGACAGTCATTTAGCAAACACAATGTTCTGAAGAGGTGGAAGGCCACCACCATAAAAACTGCTTGAATTTAAAAACTAAAAGAAAAATAAAGGCATTCCTGATAATAACTAAATTTTGGAAGTCTTATTTGATTAATAAGAAGTGGGAGAGCAGTTTCCTTCCTGGAATACTACTGTGTGAAATAAAGAAGAATGTATATGGAACAAATGCTGAGTATAGGGAATTCCATGTTATTTCAGCCATGGAAACACATAGTACAGAATCCATTTGTCCATCAGTCATATAAAGGCTGGTCACTATAAAGCCAGCAAGGCATTCCCACAATTCAAGCTTTATTTACTTTAAGGAAGTGTGGGGAGATACAGAAGAATGAAGCAAGTCAGCTTCGTCTGCTTCCTTAGATGCCACTGCCAAGTTCATCAGCAACAGCATCCTGTGTGGCTGCTGGAATCCATGTGCTCTTACCATGGAGGTTTGGTCTACTGCAGCCACAGTAAGATAAATGACTCTTCCTCAACCAAAATTGGCTTGCCCTGCATAGGAGATTTTATGAGCCAGAAGTTGTTTTCCAAGAATTCACAGTACAGAAATTATTTGGCATATTATCTGGCATAACAAACCTTGAGAGTGGCATACATTTTTTAAAGCCTTCAGCTTTAAATTACTCCAGCTTTAATTTACTTTTGACTTTGGTCAGAACCAGCCACTGTAATTCATTCACCATTCCCTGGTTTTTCCACCTTTTCCCAACACAGAATGAATGAGCACAAATCTAGCAACCAAATCACTCCTCCAGAGTTTTTTACCAGGTCATGGAGGAATTGGAAAGCGTTGTTTTGACCGGGCAAAGCCCTGCTCTATAAGCACAACTCCTTTCTTTGGGACAAAGCAAGATGTGTCAATGTGGAGCATTAGTTGTCCCAGCTGTAAGACTCTGAGGCTCTGACAGCAACACTTCCCCACCAGCTGGGCTGGAGCTTGCCAGGGAAAAGGGAAAGGGGAAAAGGACACAACTGTGGGCTTGGAGAGTGACACTGAGCAAGGCCCTGTTACCTCTCTGCACCTTTTTCTCCTTATCTTCACAAAGACACACCCCTCCACATGCATTCCAGTAAGACTCTCTAAAATCTGTAAGTAAAAACAATGCTGTGATTTTATTTATTTATAAGCAGCTATTGCACTTAAAAGACAGGGAAGCTTTATGAGAAGCACATAAAATCATCACGCCAAAAGACAGGTTTACTGCCACAGGCTAAGTTTGAACAAGTTTAGTAAGACAACTGTGAGGATTCACAGTAGATATTTTTCCTCTACATAATGGGATTTTTTTGATTGGCTACTTATTTTTAAACAGCCGTAACTGAATAGCAAACATCTTTATTTCAATTAGTTTCTAAATAGATTCTATAGTTTTTTCCTCCTCTGGAATTATGTTTTCTTTGTGAAATAAAGAATTTCTATGTAGAAATAAAGGATATACAAAACCAAGGCAACCCTGCGATCCTTTCTTCACCTGCATCTTCACCTTTGAAACAATTCACTCAGGGAAGGATGAACGATATGAATCAAAATGCACTTGCAGTAAGTTTGCTTTGGTTACACATTTGGAAGACCCTGGAAAGTACTAATATATTGATCAAATTGTTGGAGGCAATGATGTAGAAATTCTCTTGCCACCTATGGCACTAGCAAAATCTTTAAATAATGTAATTCAGTTCTTAAGAAAACTTCACTACCCAAGACAAAAAGAGACTGAGAAAGGAAAAGAGAAGAGGAGAAGGAGAGTATTTGCATTAATAACAGCATAAGGATATTAATATTCTTGAGGCATTTCCTCCCCACAAGAAGCACCTTCATAAACACAAAGACATTCAGAAAGCACTTGTGCCTTGCAAACTTCACAGCTCATTTTCTGGGTTATTTGGAAATTCTTGATTTATTATTTTTAACGTTGAAATTATCCAGAGGAGTACAACCTGCCTTTCTCCCCTCTCACCAACAGCATTTTGGATGTAGGAAACGGTAACAAGTTGGCACTTTTTATCTGATCACAGGCACTTAAATCCCAACCAAGAACAAAATGCTGGAAGAGGCCCTGATGTCTCACAGTAGGCGTGCACAGGTGCACTTGGGAAAACCCACTTCTGCACCAATAGCAGCTCTAAGCTGGGCAATTTACCTTGGCAGCTCAGCTAAGCAGGAAGGCAGCTACTTTTTCATTGTTCTTAGAAGGTTTCCTGGTCTCATTCCTTAGCACTTTAAAAAGATTCCTCAAATCTCCTGTGTTGACACATGCGACTTCTGAGATGTGCCTGATCTGTGCAACGTTACACCGTAATCAATGTACAAATATCATGCCACTGATTCCAATAAATACCCTTCCATCACTTCTAGGGGCTTTTTATGTTTTGTTCTTTTCTCCTTGGTTCACAGTTTTTAAAGTTGCCTTTAACGTCCCAACCCATATTGCTCAGCAATGCTTCTGCTTAGCAGAGGTTTATTGCTAAGTATTTTTAGCAAGTGCCTATCATTAAACAGGTGTTAAGATAGACTTGTTGGAATTAGCTACTGGATAAATACTGAGACAACATTATTAAATCCATAAGAAACTGCCCTTCAGTGCCTTACATGAACAACATCAATAAACCCCAAGCACATTCTGTTAACTCAGAAGTCATATACAATCCTCAGTTATCTACATTTCATCAATTCATGGCCACAGATCACATTCAAGGCAAAAAAACTAGGAAAGCATAAAAATGCAATACAGCACAAGAACTCCTAAAAAAACAGCTTGAGCAGTCACTTGATGTATAATATAAACCAACATACAAGGCTTGAGGTGGGAATGAAAGGTGAGGGAAGGTTATTGAGTTATTATAGGCAAACAGCTTGAGCTGTGCAACCTGGAATCCAAACAGCAGCATCCCCCTGCCTGCAAGAACCCAGAAATGTCTAGAAGACACTCCATAAAGGATAGGAATCCATGTACCACTCTGGTTTTGCAAAATTTCACTGAGTATTTCAAACAGTCAGCTTCCTCTAATAAAAGAATTATATCCAGGACAGCCTGAGAAAATTAATCCATCCCCTGGCTGCTAATGCCCTTTCCACAACCAGTCCTTACAACTCTTACTGTACAGATGACGAAACAAGTGAGATCTTTTCTGGTTTCATATGCAGACAGGCTTAGAACATACTGTGAACCTAATAAAGCCAACTAAAAACAGATTCAAAAAGGGGAAATGTCTTCCAAACACTTGACTGCAACCCCCTTACAGCCTTCTCCCTGAACTCACACCAGTTGTTATTGCTGGGTCTAAGAAGGTCAAGGTTTAGATATCCCAGCAGGTACCAACATTGATTTAGGCACTTCTGTTTCTGACAGGAAGCAGAAACCAAACCATCCAGGGACCTCTAAAAAGTTAGAGACTTCCTAGGTTATGCACCACCAAAACGTGGTATTTGGGAGTCACAGTGATGGGCTTAGGTACTTAATGACTTTTACATGACTGACTCTTCACTTATTTAAAGCTAAACTAATGAGAAAATATCAAATAAGTTAGCTCAGGCTTAATCTTCAGGTATTTGCACAAGGAAATCTTTAAGGAGCATCATCAACAACTGTGAGACTTGTGTCTCATGCTGAACATCAGTCTGACAGAGCACGCTTTGAAGTCAGTAAAAAACCCTGTGTCTTTGAAGGATCAAGAATTTTGCTTACTTGTGGCTGCCTGAGTTTTCTACTTGGTTTCTCATCTCTTTCCTCTACTGTGAACAACACAGAAGAAAGAAAAACATTAAACTTGCCTCATAGGTTCAGTTTCTCAGACCTGTGATTTATACTGGAGATGATGGATAGGAACCAAAAAGCAAACACAGAATGAAGTAAACATCCAGAATGCATATGCTATGAGAAGAGGGGAGCTCTTCCCTTGCTGGATGCTGCCATTTACTGTAGTTTTAAATTAACAGCCTGTTATTTAAGTAATTCAAAGCTACAAGTTGATCCCTTCCATTATTTTTCTCCAAGGATTTAAAATATTGGAAGAAAGCTATTCCACAGTTTCTGAAGTTACAGAGAAAAGCTGTACCTACTAGCAGAGGAGAGAGGGTGGTTTCATTGCCAGGCTATGTCAGTACAATAGCAGTTAATTTCATTTAAAACATCTTTCTCACCTTTCTGTTTCCACTGTACTCCTGTCCTTGCAGCACCAAAAAATTAGAGCAGTGACTGAAATGCAAGGCTCCTTCTGCCATGGCAACACACTCCAGCTGACCTCAGAAGATGAACGATGAGAAACAGTAAATACTGGGTCACCCCCCAGAGAAGAGGCCATCATATGAACTAAGGAGAAACCTGAGGTAGCTGCCAACATGGTAAAGAAAACCATTTTATGTTCTCAGATAGGCAGCCAGGCTGAACTGAGCAGATCTGGTGTGTGCTCTGGTGTTATAATTCACTATGGCCCACCAGTACCAGCACCTGATAGAAGCAAGTTCTAAGCCCTTGGGATGCTCTGGGCTGGAGCACTTGTCCTGTCTGGGTTTGTTCTCTGGGACAAGAGGTGACTTCAGCCTCCCAGTACCTCCCAGCAGCCCCAGTTCAGAGCAAAGGGGGAAAACACCTGCAGGAACAGCAGTAGGAAGGGGCATGAAAATGTGGTGGGCTGAACCTAAGCCTGGGGAGAGGGGAGGGGAAGTATTTCTCTAAGGGATAAATTGCTTGGCTTTTTTTCCTCAATATATGGATCACTAATTAAATTTGTGTTAGTTGCCAATAAATTCAGGACAATTCCCTAAGTCAAGCCAGCTTTGCCCCAACAAATATGCTATTGGATGAGCTACATGCTTATCCTTATATTAAATTCAGATTAATTTTGCAAGAACCACTCCTGCATGAAAACAATTTCTCTTGATGCCAAGGTGCATTTCCACCTGAGCTAAGAAAAAAAAGGGTGTAATAGAAACCACAGCTTAGAGGTCTGAGGGTACCAACAAATTCTCTCATGCCAGTAAAATGACAAGAACTGATTCTTATAAACTATTACCAAGCTCACACTTACAAGAAATGAAACAATGCTCTACTCAGCACTGTCAAACGTAAGGTGACAGCCAGAATAAAGGCTTTCAGTGATTCTGCCCTACTGCGCCCATTTCGGACAGCAAGCAAGACAAGTCTCATGTTTCATCTTATTCTGATGGGTTTTGAGAATTTCAGCTTCTGGCTTTTAGTGACAAAATTTGGGTTTCAGGTGGACCCCCACCTGCCTGATGCACAAATGATTCTGATAATTTGTGGCAGGACCTAGGCTTGGCAGTCCTGTGACTGCTGAGACATGATGAGCAGAGCAGGGTCCAGCTCACACACAGTCTCTCAAGTTGGACCTTTATCCCTGGGAAAGGATTCCACAGCCTGTCTGGGAACCTGTCCATGTTTAGCTGCCCTTGCATGAGAGGCCATCACTGGGCAGCTCTGGCAGGACTTTTGTCTTCTCAGCACCAAATGGCCGTTCCTGTTCAGGATGTATTGATAACGCAGAACTCCCACTCGAACCACTTCTGAAAAATGGGATATCTTCCAGGATGACTGACAAAACCCAGTCAAATCAATCCTTATGGGTATCACATTTAGACACACTCTGCATATCCTAAAAAAATGCCAAATCCATGACATCTAATTGCAAAATAATGATCTTTCCAGTTTAGATCAGACCAATGTGGCTGCTGTGCTGTACAGTGTGTACCTGGGGGCAGGTACAGGCACACAGAGGAGCGCAACGAGAGGCAAAGCGAGCGGCCACGCACACTCTGCTCCTCTGACACTTTGCAATCAGGAATTAATTATAATTAATTAATTAAATAGAATTTTAAAAAGAATTAATTAATTAATTAGAAGTATCCATGCATGTTTATTAGCTGTTCTCCAGTTTATGGTTATTGACATGCTCTCCTTCAATAAGTAAACTGCAACTCTTAGGGCTTCTGAATTCAATTAAAAAGAAGAAAGAAAGAAGAAATATTTTCTAGAGAACTATCAGACATGTTGTTCAACCAACATTCTTTAATCATTGTCTTTGTTTAAAAACAGTGCTATAAAATCATTATTAACACAAGTACTGGTGAGCTACATTCCATTAGTCCATAAAACTTGATAAACTATCAATAGTTCAACTGCCATCAGCATTTTTGACTGCTTTATGATACAGATAAATTGAGTAGGCTGAGCTTTAATTCCAGTTTTATAATAATGTCCCTGGTAAACTTGATCTGGCTTTCAAATCACTGCAGCAATGCAGCTGAAAAAAAATTAAAACATATTTTACTGTGAAAGAGCATAAACAAATCATTTTCATTACAAGCTACTAGCATTCATGTTATTTTTTCTGTAGGTACTCTTTCTGTATCTTTAAATATTTCACTGATGATCTGCCTGCCAGAATCCACAAGTGAGTAAAAAGTTAGGTCAGAAATCACTGTCTGTGGACTTGCATAACTGACAGTCTAAGGACTGCCTGCATGCTAAGGACAAATCCGTCTTTGTGTACTTTTTATGGGGGGAGCTCTAAGCATCTTTCCTTTCTCTGGTTCTGAAAATTAATACCATTAAATATTCCCCTGAGAAAGTGCCATCCATTTCCCAGGGGACAAATGTTGGGGAAGGGGAAAGAGGTGGAATAATTCAGGAGACAATAAACTAAGCTGAGCAATGGCAGGTTGATTTACATACAAAATCCCTAAGTCTTGTCAGCCAATATAAGCTCCAACTCAAATAAAAGCCTAATGTAGTAGCCGTGGGAAAGAGATCTTCACAATGAGCAGAACAGTCATGAAAAAATGTCTAAAGGGGTTTATTAAAAACACATTGAAGAGAATCACCTTCCTAACAATGAGCAGCAAACCCAGGAGCTGAAGAAGTGAGAGAGAATTTGTTCATACGGTCAGTGTAACAGCAGCACTCAAGGATTCCACACTGCTGAACAAGCAAACGCAGGGCAGAAAGACTCAGAGCCCCAAATTCAGGGGCCAAAGAGAAAACAGAAGGGCAAATGGAAGGAGCTATTACCCTTCTTTTAGTGCTGGAGAACTGAGGCACGGAGCATGAGTGCAGTCCAGGGGTAATGCTTTGACACCACTATAAGCCATTAGAAATTAATAATTGAAGACATTCCAGTGAATACATCAGCAGGACAAATGTACTCATCATTTGCATTTTCAGACGATCTAAACTGCACCTATATTGATGCAATATTGCTTCCAATGCTTTCTATTTGTGCAGCTAGATCTTTTATTAAAACACATAAAAATAATCAAAACAATAAACCAAAAAAGCACATTCTTCTTTCTTTGATTTTAATTAAGAAACTGCAGAGAACATCTCCCTTCAAAAATACCACTCTTACTGGTACATGGGTGGTGACAGAAGGCTAATTTAAGTAAAAACAATAATGTGAGACAACTATGTAAATGCAATGCTCATAAAATGCCTCTTCTTTATCATTTAAGTAAGAACTGAGTCTCACTAAAAAACCACATTTTTCTCTGCAGAAAAACAAAGGTTTATCAGAAGATCAGAAGCATATGCTTTTTTCTTTTCATCACTACTTCCAGCACAGTATTATTAAAGACTTCATAAATTCAGATTAGAAATTAGAAATTGAGTAGTTCACTAAAGGTACTTAAGGTCAATTATTAATAATAACCTAAACCACTCAATTATTACTGACATTAAAACGTAAGAAATAATTTCAAAGTACACCACCAAGTTGTCTTGAAAGAAACAATGATATTACAAGTTTCTTCCCTTTTTCAAACTTCTGTTGTTTGGCAGAGCAGACTAGAAACACATATCATCATTCCAATCCTCCAGGAAGCCTTTTACTCTAAGGATTTAAAATATTAATCCATGACTAAATGAAGTGCATAAAAAGCCAGTCTCCTGTATCATTCCAAAGGGGAAACCACAGGAGTTAATTCAGGTGTCTATTAGCATTCATTTTAAATCACGTAGCTCCACTGAGGACAATGCAACCATGGCACTGTAACAGCAGTCACACAGCAGGCAGCTCTCCAGGCCGAGCAGCACCCAACTCTGTTAGCACAATGAGCAGAGAGGAGTACCTTAATAAAACACTCAGCTGGGAGCAGCGGTGCCAAGTGACCGAGCCCGAGGATTGTGTCCTGTGTGTGGCTGGAGGCGAGGTCCCGTTCCACATTACAAACTGAGACATACAGGGACACCTTCCTTCTGCTTTACCTTACTCATGGCTTGCAAAACCCACCACGCCCCCAGGTTCTGTCAAACCCTGCTTACCAAAACCTCAGAGAATCCCAGTGTGCATAAAATATTCCACTCCCGGGAGAGATTCTGCACATGCTTTAACAGCACGTCTCAGTGCCAGCTTGTCTAAAGCTCTGCTGACTTGCATGGCCCCGCTGCCTCTGCCCTTAGCTCTCAGTGTTTTAGAAAGGCAATTGTTCTTCCAGGCTGGTTGTGAGTCAGCAAAAATATGCCTAATAGAAAACCCAGATGACTATTTCCTAACAGATCCAAGCATGGTATCAGTGACACCTTCTGGACTTCTTCCTTGACCGAAGTCCAACTCTTTAGATCAACTGTCATTTCTTTCCTCTAGAAATCTTAAAGGTGTCCAGTTCATTTTGTATCTGCCTTTCTTTGCAAACATTGTAAAAAGACAATTTCCATCACAAAGTCTTATGAAAGTATTGTCAGTAGCTCATTAGAACACAGAATACCAGTTTTCTTCGGGTTAGTTCTCATACTTTGTTTATCAACAGGAATTTTTAGAACATGTCTAACATTTTAGAGGGAGAACCACACAGTTGGCGTCTCTAAGAAAATACTAAAAATAAAACCTACTAAAACCTGTTTTCTAAGACAGCAGTGTCACATCAGTGCTACAAAATAACTTTCACCATGATATCATTCCTAGAAGAAAAGGAAATCTCAACACACTGCTGGACTGTTTTTCTACTACGTAATTGCAGACCATAGCTTCCATCTCTTTCTATTACAATTTTCCACATCCAACAACCTATTGTCTGTGGGTGCAGGAACTTCTAATGCCCTGAACTAATGCCCTGAAAATCTAGAAAATAAATTTGAATAAGCTGTTATTGACATTTGGGTGAAAGAATGATGTGTGTTTAACCAGTGTTTCTCCTTCCTCCTTGTCCCTCCCACTCTCCTGGCAACTCTTCATTTTCAGGGTGCTAAAATGGAACAAAGATTAGTTGCAAGTAATTTGGTTTCCTGTTTCTTCACAGAATTATCTAACTGCAATGACTACTCTTAATAAGCAATTAAAACTTAAATTGTGTACTCTAAGGACACAGTCACATTAAAATAGAATAGAAAATAATACCTGGTTGCGAATCCTTTGTTTAGTGCAGCTAATCATCCTGCAGAGCTGGGAAAAGAAGGGCCTGCATATTCTCCTGCAATGAGAAAATAAGTTCAAGAGCAAAGAGAGCTGAGTACTCTGAGTTCTTGCTGGCCACAAGTTCTTGCTCATTTCAACAGAATATTGGTCTGAGAGCAAGAGAATCAACTGTGAGTAATACTACCTCACCCTGTGCTACGCTGTCAAACTGCAGACAAACGAGAGCCAACCTGCACATCCCTGTGGCCCTCACACAAGAGAAGGTCTGACTGTGAGTCTGATCTAACTCTGCCTAGACAGTAAAAGACTTAGGGGATTTTTGCTGCTGTCCGAGCAAGACGTCCATTTCTGGATGCCCGTGCTATTGAGAAGATGGTGTCTTGAGGGATGTGTTGAAGATCTCTCATTGCAATCCTAGAAGACAAATTCCCTGAGACATTCTTTTCATGCATTCCATGGGCCTGGACGCACAAATGACTGGCAGATGCTCCATGTAAAAATTACCTCTCACGTGGGAGGAAGAATTCCACAAGTGTAGATTAAAAATATTTCATAAGAATATAAGAAAGTCATTGTACAAGAACAGGGAGATATTTATTCTAATTTACTTTCTCACAGGACCAGATGCTACAGGCGCAAAAATAATCTTCGTGCTGGCATTTGGTATCTCTGCAAACATAATCCATTCCCTTGTGCTTGAGCTATAATCATCTTCATTACATAATCACAACTCTTTTTCCCAAAGAACTTCAGCCTCAGTTACGGCTCAAAGTGAATCCTGGTCAATTAAGCACCCAGCAGGTATTGTTTTCTTTAATTCTCATTGTTCCTTATAATGCACACTAACATGTCAAAGTATTTATTGCATGCTATGCAACCCTCAGTTTAAAAACAGATGTATCCTGGATAAACTCTTGCACATCTCTCATCCTGAGGCTCTGGTTATGTCAGGAAGATGAAGTAAAAAACAATAAAATACCCATGTGAGATGTTTTTCCTGAGAATCTGGAAGATTTTCTTTGATATTTTTTTGGCTTAATTTTAGTTTGCTCCTTGCCAGCTGGAGGAGAGAAAGCCTGACCTCTGGTGCCAGAGCCCCTGGCCCTCTTACAGTGCCCCCGTTGCTTTCTATGCACACACCGCGTTCCAACCAGCCCGTCTTGCTTTGAACCTGCCCTTGTCTCTGTGACCCCCATGCTCAGGGAGGCTCCCCTGGCCTCACAGGGGAGCAGCAGTCCCAGCGCTGTGAAAGGGAGTTTATATCCCTTTGTGTGTGTGAAAGACACACCTGTCTTCTGCGAGGAGAGCAGATGGAGATCAACACCAGGCAGTAAGGATTGCTGTACCACATACACCTCTCCTGACCACTAAAGTGCCATCTCTCTCAGTGCACAGGCAGAACATCACTTCAACCCCTTCCTCCTCCTCCCAGCCACTTCACTGAAGTTCACTCTCACACAGCTCAAGGATTACCAAGTTTAGTTCTAAACAAACAAAACCTGCTGCTGGTGAGCATCACGAATTGGAGACTGAAAGGAGAATTTTAAAGCCAGTAATTTCCCAACAGAGATTCTGTTTCATCACATTTGCAGGCTCTGAAATAAATCCAGTATTCCCAGAAAACATAGCTGACACCTTCCCAGGTCTGGCTTTGGGCCCCTGCAATGATGCACTTGGATCTAGGAAAGGAATGTTTAAAAGACAATTCCACAGGATTGTGTCACAGTGCTGCCTTCTCCCCTGGCAATCTCCATTATCCCATCAAGTTGTGCAGGTAACTCCTGCAACAGCTCTGTACTTTATGTGAAAGCAGCTCCTTCTAGGAACATATAATGATGTTCTATAAGCAAACACCAGGGTGAATTAAAACAACAAAAAAAACCCAATTCATTTAATTTCCACTGCCCTTATGCATTTCACAAGACTCTTTGTGATGTGGTCTCTGTAAGCTCAAGGTAAGAAAAATCCCAATTCTTCCTGAATCTAAGAAATAATAAATGGTTCATGAGATTTATGGTAATATCTTTTATAAAAAGTACAAATTACATAGTATTGGTAATTACAGGAGGCTTTACCGTACAAAGTTACAGTATTTTGCTAGTCACCTACAGTACCCAAAGCACAGAAACAGCTAAAAGGCTACTTCTGTAGCCTTTTATGCACTTCTGTGCATTTGTCTTGAAAAGATGTTCTTCTTCAGTAAGATGTGTCTTTCATTTACTGTCACTGTGTCCTATAACTCCATTTTGTTTTCCTCCTCCTTTAAAAAAGAACAGACGAATTAAGAAACGTCTGCTGTTCACATGAAGATTGATTCCTGCCTAAATTTGGTTTTTGGTTCATGACTCTGAGATAACCGAGATCTTTATTTTCCCAGTCTTATGCCTTGAGATATTTTGTTCAAACTTAGAACAAGCAAAGAAACAGGGAACCAGTTTCAGAGGGATTCTTGTATGGCAAGTGAGACCAGTTTACTGTTTCAGAGTACAAATCACAGTCATATTCATAGTCCAGACTAGTCTGTGAGACCTCCAGTAAGAGAGACGAAAAAGAAAATGCACCCATCTCCAAATCCCGCTGCCTTTAATTCCACCTTCCCTCACAGCTGCTGCTGGCAGCTATGCTGTACATACTTGGGCTAAGGTGACTTTCCACTCCTGGGAACTGATGGAGGTGGACATGGAGTGCTGGGGTCCCTCTCCAGCCAGCAGCCACAGACCCCTGCAGGGAGAGCTTCAAACCTCCTGCTCCGACTCCCTTTGTGCTCTCGAAGATGTCCTGAATTACCCAACAGAAATGCCCATTTCCCCTGTTAACAGGAGGGGAATTCTAATCAACAGCCTATAGCTTGCACTGTAACTTTCACAGGGTTCACGTTATTATGCCACAGCTAACGTCCAGAGTGAGGCCATGAAAGAAAAAGGGCTTTGGGATTTGTTGTGTTCCACCCTGACTGCACTAGGTCTAGAATCAGAGAAATGGCATGGCACATCAGGAGCAACGGGAGACAGCTAAGAAAGAAGCTTTCAAGATGGGCTGGGACCATGCTATTTTCAAGAATATCACAACACACAATTCGATTTCAAACACATTAAACTTGTGGCATAGAAGAAAATTAACTGTCAGGAAAGATAACAGAGCAATACCTGTAAATAAACAAAAAAGAAGGGGGTGTTGAGGCCAGGAAATGTGTAGTGCAGACCAAGAAGAAAAAACTGCCTTTAGGACAATTTGTTTAGACTAAAGAGAATAAAAACAAACCCAAAAAGATGAAAGAGAAAAATGAAGTTTAGTGAGAGAAAACACAACCATCTAGAAGAGAAAAGGTTCAGCAGAGTCAGGCAGCTATTTGGTGAGATCTTACACTTCCTGTGGATCAAAGGGCAGACTTCAGACAAGAGAGCTTCTAAGGCAGATTGCAGAGCAGAACAGCACACATGCCAGAGAATGGAGAACACAGTTGCACAGCACAGAGAGTGAAAAGGAACACCTCAAAATGAGGGCTCAAACAAGCACAGGGAGTTCTGGACACAGCAGGATAGTGCAAAGAGCTGGGAAGCTCTTGCTAGTGCTGATCTTGCTAGATGGTGTCAATTTAATCTTAAGAAAACATGAGACAATCATGAGCTCTGGGGTAAGACTTTTAATTTGCCCATTCTCTTTAAGAAGCAAGAGATTTCATGTACTCAGATCTCACTCTACTTGTCAAAATGCAAACTGGGGTAGTAATGTCTCAAATATAAACACAGAGGTTGTCCCCTCCTGCTCCTGAGTCCCTCATTTTTGTCAGCTATATTTGTTGGTTTAGTACAACTTACTCTCTCCACAGTTAAATTTAAATTTTAAAAATAATTTGCAAATTTAAAACTTCAAAAAATGCAAATGCACATCACGAAATGCATTTTCAGCTAGAATAATCAGTCATCAAAGGGCAAGCAGATAAATTCCACCTCTAAGGTCCCTTTCTACTACGAGTGTGTATTTGTTGCTAAGAACTGGGCCAAGTCAGTACAATGGTAACTTGAAAAGTCATGTTCCACATATAATTCCTCCTTACCTCTTGCCATGTTTTAATTTAAACATTATAATTGGAAGTGTGACTTTTTTATAGCTCTAATTTGTACTCTAAATCTTTCATTTTTCCTACTAGCTCATGTTCAAATTCAGTACTACTCCATAACAGCACTTTTCAAATTTGTTTTTTTTTTTACTTTTTAGAGTGATTAGTTATTATGAGGTTATTTATTATCATGGAATCTTTAAAATCTTCTTTAGAATCACATTACACCAACTACCACTGTTATTAGGCCTTTACAGCAGTGCTTAAACAAGCACCAATGCCTCCTTCATCAGCATTCAGTTTTAATGAAGACTTCCAACTTGTTTTTGTAAAATAACATGGTATAGCAATTTATAAGATTACAGAAGAAAATTGTGTACATTTTTCTTCTCTTCAAGACATTTGCAGCCTTCTGCACTAAAATGGATTAAAGCTCAATAAACTAACAACTGAAGACTTCAAACTGCAGGACATACATCTATTTTTGCATTATTATTGAGTAAATGATTTTTAAGTACAATCCAGTAGAAGCATACTATAGGTGCAATTTAGACTGGCAATAACTTATAATTGCCAGCATGATCTTACACTGCTTTTTCTAGACAAAATATTCAAGTATAGAAACCCACGTTTAGATAAAAATGTACTGAGAAGGAAAACTGCAGATCATTAAACCAAGGTAATTTAGGAGTTTTTGTAAAATGTCCTTGGAAGCGTGGTACTCTTCTGTTCTTGAGCTGCAGAGAGCAAGAGGCAATGGGGATTGGCTGTAGGAGGGCAGTGCCACCCTGCTTTGTGTGCAGTCTGAGTTGGTGCCTTGTGGCCTTCAGGATGACCAAAGACCCACTTTAAAGACCTTGTAGTAGTAAAGTAGTGAAGTACCCTCTGGTACCCAGAGTAGGAGCCAGCCTTGTCCAAACACTGAACAGCCTAAGTGGAAAACGTATGAGCAGCAAACAAAGTACATGGAGCGAATTGTCCCATGTCACATGCCACATCTCTCCCAAACCCAAGCATAAACAAGGACCTTTTTGCTATTTTGTTCCCATTTCTGTGACTCCTATTCTGTGTTTCACTAAGGAAGTGTGGATTTGCCTTCCCCTGAAGTCACTGGAAAGTCCACCAATACACACCATGTTCTTCATGCCTAAGTGTCTTCAGCACTCTGTCTGGTGTGAACTCCATGGTTACAGACCGACCCCTGTTGAATCATCATTAAATGAAAAAAATAAAAATATCCCTGGTGTTATAAACTAAGCAAATTGATCTACTGTAAATGTGACAGTTTTTTCTTCCAAATCATATATTTTCTGATCTCTTATTATTTTTTGGTGATTCAATTTAAAACATGTGACTTACAGTTTATTGGAAGAAACTGTTCTATCCATAAATTATACAGCCAAGGCCATGAGGAAGGAGTCCCTTTGTCCATCACAGTCTCTTTACAGCTAAATTTCCAGAGGGCAAATCTCACTATACAACATTATTTGTTCTGAAAATAAGTGAAATAAGATCCTTACAGCTTTGTTACAGAATAAAAGAAACCAAAGTGTTACATGAGTTTCTTGTCCCCCCGCTTTGGCAAAATTATTGATGTCCCTTGCCCATTTTCCTTTGCTCAGCTCAAACATGAAGAACTGGATGCCTCCTCGCAGGAAATACACTTGCACAATTCCTGACAAGACATTTGCTCTGGGCTGTGCTCTGCAAAAGTGCTGCCGTCTTTGTCAGCTGTTCAAGGACTGTCTGTTGTCTCTCAGAGGCTCCTTCATCCTCTTGTCTCTGATTCCAAAATTTTGAAAAATCTTTCTTAATTTCCGTGACCACAGCTGTTATCAGTAAGGGCAGTTACTTCTGATTTATCTGTCCTTTTTTTCTCAGCAGTTCTATCTAACATAAGCTGTTACCCCAGAAGCTTACCATGTGTCTGAGGGATTTGCAGAGAAGATACAACCTTTCCTATTTTTAATTACTTCAGAACTAAGAACTTCAAAGTTCTTTTCAAGGTAACTAAACTAATCTTACCCTGAAACAGCCTAGATAATGTTCAAGATATTGCATACAGACATAATTTTAAAAGTAATTAAAAGTAAAATAACAGCTTTGTTTCTTTTGAACAGTAACATCACCAGCCTGCCACAGAACTCCTGTGCCACCTGTATTAGGAATTGCTAATACGAGTGTTCAGTGAAATATGTGGTACTCAGTCAGGACAACGCATGCTATGATCAGGCAGCTTCACAGGAAGAACAGCACTGCTTCAAACAGAGCAATTGTTCAGGTGGTGAAGAATTTTATGTGTCTAGTTCATAACTCTGAAGCTAAAATTGCATATGGCTTTGCATTATTAGACCAAAAGGGAATAATATGAAAGTGCAATCCAGGATATACAACAGTAGAGCAAATGTACAATGTGAAACTAACAGCTATAGCTTGCAGCAAGTTAAAACCAGAAGCATCTGTCAAAAGCCATATAATGTCGGATTCAGATGGCAAGAGAGGAAATAAATCAACAGAATGCTAAAAAGAAAATTAAGCAAAGAAGCTTCTGAAAGATCTCTGCAAGAGACCATTTACAAAGCATGAGTCAGATGAAAGTTGTTGGAAGTAGAAATAACTGTAATAGAAGCAAAAACATCCAGCTTTTTCCTCCTTTGGATTTCAATTTATACAGCCCTCCATAACTGGCTTTATTTTAATTTAGTGGTAATGGAAAAGCAGATGATTAACCTAAGAAGAGCACAAAAACCTTTGTTTAAAAAAAAAAAAAAAAGTTCTACAAGTTATCCTTGTAGCATAATTTGTTTTCAGCTGCAAAAACTATGCACAAAAGGTCAGCTGAACATAGCAAGAAGCACAGGGAAGTACTGGAAAAACAGCTGCTGGAGGAGTACTTCTTCTAGGATGCTCCTTAGGTGGAGGTTGAAAACTCAAAGGGGAGATGCAACAATAAACAGGTAACACAGAATAAAGCAGCAATTTTAAGTGCTCTCTGCAGAAGAGGAGTAATGCTCTGCCAGCAGGACAAAGACAGAAAGGCTGTAAGGGGCAATTTCTCTAATGCCATGAGGGAATGATCATAATCTCATCTACAAAGCCTTTTGAAAAGTCAGTTCTGAAGAGAGAAAGATTTAATGGAGCACATCAGTGTCAGTTTGAAGCCGTGACCCAGCAGAACATTTCCTCTAACAATGATACTGCTTCACCCAGAGAATGTTCTTTAAGAAAACTCATTCTTCTTAGCCCAAAGAAAGAGAAGTCCCCTTTCAGTTGTATCCCCATATTTGCATTTTTGTAGCAGCAGCATACTGCATGCTTATGTTCTATTTAGCACTCCCATGATCCTACTTCTCTAATACTGTTTCTTAGTCAGCATTCGCATGTTTTATGTTTTCATTGTTGGCTTTTACAAAGTGAGAACCTCTTTGTATTCATCTTGATTACATTTTACTCTGTTAACATCTGCCTCTCTGTTAACTGCTGTACTTCCTACAGCCTTTTATGTCCAACTTCACACATGTTAGCAAGCCCTGCTAGATTTGTTTTTGTCAACAAATATGATTGCTGCAGTATTCATCATTCCTCCTTTTGCTTTCTTTTCTCCAGACAGTTTTCTTGCTGAGCTTTTTAATGCACACATTGCTTCAAAACCCTGTGAAAGTAATGTAACCCACTGAATTTTAATCTATTAAATGTCCTATTTTCACTAATTTCTACGTGAAAACATTCAGATAAGCAGGGGTGAACAAAACCAGATTTCACTGAGTGAGCTCCATCACAATCAGAGTATACTCCAACAATGAGGCAGGTAAATGCTACACAGTATGACCTGAAATGTATTTTACCTGAAACCTATTTTATCAGTAATTTGAGGTCTCTTTTTTTACCCCACCTTGAAAAAATGAGAGCTTATTTACTACTTATTTTACAAGCTGCACACAGCTGTAACGGCAGAGTGTCAAACTGGTCCATTAGGCACATGGCCTCTTCCATTCCTCTGTACTTCCTGATGTTCTCTCTCAACATAGAAATTGACTGTCAACAATTCTGAACTCCTTTTGCTAGCTCTTTATGAGTTTTGCTGTTTTGTACTGCTGCCGTTACACATTAAAACTACAAAAGGAAGCAACAAAGTCATACCTCCCTAAAGCAAGTCACTTACAAGCCAGGCTCACTGGGGGGTTTAGCCAGTGCTTTGGAAAAGGTAGTTATTTAAGGGAAGTCCATTTTGCAAACTCTCTGCAAACATTGTCTTCATGTAAGTAACTAAAAAAAAATTTAAAAGCAAAAGGTACTACAAAGATTGTCACATCAGTCTGTGGGCTTCTGAAGGAAAGTTGCATCTTTATGGAGGAAAGGGAATTATTAGAATGAAAGAAAGAATAATATTTTACTTTTACTATATCACCCTTTGGTATCTAAAAAAAAAATATTATGGACAAGAGAAACAAAAGGTTTAGGAAAAGGAACCTATTAAAGACTGAGTTTAAGCTCCAGAAATTTGTATTGTCTTCTATTGTTGGTGAAGGTCTGTAGTGATGCAGGTGAAAAGGAGAGCAGCTTTATTGTAAAAACCCAGACTTGTTAAGCAGTTAGCCCATTATCAGTCACATACTTGAAATCATAACAAACATAATTCAGCCCACCACACACCACAATGGGAACACGCAATGGTTACAGGACTTGTTTTCCTACCCAAAATTCAGCTGAGTCTCTTTCCCACACTCCTCTACTTAGCTGAAGGAACAGGCCCGAGCCATGATTTTACAAAGCCTTCCTTTTGTGAAGTTTTACTTACCCGTAACATTTTATCTCCTTAATGAATTGTGTTTTCCTCTTTTATCTAGAGAAGCATGGGAAGGGCCCAAGTGAGAGCTGGCTGGGCCAGAATCCACAGAAGTGCAGCCTGGGCTGTACGAAGCACTGGGCTGAAAACACCTCGACCCACTGCAGAAAGGAGCACTGCAATATTCTTTGAGCCATATTCTGCTGTCTGGGAAATTAATAACATATTGATCAGAAGAGCAGAGGCTGTTCTTTACTCCTGCTGCACACTGCCCAAGAGAATTCATTCCTGGTACTCAACAATGTCAAGCAGCCTCCCCGACCAACCACACCAAAACTATGGGCTAGAATGTGCAGATTCATTATCTTCACTTTCACTGTCTGGATAGGTATATATTTAACACAGTTTGCACTATTTCCTTACAATGAATCATACCTAGTGTTCCTTTCACAAATCAATTCTTTCAAACCTTAGGAAAACTTTAAAAGTGCAAATTTAGATGTCATACTCCCCTCCCCTCCCTCCCCTCCCCTTTGGTTCCCTTTGGTTCTCTTAATTTCTCTAGTAGTTAGCTTTCCAAAGACTTGAATCTGACTAGGATACTGAATTCTATTATAAAAGCAATTTAAAATTTAAAAATCTCAATGCCTTTTCAATCAAACAGCTTTACACCCTTTAGCAAAGGGGTTTAACATTAGACATGTGGAGCCCAAGTGTTGATGTTGACATATGGCTCAAAAATACAATGCATACCACACATTTTGAAAGTTGGGTTTGGGGGAAAAACTCAAGAAAACAGAGCTCATAGGAAAAAAATGCTGAAATTCTTTTGTTCAGATCAGATTATATGTAATGTTGGACAATTTTACAGCATTTCTGGCATTTCAGGAATTGAAAATCTTGTCATACTAACTCTTCTTCTGATATCAGTCTACCTAGATCAGAAGAAAATTGTCTCTTTGCTTGCCACTTACATAACCAAAGGAGGGAGGTGAGGCCGGGGCACAGGGTGCCCTGAGCAGCTGTGGTGGCCCCTGGGTCCCTGGAAGTGTCCAAGGCCCCTGGATCCCTGGAAGTGTCCAAGGCCAGGCTGGACGGGGCTTGGAGCAGCCTAGGACAGTGGAAAATGTCCCTGCTCAGGGCAAAGAGGTGGGACAAGATGATCTTGAAAGTCCCTTGCAAGCCAAGCCACCCAGGGGCTCTGCAGGCTCAGGAGCCTCTCTGGAGTGAGGGGTGCAGGGGATGGACCGGGCCAGACTGGCAGAGAGGCAGGACACTGAACAAGGAGCCCTTTAGCCAAGGCAGTGGCCACTGACTGCTACAGGCTCACATCAGCCCGATGGCTCCAGGCAACTGAGCACACCCAAGCTGAGCAGCTTTTCTGGAGCCCTACGCCTGTGTCTGCACATTGACCTGTCCAAGCTCCCGGCCGCTTCATCCTTCCTCCTGCAAGACTCGTAACAGACAAAATTCCTCATCAACTGCATCCGAACAGAACAGCAGAAACTCACAAAGTAGCAACAGGCTACAGTGGACAGGGTCTTGAGAGTCCAGTTAAGAGCAGTGGCACTTACGTGTGAATCACCACATCTAAACCTCTTGTAGTTTAGAAACCTCAGTATAAATGTTACAACACAATTCCAGTTCTAGCCACTGCTTTTCGGCTGATTTACTACTAAAGTCTCCTGCTACAGGTAAGAATACCAGAAAGTAGTGGCTCACTCAAAATCAGAGAGACTCTTGAGTCTATCTTACTGTTATTTGAATTCTCATAATTTATCTTTTTTTTTTTTTTTTGTCTTTTCAGACAAGAGTGCAAAATGTAGAAAAATAACTAGACTCAAGCAGCTCATGGGATTACTTACTAAGAAGCATGCCAAAAACATATCCTTGAAAGCACACACTTTCATGGTTGGGCTAGGGTGTTGACCAAATTGGAAAGTATTTAAAGTACAATGAAATTTCAAGACAATGTCTAGAGGTATACAGCTTTTACAGCTTCTCTGAGTTAACCTCTATTTAATTTGCACTGGGGTTTTCCCAGGGATATATTCTAACACAAAAGCAAGTCTGATTTATATTGCTTTGACTATAGCCTTTATCCATTTACTGATAAATTGAATTTCACACAGGTTTACACAAAAGCCACAAAATAGTATCAAGTGGAACAAGCCTTTGGATTTTTTCAAACTGTTATAACAACTACAAGTGTAACTGCCCTACAAAGAAACATTTACTTCAACAGTTAATGGAAGACTGAAATCAATATTTAGGGTAATTTTTTTTTTTATAAATCAGTAATAGCCTGCAACATCAATTACTTCTCGCTGGCACAAGCTTTCAGTGGGAATTGTAGCAGGTCTCACCGGGGCTGATTTCAGTCCTACACAGGTGTGTATGCTCAGAGCAGAGAAGGAGCAGAAAAGAACCTGTGCTCACAGAGTGACAGACAAGCCGTACCAGTAGGCAACCTGAAATAAAGCTGATGCCAACAGACTGCTTTACTAGAATTATCCTAACACCCTGTGCAGATTTGTATCAAAATCCTTAGCTTACAAAGAATTAAGCTGGATATACCTAATCCCATGCGTCCCCTTCCTTAAAATGCTATGAAACCACACTCCTCCACCCAGGAATCGCTCCCTCCTTGCTTGATAGCCCTCTCCTTCTCTCTCTGTTCCTCTGCAATTCAATGACAAAGAGGCAGAGCACAGCTGTCTTTTTCCAAATGTGGAATTAAGCAATGGCTACGTTACATGAGAAAGAAAAGATGCAAAAGTTATCTCAGCTTTCCATTGTTTGCAGTTCCTTAAAATAGCTTTTTCAGTTCTGAACACAGATAAGGAACATTTGAACATCGATGCCATTTGGCTGAGAGCAAGTGGCTATCACATATAAAATTTTATTTATTTATTTATATAATGCACTGCATAAGTAAGACAACAGTGATAAACTGCCCCCTGGCTATGCAGAGCAAAATTTGGTGAGGCCACGGAGGGCCTAAATGAGTATTTATTTGCATGGTAAGATTGCCTCAGTTGTACCGAGGGCCATCCACTGCTGGCATGAAGTCTTCTCAGACCTTTAAGCTCATTCCTCCCCATTTCTAAGCACTGAAAACAAAAACATATAGAATATATTATTTCTTTGACTTCTCTGAGACATGTAACGTGTACAGGTCTCACACATTTTTTTCAGGACAATGGGAATGACACTGCAAAGCAGGTGGAGCAAGAATTTCCCAGAGCAGGCAGGACACCTGGCCTGAAGCAGCTGCAGAGTATTAAGAGAGGCAGCACATGGGAGAGGATAGGAAGAGGCCATCCTGTGCAATTCAACTTCTGCTTTTCTGGAACTCTTTCTCTTCTGCCTGCCCAAATTACATCATACAATTTGTACTACATTTTAATGTAATCCTTAAAATTGGCTCTTGAGAACAGGGGGGGAAATGCTAACCGATAAGAAATAACTCATAAGAATTCCAGAGTCATATCATTTATTGGCAGAACAGGGATTTGAATCTGGAACTCCCACAATGTTAATAAATGCTACCACACAACCAACTCTGAATAAGTTTGACAAAGGCTTATCCCAATTTTTCCTGCTGGAGCTGTCCCACTGTGTAATTTGAATAATAATTAGAGCAGAATTTGAATGATAGTTTGCCAGGGGAGCTCCAAAATCACAGCTTCTGAGTTCACCTCTATCCTTACCAGCCAAGAAACATTTCGTCTCTAACAGCTGTATTCGTACACAATGCCTAATGTTTAATGAATCAGAGTTCCTGATAAAGCCAGTTAAACCTGAATTCATGACCAGATCTGACACACAGCCTTGATTTCTCCAGGGACTGAAATATCCAGTACAGCCTTTCTTGTGATCCCTAATACAATTTCCAAGAGTTAGATTAAATGAGGCAGAAGCTAGACACGTGACTGATTTAAAGTTTCCAGACTACATTCCAGCAAGACCTCACACAATTCTATTTTAACGAGCTAATTCATTTCCACTAAATAAATTATTATAAAAATACAGGGTTCTGAGGAGGAACTGTAAGAGTTTATTTTCAATAGGCAAATGAGTAGATTATTGAGCAAAGGAATCAATTTACTATAACAGACAACTCAGGGAACCCATCATCAGGTAAGGGGATGCTAGAAGTGGCTTAAAACCTGTTCTCTGCTGAAAAAAAGGGTAACTTTTAATAGAAATTGCTTTGTGAAAGTAGAGAGCAGACAGATTGAAAACCACTGTTGCTAGGGCCAATGCAAATGAACTTTGTTTTCCCTTCCAACACACACATTCCAACTTCCAGTTATTATCTCTCTGGATGTTTGGAGATGCTTATCAGATCTAAATACTCTAATTAAATGATATTATAATAATACCTTATTAATGTGTAATATACTGTTGTTAATGAATATATATGACATATAAAACATTTACATATACATATTTATGAAATCTAAACACCCCTGTATGTTTACAGCTGTTAATTAGAGCTAACTAAATACACAGGGCAATGCTCTTAAGTAGCCACAGAACAAAACAATTCCTGCTTGACGCAAGAGCAGTTGTGATAAAATGCTAAATCTGTCTCTTTTCCTAAAGCCCAAATATGGAAAAGGAAAAAGACTGAAATCAAAGCACAGCTATAAAAGCCTCTAGAGGAGAGAGCACAAGGCTGAAAAAGCCTCACAGCAGTGATTCAGTCTCTGCTTTCAAGACATCTTGATGCTGTTGAGCAGGACGGGAACAGACAACTCCAGATCAGAAGGCAAAGAAAATGAGCTCTCTCTTTATTTCAAATGTACCACTCTATAGATAGAGAACATCGAGAAGACTCATTTCATTGGTCTTAGAGTAAAAACACTTCACAGCATTGGTGTGCAGTGAATGACGCACAGTAGCAGAACATATCTATAAACAATGTGAACAACAAGATAGATTAGAGAATTATTTACATTCTTTCCCAACTGTTTCCCAGGCTCTTGCCTGGTTAGAAAACCTTTCTCTTTCTCTCTGACTGAGCTGAGAATACTCACAACATCTGGCTAGGAACCCCCAGATATTACTGAATTATTAAGGTCTAACACACTGCTTTAGGAGCACTGGAGCTGTCTTTCCCCGGCCACCACCACCGCTCTTTATGGAAGGACATGGTCGTGCTGGGCTGGCCTTTCTGAGAGAGAGAAGAGCTGGACCCTTTCACACAGGCCTTGGTGGCTCTGCACAGAAACACTGCAGTGCTGCAGCCTGTGAGATGCCCACAGGGCAGCGCTGGAAGGGCGCTGGAAGGGGCAGAGCTGGATGACTGAGCCATCTGGTGATGGCAGCACCACAAACAACGCAGGAGTGCCGGGGCTTGCTCCTGTCTGCCACTGAGGGGGCTCAGAGCACACACACTGGTAATTGTTGGACATCTGGTACCTGGCTGGCCTCAGTTTCACACGCTGGAGACACCTCTGTGCTACCCTGCCATCAGATCTGCAGCCAGTGAACATGGATTCTGCCTCTTGTACAACCCTGGCAGTAATTAGTTATGATACAGTTCAATATCACATCTTCTCTCCACACAGTTCCCTATCTCTGTTCATCTTACTGACTCTCCTCTATATTTTGTTTGCTTCTTTGAGGTGCTCTCTGGCATTTTTCTCTGATGGAAAAAAATAATTACCACATCTACCACAGTTTTTATGAGCAACTCTGCTTATTTAATCCTAACAGAGCTGTGGGGCTGCACGAAGTCTATCAGCTGTGGTCAACTTCTTCAAAGGCAAAAAAGCCTTTAGAAAATAAACCATCATTTGAATATATGCCCTGCCTTGTAATTAAAGATTTTCTGAATGTAGAAGAATAGCTAGGAGTCTGTGATCACAACTGTCTCAGAATGCCTATGGAACACTGCTGGGAGAGTTCTCGGATCTTGCATCTCTGAATGATTTCTTGTCAGGCTGGATATAAAAACTCCTGAGATGAATCCACGTGTCCATGAACACTTCTAATTCTTCTTCTTTCTCTCCTTCTAGTTCAGTGCTCAGACTACTTCCTTCAGTTTGTCCAAGACAGTAAAAATGAGCTAATCCAAAAACCTCTGTGAACTTGAACATTTCTTTCTGGATGGGCTCACAAAATTATCTTTCTAGTTCAGTCAAATGAAAGACAACATTGTCTGATAATGGTTGCCAGTGGTGTAGATTTTTCAGAAAAAAAGACACTGCCAAAGCAAAAATGAGATACTGAATTTGAAGACCAACCACATTTGTTTTATCAAACTATCCATCCTATATGGACTAAGAATAAAGCTGACTTGTAAGCATACCCTAATCATGTTATTTATTTTTGAGATCACAATCTGAATATTTGGACTGTTCCTCCTAGAAATCCCACCTTTTTTCCACCTTGATGTTTGTGTGCAGAAACAATAAGGGAAAATGAATAGATTTTGGGTAGCTAAATGATATGCACAGTTATTTTTCATTAAATGCCTTATTCTAGTCTTCAGTTTTCAGGAAAAAAACCCTTCAGAAACCCCTCCTTGATATGATTTTGAGATCTGAACCTGACCTATGGCTTAACACCCGACAGACAAGTAATACCAGCAGAGTAACATAGATACTAAGGTAAATATTTTATCTCAGGGTGATTATACTGGGAGCATCTTCTGGTATTTATTTTTTTTTTTTTTTTTTGCAAAAACTAGTCTGGAAATTGTAGTGACTTTCTTTATTCCATATTCACACAGTTGTCTGTTACATCTGTTGATTTGCTTTTTTGTGTGTATGTTGGGCTTTTCCCCCCTCATGGTTATTGCCCAATATTTTCCTCCATATATTTTATATAAATTCTAATAAATTGTTCTTTCTGCAGATCATTCATTAAAGTCTTTTTCTATTCTTATGTAATGTCTTAGAAGATAAATATCATTATTATCTTTCATCTGATAGATGGCATTTTGTCATTCGGTCTTAAATGATGCCTGTAGGATAAGTTGGTTCCTCTGCTTCCACACTTCTGACATTGTTAGATTGGATTGTGAAGTGTAGGTACATATATATAATAATTCACTGAGATGTTCTGCTCACTTGTCCAAGTCAAAGGATGTCAGCTGAAAAGCTCCTCTGCACATGGCTTGACACAGCCTGTTTTTCCTCAGCAGTATCAAGATGTGTCATCTGAGCCACAATAAAGCTTCCACTAAAGATAAAATCCCTTAGTCTGTGTTGTGTCACAAAGACCTTGCTTTCTTTGCTTGCTCATCTAAACTGCAGCCATAGAAATTGGCTTTTTTGGCATGGCCATCCCTCAACAGTGATGGAAGTAGAATTCTGAGGTTTTGTATTTGGGAAAGGGCTGTGAAGTTGGTTTCACTCCCTTCCTGTGTTTATTATCCTTCCCTTTTTATGTCATTTGGCTGCAGTATATTTGTGTGACCCATAAAGTGAGCAAACTGCTGTTGCTAACAGTGTGAGCTCACCTTTTTATATTTAGGTTCTCTTACCACCTGATGCTCTGCTGCAGCTGTTTGTGGATCCACCATGGGTTTAGATGTCCTATCTGCTTGTTTTGCTTTTATTTGATGCAATTGTAAGGCTCATTGTCTTAATGTCTCCTTTTTTCACAGTATTTTTTCATATTTGATAGCTCTTGATCTAATGCCTGAAAAACTGTGAATGAACTCTAGACAACCCTTGTTTTCAGTTTTTACCAGCTGTAAATCTGTTGCTTTACCTCCTTGCCACATTTCCCCTAAAAATAACCTTCATAGTAAGCGCTTACAATCAGCACATCACCACCTGTCTAGACAGTGGAAGGCAGAGAGAAATTAATGTCTGGTGTAGTTGTACTGGGAGCACAACATTGGCTTTGCCCTTTCATCTTACATGGGTTATGGCTGTGATTAACAGGCTAATCTTATGACTTGTATTAATGCTTCGCTAAGATCCAAAAACCCCCAGCGTTTTGAACAGGAAATGGACTTCTGTCAGATCAGTTTTCAAGAAGCAATTTTGTGTTTATAGGTTCTATTTGTCTGGGTCTTTTAAATGGTTTATCAATCTCAGCAAAGGTACCACAGGCAGTGAGGAGGATGACTGCTACTTCCTCATTGCCAGGAGATCCAGTGTTTCCGAGTCAATGGCTAAACTCCTCACTAACACAGGACACCGAGTACGTGCTGTCCTAAAGCACTTACAAGCTGAACAAAATTGATTTCACCCACTGCTTGAGACCTGAAGGACAATGCAATTCACTGAACTCAGGAGGCTATTTACAGAAAATGTGATAACAACTTCTCTTGCTGAACCCATAGAAAACTCCTGTACTTAGGCCAGTGACCAAATGATAAAATAGGACCGTGTCTTTTGGCACTCTGATGCCAAAGTAATGTCCCTGTAATCCTGGTATCAGCAGTAGTGTAGTTTAGAGATTGGTAAATAAATAAATGAATAAATGTGTAAGGGAAATGAAGAAGCAGTGATAAACAGCTAACCTTTGTATTTGTGAGTGCAAGCTATAGACACTACATTCCCCCCACAGGTCTCTGCATCCACCTAAGATGGGGAGCTGGCATTTCTGTCAGAGGTTTCCCCCTCTTAAAGATATACAGTCAGTCTTTGGCTTGAGCTGGGCCTTAAGGAAGCTCAGCTGAGTTCTGCTGGTTTGCATGGATCAAACTCGGGCAGACCCTGAGACAGCACTTTGGGCAGAGAGAACCAGGCCACACTGATTTAGAAGTACACGACAACCTTAAGGGATGCACATGCACAATTTTAAAGAGATCTTTTAAGACAGATCCTCCATAACAGCTTTGCCACAAAGGATAATTTATAATCCTACAGAAGAGAATGGAAACTTTGTGAGTGACTTCATTTGGGCAAGACCAGCTCAGATGTTTTTCACAGTCTGGTAGACTCACATCCTGTTCTGCTATTTCTCTTCCTCTTTTTCCCCAGTTACGAAGAAATAAACACAGAGTGGGAGTTGGGCGATATATGTCATGTTGTGCTTTGAAACCAATAAGCATTACACTTTGAACTGCTTCACACTGCTTAGGCACATCCTCTAGGATGGTTTCATAAAGAAATTGTGAATTTCATCAGTGCAGAAGTTGTAATCCTTCCAAAACCCTTAACAGTCTCAAACTCCCATTTCATTTCAATGACAGGCATAATTCTATCTTCTTCCTGCCTCCCACAAGATGCTATAGGCATATTCAAAACCAAAACAGAAGCAAAAATCATATTAGCCAGAATGTTGCCTACCTGAAATGCTGAATCAGTCTGACTGTCCACCCAACTCCAACTACTCTTCCAAAAGCCAGGAAGTGACTGGAAATGAGATTTACTTGTTTGTGAGGTGATTTAGCATATTAAAAAACAACACTGAGAGCTTGACAAAGCCCCACACTTAAACCCTGGCAGGCCCAGGCTTGCTCTGTGAATCCTGGAAGAAGGGTGGCAAAAAGCTGAAAGGGCCTCAGGAATATGAATCAGTAGGGAAGTGGGAATGTAAGGCTGAGTATGAAATTGGCAAGAGAAGAGAACTGAACTCGGGAGGTAAAGGGGCAAAGATTATCTATGTATGATCTGAAGACTCTTAAGTCTGCTCCACAACATCAAACACAGTGCCTGGAGTGTAGCCACAGCTGTTGGCTTTCATTCCTTAAAAACAAATGTTTGTGTCTGACAAAGAATAAACCCCAATACAGATGAAGGCTGCTAACAACACTAGTTTTAGTATCAGTAGGTTTTAAAGTGATGAGCAGCAAAAAAACATATTCTTCAAAATATGTATGACATAAAAGTTCTGCAGAATCTTTAGCATGCGAGGTCTCATAGACTCCATCTGAGAGAAAGTAAAGATTTTAGTACTTCCATATTCTTTTCCAGCACTATGCTACACATAATTCCAGAAAAAAAATACAGTCCTTAAGCATGTGATGAAAGTGATGAAATCCCTCAACAGAAAAGCTGATCATATAAACATATGGAAAACACAATTAGTAAACAACCCACAAGATGAAGATTTTCCTCATTAAGTACTTGCAAAATAACTCACGAGAACAAAACAGTAAAATTTGAAGTCTCTTGTAAAACAGTATGCAAACAAAACAAAACGATAAGCCAGTGCAGCAAATGGTTTGCAAGGAACTGTTTGTTTCCAGAATATTTGCAAAATCAACTTCCAGCTTTACCCCTCTTGAAAGTTATTCCTGAACAGTATTTGAGAGTAACAATTTGTTCCCTGCCTATCAGAACTTGCTCTGAACACCTTTTCTATGCTTCCGAAGGGGACGTGCCCTCCCCCAGTGACATAACAGATGCGCTTCTGATTCTGTAGCTCCCACAGAAGAATGCAAACACACGCTTAGTGAACTCCACTGAAATCAACCTAAGAACTTAAAACTAAGCATTTGTGCAGTATTGACATATTCCTGTACATCCACGTTAACAAGAACTGCCTAAGGACTTCTCATTACATAAACACCACCTTCAAATGCGCTAACTCTTGTAAAGACATTTTATGAAAACAAGCAAACGGCCAAATTTTTTCAACACGGGTTAATCTGGGGACATTCTTTGCTCTTTCATACATTTCATATTTGGAAGGAGAAGGTAGGTAATGTTAAGTGTTTTGTATTTTGTCAAAACTTCAAGCAGCTGTCTCAAAATCATTCCCTTGAGATTTGCTCAAAGTGATCCAAGCTGTAATTTCTGTCTTTTGCTGGAAGTGTAATCAGCAGAAGAATTCAGTAAAGCATTTAAACATGCACCTCTGTGAAAATGTATGATATTGTGTATGTTGCCTGTACTACTCAGTGAAGACAGACTATGGTCAGTAATTTGAGAAAAAATAGTAAGATTCTGAAAGGAGAAGACAGGGATATGAAAGGTGTGGAAGTAAATAAAAAGCATAAGGAGCACAGTTGCAGCTAGAGTAGCTGACAAAGTAAGTTGAGGGAGTTGCACTTCAAGGAAGGAGGTGAGGACAGCAAAAATAATTAAATAAGAAAAGGTGGTGCAGGGTTATGAAAGAGGGAGTAGGAATGGGTTAGTAAAGGAAAAGTCTCATCATCAGCAAACCCTGAAAAAATTAAATCAGAGCCACAAAAGTAATTGAAAATACCTTTGTTGTCTATTACGTGGAAGGAGTGGTGAGCCTGTGCAAACTGAGTGCCCCTCCTCTGGTGTAATTTTGTAAATTACAAAATTCCAAAATTAAGTCTCTATCAGTTAAAGGCTGACACCTCACTGGCCTCTAGCAGGCAGAGGGAAATAAAGCTGCTGTTCCCTGCCATAAGTGAAAGCAGTTCACCATTTCTAGATGAGTTCAAGCCACGATGCACATGTGCATTCATCTACAACCAACGTGACCCATGGCTTGTACCACTACCAAGTAAAAATATGACCATCACCTTTGATTTAGATGTAGTACAGCCACTAAAGGACTTTAAAACTGATGACAGTGAGCTGTTTCATGGTGAGAACCTGAATCAAGTCATTACAGAAACAGCTTACCAAAGCATAACTCAGCACAGTCCTCTCTTCTCTCCCTCCTTTCTTTACGTGGATATATAAACCATCAGAACAGAAGAATGAAAGGCGATGACAAAAAAATTGGAAGTATTTTTCATAGCAAAACACTTCATTATTGCATGAAGCATCACCCTCCAGACAAGGACAATTCTGAACCCTCCGAAAGATGAAACGCTGTTTCAGGAACATATAGCATTGTTTTCCTTTAAAGTGATATTTAAAACAAGGAAATTACATTTTTACAGGAGAGGTTCTTACTTCAGTCGAAAGAGATTCTTTGAGATATGTGTATCCAGACCAGTTTGCCCACTTTCTAAACCCACAATTTCTCATACTTTGCAAAACATCCAAGCTTCAGATCACTCAAATCTAAGATTTGAGACTTTATCTCCAACCTCTTGGGAGCACTGACCATGGCACAACAACAGGTGTGGAAGAACAGAATATCTAGAAAATGGAATTCTCAGCAAGAACACCCCTTAATAAAATTTTACACACGAGCAAGCCAAGTCAAAAAGCTGAAAACACGAACACAGGATACTTCATCAACATCCTTCTCTACTTGTTTGTGCTCTTTAGGACTTCTTACCCACGCTCCAGCCCCAGCAGGCTCTGTCTCATCAGGGCACTGTCATAGTGCATTGTTTACCATACACTTGGTCTCCAGGTGCTCCACAGAGAATAGGTGTCTGCTAGATCTACCAGCTGAAGGTATTCAGATGCCTTAATATATATCCAGGTGCCTTGCTAGGATTTCTAATGCACTTGGTTACAACTGCAGGTGAGTAGCTACCCTTAAAAACTGTGGCAATTTACTTAAAGAGAGAGTGTTTTGTGCCTTGATGTATTCCTGTCACAAGCTCAGTTTCTGCTAATGGGAACTTTTCCTCAGGTTGTTCAAAGGCAGGTTGTTTACGTTGTATTTTGACCGAGGCAGATAAAAAAAGGAAATAGGAATTTTTAAAGTAAGTACTTTTTTTATCTAGTGAGCATCACAGAAGATAAACTTCTGAACGTTGCTTAAGCACATGCATTATTCAACAGCACACCTGATGGTTTTTGTTAGTTCCCCTGTGTTTTCTCTCCTAAAAAAAAAAAAAAAAAAAAAAAAAAAAAAAAAAAAAAAAAAAAAAAAAAAAAAAAAAAAGGGAGAGACAGTGGAAAGGGTGATTCAGTGTGACCTTCAGTACAAACCCCCAACACAGAGTTACCAAAAATCAGGCCTTTGTCTTTAGTTCTACCTATCAGCAGCTGCTGTGACAGAGCTACCACATCTCCAGTGCTTCTCAGAACAAACTGCACAATCTCTGTACACACCCATGCTTTCAATCTCAGCTAGCAGATACTCGTTTGAAACCTGTGAGTTCTGGTTTTTCCAATAAGGCCTTGTATCCAGCAGCATTTGTATTTCATTACATGTTTATGGCATTTACTAGTGATACTGTGCAAGTAGGCCTCTTGAAAACAGTGACATCTAAATTAAGACATAAAGTAATAATTACTAAGGTTAAAAAAGAAGGAAATAAATCAAAACAAATAATATTGCTTATGTTGCTTTTGCCGCTTTACAGAAACAGAAATGGCTAAAGCAATAGGATGGCTTTATGAAGTTATCTGGCTGGAAGTATTGGGCCCATGTGTTTGAGACCTGTATTACACCAGAGCAGTGAAATGATGCAGCAGCAACCTGGGAGTTTGCATTCACCTGCTCATTCATGAATCATTAAACTGAACTTCTGAAACATCCTCAATTAGACATCCCTGTCCCTTGGAGCCACTTACAGATTCAGAGAAAACGAGTTATGATTATGAGGAGCACAGGGAAGAAAGCAGGAAAGAACACTCTGAGTTGAAACAAAGGAATGAGTCAACACTGAGGAAAAAAAATATTAATATTGGAATTAACAATTCAAAGAAGAAAAAAATACTTAATGTGAAAAAATTGTAAGCACCTCAAGAACAGAAGAAAGTAACCCTGGTGTCAATTAACAGAGTTGTCCCAACAATGATCAACACTGAGTCTGGAAATACGGTTTCAGAATGAGGAATATCCTCCAGGATGCCAAACTAATCAAAGGGCAAATCAAAGGGCACTGTATTAGACTCAGCCATGCTACACTTAGATCTTTAACTCAATGATTAATGTTAACACAGCTTTGAAATATAAAATCTGTCCTAACAAAACCCGATATACTCAAGCTAATGTAGCGCTGCCTCACTCCTCAAGACCTCTTTAACTACAATTATCTCTTAGTTGTTGTTCTTAAAGAGAAGCATTTTCCATTTCAGCTAAATTTTCTTACCATCTTGCTCCTTCTCATAGCAGAAGCCCCTTACAGTATAGAAAAACATTAGAGAACTGCAGAAAGATTTCTCTGGCAAGTTCTTTTCTTGTATAAACATCACACTATTGTCTGGTTTATTCTTTTGTTAGCATTCTTTATGTAGGATTTTTTAACATGCTGCATTTGAGTAGAGGCCTTGTCAGAGGAAGAGCATTTTAACAAATCAAAGGAATTCTCTCCATCTGCTAAAAATTACACTGCTAAATTTAGATTATGCTGTAGCAAGAATGAGGTATCTTAGAACTGAAATTCTGAAGTGACTAACTACTGACATTGCTTTATTCACTTATTGTGGCACAACATTTTCTAAGGAAATTCAACTTGGAGAAAAAAGAGAAATATCACAAAAATTTACATCAGAAAAAAGTCCCTGACTACACTGGATCTAAATCTTTTTTTGTGCCTATTAGTGTACCTAGCACAGGTTCTACTAAGTATTGATACAACACTGCCTTTAAAGTTTGTGGTTTTGGGTTATGTCTAGACTCCCTTCTAAAAGAGGAGTTCAAATAAGTACTTTTAGGACTTTGAAGGAAAATTTTATTGTCTAGCATTGTATTTGTTCTAATTTTTGTTCCTCTCTGTCAACATCCATTCCCTGAATATTCCTCTTTGTAGAATTTGTCCCTTCCCTGTGCTTTATCAGCCTCCCTTGCTGTGTGTATAATTTCTGCACTGTACATTACGTGATTCTTCAAGGATCAGAGTATTTGTAAGGTTTTTCATTCCTAATCCATCTTCCTGTCCCTTCACTTTTCCAGGCCTGTACCTACTATCTAGTATACTTGCTCTTTGCTGATTATAGAACCATGCAATTCTAAATTAACCTACCTTACAAACTCAGCACTTTTAAGATTCACTTTGCTCAATATAAATTTTAATAACTTTAATAAAAACGCTACTTTTTGGTAATGAGCTTTTAAGGTTTCGAAACCCACTTTCTATTCATGTGGATTTTACACTGCAATCACAAACTACCAAATATTCATTTCATTTTCTACAGCCAGATGGAGTTGCTTCCCATGTACTTATTTAATGAATTTCACTCTTAATTATAATAGTTTGCCAGTGGTGATCAATAAACATTTTGGATATTTACAGAGTAAGTATCATGAAGAACAGCCACAGACTAAAAGAACAGAGAGGGAGAAAAATCTGTAAGATTTTATTTGTTTAGTTAGCAATGGTGTCATAATCTTCACAGAGCATGAATGTTTCTAGTACCTAGTAATTTACTCCCCCTCACCCCTCCCATTCACTATCTTGGTCTCGTAAGCAAAGATCATTTCAGGTAAAATCACAATCAAACAAAGTTTTCAAAAAAATTTTAGAACAGAGATGTGTATGGACTTGTGGTTTGGGAGGAGCTCAGAAACCAAATCAAGGTTAAAAACAAATGTAAACCCTACATTTGTGGTAATAAACCTCTCAATTCAAAAGGCTCCAGATGTAGCATGTGATCAAAAATTTGCCTGGCATCCAGATTTCACGCTCTGTAATATTTCCTTTTTTATGGAACAATCAAAATTCAGGGGGAACAATGAGGCAGGGAGTGTAAGAGGTGCCTGGATAAACAGGATGAAAAGTGCAAGGGGTCCTGATATGCTCAGGGAGGAACTTGGTGGGCACACACAGATGGAGTGCACTGCACTTGCTGAGGGGACAGGGCAGCACCGCACACGTCCTGTGCCACAGCCTGTCACACTGCCAGCCCTGGGACTGTCCCACTGCCACACCTGGGACTGTACCTGCTGACACACCCGGGACTGTCCCTGCTGACACACCTGGGACTGTCCCACTGCCACATCTGGGACTGTCCCACTGACACACCTGGGACTGTCCCACGGCCAGCCCTGGGACTGTCCCACTGACACACCTGGGACTGACCCACTGCCAGCCCTGGGACTGTCCCACTGACACACCTGGGACTGTCCCACTGCCACACCTGGGACTGTCCCACTGCCACATCTGGGACTGTCCCTGCTGACACACCTGGGACTGTCCCACTGCCACATCTGGGACTGTCCCACTGACACACCTGGGACTGTCCCACTGCCACACCTGGGACTGTCCCACTGCCACATCTGGGACTGTCCCTGCTGACACACCTGGGACTGTCCCACTGCCACATCTGGGACTGTCCCTGCTGACACACCTGGGACTGTCCCACTGACACACCTGGGACTGTCCCACTGCCAGCCCTGGGACTGTCCCACTGACACACCTGGGACTGTCCCACTGCCACACCTGGGACTGTCCCACTGCCACATCTGGGACTGTCCCTGCTGACACACCTGGGACTGTCCCACTGCCACATCTGGGACTGTCCCTGCTGACACACCTGGGACTGTCCCACTGCCACATCTGGGACTGTCCCTGCTGACACACCTGGGACTGTCCCACTGACACACCTGGGACTGTCCCACTGCCACATCTGGGACTGTCCCTGCTGACACATCTGGGACTGTCCCACTGCCACATCTGGGACTGTCCCTGCTGACACATCTGGGGCTGTCCCTGCTGACACACCTGGGACTGTCCCTGCTGACCACTTCCCCAGATCCTGACCCAGCCCAAGCCCACAGCCAGCACAGCAACCATTGTTCTGGCCAGCACGGCAAACACGGGTAAACTCCCACGTGGGACGAGGACAAGGGCAGCCCTTACTGTAGCTGTCAAAGAACTTTGGGTGGATTTAAAACTGCTGGTTTCAGTAAGTGGTCCAATCCCCAATTCCTGTTTGCTTAAGTGCCTTGTATAAATGGTCAGTCTTTTTACTACATTTTTTTATCTAATGACTGAAGCCCCTGGACAAATGTTATGCCTCTGAGTGTGACAGAAAACTGCAGGATTGGACACCACAAATAAATGCAATACCTACAAACATTCTGAACTGAGAATTTTCTGCACAGGCAGTGCTCACAGCGCAGGGCATATAACAAGTAGGTCTGGTTCTGTCCTTGCAGAAGAAACCCACAAAACCAATGAAATTTCAGAGGAATTATGCAATAGGAATTTTTTTATTCTAATAAACAATAGGCTAATTCATAGAGGAAAAGTTATTTTATTTCTCCACATGTGGAGGTTTTTTCTCATGAGCAGCTCAGGAAGCCTGAGCTTTTAACAACATGGAGACTCAATACTTTTAAAGTTATCACTCACAATTTAGAATCATGTCCTTATGGTCAATTAGCAATCTGCAATTCCTAAATAAAGATAAGCAATTTAATCCTGTGTGACATTCCCAGATTTTCATATCCATTCTGATTGATACTTCTTGTAAATGCTTGGTCCACAATTTCTACACTATATCCCCTTTAACCTGGATTTTTATATGTTTCATAAGAAAATAAATAATCAGTGTAATTAGCTATCTAGTATCACAATGACATTAAAATCACAAAAGAAATTACAGACTCTGGGAAAGCAGAAGAAAAGAAAAAAACACACTTCCACATTTTCTCCCTCTTCTCAACATTTACACGAAACTTCACTTTGAAAATGAGCTGCCACTCACAGACATGAAACTTGTGAGTTCATTAAGTGTGGCATAATTCTTCATTCCTTCAATGCAGCTGGTTGCCTGAAGCCTATTTCTTTGCAAAATAATGCAACAAAAGGATAGCATTAATTTCAAGAAATCAGCAGAGTATTAGACACAGTTGTATTTTTGCACACCAATTTCAGTCATGTCCAGCAAGATGAAAGAAACAGATCTTTTGAGAAAAAAGGGATTAAAGGGGTAACTTATAAATAATCAATAATATAACTAAGTCACCAAGCAAACTACTTAGAAAAAAATAATTCCACAGCTAAATCTCTTCTTTCTCAAGCCCTTTATGTGGTTCTGCACTGCTCACACCAGGCTCGGGTTCCACTCCAAGTGTCCCAATGAGCACGAGGAGCAGAGCAGTGCTGGAGGAGCCTTCCCTGCCCACAGCTGGGGCCATGGCACTGCAGCTGTGGGGGACACCTGGCAGCTCACCAGAGCAGCAAAAGGAAGCTGAAACCTGCTTTAGCTCAAGGCACACAGATCTGATTTCCAAAGCACTGGTTCTAGCAAGGGATTTCATTCTTCACAGCACATAAACCCTTCAACCAAGCACTTAACTTTTTTCTTCCATTAAAACTCAGTGTACTGAAATTTAGTCCATGTGAAGTAGAATGTAAGTAGTTTTTAATCACTATTGTAAATAATAAAATTTACTAGCTATTTCAATACACATTTTTCATACAAATAATTCTAATCACCACTGTAATAATCTAAAATTGAAACAACTGCATCAGCAGTTCAATCATCCCACACTCTTCTGAGATAAACCTTAGTGTCTGTGGCAACTTAAAGCTGTAAATCTGAGCTGTCACTATGATAGCTGCTGGCCTTGACACCTCAAATATTCAGTGGCACTTGCCATGCATTATCCCTTCATAGTTGCAGGTGAGGGAGTCAGGAACGGACAGCATTCATGACTCTAATCCCTAACTAGATTTGCTTCTTCAACAACAGCTATTTCATTTAGCATTGGCACCACAATCATCTTTCATTTCAGAAAAGTAGCGTGCATAAGTTTTATAAATCAGAACATGAAGTGAAATAAGAACTTTTTGAAAATGCCATGCCACTCAGAAATCAGGAAATGTTAACACAGGGTGTACAAAGTAGATTTGAAGGAGACTGTTCCTGGTAAATGAACAGACATGAACAATAATTACCACTGTAGTTATCTGGGCCATATTCCTACCTCTCAGCTAAATTTAAGGAGGCAGATATAAAGATCTGAGAGTGTCACACTCACTGAAAACCAACCTAATTCTAGTAAGAATTATTAGGGGTAGGTAGTAATAAAGGAGGTACCTGTTCCAGTCTCAATTTATCAAGTATCATTTTGCAAACAAGTAAAAAAAAAAAAGCCCTCCCCTTCCTTTTTCATGCATTTGAAAGCTATAATTATTTAGCCCTTCTAAAGTTCCTCCTAAAGTCACTTTAATTTCTCCAACTCAGTTATCTCTAATTTCAGAAACTTGAATGTAATTTAATTATCATTAATAGTGTTTTCAAGTTAACATAATTCCTTTCCAATCCTAAGTAATCAGACACAGCTGTTTCTTCCTAAGTCATCCATAACGGGGTCTGAAGTGCTCTTCATACCTTTCTTCCCTATCAGTATTAAAGGGGACATTGGCATCTCTCTTCCTCAATGCTGCAGTATCTCAAAACCCTATTACAAGTAAAATTCTTAAAACTGGGGTTTTGCCTTGCCAATCCCCAAAATGAGGTCTGTGATACCAAACAAGCATTGTAAATTTTCAGGATAATATCATAACATAAAATAGAAGAACAATAATGTCTTTCCCACTTTACATATAAAATTCACTTTCTCCAATCCATCCGAATAAATTACCTTATAATGGTCTATGACTTTTTTGTTTTATCCCAATATACCTCAAGATTCACACTCTAAATGACTGTGGGTTTCCCAAGACCTTTCTTGGCAGTACCCCATCCTCAGGACAACTTTCCCTTCTTCCAGTAAATTCAAAAAGCCTCATCAAAGTCAGATTAACATTCCCAGACTATCACACAGTTTAAAGACTACAGTCTTGTTTTTCTTTTCTTTCTGAAGTATTTTTTTTTTCCTTAGATACCTTTTACCTCTATGACAAAAGTAACCTCTTCAATTTTTTTTTTTCACAAGAAGAATGTTAGCTTCTCAACTAGTGTGTAACACTATACAGCATTCTTCCTGAATTTATTGCAGAAACAAAACTGGCAAGACTTGCTGGGTATGTTTGGAGTATTTTCTGGACTGCACAAATCTTGAGTAGTCACAATTTGATTGATGCTTCCCAGGTGCTCAAAGTCTAACTACACCACGGCACTCCAGAAGCAGGTAAGATGATTCAGATCTGAGGCTTCCTTTGAAAAGCACAATCCAGAGTCCCTTCAATGATATTATCATGACACAATCTATGTGAAAGCTTCCAGAAAGATCTGACAGTGGATAATGAAAAAACCTCACTGACTGTCTGGGATTTGTTTGGCTGCTTGTTTTTGGTGTTATTTTTATTGGGGTTTGTTTGTTTATTGTTGTGGTGGTGCATTGGCTTTATTTTAGAGTTTTAAGCCTTTTCCTGGAATTATTTTAAACACACTCCAAGTGACTCACTCACAGAGTGTGTTTAAATTTCTCAACCAGCTCCCAGAGTCTGCCCTTTGCAGAGTTCATACATCCTGTGATCATAGCAGGCCCTCATTTCACATTTGTTCACATTTGTACCAGTTTTGCAATAAGGCACTTTTGCAGTAAGACAAATTAATTTCATGTCATTATTTTACATACTGCCTAGGAAGTGATGATAATGTTTTAGAACACAATTCAAATCTATTTTCATTAAGAGACAATGCTCTATATTCAAAAATCCAGTCAAGAGAATCCAGTTGAGAACTCCAATATAACTGTGCAAAAGGCAAAATACTGTATTTCTAACTCAAACATAGGAAATAGAGTAAAAAAAGAAATATGCTATGATCCATCAGAATTATCTGCAGTGCTTACCAGGAAATAAAACAAATACTAAGTAATAGGAGCAGGACTCTATGATCCTTGTGGTTCCCTTCCAACTTAGCATATTTTGGGATTCTGTGTTTCTGTAAACTAAAATCTGGAGTTTTCTCCTTCACAACACACAGTATCTTACATATTAAAAATAAATGGCAATATTGGAAATTTAAAAGTCTAATCTATTTAAACTGACAGATAAAGACAAGAAACTAATCCTTACAGGAGGAAATTTCCATAAAACTCACTGGGAAACTTTAAAAACATTTTTTAAATGACACCTGGGCCAAAGGGAAAAGAAAAGCAGTAAATCTTACTCCAAAGATGAAGGCATGAAGGAAGAAACTCTTAATTAGGTATCGAAGCTCCTTCTGCTGTTCTGATGTTGTGCAGCACTGCAGAGGGAGAAAGCATGTCTGACAGCGCTGTGTGAGCTCCAGGTTCCTGTGATTACAGCCCTGGAGAGAACTGTGGCTGGCTCAGAACTCCCAGCTGACAAACGCTCCTCTGGAGGCCCCTCCGTAGCACAGCACTGGAAGCTACGGACGTGGCGGTGAAGAACCCTCCAGAAGAGTCCACCGTTGGGCTGCTCCTATTCCCCTTACCTTGAAGAGCATTAACATTTTGCTAAAGAGCATCAGCAGAGCTGAGGTCAAGCACTTTCAAACCCCAGCTTTACAGGGTGCTTTTGACACATTTTTGAAAGCAGAGCTTCTGTTTGCCATACACCTTCAGAGAAAAAACACTCCCGTTTACACTTCATGATGGCCCTCCACTGGCACGGAGTAGAATCCAAAACTGTTTTCAGCACAGTAGCAGTCTACTTATACTTTGATAATTCCTCTTCAAAGATTTTCTTTTACAAAGCATGTCATACAAACACAGACAGCCAGTACTCGTTTCTCAAGCTGAGTAACTGCGAGCTGAAGTAAATCCCCCAGCAGAATGTCACTACAAGTTATTATGTTGTAGGTGCTTTATTTTTTGAGAGCTGTGCTTGAAACAGAGCTGAAAGCAATCATGGATTCATATATTGCAGTGCAGTCTGAAAGCCTCTTTGGGGCACGTGAGAACTTGAAACAACTTTTGGTTGCTCTGACCTGCATTCTGATTCAAGGAGCTCCAGGCAGTAACCAGGAAGCAGAAAATTTGGGGGGAATTTGGGGGAATCACGCCCAAAGTAGTCCTTCCTTCAGCATTGCACTACTGTGCAGGCATTCACACTTTGCACACAGTCAAGACTACTTATGTATGTCAAAAATAATTCCCAGTTGAAGGGTTACCTGTGCCAAGCAGTCTTGGAACTGTGTCAGTATTGCTTCCTAGAAGGATATACCCTGTAAATACTCAGTTCACTACTTACCTTTCTTTTTTAAAAAAAGATTTTTCAAATTAGAGCAGAATAGCTGGTCTTTATGCTCACACAGTTATTCTGGCATAATACCTTCTTCCTTTTGTATTTTACTGAAACTAATAAAATTATGGAAAAGAAACCAAACTCTGCCAGACAGACCCAACCACGTTTTTGTCCATTTGAAATCTGCACTCCTCAAGGATGCAGAACTAGAGCACCAGGGTGCAAGGGAATGGACTAGTGTCTATGTGTAAGGTACTCCACTCTCAGAAGTGGAAGTAGACTTACCTAGACCTTGATATTTCTGTAAGAGATTTTTTGCACATAATGATTGGATGAGGTCTACAAGATTTAACATAAAGTTCCGCTGAAACAGGAAGTTTCACAGCCCCATTATTACAGTTCTTATCAGTATTCTTAACCCTGTCCATGACTGCTGTGATGTCCCCCTGCCTCTGGCTGCTATCTCACTGCTATGCTGTTCTGTAGAGCACACTGCTTACCTGGACAGCTGAGTCTTTTTTTGGTCAATGTTATCCTTTGGCTATTTTGCACCTCCTGCTCATCAGCTGTGCCACAGTTTGATGTGTCTGCCTTTGTGCTGCACTCCCCTGTGAGCACACCTCAGGGGACTGCTCTGCAGCACCTGGGCAGGTTTCTCTCTCCATTTGCTCTCATTTCCTTTGACACGAATAGCCCTGGTTACCACAGGCCAACTTACCAAATCCTAAGCTGTTTTTCAGGCCTAAGGAAAGTGGTTAAGGTGCTGTACAACAAACCCACCATGACTGTACCTACATCTGGCTTTACGCACTTATTCTAAAATTAAGTGTCTACAATATGTGAACTGCAAAATGCAGTATATGCTCCTACACTTCAGTAACAAAGTATACAGCAGCCTATAAAGAGAATTCTACGAATTAATAAGCATGCATTGGAATGAAAAACAAAGCTCAATTTGCATTTACCAGCTTCTAACATCTGAAAATTTCAGCACAGCAAGCAAACAAAATTTCTCTCTCCTGTTGAAGAGATTTGCATATATATTGTTTTCTGGAAGTCCACCTTTTTGCAATTAAATTTCCAACATGAACTGGATAACTGGTATCATGTTCATAGAGCACAGACACATATTCTGCTGTGGGGCTCCTAATCACTGTGTTTTCTTCATCCACTCAACCCAGTTGGAAAAGTGGTTGTCAAATGCACACAGTTATCACAACTAGACGTTGATGGATTGATATGCATCACATATAATGCCTCCTTAATTTTTACCACCTCCACAAAATGTTCCAGACTCCTGTGTTCATTTGAGGACCATTATCCAAAATGATTTATACCTCCTCCTCTGCATGAAAGGTTTATTTCATTCATTCATTAACAAAGGTAGCAATTGTATCATGTTGTCACCATTAATGAAACTGTTTTCTTGACTTCCAGGTCAGTACCTGCATACCAGTACTTGCTTCCAAATTCAAGTTGTGTAAAAAAATTATATTATACTATTCTGTTAATTCCAGGCTTATCTGGGGAGATTTAAACACTAGAAAAGGAGTGTACTACTACCTAAGCAGAGTGCACATTACTTGCTTTGAAATAACTTCTGTCAGTGCTATGTAGGTCTTTACACCTGCAATCAACAGAATGGGAAACAGAAATCCTTGAAACTCTCCCAAAGCTCAGACACTCCACATGTAGCAGATTTTTGAAGGTAACCAAACTGTTTACATTCACTTGCATGTTCATAGGCACACATTTTTTCTCTACTAAAGCTCCCTTTTTTGCACTTCTGCTACTTCTTTGGAATTGATTTTGAGCCAGCTCAGCAATCAATACCCCTTTGTTCCCAAAGGAAACACTCCATTATTGTTCCCCTGGCATAAGTTACGACAAATAAGAAACCTGTTGGAGGGTGGCCACAACAGACGTTGTTTTTGAGAGTCAGCACACCCCTCCAAACCTGTTGAGAAGAGCAGACAGGTAATGGAGCTGCTTATGCTGCTGAACAATCTCACATGCACAACAGCAATTTTCAGCCCACCATTTATTTCACACTTTCTTGTCTTCAACAGAAGAAAAAACATCCTGGACACAGGACTCAAGCAGTAGATTAACATAGACAGGGTTTAATTTCAAGATTCAAAAAACCTTTTCTGTGCTTAACATACATAAGGCCCTCTGCTTGCTAGAAACTGGAAAACAATAAAGGTTCTCCTTTTAATAAAGAAAAAAATACCAACAAAACCCAAAACAAACCAAGAGCCCAACAGCAAGAGAAACACAAGACTGAACATTAGAGTAAGTATTAAGTTTCTCTTAAACCCTTTGGAACAAACCTGAAAGGCAACAATTATTTTGGCCTACACAGAGAGATATATGCACAATTATATTTGATTTATTTTCTACTATTTTTAATTTCTATTTAGTTTCCTATTTTATTCTATTGATACCCAGGAAACTATTTCTTCAATGGCAGTGGCTCTGATTACCTGCTCTGCTCCTTTGCGTCACAGGCCATCATCTGACGTGGGAGAAAGGTCAGAATTCACTATTAAAATAGTACTTTTTTTGCAGGCTACTGGAGACAGGTCTCCTGTGGTACTCAGGGATGTTATAAAAGTGAATGCACACGTACCAAGAAAGTAATTCTTGCTTCAAGGCACTTCAGATCCTGCAGACTTCATGCACTGCTCAAGTCTTAATTCCTAGCAGCGACTGCAGCGTAGCTAAAGCAACAGGCCCTTCTGTCAGAGATGCCACACACAGAAGGGCTGTTCTGGGAGAGCTGGCAGGGGGACAGAAATCCCCAGTTGCCAGAGACTGAGCCACCAAAGGCACTTGTCAGCACAGCTGCATCTAAACCAGGAGTCTGCTGCTGGCATGCAGTTTGTTCCCAATTCCTCAGGGATGTTACTATGGGAACTTTTGTAGTGGGAATTCCTTATATCTGCTGAATATTTCAGAAAGACAAAGTAGGAACAGAGCAAAGAAACTGACAAGAATGATAGGAAACCATATCAGCACGTTGTGTCCCATTTACTGTCCTACTGGAGAATCCCAGTAGAGATGAGGCACTTCTTATAGACAGCAACCAGGCAAGATTAGCAGCACATCACCGATTTACACTGTGCTTCATGTTCTTAACTATTTAACTATTGAACATTTTTCCATTAAACAGAATATACTAAAGCTTTACTCAACTGCAGTGACATAAGACAAATGTCTGCTAGTCAAAAGATTTGCAAGTGCTTCTGAAATACAATTAGATATACATCTTGACACAGCTCTAAATCCCACAGTTAAAAGTTAAGCAACAAAAATGTATATGTTTGGCCCAAAAGCCCAATGCCCTACCCAAAATACACAAGACCTGCTGGCTTGCTGCCAGAGAGAATACAGTAGCAATAGTGACACAGATTTGATTACCCTACAAAGAGAGCCAGATAACTACATGGATAAATTTGCATAAAGCTTAATATGTACACGGACATATTCTGCTTTCACATACACCACAAAACCTGTGTAGGCTGTAACACAGTCTCCAAGTTTTCACAAAAATATTTTAGCATAATTGTAGCTAGGAAAATTGACCCAATTATGGGGTAGTCCTTGTCTGAAAAAAAAATGAATTGCAGCAGTGTTACTGGAATCACCATTTGTCTCCCGGAAATGAAATGGTAGGAACTGACACAAAACACTTAGCATATGAGAAGTTGTACTCAATATTAATCATTTTGCCACTATTAATGATGGCAAAGAACAGTGCTCAGCCTCTCTTCCTCTCCAGTGTATTTCTGTTTCAATATACATATCAATATTAATTTCCCCGGCAGAATTACTGTCATATCTAATGAGCAAACACATGCTATGTCTTTTTATGCCCTTGATTTTTCAGATTAATTAATTCAGATCACTAATAATATATTTTAAAGTCATCACAATTAAAAAGATGTGCTATAAGACCACACAAAGTTAAAATAATGCACAAACTCACCTACCGGGTATGTGTTCCTTTTCCCTCCCACAAGAGATTTCCAATTTTTCCTTTCAGATTTTCCTTTGAAAAACCCATCAAAGACTAAACATTGAAGCTTCACAAGGTACTATCACAGTACTAGAAAGTATGCTAATACTATCTGCCCAGCTATTTCACTCTAAACACAGTATTTAATTCCTGGTGATAAGTTGGTTCTGCAGATGCGCACCCTAAAAATGTCATCTTCTTCAAGACATGTATGCTTTAGACCAGTCCAGCACATTGACAGTACCTTTGTAACAACAATTCCATACAAGAAAACCCATTTTTAAACTCAGGGGATGAATCGCAGTTTCAAATTAATTTCAGATATCTCTTTTCTTCTCATAATTTCGATTTCATATTGGATCTCAATTGAAACACTCATGATTTCTGTAAGACATTGCATCAGTCAACACATTTTAAGGAAGCTATTACCACTCCAAGAAGTACAGTGCCTTTTGAAACAAAGACCACACAGAGCAATCCTGGATTCACTGCTCATGTCTGTATTTGCAAATCCTGTGGCCTAGCAGTAGCAGACTTACAAAATGCAACAGCCGCACCCAGAACTTAATGTCCATGTTAGATCCATTTGAGAGCACCTTTACTTATATTAGCCCTTCTCTCCTCCCATGGTCTGACTGCTCCTTTGAGTGTGTGAGGTGTGCTTCTGGAGTACATCCTCAAGCTCAGTCTAATTCAAAAGGAACCCAGTTTATCTCTGCAAACACTACGGGATGTGAGCCAAAGCACAGTAAGTGCTGATGATCTGCTTCAAAAGCACATTTCTGAATCACAGAAAAGCACTAAAGGAGATGTGGCCATTGAAGTCAGTGGGACCTTTTGCCATTCCTTTCAGTGAGATAAAACTTACTTGATCCTTCCCTCCCTTTGTGTTTTTTATCTCTGATCTTTCAATTTAGGTTTAGTAAGAAGTGAAGAGTAAAACAGAATTGATAAATACAATGGAAGAATAGGGTGTTAAATAAAAGGAAATTTTGCTGGTGTGGTTATTCAGATTACTTTCGTTTACTCTGGCTTTTCTCAGTCTCACAATCACGCATGCAGAACCAAACCAAAGGGGTAAAGCTGGTGATATTTCCATGGCTGTGCTTAGAAATTCACTATAGGATCATACTGCTGTGCCCAAGCCGATTACTTCTGGAGGCACTGGGGTTCCCCAGAGGCTGAACAGCCAGCTCACATTCAGTTAATTCCAGGCATTAAAGAAAATGCCTATGATAGCAAAGGTAACATCTGTCATCTCTTTAAGATCCTTTGGTCCCAAGTACTTTCCTCAAAAACACCTCCCCTCCCTCTTGCTGATATGGAGGGGAAATAAAAGTAAGTGCAGGTGAGGTACCAGCACAGGTAGTACAGGGCCCTGAATCAATATGAAAATCTAGTCATCATAGAAGTGCTGTTTAAAAACATCACACCCAGAAATGAGAAGTTTTTTATTTTGTATTATGCCTCTCCATAATCTCCTGTAGAAGAACTTCCTTTATAAATTATGTATTTTCCTTTTTCTTGAAACTGTTGAAGCCATTTATCTTGTGATTTATCATTTACATAGAAATGATGAGATGATTAGGCATACTTATTGTCCACCACAGAGATAACACACCAAATCCAAACACATATTAGGAAGATGGTGTATATGACATCAAACTAAGACACTTAATAACCCTTAATACAGTCACACAGCAAGTGACAAAATGCTGAGCAGACTATAAACACAAACCCAATCTTTGAGCCTAGTAGTTCCTTACACATCTTTTCCATGAGTCAGATACCACCTCCCCCATATGAAGTCCTAGAACTGCTACCACTTCTGTAAAAGAGGAGGATGGATCCTGCATGTCTACCCTTTCTGAAAGCACATTCAATACAAATTGCACTCCCAGCCACTGTCAGGTATGGGAGAAAAAAGTGAAGTGAGCTGCCTTTTTTTTTGTCCTGGTCTTTAATAAAAGTGTCATGACTTTACAATGTCTACATAGGCTTGTTGTCGGTTTTGCTCCTCGGGAGAATGCATCTGCAGCCTTGAAAATTGGGAAGATTTTGTTTTGAAGACGTAGAAGATTTGTTTTCCAAGAAAGAGGAACCTCTAACTGTGTAAAGACCATGCCTAACAAAGCTGAAAGTGCCAGAACTCTGTAGTACTCACCCAGCCAAGACTGATCGCTGGGAATAGGTTACTGATGTTTACAAGAACATTTGAACAACTCTAATCCAGATTACACACTAGCTCTCAGCCAGCACGTGCTTCTGACAGCTTTTTCTAGACTGCCTGTGGCAGCTGTGAGTTTTTACATTTTCAACAAGTGGGGAAGAGTTAGCAGCACTCCTAAGACTATCAAGGACTCTCACATCTCAAGACTTAAGACACTCATGATTTCAAGAGACCTTTGGAAGCACCATTTAACAGTCATAAGGTCTTAGGTTTTTTTGCCATTTCCAGCAGTGCTGACAGGACCTGGCACTTGCAGAACATCCCTGTGCTACCAGAACTGCTTGGGCAGCACCTCAGGGCTTCCTGCAGATGGTGTGATGTGGGCCAGCCTACACAGTACCACCCAACACTGCCACTTTAATCCATGTGCCACCGTCCTGGAGCACACAGCTGATGTAACGAGTCATCTGGAGTCACATCTGCCTCTTACTTCTTATTTATCCAGCAGGCCCAAAGGAGGGCCTTCCTTCTGCTCTGCTGCATGCCTTGTAGGGCACACGGCAAAGCAGTCCTGAGGGTAGAGTACTCACAACCAGCCTGCCTGAGGGTAAAGATCAGCAGGAGGTACACAGATCCTGTAATGCCTCTTGTGCATTCCTACTCAGTTTTGTTGGAAATGGCAGTGGATGGCAGGAGTATTAAAGCTGTACAGAGCTGCAGCACATCATTGACAAACTGACCCTCTGAAAAGCAAGAAGCACAGTACACAGCAAACAGCAGATTTCTGTTTTGAGACCAAGGAAATGTCATCCTACAATGAACAGCCTTCAAAACAAAACAAAAAAAAAAAGGCACTACCTATGAACTTCTGACACGTGAAAATTTTCAGCTGAAAACATAATGCTCCTAAATGGTTTTGTATTCATTACAGAACTTACTTAGATCTTCTCTTTCAGAAAATTGAGGAAACCACAACCAATGTTTTGCAGATAGCAACACCTAAATTCAGTAGAATCTAAGTCCAAACCATTTAAAATATTGGAGTGGAGGGCGCACGGGCAGGACTGGGGCAGCCACACATAATCCTGTGGAACACTGCAAGCAGCCAGGTTTTTCATTTCCTTGGGAGCTGCAAGGCCTGGATGCCAAGGCCAGCAGAGAAACCACAGTCCCTGTTCAGGTTGTTTAATACATGGAGGGAATGACACAACTTTCAGCTGCTGGCTTGTGCTTTTCATTGTACCTAACAGAGGGCTGCCTACACACTTAGTGCCGAAATGTAACTAAAATGCACTCTAACATTAATATGCTGTTATCTCATTCTTTTAAGACCACTGTATGGGTTAAATACACTAACTGACCTTCCAGATTCAAAATATGTGGACCTAGCAACGCCTAGAATACAATTGTAAAGAATTCACAAATACCTGTACCTATTTATGCTCTTTAAGCATTAGTAATGAGAATGACCAGCTATTCCAATATTACCTGCGGTAGCTGTAGGCTTTTTCTAACATAACTTTCCTGTTTGAAATTCTAACCTATCCCATTTAAAATTTTAACCTAAAAATGTCCCAAAGGATTTAGGATTTAAACAGCTTATGATATCTTTAAGTGCCTCTTGCCCTTTCTGTGTTTGCCACACCCTCAGGCTCCTGCCAGAGCTATTGGGTATTACATGTTGCTATAGGTAATGTACTGAACACATAATCAGTTGAGCTACAGAGCTCAGAAGGGCTCCTTCTGCACCTTAGGAGAACCAAGCAGAAAAATTCTACCATCTATCTTACTATGTAGAGTATCCAATTACTCTGAAATGGTAAACTAAGATAAGATTTGACCAAATATAAATTATACAATGTTCTGATTTGAAAACAAAACCAGTGAGAGACTCCAAGTCAGAAATACAATTAGGAAAAGTGAAAAAGGAAAAAAAAAACAAACAAAAAACCCAACATGCAATAATACAAAAGAAACACCACTGACAGAGTCAGAATACAACCTGACACCCTTTTTGGTCAGGGTGTTGGCAGCAGTCCAAATTGGAGTGGCTGCAGTCCTCCTGGAAATCCAACGGAAAAGCCTGAGTCTGGTGTCCCAAAAACCCAGATTATATCCAGGTAGGAATGCTTGGCTCCTCCCTCTGGGCAGAGCATCTCCCAATGGGATGTTACAGTTCTTATCAGTCCTGCAGTGACACTCAATGGCCCCTTATCAGCAGATGTCTCCCCTGAGAGAGGATCGGTTGCAGAAGAGATAAGGAAAACTGCCCAATTAACAGAAGACAACTGCCATACAGATGGGAAATGGAATGCATCTTGCTTTTCAGTTTGGGACATACAACCACAAAGGAATATGGAATTCTTAGCTGCTGATAATTTTTGAGTACAAATGTCTGTAGAACAGCTAAAGGAAAAGACTGCAAAAGATTACCAAAATTTAATTATTTCAGCTGGGGAAAAAAAAAAAAATCCTAAATCACTGAATGAATAAGACAGTCAAAGAATATAAGACCTAAACTACCCTGCCAACCTAGATCTACAAATCCCAAGAGCTGAGATTCTGGCCTCACTGAAACTTTAGGGGCCAATATCTGCTGACCTGCAAGAGGACACTGTGAGTGTCCTCCTGTGACGTACTGGCAGCACTTCCCCCCTGCCTGCAGTTTGGAATGCTAATGTACCACTCCTGCACGCCTACACGATGGGCTTTAGGAAAGGCACCTGTGAGGACCTGTGGGGACGATGCACGGGTCATCCCACATTGGTACGCTTGTTTCACTGTCCGTAGTAGCTCGGTAGGCACTGACTGCGTTGTCCCTGTGCCTGAACTCTTCTGCTAGCGCCTCATCCATCGCACTCCTGCTGCGCTCAACATGGAGCACAGGTAATTACAGCAACCACTGGAGTCATAAGGAAGACAGTAATGCTACATATGGACTCTTCATTATATACTCACATCCCATTTCCTTCTAATATTTCACAGCCATCAAGCACATAATAAAAATAAAGGAGAATGGGCCAGATCCCCACAAGGATTTAGAAAGGATTTAAGGGTTTCTCTGATCAAAAGCAGAAATTACTTTTCTCTTTCCCCTCATCTCAAATCCAAAGAAGCAGCCTCATGCCTTCAGGATGCCTAAATTCAAATGTTGCCACTCCCTTAAAAGGCTTTGCCTGTGCATTAAAAGCTCCCTGGACAGTTCTGCTCTCACCCAAGCTTGGAAGACTCAACACCTGAGCGCTGAGCAGTTCTCCCACTGATTTCATGGATGACTGATAGAAGTCTGAGGGTTTATGCATTAGCAGACCCTGTAGCAAAGCACTGACCACTCCATTGTTTTTCTTTTCTAACAAGCTGAGAGGAATCCTGTACCATCTCAGGCTTTTACCCTAGCCAAACACAACTTAAATAAACAGATGTTTTCTTTGGCTTCCACAAAGTATGTAAGGACTTTTTCCTATTCCAAACAAGTTTTCAGGTTAATGGCTCAGGTTTCCCCTAGCAGGTACCTTGACATAATTTCCCGCAGAGAAAGGAAATGCAAATGTCTGTTTTCAGCCCTGCTGTGACTTACAAAGCTATATAAAAGGGAGTTCCATGCTAACTTAATTCTACACCATCTGCATTGTTCTTATCTTTATAAAGTGTAAGGAAGGGAATTTTATTTATATATTTCTGTGCTAGAAGATTCTCAGACACATTTCTCTTTGTGGCCTGAACTACTGCACTTCACAAGGAGGGTTAAACCCACCCCTGAGTCCCAGGCACTCCCTGAACGTCAGCTCCTGGCATTTTGTGATGCCCGAGCAGCTCCGTAGTGAGCCTGCTCGCCCTGTGCAGCTTTTGTGCAGCTCCTGAGTCCCTGGAGGTTGCACCCCTGTCCAGGGAATCGAGATGTGCGCTGCGGATCCTGGCCTTTGTACGCCAAGGACCAGGAGCCTCAAGCACAGACACCACAGCACTCCAGACTTTTTCAGAGGCTTTCTCATTTCAGGAAAAAAATGCTGTGCTACGCTAAACCAGCACAGTACCCCACATCATGGGATTTTCATGCTGACCACAGGACAAAACCATGGGAAAAATTCCTTAAGGACAAAAGGTAAAGCAAACACAAATGAAAGTTATGTAGAAGACAGACTAAATGATCTTATATATTTTCAACTCTGAACACAGATTTATAGTGCTCTTTAGGACAATTCCACCACATAACAAGAATAATATACTTCTATACCTGTAAGAACAATCAACCCAAAACATAAGTAAATCTTATTTCAGTTGTAATTTTTTGCTAGTTTTTTATATTATGGAGCCACTGTGGTCTGTCTTCAAATTTTATATCACAAAAACTATTAGATAGTATTAAAAATAATGAAATAGCCAACTGCTAATGATCACTTTGGAATGCTTTAGCAAGTGCTAAAATCTCAAATTAGCAAACAACTGCTCTCTTTGTCTCATTATAGAAACAACCTTTGCTGTTCACAAAGTTTAAGTGTTCATGTGGATTACAGGGAGAAGGAAGAGGGTATCATTTCCAGGTATCCTCTACATAATGAAAAATAATTTTGTAATACTAAGTAAACAACCAAGCCACACATTAATAATGTGTTGAAGTGCCAAAAACTGTCAGTGTGCGAACAGTACAGTAGAAGTGAACAATGACAGCTTTGTGAATTCCTGGGATACCTCCTAAAGGATGTGAGAATTAATAATTTAAAAGTGTTCAGTGTATCATCACCTCTGATTACATGAGATGAATCACAAGACACATCTAAACAGACTGCATTACAATTTATAACTTACGCAGACTTTTTGTGATTTAAATTTTCAACACATTGAAAAGAAAACCTTTAAAACAAAGCAGCTCTGCAAAATCCCCAAATGCAGGGAGTCTGTTTTGCTGCTGTGCCAAGTAGCTTGGCTTGTCCTTCAGTACCAAAACCAGGAACAGCACAGAGACCAGAGATAGGAAAGGCAGGATTTTTATCTAGTTCTGACTGCATGCTCATATGGTCTTCTTCTGGTTAACAATGGGAGGAGGCAGAAACAGAACCTACAGCAGATAGAAGCACTCGCACAAGTATAACTTGTACAAACAGAACTTAGAAACCCTATCTAAGAATTATTATTATTAGACATTTCTTACTCATCCTTTACTATTGCTTTATAGATCTGAATCTCTCCTAGACATCTAAATCAGAAATAAAGCCTTTAAAATGAAAGACACTGATGTCAGGAAAACAGTTCCAACACCAGGGTCAGATCCTTAGCTGGAATGAACTAACATCTCTTACCTTTGCCAGCATTACCTATGTATTTAAATCTGCTGAGATGCTATTGTACAACTCTCCCCTCATCCTTTCCTGCTGTGAAAATGCACAGTGCCTTCCTTGTGGCCAGACTGACAATTCACACCTTCTCCTTTGCAGCCAGAAACCAGATCCAGGTTCCTGGCAGCAGAAATAGCAGCTGGACTGAACAATCGGGCAAGCTGGCAGCAGAAGGTGTGAGATTCAGGTCTCCAAGAAAGAGTGAGGTGAATACAGGCTGAAATGGGATGTACCAAAGTTCTGATATACACTTGACAGGAACCTTTAGCCCATGTTCTTTCCTCTTCTGTTCTGGACTTGGCATACAGAAACGTAAATGTTCACTATGGCCATGAAGGATCTCCCTGGAAGGGCTCAGAGCTTGCTGAGTCTGGGGGGAGCCAAGTGGTCGCTGTTCCTGTCCCTCTGTGTGGCTGAGAGCTCTGGGCTCTGGACCCTGCTCACCCACCATGCCCTCACCTGCCTTCACTCACCTCCTCCTGGTCCCCAGCTCCTGGGCCAGCCCTGGCTGTTTGTCCCATAGCCCCAGCAGCTCCAGCAGAGCCTGGAGCATGCTCAGCACTGTCCATCCCTGAGCACTGCCTCCTTGCTCGCTCCTTCTCCTCTCACCTTCCACTCCACACATTTTCCCCCAGTCCCTCTCCAGCGTCCTGGAGGGAGCCAGACCCATCATTTCTCCTGCTGGCATTAAAGATCTGTCCCATTATAACTGAACTGGCCATTGTCACGTTTGACCCACTCTGTCACCCCTGGAGACAGCAGCAACGCAGTGCCAGGGGAACTGTTCCTGCCTCGGAGTGGAGTGACACCCACAGCCTGTCCTGTGGGCTGCAGAGCCACCACCAGCTGAGCCCTGCCGTGCCAAAACTTGAAATAGAAGGGCCTTGGTGTGAGCAGGGGGGTCACACACTCCCAGTGCCCATGGGGCAAACCATAACACAAGACCCCAACACAAGCCAGCTCCTCAGCTCCAAACGGTTCCTCTGGGATTTGCTTCCATCTCCTCCTGCCTAAAGGACCCTGTTCCTCTCAGCTGGCTGTCCTCCCACACAGCATCCTTCATAAGGGATGCAAGAGCCCATAAGTTGTCAGCCCTCACCCGCTTCTGCTGTGCCCTGCTGCCGTGGTGGGACTCCTCTGGATCCCCCTGTTTCTCCTGGCAACACCATCAGCTCCTGCGACAGGGACAGCCTGATCACACCCTCTCTCTGCTCTGCTGTGTACTAACCACCAGGCTGAAAAACCAATTGCTGTGTCTCAGTAATTGCCTGCAAGCTACTCTCCAGCCTCAAGAGCCCACTATATTTTATTTTAATTAATTTCTTCCTATTACTATTACTTATACCTCCTCAAATCACTTCCTGTAATTTCGTCTATCAGTTTAATGGTGATGTGTTGAATAGACATTGCATTGGTGTGCCATAACAGACCTCCAGAACACAGATATGTTTGCCAAGCTTCATTGCTTCTGCCTACATGCTGAACTGCTGCTCAGGCACACTTTCCTCTGAAGCCTAACAGGAGCTTTTCTCATGTAAGACTTTCTTAAACAGGCCATTTGTGAATTAAAATGGTCAGTAGTAAACCTTTTAAGTTCCCACTTATAATAATTGCTTCTTGCTACTAGTCCAGCTGAAATCAATACGATAATAACTAATTTAATTTGTACTGAAGTAGAAGCTTCCTTTCATTCACCTGTAATGAAAATATGGGGGGGGGGGCGCTGACACAGGGGAAGGAATTCTTTGAATAGATCACATTTCTTTTCACGAAAATATCTCACCTCTGTTGCGACCACCAGGACCACAATCATGTAATGAAAGCCACTACATACTGCAGTCTCATTTGGCTGTCATTACTGCAGCCTTTGCACAAAGAAAATGGTGTCCTAAAGCTAATGGGAAGTTACAGGCCAAAACTCCCCAGAACCACACTCTGAACTAGGTGGCAATGCCTCTCAAGGTCCTTCAAGGACATGCTGCGAAATGGAGCTTCAGAGCAGGACAGGAAAGTTCCTTTCCAGGTAACAAAGCTCTCATGAGCACAACCGTCCTGACATACATTTTCATGAGAATACAACACTTTCAATAATGCCATAAAGGCCTTTGCCAAACTTAAGCTAAGTTTGATTTTTTGACTTTTGATTAAGTATAATCAAACAATTTGCATTCAAAGAACTGAAATGCTGATGAGGTTGCTGCAGCCAGTGGAAATGTAATTAGCAGTCTCCAAACACCATACAGTCTGTACAGCAGCTTCTTTACCACTTTGCTTGGTGTGGAAAATGTCCAGTTCTGAGAGGGGAAAAATTAACCACCAGATCACTTCCAGTTGGTAGCAGCTTGATTTCAAGAAACCCATACCAGAGCCCCGAGTATTAATTGCTTTGAGGCTTGCCCATCAATCACTGGTAACATTTCAATTTCAAATAATATGCAACAGATAATCTACTTTTCTTAGCTTGGCACCACTTTGTCTTTCAGACTGAAATAATATTTTTGGAGTTATTTAAAGCACACATTTCGGGGACAACCGCAAACAGTTGCTAGGGAAACAGCAAGGTAAGAAAATGGATTGCTGTCATGAGGCTAACAAGTCACATCCACATTTATTTCCTTTCCTTTCTATCTTCAAAGGAAAATTGTGTTCCTATGTAAAGTTATGAACATGTGCTTCTAATAAACTTAAGTCTCTCAAAACTGCTGGGAAGCATCTTTATGTTTTAAGGCATTATGAGGTGTCAGAGAAAAGGTGTTGAAGAGAAGGTTTGGCTGTGAATCTGAACTGTGCTGTGACCCTGTACAGCAAAGAAAATTACAGCTTAACTTGCTGATGGCACATTTAAATTTACATCAACTGCACAAGAATGTTATGGAACAGTGCCAGGAACTGATTTTCAGTGCAGTAGGGCAGTTAAGTGAGTAAAAAGTGGATTTTAATTTTTGAAAAGACGCACATTTCATTACCATTTTTTTCTATTTACATCTATTCTTATTCATTACTGAGCACCCCAAATTAATCTGTAAACTTGTAGTATTACTAAGGAATGGAATCAGCTCAGTAAAAATCTTGGAACTGCACAAAAACACCCAATCACCTGCTGTGTTAATATTTGCCTGTATTTCTGTATGAGAAACTAAAAATATTACATATTATTTATTTTACTTTTTCAGTGCATTCATAGTTTTCAGTAACAAAGAGCAGGGGTTATGTAGCCTATGCCCTCGCCAGCTGTCTCACAATTTATTTAAGTTATTCTGACAGATCCATGCCTAATGTGTTCTTAAATATTTCCCACACAATGGATAGCTTTTCCAAGGAATCTATTTTCATGATTTCTTCTACAAATAGTTAATAAAATATCACTTTTTATTTTTCCCAGTGAAACTCAAGCTTATTTCTACTTACCAGTTAAACAAGGACAAAGAAAATAGACTAGATTATATGAAATTATGCCACAGGTTATTTATCCCAGATCTTCTTTGGCACATATCTCTGCCATAACTTTTTTGTCCTGTAATTTCAATGTTAAACTCTTTTTACATTGCTGATTTTAACATGACAATGTACAGTTTCAGATTCAGAAATTCTCCTAAGAACTAAGGGAAAAAAATATCAGCTTTGCTCTGTGTGAGAATAGATGCTTAAAAGTCAAACAGCATTAGACTAAAGCTGAAAGTAATTAGTAAATTAAAGTCTGTATGTAAGAGTCAGCAACACGTCTGAAGAAGCTTGTAAGATATTCTTTCAAAATAACTGTGCTCTAATGAGATGCCATCCCTTCAACAGGGCTCTGCCCCTCCATGTGCCATACATGTCACTGCCACATCCCAGCACGGGACAGACCATGAGTGTCCCTCACTGGGGCTGAACACATCCCCAGGGAATGCAGCACTGGGCACGCTGCAGACACAGCTGCAGACATCACAGCACATTCTGCAACAGCACAGAAACACATCTTACACTGACACTATTGTATCCTTGGTGCTCTTCTCAGCATTAAAAAAATTGTATTTTGTATTATTTGGAATCCATTTAGAACTATTCAACTTTTCTCAAAAATGTAGGGATTCTGCATAAAGCCCAAGTCATGAACCTGTCCCAGACTCAAGCGTCTTATAAAATAGCTGAGGAGAGTAATTGCTGCCTCCATCCATGCATCTCAAATAGAAAAAAAAGTTGCTGACTGCATATGAAATTCCCTCTTATTCTTACTTTGTTGCAGACAGATCTGAAAGCTTGTCCTTTCTGTCACAGACATCTTTTTGCCATCTTCTTCAATAGCACAGTGTCAACAAATCTCTGTTAGGACAGAAAAAGAGCAAACATACAGCCTGGACAAAAACCTCAGAAAACTATCTGTAGGCTACAGTTTAAAGGGCAAGGAAGAGTAGAAGTATCATTAAAAATCCTCAGTGGGGCTGGCTTGCACAGTCCTCTAGAGGAAGAAGGGAACAGTATGAGGAGTATGCCAAGAAGGATTTACTGTGAGGCAGGATGGAAGGGGATGGTGCAGAAGAAATGTAAAGCTTGAAAGAGACAGAGCATTTTTTATTTGGTGTACACAGTCTCTTCTCAGGTTCTAATTTAACCCAACTTCCACCAGCAATTACCTGTGAAACCTAAGAATCAAGTGTTTTCTGTAGTCCTGGAGTTGCTGCAGGTAAAAAATAATCCCCAACACCAGCATCTCAGCATGCAGAGAACACAGGCCTGTAAGGGAGAGCCAAAGCTTTGCCCTTGGGCACTGCTGGGACCCCAGGGGTCCGAAAAATTCAACCCTGATGTGGTGGGTTCTTTTTCAGCTTTTTCTTGAAAAAGTTAGAAGAAACTCAAAAAATATTTTAATAAAAGTTATTACAGTTACAACACTGAATGCTAAACCAGTAGCAACCATTAAGAGCAAGGCTGCCTATAATATTTGTGTCTCATGTATCCAGTGTGACATTTATTGAGGGTTGGATACCTCAGTCTTTGTCCCAGGTTCTATCACACACAGCCACCAGCACTGAGCAACAAACGGGGCACCTGCCCCCTGCAGAAATGACCTGCTGTGCTGGGGCTGCATGCAGGGATCAGACTGCAAAAGGAGAAGGGCAGAAATCGTTATCCTAATTATGGAAGTTTTTCGCTTCTGAGTGTTTGGAGAGACAGGAAAGGTACCTGAGAGAGAGAGAAAAAAAATCTGCAAGTCAAAAAAGCCCTAGGTGTTCAACGAACCTTTTCTATGGCTCTCAGTTCTGGTATCAGTCACAAAACAGCTGCCACAGGGGGTTGATTTGACCAATGTTTACTTCAATAGGGTGTTGCTTTAGCTATGTTTCACACCAACATCTTTTATGTTCACTTCTGTCAAAATTCCAATAAACTGATTTAAAGGATTATCAGTGGTATCTTCATGCTAAGCTTCTGTCCTTTAATTCTTAGAATATTAATTAGCAGCTGCATGCACTGGTAAGACTGAAAACAGGTTTGGAACTACTAGACAGAAGGAGCAACTGTCGGGAATTACTTGCTTGGGTTTTACAGATCAGCTTTTATTCACTGCAATCTATTGTCCACTCAATGTGATCCACGTCCACTGTACAGTATGAAGTGTTTTTATTGCAACTCACTGTATTGCTCCTATGTTTGAATTTTATGGGAGGCTTAGCAGGAAGATTTGGAAGAAGAGTATTCTGCAGTCAAAACACATTGCTCTAAATACTAGTGATCCTTTAAACCATACATGACCAATTTTGCAAATCCCTTAATTCCCTCCTCTGTACTAGGTTAGTACATGCTGTCTGACACTGTCCTGCTGTTTGCAAAAATGAGTAGGGATGAATGCGAGCACTAACTCTATCCATTACCACTTCTGGGTCAGAAATATTTATTCACAAACAACATCAGTGAGAAATTCTATTATTCCACAAATTTGAAATGGAAATAAATCATAAGCCTCAACACAAGGAAGCAGACATAATTCAGACCACTAGCCATGATATGGGAACAACATCTTGGAGTGAGATTACAATCCAAGAAAGATCCATTCTACCTGATTCACAGGAGAATGCTATACAATGTATTTATGCTCTATTTTAAGAGATTTGGATCAAGCCAGTAAGCCTCTGTTCTGTTTTGGTTTTAACTTCACCAAAAATAAAGGCTTTGAAAATCAGACTTTAGAGCATAGTAGGTTTTCAAAACTGAGACTTTTTTTTTTTTTTTTTGGGCAGGTGGGGGGAATCAATAGGTGGTTGCTTGGGTGTTTTTTATTAAAGAAATAAAAGCCTAAATCTAAACCATTCCAAGAAATACTTGTCCAACAGTTGCACCTACATAGATGGACAACAATTTTCTGATGACCATAAACTGGAGGCTACTGAGAAACTGATACTCAGGTCCTTTAAAGAAGTACTTGAAACACAAAGAAAAGAAAGCAGAGCTAAATACAACTCTAGTCTTGCAAGTCTAAAAAAAATTTCAAAGTATGGAGAAGTAGCCCTAATAAAATCAAAAACTGCATTATGAAGAAAATGCGGAAAATAATTTCTGTGGAAAAGGAGAAAAAAGGAAAGGTATTTCATGGGGAAGGAGTAGTGAAAAGCCACACGAGCAGGAAATGTGGCAAACATGCAATAGAATGAGGTGTCTGTGACTTGTCTAATGGTGTGCTCCGTGGGCTTCACTCCCTCCCTGATTCCACTCGTAGAACCAGGGTCATTTCATTCTGGGGCTGGTGCAGCCCAGCCTCTGCCACTGCCCTTTGGCACCTCCAGCACTGCTTTCTATTCTTATATTCTTATTCGTGCATTAAATGGATGTTTAAGAAAGCTTTGAGGGTATTTTAGAGTAACAGGCACCATTATTTAATGTCAATTTTATGTTTGCTCTGCTGTCATTTTCCTAAGTTATTCATATCTTTATACTGTATGGCCTCTATGTTTGTGACCTCTGGATGTCTCTGGGCCTTGCTACATCAGGCTGCAGACAAATATAGCAGAAATTTAGTCTTTGATACACAGATTGTATCAAATCAGATGCTATGAAGCATCACATAAATACCCAACATTCATTGAGTTCTTGTGTCTATAAGAAAAAAAGGACCGCAGAAAAACTCCACAACAAAACACAAAAAACCCTCCAAAAATCCAACACTGCCCCAAACCCAAAAATAACTGGAGTTAGAAATAAAAAGTGAAAAATTAAACAGTGGATGAAAACACTTCAAAGAAAATCAATCCACACATAGGAATAGTTTTGTCATCTATTTTAAGAATCAAAAAGACACAAGTTTCTTTGCTTACAAACAGACATGAAAAAAATATATTATATCTTACAGAAAACGTATTTCTGATCTTATTAGCTATAGAAATATTCTTTTGGAGATCATAACTTATTTACAAGTACAGCAGAGTGGAAACAGTAAAGATGCATACATGCAAAAAAAATTTTTTTCCAGAACAGGTGGGAAAAAAACCCACTAGAAAACCTTGTATTTTCTTCTTGCAACTAGAAATGTAAGAATTTATCTCTAGAGCATATAGAAGAAAAACTTAGCAAAAGGAAATCATAATACAATGATATGGATGTTAAAAAAAAAGGACTGTAAATCTATTCATCTTTCACAAATCAAACATGGAAAATACATTCTTATTCATTTGCCTCACCTTTAAACCCTGTTAGGATTTTTGACAATGTTCTGACATTTATGTTCAAGAATTGCCAGTGTCCCAGTATCCATTCCAATGGGCCTGAGGAGTCACCTCAGAAGACTTCCACGCCATTTTTGAAAGACTTCATTCACCTGTAGCCAGTTTCACATACTGAGCCACACCCTGGGCCTCTGATCAGCCACTGAAGATCGCTGGAAACCCCAAACCCAGCTTGTAAATACTGAGCAACAGGGCAAAATGAGAACTTCCCACTTTGCTGCAAGTAGGTCAGCCCCAAACAGCAGAGAAGGGTCTGTAGATAGAGCCCTCTTGAATCAGCCACTGCCACTCACTTTTGTCATGTAAAATATCAGCAGCAGGTTTCAAGCCTTTTGAATTATTTCACACTCAGTTGAGAGCCTGGGAATTTTGATAATGCTTTAAAGACCACAAAAGGTTCCTTGTTTCTCTCTTCAGTGCCTCAGTTCTACAGATACAGAGTGGGTTGAGAATATTTAGGCATTTAGCACTATCTTAGGGCTTTCAAGAAATAAATACTAATTAAAATACAGCTAATAAAGCTATCTCAGGTTTGGCTTTTAAGCAGGTCCACTTCTCAAAGTGTCATAAATCTGGCCTAAAAGCATGTTGGACACACAAAGCTTTGACTGCTCAGGTTTTAATCAGAGAATGGACTTCTTATGGAGATACTGCTAAGTGCATCTGACATTTTAATTTCCAATTTTTCCTCCCCTCATTACCTTTAGACTGTATTTGAAAAGCCCTTGCATAGCTTTAAAGAGTAAGGACAAATGTCCTGTAAAGTTTCAAGACAACTGGTCAAGGGTCCTCAAAATGTTAACTATTTTTTTCCATTCTGAAATTTTTAGCCTGTAATGGACTTGTGTATCTTCTTTATTGCAGAAAAGCTTTGACTCAGCATTGTGGGGCAAGCAGGAGGAAACTTCACCATAACAGGTAAATACAGAGGGACCCAAATCAAGCCTGTGAACACATTTGCATGACACCTTAATTTCGGCTGATTGCATGCCACGAAAGGCTTCTGCATAGGAAGCAATGTGAGAAGGGATTTTTTTCCCTCCAGTGTATGTGCCCCTTTTCATGCATACCAGGATAGGCACAAAAGATGTATGGGCTGTGAAAACCTCTACTGTTTATTTTCTTTCCTTGTCCAAAACACCATTAAAAATACAAAGAGTCTTTCCCCTCTTTTTGTATGTATAGTTACTGGACATCAATTTAATAGTCTGTTTGGACACAAAGCTAGGAACTGCTGGAAAAAATAAAGCAGCACAACCATTCTGGACCTCTGCATGATATTGACACAGAGGGGTAAAAATAGTATAGAATAGAATGAAACATCCCATAAAACTGTATAGTTCAATAGTAATGTGCCTGGAATTTCTTTCATGGAATAGCACTTACTAAAAAAGCAAAAGAGAAGCAGAATCTGAATCTGGATGCATGTATACAGAAGAAAACTTTTCCAGTGCAAGGATTTTTTAATTATATGTATTTTCAACTGGATTTAATATCTAGACATATGAAATAAAAACATTCTTTGTGTGTTTAAATGCACCTTGCTGCTTAGTTAGTGATAGGGAGCAGTACAATACTCCTCCTGCCTGTCTACCATAGAAACCAACTTCTTAGATGCAAATGCTTTTCCAGAAAACCAAATTACTACAGAATGTTGCATTTTGTAAATTATCACGTATTTTCTATTTTTTCTTATAATTTTACAAGTTACTAATACTAATTTTAAAAAACAACTTTTGCTTCTTAGCTTATAATAATAATTTATTCTGATGCATTTTCATTTCAACAGAAAGATTTGAAAACGAGATAGAAATTGAGTCTTCCTACTTAAAACATTATCTAGCTAGTCTTAAAAAATTTCCTGCTCTACTTGTGTCTATAAAACCATATAAAAATATATTTCCTCCAGAAGCAGGTAGCTAACAAGTGCAAGAGAAACACACTTTGTTATAAATAATTTTATTTCAAAATGAAAATAGTCTGCTGTTTCCACTTATGATTTTTCTCTTGTAATTTCACCTAATACAGCTCCTCATTACAATGTCTTTCACTTCTACTACTGAAGTAATTTCTTCTAGTAATTCTATTACTATAATTATATTTTATCCCAAGATAATGTTAGCATAAGGAATGCAACCTCCTTTAATAACCATTTCCAATAATTACACTGTATGCTTTAAGAATACTGAAACACACCCTTCATTCTCACTGGAATGAATGGAACAGAGAGCTCATGGAGAAGGGCTGCTTTAAAACACACATAAAAAGCCTGGAGAAAACTCCTATTCCAGTGGATGCTGAGTGTACTGGGGAAGCAGGTTAAATAAATAACCCAGGAGCACAGCTCCATGTCAGCCCTGCAGCTCAGTGCCAGCATTCCAGCATCCCTGGTGATGTGCTGATTCCCAGAGCACCTGTGGTCCCCGTGGTCCCTGTGTCTCACCAAACCCGGTGACGTTCCTATCATTACCTTCTAGGGAGAATACTGGAGGGAGAAAAATATTCACTAAAATACCCCTAAGTAGCTGTTTCTTACTCTTTTTCTAGAAAGAGTAAAAAGGCAGATTGCTGAAGGACTTGGTATTTTACCTAATAGGTCAATTTTTTAAGTCCCATGTCAAGTATTAAAAGCCAAGCACAGAGCACAGGCTTACCAGGCACTCCCACAGAAAGCACAGGTCTTCAAAAAAGTCGTAGCTTCTGAACCTTCCACTCAAACAACAAGAATAAAAAGAAGCTACACCATCTGCTCCCATAGCATGCTTTTTCTCTATTAACAGAGTCAACATTAAACCTTTTTAGAGGAAATCTGTATTTAGTAGAATTGCCATCACCCCAAATATGTTCACCATGAAATGTGAGCTGTTATGATCATAAATATATCACTCCTACGGCTGTAGAAGAATATTTTCACTTAAAGCAACAAAGAGCACTGGGGATCATGCTCTGAATATTCTTGTGGTTCCTTTCATTCCTGCAGTAAGAGGAGGGTGGGAGCACACTGAAAACCTGTATGCGTTGCAGCACAGTGATTTTCTCCTTCCTCTGCAAGGCACATACCTGGATGCATGTTAAAATTCTGGAAAATACTGATTGCTTTGGTGAACTGTCAAAATTCAGGAGAGATTCCTGTAAGATGTAGGAAATACAAAGAATCTCTTTTCTTAAAATTCTTAACTGAAACAAGCAACACTCAGTTTATGGGGTTGTAGCCTTTTACCTATCCCAAACCACAGGTCTATTAATGTATTGTCCATTAAAGGTACAGAGGTGTTAAATGGAAGGAAAAATACCTTTGGACCATATGAAAATGAATACAGGTTGTCAGAAGTCGGGAAGAGCTGGCATCTGCCTTCTAGATGCTGTCTGATTTGGTTACTGAACAGAGCACAGGAGATGGCTTTTTAGTAGCATCTCCACTCTCAGGGTAGCACTACCCAGTCTCTTTCTTAGGGGTCAGTAAGGAAATTAAAAGCTTCTAGTTATGTGTACAGACTTTCTCTGTGGTTCTTGAGGTAGTTTTTTCTCAGTCCTCTGCTGCTTCTTGTCTGGCAGCTCTCCCAAAGCTTCCCGTATTTCTCTGTGAAGGCAAGCCCTCATAACTGCGCCCCTCCTGCTGCCAGTCCCCAAGGACACTTAGGTTTGGCTCCTCTGGTAGGTGCTCTCCTTTGCAGGCAGCTCCTCCTGCAGCATCCTGCCTGTTCTGGAAGAATATCCTATCCCTGCCTCTTCCCACCAACACGGACCTCAGCTACACAGCTCAGAATCCCAGAATAGCTCGGGTATGAAGGAATCATGACAAATCATCTGGCAAAGGGCAGCCTAGATGAAGTTATCTAGCACCCAGACAGCCTCGCTGTCTTCAGTCCATCAGTCAGCACATGCAGGACTGGTCCTACATGGATGCATCATTCATGTGTTTAAGGTTAAACTCCACACAAGCTGTCTCTGCCCAGTATTGAAGGCTCCTGTCCCATAATACTCCTTAATGTCCTTTAGAACTACTGGGTCTGTTCTGATTCGTTCAGCATTTTTGAAGTTTTTTAGTCAATGAACATGTTCCCTGAACATTTCATTAGGCCACAAATCAAGCTCCTTTGCTGCCTGATGACAGCTTCTGCTTCTGTTTCCACTGAATTCCTTTGGTACAGCGCTTTGACTTTACTTCAGGCCCACACTCCCTGTTTCTCATCAGTTTCTGGATCAGGACACCTCCAGCTCACTGCCCCACCACCGCTGCTCCTTATACCTCATATTTCTTCTCTTTCCTGATGCAGCTGCTGTTCCAGTCTTCTTGTTAGCAGCAGTTTTCTATCTCGGGGCTTTACATTCATTCACCTCTTGTTCAGCTCCTCATAGAGGAGAGTCATAAAGCATCTTCTCTGACCTTCTCAGCAGCTCACTGGATGTTTTTTAAATCCTCCAGGCACCTTCTGGTTTGTGTGTGTGGGGTGAGAAGTTCTGGAATGATGGTATCCCCAACTGTGCATGTCCTTCCCTCATCCCTTTCTCCTTTTTGCCGTCTTTTTTTACTTTGTAGCAACAATTGAGTGCTCCAGTATGCACTATGTTTCCACTCCTGAATGTTGGGTAAGGTCATTGACTCTCGAATGCAATGGGAGTTGCTTGGGGGATGTCTGAGTGTCACAGTGAGACACACATGGGTCGGCTGTCTGCCTACAAGTGAAGGTGAAAAGGCCTCACCAATAAGAGAGAGTTTACCTCTTTTTGCAGAATGGCTAAAGACTTACAGTTGTGACATCCCACTCCATCGCTGGTAGTCTTCCATCTCTGCAGGCTCTTATTAAATCATAAATTAATAATGAGGTTTCTTCAATTGCCCTTTCTGGAGCTGCAGTTTTATTAGGATGGAAACAGTTCCTCTTATTTTGGGTACCTGAGAACTCACATTCCTGACTATTATTCTTCAACCTGGCCTCGAAATATTTAGGCAGCCTTTTTGCAGATGATTACTCCATCTTTGACACTCTTTGTTGCATACATGACTCGATACAAATGATGGCATTTCTATCTGGATACCGAGATTTCTGGGACAATGGGCACGTACTAATTCACAGACATGAACTCGCTGCAAATCATACTTTTTTTTTTACCAGTTTTGAAAACAGCCTTATGTATTTGCAATATGTTCAGTTTATAAACTAGGATGTGTATACTCACAAAGATAAAATTATTTAATTATTAGGTTATCAAGCTGACTCTCATGTAGGAAAATCTTTGCCTACTTTTCAGTGCTAAATAAAAGGAATACATACTTTGTTGAATACATACAGAGTTTTGTTTTGGCTTAAATCTTGAAATGACTATGCAGTGAATGGATAATCCTTCTGTAATATGTGAAAGCTACATGAAATAAACAACATTAAATTACTGAAGTTCTTTCATTTGATACCTTGTCATATCATGGCTGCAAAACCCATTTTAAGAAGCTGCTGATTACACTCAGAAACATTACCTCCTGCACATCAGGAAACATCACTTATGTCCCACTGACGTCTTCCCACACCAATCTGCTAATTATAAGAAAACCAGCAAAATAGAAGTATTTCTCTACTATCTGCAAAAATCCCCCATTGTAATCGACATGAGAACAAGACAGTGAAAGGCATCTGACAACCTTTAATACACCTCCCAGGCCACTGATAGGCTTTCACACTAATAACCACTTAAACACTTGGAAACTGCTTCTGAAGACTCCCACCACTTTTCATCAATCAGTTACCACTACGCAGTGATCACTGTAGCCCTATGTAGCTAATTATCTTCTATTTGCATCCAAGACTAAACTTTTTAAACCACAAATTATTAGACTGATTGTATAAAAGATAGTGACCTTATTAATACTGCCCAAATGAACATTTGTCCCCGTTAATTCTATCAAAGGAAACAAATAAGCGATCAAAGCCCAAGACTTTTCCAAGCAGACAGACACGCTCATTAACTCTCATCTATTACTGTGACTGCAGCAGCTTCCTGCAGTGGTGAGCAGTACAGGCAGCCCCAGCTTGTTACTGGTGAGGCAGGCAGCAGGTCCTGCCTTGACACTGTCAGCCAAATGCAGCACTTACCACAAGGAATGTAAATGAGCATAAAATGCTACTAATGGCAGGAATGAGCCATCACAGCTTTTCTTTCTGGATGAAAGGCAGATTCTCCTGACTTTGCTCAAAGTGAAAAATAAAGATGGATCCCCAAAACACAAAAGATTAATGACACATCATTTATAAGGGGAAAATCATCTATTGCCCAGAGAACAGATCCAGAACAGCTTTATAAACACCAAGTCAAAAAACTTGTCTATATAAGGACATACTAGAAATATATTTGAATACAAGGTTCTGAGAAAATAAAGACCTGAATCAAAGAACCCTGGGTTTTAGGTATTGGGAAAAGGAAGCGTAAGACCACGCTACCTGTGAGAGGATCCTTTCATGGATTTGTAATCATCTAGTGCTATGGTTGGTTATGACAGCAATGGTTCTACACAAATGCTGAAATCCATCAACTGCAAAAAAATGTACAAACTGTGACTGGCAGAACTATAATGCAGGATGAGGTCTGCAAAACATGAAGAAGAGATTTCTAACTGCAATTTTCTGGGCTTTTTTTCCAACAGTTCGTAGTAAGCCCTGAGTTCCAGTTTGTTTTTTATTTACTATAGTAAGAAAGGGTTTATAAGATGTTACCAGGGGTATGGGGAGTTAGAGAAAAAGGATCCCCCCATACATAAGATGGAAAGATTAATTTAAAATGCCTGTAGGAAAATTAGGTACCTGTAACAGACTTCAGTTCTTAGGTCATGACATTGACAGGATACCCCTGATGAACAACAGGTCATGAAGATCACATTGATTTTTGCTAGGCGTGCTTACAGCAACGACAACTGCCGTGGCACCTGTGGAACCTGGAGAGCAGAGCACATGCTGATTGAAAGAAAGGCTGGCTTTACATGTAGGAACACATAGTTCTCATTATTTCTCATCTACCACTTGTAGTTAAAACGTGATTGAAATACAAAAGAACAGTGATTCTTGGTCCACAATAGTTGTAAGAAAACAAAAATGCCATATAATCTTGAGATATTACATGCAGACCTCAAAGTGACAAAGTCAGTATTTATGTAATCTGTGGTTGAAGGAATTAGATTTGCAACAGCACATACAGTTAGAGAATGGTAAAGGAGAAAGTGATAGGATTTTCAAAAGATGCCTGAGTCTGTGAACATGGCCCATGGTTCCAAAGAGTAACTTTCTTCAGATCTCCCCTAGATATGGGGACTCTCCTCCACAAGGGAGGACATTTATGAACACTCAAACCACATCTCTTCTGCTTCCAGAGGGAGGAAGATTTTGCCCGAAATGGAAATAGACTTAGCAAGTAGACTTTTACTATACAACTGCAGTTTACAAGATAGATTTAAAAGTTAGATTTAAAAGTCAGGATGTCTTTTAGACATCAAGACACTCAAAAGCAGCTGAGTGTTGCTGGAAAGCTACTCAGTAGATCAACTACATGTATTTGGAATGGTGTTATAATAATTTGTGAAAAAAAAATATTGTTAAGAATTGACTGGAATAGAACAGTGATAAGTGCATTATATTTCTGTTTTTACCATGCATTATAACTTCACAGCATAAAACTTTGTGCTGCTGAACAGGCGCCACTTTGACATCACCCTTACTACAAACTAAAATTCTCTTTTAAAGAGCAGACATTTACTGTGTTGTCTTCACAGGCTACTATGAAAATCCACAAACACCCTCCCTGTGCCACAGCCACAGCCCTTCCTCTGAACCCTGATTCAGAACAACCACAGCCTTGAGGAAACTGCTTCTGAAGACTTTCCAGCCGTGAGGCAACACTGAAGAACAGCCAAGCAACTGCTCCAAGTGAAGTATGTGCCGTGTGCTGATGTAAGAACTGCATCAATTCAGCCCAGTCAAAACCACCAAATGTTTAAGGATCCTCACATTAAACTTATTTCATCTAACTTCTCTTATGTATTATTGTTGGTTTCCAAGGCAAGTGTGGCATTACTGTTCCATCACTTAGACCTAGGTCCAAGGAAAAACCCTTGTGACCTTCATAATTTGGTACTAGTACCACAGCAGTTTTATTTCCAGCAGAAATTCTAGACTGAGATTGTCCTTCTTTTCATGACGAATCTTCTCATTTTTAAAATTTTATTTTTCTTTTCTAGAATATATAAGGGTATGCTGACAGTGCCTATACATTTCCCTAAAGGTTTGGCTTGAAACGTTTTGCATTCCATCTCTATTGAAATTATTTACTGTCAAAATCAAAACAACCACAGCCCCGATGTGGTGCTGCAGCCTAATAATTCTTTCACAAAGAAAATGTAATGTCTCTCTGCTTATATCCAATGTGACACTCAAAATACTTTCAAGATGATTGATGTATATAATATACATCAATATGAGGAATGTCTGTTTAAATTAATTTCTTGTGACTCAATATTCTGTTCTAAATATTTTAATTTGGGGAACATTTCAGTTGGTTCAGTAGAAGTCAAGACATGATTTAACACTGGTCTGCATGTTTATCATGCAAACATTACTGCACTGATACACCCTGAAACTCTGAATGCCTGTTGTAACTTGGGTAATTGCAATGCCTTTTCTGGGGTGCTCAGTATCCAGAAGTTGTTGATGGACTACATTTGGACAGCTCTCACTGTATTATTTTAGGATGATTCAACTGTCAATTTTTAGACTGTCACAGAGTTAAGCTTTATTGCAAATTGTTAAAGGGAGTCTCTTCTAGCAGAGTGTTTGGGGTTTTTTAACTGTCTTGCTATGTAACAGTTTTACATTTACATCCTAGTGAAATAATAATCCATGCTATTTTTCATGTTGTTGTAATTAAATGTACTTTAAAGTAATGTTGACTTAAAGCGCTGTCAAATTACCAAGTCCATAGCCAGCCAGAATATAGATTGGCTTTTCTAATGCGCTGTAGCTGATACTCCATTACTTGATGAAATGCAAATAGAACCAAGAAAAGAAGCAGCCAAGGCTTATTATTTTATGCTGAAATTTTTCTCAGCTCTGCAAAAATCAACAGAGATGCTGATATTGATTCTGATTTCACTGGGACCAATATTTTTTCTCCTAGGAAGCAACTGTGATGACTACTTGGGTATCTTGTAGTCATATTTTTCTCACTTTGTATTTCACACTCCATAAGACCTCATTTAAGAACTCTCCATCCTTGCAGCAGTAACAAAACTAGGAAAGGATACTGGCTGGAGTGCATTCCTCCTGTCAGAGCCTCTGTGCCCACGGTGGGGGCTAGGGATGGCCCGCCAAGGCAGGAGGTGCCCCGGAGCCCCACCAAAAGCACCCCTGAGCTCGGAGCACAGCAAGGGCACAGACAGGGTGTGCAGCAGCACCGGGATCAAGCCACTGCTCTCTGCCTTCTGAGGGGCTGTAACCTTCCTGGGCCATAACAGAACTAAGCAGAGGCAAGGTGCTGCCATAGGTAACACAAGGAAAAGGCAAAGTTGTTTGGCATAAAGGAACCATGGCAGAAGGATTTTTGCATACATAGGATGCACAGCAAGGAAGAAGCTTTACCTAACACCAACATATTCCTAAAATTGCAAGTTTCTGGGAAGAAAAATTGTGTAGCGGTGCCATAGGTTTAGATCAGAGAACAGGAATAAGTCTGCAGGTTTCTGTGGCTTGCACTCTGTTCTGAGAGTCCCCTTGCTGGCCAAAGTTTGCACAAGCCCACAGGGATACCTTCTTCAGAATTTAGAATGCTGCACTGGATTGAGGACATGATACATCTTGTCAAATCCTTTGGAATGCTGGCAAGGTCAGGGCAAGTAATGCCTTTTAATACATATCTCCTAATATAAGAACAATCACAGTGCACGGAAATATAACTCATTGTTAGAAGTCAGTTCTAAGTACATCATGAAACTGTATCATTTTAAAATAAGAAATTATATTTGAGATCGGCCTCAGAGTCTGTCAGAACAGAGTCATCAGAACATGATGCTGGCCAAAACACTACAATGCAGACCTCTAAAGACAGAAATAATTTTGTTTTCTTTTTCTCTCATGTCATTTTTCTGTCCTCTGGAAATCTCTCTCTCTAATTGGAGCATTTGTAACTAATATATGATTCTCTAGATCAAATATTTTCAAAATTAAAGCATTACATACTTAAAATCTATATTACTAAATCAAAACAAAAATACCTTGACTTCAAAAGGGGCTGAAAATGGAAACTTGCAGTTCCCTTTATTTCCAGAAATGGGTTGCTTTTCTGTCTTACTTGGTAATTAGAATCTCAGATTCAGGTACTTACAAGGCATAATTTGACACACCAGAGATTTCTTCAGTGAATATGAAGCCTGAAGTCCCAAATAAAACTGCTGCCTTGATTCACAATAAAATAGGCTAATTTGCCAAGAAATACACTACAGCTAGTCTTCCATTCTGATAAAATCAGAAGTATGTAACTTTTAGCAAAGTTGGAAAATACACTGTCACGAAAACAGTTCTTGCTACAGGCAAAAATAATTTTACTTTTGGCAGGTTTACAGCGAAGCAAGTCAGTTACATTTTCACCTCAGGTGGTTTGTGGTATCAAAAAGGCAGTTCTTGCAGATGGAAAACTGTCATTACATGAGGACAAGCTGTTTGCTGGGGGAAATGGAAATATTTTGCTCTCCGTCAAACCTGTGAATATTGGAGAGAAAATCTGTTTTCATGTAGGAATACTCAAACCAGAAGCTGATAGTTTAATGGAGTTCTACATGACTGACAGAGTGGCTCACCAGACTGGAGACTGGCCAGCTTGTGCTTCAGTTACCCTAAAATTTCAGCAAGGAGTTGCATATGCATGAAAACTGTCATGTGGGCTGAGAGATTGTTCCACATCGCCTCAAACAGATCTAGTGAGCCCAGCACGGGCAGATGCCTCTGAAAATGATGAGTCACCAAGCCAAAGCCCTCACAGCGTATCTCCTGCAGGAAATGCACCCGGTTGTCCAGGACTACTTGGAGGGACTTTGCTCCTGCTGCAAACTGCCCGTTATTAATGCCCACTGATGCCAAAAGAACTCTAAAGAGGGCACATGAACAGGTGGAGAGCTGCTAGAGAAGGTGGTGCAGCTCCTGAGCTTTCCATGTGGCTGCAAAGCCAAGGTGTGGAAGCACAGCCACTGCCACTGCACAATAGCTGTGTGTTGATTCAGTTGGAAATCAGCTGTGGGTGGAAAGCACCAGAAGCAGAAAGCCTTAACAGGTGGATCTGGGAGCATCTTTCAAAGGACTCACTAATACCACCTTTAATAGGGCAGAGTCATCAGACCCAAAATTTACACAGACAAAGGTTGCAAAGACCAGAGCTTTACCACTGTTATATAAATCAGACAATTTGTCATAGGGAATTGATCCAACAAGAAAATCTTTATCTTCTTAGCAGAAATTCAAACTTGACGCTAAACAAAATGCAAGATATATAGCCTGGGATGCAGTGAGTAAAAGGGATAGATTTACATTTGGCTGATTCAATATTTAAGATGTTTTCAAAACTCGGGTGTGTCATAGCACGGCGTCCCCAGGTAATAATTAGCATTGACTCCATGATTCCAGAAGGCTGATCAAGCACTTTATCGTGCTATATTTATTAAGAAACCCATTGCCCTTGCAAACAGTCCGATACAATTTTACCTAATTGGTCCTTGAATCCAAACACCATCACCATTGGCCAATTAAGAAATCACCATTTGGTAAGCAAATCTCCATGACACATTTCACATGTTCACAACAACAGGGGCAGCAAGTGAAGATAAGAATTGTTTCTCATTCTTTTCTCTGATCTTCTCACAGCCTTCCCTAGGACAATGCCTGAGAAAATTGTGCCTGGTGCTCTCTGTGGCCAGAGAGCTGCTGCCACACGGGTGTGCCTACCCTATTACTTAATTCAGTCTTACTCTTCACTCCCAGACTCCGGTCTTATTATCCACACTCCCCACAGTCCCTTGTGTGACAAAACTCACAGGGCAGTGAGTTTATGTAGGGGTGGCAAGGATGCCACCCTAGGGATGCCTACCTCTGTGCCTGCCATGTTGAACAAATAGCACTATCCAAATAAATCCTACATTTCTCTATGTCCACACACATCCTCCTGCACCAGCAAGTGAAACATGTTGGCAAAGCTATCAGACAATTTCTGCTGATGCACAGCAGCCTACTCATTATTGTACACGATGGACAAGAGCATCAAAAAGCAAATTAAATTGGCCTTCCCACAAGGCACTAATGCACAGGCCCACAGGATCTCACAGGAAGCCCAAACAATACCAGTGTATTCCCACCTCTACTCTTTGGAGCAAGGCCAGCAGCACTGTGGCCTCTCACAGGCTACCTGGCTATTCCAGCAGAGATTTATCAATCTCCAAGAGCATTCCTTCAGGCACTCACTGCACACAGAAATGTGTTTCCACAATGCCCTGCTCACCAGGTAGGTATAGTACCCTTTTGGGGGAGAGGTGGGCAAAGCCATCTGGCATCCATCACAGTTTCTCCATCTGCCTCTGCCTAGGATGGGAAGAGGCAAGTACAGAAAGGATCGGTTGCTTCTGATAAGGTCTCTCCAAGAAACACTCCTCATGGGAAACAAGATGAAATTCCAGCCTTCTGGTCAGGTTTTGGCCATCCTTGCTGCAAAGGAAGTGCGCACGAAAGCACAGGTGTGCGAGTCAGAGCACTGCAGGGCAAAGGCAGAGGCACCTCCGTTCCTGTCAGCCTCCCACGCCGCTCACGGCCAGTGAAGGGCGTCCATCTCAAAGAACAAGCAGCCAGCCCACAGCTCTCAGTCACACACTGCCTGCCCACCACACACCTGTAGCGCGTGCACAAACCTCACAGCACACACTGCCCAGAAAGCCGGCCCTTTATTTCCACCTTTCAGCATCAGAGAAATACTCAAAGCATAAGAAAAATCACAAAGATGATGGATTGGAAGGTCTAGCCCGTATTGATAAGTACCAAGGTATTTAACAGAAAGAAATTTGACTACAGAAATTTGATTTCAGCAGTTTGATAATTAAGGAGACAAGGTAATACAAATTAAAAATGAAAGGAAAGACTGAATGGACTGTGATGGTTAAGAGAGCTTAGAATTTAAAAGCAAATATACAGTGAATGAAGAATATAAACCCCATATAAACAGGCCTCAATCAGAATACTTTCACTTTGGTTTATTTTACTCACAGGCCATGCCAGATGGGGTGACTGATCATGACACTGGGATGGCAACACCAGTTGCCAGCAAAGACTGCTTAAAAAACACCCAGTTTTTAAGGGGGCTCTGACAAGACGACAGCCTCAATTAGGTCTCAAGGAGCACGCAGGAGATGAGTGAGAATCACACAGAAAAGAGCACGCACAGCACTGTAAGCACTCTAAAGGCCAAGGGACCTACAGACCAGCCTGGCAGTGGAAGGCAAAGCCTGTCACTTATAAAAAAACACCTAAGGAATTAGTGTACGTTCCTCTTATTTCCTGAAAAAGGGACAGAGCTGGCTCAAATAAGCAAGCAGTCAATAAGCACAGCACCTGCGTTTACCTCTCTTCTATGAGCCAAAGAATCTCTCATAACTTAGAAAGTGTGGCAGCACATTAATTTATGGCCCTTATGAGGCTTAAAAGTATTTTTTCATCACAATTAAAATCCATTTGCACAATCCCTTCCCCAAGTAGTCTCTCTCCAGGAAGGTTAATTCCCATCACACCTAACTCATTGGTTCCTATCTGAAGGTTCAGACTTGTAAAGCTTCAGAGGAGCTGGACTCCAGGGTGGAATTTTGCTTTAGGTTCCATCTCTCACACCTGAGTATCTAAGGAATGAAGTCCATGCCCAATGTTTTATAGTTTAAGAGATTCCACTCTAGCGACTGCTTTCCTTCAAATCTCAAAAGGTCTTTTTACTCATATTTTTAAATGTTATGAACTATAAACTCTTCTTATTCTAAATTTTCTTTGATATCTAATGCTGTAGTACATTTTTAAAACAAGTTTCCCACCACAACAAGTTTAATTTAACCTATGTCTTCATAAAAGACATCTTCCTCTTCTTAATTGCTCTACTGTGATTTTCATTCTGTTATGGGGGATTCCCAGTAGACTTTCAGAGGCACTTTGCATGATCTGCTGGCAGTGCTCTAATGCTCTTTATCACAGAAACACAGTAGTTTTTATCACCTTTTTTGGCAATTTATGAAATTCTACAAGACTACTGTGTGACAATTTAAAATACTGTTCTACAAGATTAATCTACAAAAGTGTGAAAAGTACAGTATGTGCTTGGAAAAGGTCACAGAGACGCGTTCCATAAGAAGGAATCAGTATGATCACAAACAGATTCTGAAGTCATATTACCATTTTAATTGGCTGGCACAGCCTTTTCACAATTCCACCTCAGTGGTAACATTAATTCCAAGTGTGACAGTACAAGGTTTTGCTAACACAAAGAGGAAAATAATTATTATGCACTGACTGGCTACCTTTTGCTACTACCCAAATGTATCCAAATTATTACATTAAATATCTACCCTTATTTTTCACTCAAGAGATGAATCTCTTTCTTGGAGTGATTTTGACTGTTCTTCAGAATATGATATTAAAAAAAATCAAACTCAAGCACTCCAAGATGGAGCTAAGAAAAATTTTTAAAAATTCAATGGAAAAAAACCCAACCAAGCAACCTCCAAAGCCACAGTACTCAGCAGTATTAGGAGTGGCTAAAGGCAACGAGCTGCTCTGCCAGGGAAAGAAGAGCTGCCAGGCAGCTGCTGTCCTGTCCTGGTGGCCTCCAGAGGCTGCTCAGGGTGGAGGATTAGGAAGGCTGACTGACCACACTCTTCTTTCTTGAGTCCTGTAAAAAGCCAACCACATCCCTTCTACTCTGGCTCCTACTCACAATTAATTTTTTTTCAACTCCTTATCACAGTCTTTTTTCCCGGACTCTTGTCTGCAATGATCTGTTTGCTTTCTTCTCTAGCCTTTACACATTACAGACCAAGAGAAAGCTGCCTCTCACTCCCCTGCTCAATCTGTGTGCCCCCATTACACACCACTGGCCCCAGTTTTGTCCTTCCTCCTTGGTTACCACATCCCAAGCTCCTCACACACACAAAAAGCTCCACTTCCTTGTCTGCCACTCGTGTATCCTCAGCTCAAAGTATATAAAAATGTATACCATGCACACTTTGTCTGTACCTTAATTTGAAATAATAATCTTCTGCATATTCTTGGGGGACAGGGGGTATGGGATTTGCTTCTTTGAAGAAAAGGTTTAGTGATATTTAGTGATTATATAAAAAAATATTTTTAAGCCCATGTACAGTTTCTTAATGTTAACTGACACTATGAACATAAACACAAACAGATTAAAGGTAGGATTTGGATAATATCTTCTATCTGGAGGCTCTGTGCCAGAGACAGCCAAGTATAAATAGGAGAAGGAACTGTGATATATTAAAATTCATTTTAGAAATGAATCTGATGATCTGTAGCTGACATTTGAGATAGCAAAGAAGCTTCATACAGGAGAAATCTTTCGAAGAACAACTCCAGCATGTGAAAAAAAAATGTCAGCATGTTCTATGAACAACCAGGAATAAGGAGACAAAGGCCATGTCATGAACCCAGGGACGCTCAGTGACTTTCATCCCTGATGAGACCTTTGGACATTATGAACACAGCTTCAGGTTCTGCTGTAGCAGTCAGGTTCTGACACATGCAAATGCAGTTTGGTCAATTAGCAAGAGAGCTTTGCTACGTAGTGATAACTCAATAAATATTTAGAAGAGAAGCTTACTTATCCAAGAGAATTTTTTTTTTCCTCCCCATTAAGACATTTCAATGCATGTTCTACTTCAAGGATTTTAATAACCTTTCTAGGAGAAATCTGGGCCCACCCAAGGCTCCATGCCAATCTGCTGTGACCAGCTGGGATTTGTTTTGGTGTAGGCAGATAAACAAATAAAGTGCCTGGTGGTACTTGGGAATTGCACTGTGCTTTCCCTGTTGTTAGAGAAGGGCTGCCAAATCAGAAAACTTATCTGCTTTGCAAACAGGGCTAAGCACGGGCACAATCAGGACATTTTGGGAACAAAAAAAGATCAGGTATTTCTGTAGTCAAGCTGAACGAAATGTAGACAGCTGTAACTCCTCTTCCCAAGACACTGAACTCTATACATCAAGGCAGGAACCCAGGAGAACAGGAGTCAAATTAGTTCCAGTTACACAATTTTTCATGGTTAACCTAGTTTTGATTTGGGCTGTTTCTGGGAATAATCTCATTAATGTGACAGGTGTTCCACCAATGGTGTGCAGTGGTGAAAGATTTTTTTGTTTAACCATTACTCTCTTATTTGAAATAAAACCCAATCAAGCAGATACACTGATTCATGAAGTTGACATTTTTAATATAGACTAGGCAAAAATAATTTAACTTTACCAATGCTTATTTTTATTTGAAAGGACAAATTCTAAAAACTGGATTTTAAAGGCTAAACAAAAATTTTCTTAGTGAATTAGTCACCAGAGATGGTTACCTAGCTCGGAGCATGTAGAAAAATACTGACATTGGCAGAAAAGCTAACCAGCTAATTAAATATACAGGGTGGTCAGAAAACCTCTCAAATGCTGCATGCATTGCTGAACATACCTAATATATCAAGACTTTAAAAAAAAGAAGATAGCCAAAAGAAAGGGAAAATAATAGGAAAAAATATAATTGGAATAAAATGAAACTCTATTTGCCAATCTTAAATTCTTCATGCAAGCCACCCTTCCTTGGTTGGTTTTGGTTGGTTGGTTGGATTTTTTAAAATATTGCAATATTCTTAAACTATCAAATAAAATTCTGGAGTTTAACGCTGACAGAGATAAAAATATCAGTACCAATATTACATGGAGGAGAAAAACTGCAGTGGAACATTATGAATAAAAATATCACTTTTGTAGAGGTGGAACTTTCATCCACTCAGCTACATTCTTTCAGTGGTAGCCAAGAAATACGGAAGTTTTTAATTAACTATTGGCAGAGGAAAGCAGAACTGAAATCCCAGTAAGTAGTAAATGAACCAAACTGAAGTGCATCCTAGTGCCTAGATGGGACTTACAAAGTTTTTGTCACCAGAATTCAAAGAGTATTTTGTAATATATTACAAATAAATTATTATAGAACCATTAACAACACTTCTTTTTACAAAGGTACGGAGACTAGTTTGCCTTTATATAATGTGTGTATCATCTTCAGGGTGCCCTTACCGATTTATACATATCCTCAGAAGCCCTTCAGAAGTGTCTTTTTCCCTGTACCGTGTTTACATATATATTTCAGCATAAATTGGTTGCATAAGCATAGTTAAATTCAGGTTCATGTGGAAAAATTCAAGTTAATCTTAGAAGACTTCTTTTTGATACAGGAAGCAGTATCCAGGGCTGGGTTGATACTTCACCAGCCTGAGTTTCCAGAGTCCTGCTATGCAGAAACTCAGCTGAGTTCTTTTACTGAAATTCCATTTGTAAAGATCAGGTCATGCCCATGACCCAGAGGAAAACTCACTTAAAAACAGAGGTTGCCATTCAGATTTCTCCTCAATGGAGAGGAACTGAGGCTGGAACAGATGAAGTGAATGATCACCAGGATGATGTAGGAACGGAGAGCCTGTCTTATGAGACAATGTCGTGTGCAGCAGAATAATAAATCACATGAATAAACATCATGGGGCTTTGCCCCAAGGAGAGAGAACAGCCATTTACCTGAAAGGACCATCCACTGCTAATTCCAGGGAACATTTTGTATTTCATTCCTCCATCTCATGAGCACATGAAAGGCTCAATCAATCAATCAATCAATCAATCCTGTGCAGAGCTGTATTATTGATTAAACCTTGTTTCTTGCTTCTAGTATTGAACTTGACCTGAAGAAACCTGACCTCTTAATGAAGTTTAGCCATAACCTGAAACAAAACCCCCCTTATTCTCTGTTTTTCTTACTTTAAAGCACCGTTGAACTGCACACATGAAGAACACAGACAAACCTTGCTACTTAACTTGTCCCCAGGCTGTACTAAGGCAGGCCTCTACTTGTGCCTGAAATTTTCTGTTAAAACCCAGTGAGGGAAAGGCTGTGCAATGTCCATTCATCAGTGGCTGTGCAGCCAGTGGGGGCCAGTGCAAGAGCTCAGCAAGCAGTGTGTACATGGAGACTCTGCAGAACACAAACTCTCCTGAAAGGTCTGGGCATTCCCGAACTTTGCAAGAGCTCTTGAGAATGTCTGCATTGATTCAGCACTGGAAGGACAGGAATATTTTGACAGAAAAGCTGCTTCAGCATACAGGCACAGTTTGTTCTGAGCCAGGGAAGAAGATAATGTAGGATGAGGGCACGGGTTCTGTGAAGCTGAGGGAAAGCGTCTGCTTGGAGAGCTTGCTCCAGCAGGCTGGAGATGGAAGAACCTGCCCAGAGGGAGACAAACACCACTGAATGCCAGAAAGAAAAATCTGATCACTTGTTCTCCAGGAATTTTGATGATCTGCTTTTCTCCAACCACCTTGCTGTCTGGAATTATACCAACACTAGAGTAGCTCCATTTTACCCTGAGAAAAATAGAAAGAGTTGGCTGAAAACACTTTTTCCTCTGTGGCCAGCCCTGCCCTAAACAAATACCAAAATGTTTCTGATAGCTGTCTTGCCATTCATTTAAAAAAAGAATGATTATCACCTTCATTATGACTTGCAAAACAGAAATGTAGCTGCATTGAGAGCCTTTAAAAATACATAAAAAACACAAATATTTTTAAAAATATACATTAAAGTAAAATTGTTTGAAATCTGATATGTATTCTTTTGCATAATGCTACCACCAATACAGAAGATTCCTTTCTGACAAGAATCAAGTAGAAAAGGAGTCTCTGCTTCCACCTAGTTATACAGTTAATATACTGCTAAGGAAACCTACAGCTGAGTCTTCTTTTCAGCTTCTATAAAAACTTCTACATGAGTTTTCCTATTCTTCCAATAGTGTTTCAAAATTACAGAGATATTTTAAATGGTCTTCAAAGTTGATTACATGGAAATGTTAAGCAATGTCCCCCAAAAATGGTTATCTCTATGTTCTTCAGCTGTAAATAAAAAATATTTTCCGGCCATGAAAAATCAATCTTTTCCTCAATTAAGGACAGCCCAGTGGCTATTTTAAAGTTCAGTGGGGGTTGGAAGGGAATAAGGATGATGCAAAAATGCTTCTAATGGCTGAATATTGAATATATCTCCATCAGACATCAAAAATTAGAAGAAATCAATCTAGTATATATTGAATTATAAAACATAAGCATCTGCTTTTGTGTCACTTGAGACCAATAATTGATATTTTAATTCTTCAGTGATAAATGCAATTCCTATAAATACAGAACTCAGCAAAGCAAAAAATGCAATCAGATTTAATTTGGTCATAACACCAGCTGTCCAACACTTGATGTAATTTTTTTTTTCCTTCAAGAAAAGTATTACTTTAATCTAGATCAATTACTTTTCCTTTGAAAATAAGAGAAATCTTAAAGAATACCTAAGCTCCAGGCAATTTGACAGATGCTTAGTTATGGGCTATTAATGTGAGAGACCATTTTCTCAGAGGCTCAACAAAGTATAGCTGCCCATGCATCTGGAAACAATCTAATACCCTATCATTAATTTTTTTTCTCATAATGCCATTAAGTTTCTGCAAATTATTACCTCGAATGCAGTAATTAATCTTATTTAAGCTGTTTTCTGAATAAGCCCTTGATTTAAAATTTGAGTAGTCTCTAGTATCTGGAGTAAATAAATTTGGTTCTTTCTTTGGATATAGCTGAGCTGCATCTTGTAGATCTGTTTCTTCAGTCCGTGTTTCTTTATAAAACTGTAATACTATTTCTTCTCCGCCCTCCTTGTAATAGTAGAAGTGGTGTTGTAGAGGGAGGTTGCCAGTCTCGATGGTTATAAAATGTTGTTTGGGGGAATGCGTATGTTCAGTATAGGGGGTTGTTATCTTGTTGTATGGAAAGTTTTTGTAGGGTGTAGCTATTTTGTTGAACAGCATTTTTTTGTAGGGTGTTACTATTTTGTTGTATGGAAGTGAGTGTGTATGTTTTCTATTGATGTAAGGAATACATCCTCACACATTGAAATCAGGTTTTCTGTGTGACAGCAGATCTGCAAAATCGAGACATTTACCAGGCCCTGACTCAGTAAAGCTAAGCTCCAAATGAACATTCATTTTATTAACATTGCATGTCTGAAGCATTTTACTGATGTTTTAAAAGAGATGCATTTCTTAGTTAGCTTGTGGAAAGCATCTCACTTGTCTGTCTCTCACAACAAGGAAGTCATCCTGATATTTATTCCTTTTAGTCTGATATTTCTATGAATTATGAATTTCAGCAACAGTTCCTACACAGGGATTGCCTATAATTATTTCATAGGAAACTGATACTAATCCAATTGAAGTCAAAGGAATTATTTCCACAGACTCCCACTGACATTCATCTATGCCCTAAATTCTTAATAACCAACAGAGAAGTCTTTGTATGGCACTGTAGGAATAGATACAAAGAGTAAAATAACCCGCTTTCAGTATTTACTATATTAACCATTTGGCTCTGGCTTTCCTCAGTGGATTAGTTTAAAAACTGAAACCACTGACACACTAAACTGCCTTGAAACATGAGGGTATCATTTAATGAAGAACCTAAAAGAGATTTTAGGAGGCTTCCTTTCTTCAGACCATCTTCTTAAGGCTTGTTCATAAATGCCAATGCTTATCAACTAGGTCTATATTGTAAACATGCAGTCTAATTTAGATAAGCAAACTGAAGTTGTATTTTGCTCAGAAAGGGATCGCTACAGCACCTGGGCTGAGATTTTCTGGACTTCGTGTGAACCACTGCTATGGCAGAAACACTCCAACACTAGCACACTGTGTCTCAGAGATGCAAAGGAAGTCAAAGAGGTGATCACAGAGAGTGTAACCCTAAAACACCTACAGAATGAATAAAAAAGCCACAAGATACATTTAAAGATTTGGTGCATGAGCAAGGCAGACAATGCTTTAATAATAACACTGTGTTTTTTTAGGATAAATGCTGACCTACTCATGACAGCTTTGTATTAAGATGACTGTTTTCTTGCAGGCACTCTGGCTAGAATAAGCAGCCTTTTAGATGGGAATTACGTGTACGCCAGTTAAAACAAATGCACACACCACATGAAACACCAGTCCAGAAAAAAATCCCTCCCTCTTCTGTGGTAGATTAAAACCCTTGGCAGATGAGGATGGCATAGGAGCAGGGCAGGTGCAGCAGGAAACGGTTTAACTCTTGGGGTAGAACTGGACAGGCTCACACTTGGAAGTGGCCCATGAAGAATCAAATGCAGAAAAAGCAGCAAAAGAGGGTGTCCTGCCGTAAGCACAGCTGGTACAGTTGGAGGAGTGGATGGGGAAAAGAAAGGTTATCATGTGAGGGTAAAAAGGGAAGCAAGTTTATTCCTGTGGTAGTGGGATTTTGAAGTTTATTTGTTTAAGAAATTGTTTAAAATATTGTAATGGTTTGTTCCTATTCACTCCTGTTCAGTTTTCCTAATAGTCTCTCCCCAGAGTTGTCTTCCACCTGTTTTCCTGCCTTTCCCCATGTCACTCCTGGTGTATACCTCCCTTATTTACAGATCCTTTCCTGTCCATCCTCCAAATCCTGCCCCTGCAGCTTGTCTGTCAGCATTTGCTACACCCATTTATCTAGAAGCTTCGTTGTCAGTTATTATATTTCCTTTCATTCACTGGTATATTAAGTATGCACTCTCCCCTTCTCCTTCTCTACTGGTTTTATGTTTATATATATCCCCCCCATACTCCTCCTATCTAGCCCTTGATTTGTTGTTAGGCTGTCCACGCCCTTGGGATAGCCCCCCTTTAAAAGCTGCCATTTTTCTCTACTTCCTGCCCTTTTTGCCTCTGCATTCTCTTCGAGTTGTTACACTGCGTCACCTGTGCTGCTGCCTGCCTGGGGAGAAATGAAGACCGCTCAGAGATGCAAGCAAGGATCCTTCCGTGTTTCCTTTGCCTCAATCCTTCAGCGTGGGTCCGCTCTTCGTGGCCGGTTCTGACAGTAAGGGACCCGAGCTGTGGCCGAGCCGCTGCCCTGTGCCTGCCGGTGGCTGCGGCGGGGAGCGGCCGCTCTCTGGGGAGAGCGGCTCGGAGCTGGCCAGCAGCCTGTGATTTATTAAAGAAATATGGATATTGATCTAGCACCAATACCCAACTGTGACGGACAAAAACTCTCTAACAGTTTCAAAGTTAGATCGTGTATGTTCATTGCGGCGCAGGGCAGCGTGCGGGATAGCTCCCAAATACACACCACACCTTTCCAATGATTACAGAGTCCTTTTATCCACACAAGAATTGAATACCCAAAATACAAAGACATATTCATAATTTAGTACATCCCATTCCTCGCTTTGTATGCTAATCATTTCAAAAGCTATTAAGCATGTGTAGTTTGTTCCTTGAAATGGATCGGTGGTCCCTTTCATGAGGAGAGGTCCCAAAATGAGGAAGTCAATGAAGTCTTTCTCATTTTGACCTTTCTACCTTTTCAATGCTAATATGACAAATGAACCTTGGTAGAACTCCCATTCCTTGTCTTCAATTGGTTTCAGAAGAGAGGAGGCCCACAATTGTCTTATGTTCCTAAAAGCTATTTGTCAGTTTCTATATTCTTCATTATAAACCCAGCTAACTAAACATTGTATTGACAAGCAATCAGTTATTAGTTAACTACTAACTCTTAACTTCATCAAGGCCTACTTACAGAATCCCTTTATTTTAATTAACTCTAGTAAGGCTTATCTCTAACTAAAATCTTAGCTCCTCTAAAATCTCTAAATCTCTTAAAGTTTATGTTTCACCTGCACCACCCTCTTCTCCGCAAACAAGGCGCAGCCTAAGATACCCTCTCTTAGCTCTGCTTCAAAAGGGGAAGCTCTAAACTCTCAGCTTGTCCTACCTCAGCATGTGCTGCTTTTCCCTATGAACAAACACAGAAATTGACAAATGAAATGTAATGAACAAAGTTCCCAGTGTTCCTGGGGACACAGATGCTCCGGGCAGGCAGGGCCTTGCTAGTTCCCATGGCAGCACTGGAACGGCTGCTGGCTCTAGCTGCTCTGTTTGTTTTCTCTAAACTGCCTGGAGATAACCTGCCTCCCCCACCCACGCTGCCATTCTGGGACTAAAATGCAAATAACAAAAAAAAACCCTTGGGACCATGGGAGCATTTTTTTAGGGGATAAAGACACCCATAAAGAACTAAACACAGTAGAGGGGGCTAGACAAACGCCCTAGCTGAGGAAGAGGGAAACACATCCCCTGATCGACTTTTGCCCGTCACCATCACCTACAAAAGACTAGACTAGATTAGGCTGTGGGAAGCAAAAACAAAGAGACGGAATTTCCTGGTGTTGCCACAAGGAAAGGAGAGGGGACAGCTGCTGCTCGGGACTCCAGTGACAGACTCTGCACGCCTCCTTCCCTTTTGGCTACCAATGTGCCACAAGGAAAGGAGAGGGGACAGCTGCTGCTCTGGGCTTCAGTGACAGACTCTGCATGCCTCCTTCCTTTTGGCCACCTGGGAAAGCTACGACCGTGGGGGCGAGCTCTGCGTCGAGCCCCCTGCCCAGCTGATCTTTTTAATAAAGAGCTGAACATTAATAAAGGCATTAGCCCTGTTCATTTCATGAAACACGGTCATCATCAAAGGCACAGAGCCTGGAGCTGTCAGGGTCTTTCAGAGGTCATTCAGTCCCTCCCTGAGCAGAAAGGCAGCAACAACTGCTCCTGAGAGGGGCCTGTCTCACCTGTTCTTCCTGGGTCCCATGGGACCCAGCTAGCTCAGGGTGGATTACTCCAGTGCTCATTCATCCCTGCTGAACAGCCTAATCTCACACTCAGTGGAGAGCAGGACTAGTTTTTACTCCATGAAAACCAATCCAATTTGCACATTATATGTTTGCATGAATTACTGACTGGAGGGTGCTGTAGCAAAATTACAAAACTAGTGGTTGAGGATCAAGTAGAAGTTCCCATGCTGTTGCTTGAAGGAAAGGATATGGTCAAAACAGGAAAATAAATAAGTGCATGAGGAATTTAGAGCAGGGTTATGGAAATTGGGAAGAAGCCTACTCTCAAACAGCAGATGAGAAAGCCTGGCTTTTCACACCCCAGGAACTGGTGTCTAGTACACAGAAATAGCTAAAAGGAAAAAGTGGCTATCAACTTGCATGACAAGGTGTCCTAGACAAAATTAATATAATCTCCTTCCCAGATTTTCAGAGCTCAGAGCTGTATCAACTTTACCAATGGAAGTTACTTAAAACACAAACACTTTTGTCCCAGCTTTCCCAGCTCAGCAGACAAGAATAGAAATTCATCCAGTCCCAGAGCAAAAAAGTGAGCAAAGATTTCAATGGGCCTTTCAAATGAAACAGCTGCATATGCATCTTCATATAAAGAATCACCTTGAAGAAATGATCAAACACTTGTATCACTATAGAGTAATTCCACACAAAAGGTTTTGTTGTTTCTGATTAAAGTGTAAAGTGTTAGCAATGCAGGGTGAAAAAAAATGTTCTCCTAGAAGAGAGTGTTATTGTCTTAATTACAAGAGATACGAAATACTGGCACAGATTTGAGAAGATACCCTTCATCTGTGTACTATTTGCACAGCAGCTTCTGCCAAAGTGGAGAAAGAAGAGACAGAAAACAAGAGAAAACTGTGTTCTCAGAACAACAGAGGAGACATCCCTGGACTTCTAAAGCACGTTGCTAGAACCTAGAGGCAGTGGCACAGAGAGATAATGTCACGTCGCCATAAACAGTCCCAAAGTAAAGTTTATCACCAGCCTCTGAAAGAAAAATGTAGATAAGATAAAGTCAAAACACCCCTCTGCCTACGAAAAAAATATTTAGACCATCTGGATTTTTCAAATAATCTGACTTGCAAATTTCAAATACAATTCAAGAAAAAATTCAAGCTGGAGTTTCAATTCCTAAATTAAATCCCACAGATTTGGTGTCTGGAATTGGGCTGTTTTTTCTCATTTGCATTCAGTTCTCCTGCCACAAAGAAGCAGAGGATATAAAACAACAAAGCCAAGAAAAAAATTGCTTTCTGAAGCAATTCTGCTGAGGATTTTCTTTTCTATTCCCTCCTGAAATAACAAAATGTATGTGACATATGTAGAATTCTCGTAGAGGCATTTTGGTCTGAATAAACTCAGCTGTTTTAAGAAGAGTAGCATTAAAATCAGTAAAAAATAGTAGACTCTACTAAGACAAAGCAAGAAGCTTCCATCTCCATGGACGAAGGCTATACTCCAAAAATACATGTTCACAGTTAGGAAGTAAATATGTTGTCTTTTAGAAGGTTAGGTATTATTTTGCCTTTTGTTGTTGAGGGTAGGACAGTACAAGCAAACAGCCTGACAAGTAACTTTGTTCCACGCAGGATGGGTGGATCATGCCCTGCCTGTGGCTTGCATGTGGCCAATCCATCATCAGGAAGTATTTGGGGTTTAAACCTCAGGCTTCTCTGTTACCACTGAACCCATGAACTGCATGATTTGCTAGGAAGAATTTCCGCAGATTTTTTGTATGAACGATCATAAATTTAATACCTGTTTCCAAGACCATGTTCCAACATTTACTCAGCTCTGTTTCCATGCACAGACATCCCTGATTACTGACAGGCCTGAACCAGAATATTTTGGAAGAGTTAGTGCAGAAATGAGTTAGTGCAGCCTCCTGCATGGTCTAATCCAAGTGAATATTCTTTGAAAACACGCTCAGCAGGATTGACCACGTCATAAAAGACGCTGATCCTGCATGACTAAAGATAATGGGATCTTTGTCACTGACTTTCAATGAGCATTGGAATGAGCCTCAAGGTATCAGCTATCATAAAGGGCACCTGCTTAAATTTTTTATTGCTCTTTTACTTGAGAGCTAGCAGATACATACATACATACATACATAGCCATACAGAGATGCAAATACATGATAATACATAGTGTAAATACATAGCCATACAGAGACGCAAAAGTGCCCACACACAAAGTGTTAATTTTTCTGAGGCTTTTGTAGCTGCAGACATCTACAGATTCAACAGATTGTCTGGGAAGCACTGCCAGAATTTTACATTACCAATTAGTCGGCTTCAAGGACAGTGGTTTCACTGCTAGCACCATAAAAGGCTGGCAATTTCACAGACTTGGATCAAGCCCCTGATATTTGCTTCACTGTGCATTCACTCAGGATGTCTGGAAGCTGCCTGACTCTCCTTTTAGTTCAGCACACCTGTGGATTTGCCTCTTCTTAATAGCAAGAAACTTGAACCTAAGAGATCAGGACCAAACAAGTCTTGCAGCTGATTACTTGTGTCAGCAACTACTTTAATACAGGCCATGCATTCAGGCTAAGAGCTGGGCTCTCAAGTGTGCAGCTGTAAAAGGGAGCAATCCAACGCCTGAAAGTTCTGGCTCCTTCAGGAGACCTCTGCTTACAAGGTAAGGAAAAACGGCTGAGTTCCCAACTCAGCACTACAGGGAAAGTTGAATGGATTTGAGCCTTTGCAAGAGAAGCCAGAAACACTGTGTTAAGATTTACTAAAGTAAACTTTTGTTAATGGAATGTTTGTTAATGGTCAACAGACGCAGTATTTTAAGTAGATGAGGAAAGAAGTGAAGAGACGAGAGACAGGTTTTTCCTCACTCACTTTCTTCAAGTGTTTAGAACAAGTTTAACCATCCTGCTCATTACCCAGCCCTAGCTACCTATCAAGGATCAAACTAACACCTTAGCTTTCTCCTCCTATCCCACCAGTCACTCCTTCCACCTGAGCTTTTTTGTTTGGCTAGTTTTTGGGCTCAGGTTTCCCGGTTCATTTCTTTTGTCCTTGCAAAAGTGAAATAAACAGGGATAGAGGTACTTATGCTGATCAGTGATGTATTCCCAACAGTAAGCCCCCAGTTCTCATCCAGAAACTGGGGGATGCTGAAAACAGTATTCATAATTTAACAATGGCAGACATTGGATGGCTTGAACATCATATGGACTGGACTGTATTCAACTCTCAGCCCTGTTGTCCCCTTTTGATCTACCATATAGCAGTATGTTGTTACATTAATAGTATGGTGTATAGTAATGCAGACTATTTAAGTATGGTCTTACTGTAGAACTCCTTTTGTTTTGATGCCTTTTGTGTTCCACTGTATTAATGGAACATTAGTTCTAGATTCCTTGCCAGGAAACCAGCAAAACCAGCCTGTTTCACTACAAACAGATTTATCACTAAAATGATGGATACTACGGTTTTAAAGCATGCAGTTCTCCCTGTTTAAACCCCCTGACTTTTATAGCATTTTTTTCCAGTTTTGTTTACATTTCAGGGGATGAGGATATGCAGTTTTCCCACCACTTCAGTTTATTCTTCCTTCCTTTCCCCCTCTCATCCATTCTTTCTTCCATTAGATACCTGTTCATGGTATTTGTATTTATATTCATAACAACATCTTACTCATTAAAACACATCCCCACAATTCTGCTGCCTTTGCTGTCCCCTCAGATTTGCTGTTTTGGGATGCAAAGCAGTCCCTGTCTTTTTTCACCACCTCAAACACTAAGCATATGAATTAATACACATGGAGGAACTCTGGAAGGGTGCTGACAGCTGCCGGAACTGTCCCACATCCATACAATGCATACACCATCACTAGCCAAGGGAAGGCAGAGACACTCAGATTGCTGAGGATCCTGCTTATGCAGGATGATGATGAACACAAACTGTCTAGAAATTCATGCTTCACTCATGGAATCTGACCAGAGAGAGACCATACTATTTCTGAAATGATTTTTGAGTGGGGTTTTTTATTTCTGAGTGAGCAGGGAGTTGTGAGCTATTTATGATCTACCTTTTTCTTATGAACAGCAGGAATGCATTACCCAAAGGTTATTACTTCAAAATATGAAACAGAGCTCTGTAATCATCCCCAATCACTCTCCTTCATCTGTGGCAATTTGCATTGACTGTGCATTTTTATTTTGATTTTTAGATACACAGTTGTTTACCATTTGCATTACATTTTATTTCTAATATCCATTGATGGGGCCTTGATCGTAGTGTTGCATGAAATTTTGACTTACAAGCAATTTAATATACATTTTCATGGTAGCAATTATAATATGTTTTCGAGGCTGACATGTTTTTAGTGACGACTACGGAAGAAATCTCTCCTGCAAATATCTTCAAAGCAAATCCCTAGTTCAATGTGAAAACCAAAACTAGTGGATTTCAATACAGACTTTCAGAGATAAGCTAATGTATGTTTTAAAACTGCTCTCAGTGAATTTTTCTTACCTTAATTTACCCATATACTCTTTTAAATCTACACCTAATTTTGGCATCAACAAGTATGTAAATAGTCTTATTGGCCTTGACCTTTCACAAGATTGTATCTTTATGCATGTTTTAAGGCAACTATTCTAAAATCTCAGTGCTTAATACTACAAGGTTCATGTTTATGTGCACTGCTTCTTTCTTCTAGGTATTGGAGACTCATCTGCTGAGAGTGACAACAATTTCTCAGAATACAGGAAGAGGGCAGAAATAAGATGCCTGGAAAACACTGTACAAACCACACTGAAAGGCAGAGTTACTGAAATGGCTCAAGACTACATTTCATCAAAATCTCAATCTCCTATGTATTTTATATATCTAGTGAACATGGGGAAAACTCAGCATTTCTCGCTCTTCCTGTAGTCACCTGTTTGGCCTGGCTGGATTTTATGCAAAGTGTGCATCCCAGATCATCTTTCCAAAACTACCTATCAGATCCTATTAACAAATTAATATGCAGCCTTGTGTTACAGAATCAGAGAAAAAAATATATATAAAGAACCCAACATCCATAATTTGCATATTTTCATAAAATATCAATTCTCAATTTAAGGAATTTAACTCCTTATTTTTATTTCTGAAGTTCATAGCATCCCCAATAAATCTCTGAATGATTTGACTACCCATTGCACCACTTTTTATGCCGGAGTCAGATGGATAAGCAGAAGAGCTGTGGTTTTGCTAAAACGTAAGTATGTGTACAAAATCCAAACCCAAATCTGCGCCTATAAATAAGACCGCAAACAAAACTCTTCAAAACAAACTCCCACAGCATGAGCAGAGATTGCACACAGTAAGCAGAATATTCTGCCCCATTTCAAGAGCCATGAGCACTGCTGGTCATCCCCTTGTGAAGGATAACTGCTGACTCCAAAGAGGGCTCTGCACTTGTCCCTGTGCCAAAGCTGTGCACGTACCATGTGGATCTGCAAGCACTGCAGCTTCAGTAAGAGGCACATGATGCTTAACAAGAACTCAGGATGTTTATTTAAAGAGTAAAAAACTCATCTGTTTTCATTATTCTGTGAAACACAGACAAGATGGGAAATAGAGAGGTTGGCTCAGGTCTAATGTACCCATATACTGCAGAGCAAGGCTCGGGCTGGTATCCCTGAAAGGCAGTGACAAAGAAGGAGTGCTCATTCAAGAAGACACAGCAGCAAGATAAACTATCGAAATTGCAACAATGAGGATGAATTGCAGGGAACTCAGATATATGAGGGAATGAGAAACAACTAACTTGGCTACAGAGAGATTACAGAGAGTGCAATGCATTCAGTGCAGCTGCTGAAGAAGTGATTAACTCCTCATGTGTTTGAGCAGCACCCCTCCAGATCTGCCAGTGCTCAAGTGTCCCTGCACCAGCACCCACCAATAGGAGAAACTGTGGTGGAATGCTGCTGTCAGCCCTGGAGCAGAGATACATTTAATCCAGATTTTGTCCTAAGCCTGCTGTCATTCTTTGAATAATGGCATCAATACTAAGAGCTTTTGCAGTAGGTGAACTATAATATCAATAATGAGCCGCAAAGTCTGGTATGCCAATTGCCAGCTTCAATATTTTTTTTCTTCTTTCTGGAATTTTTTAAGTGAAAACCTAGTTGAAAATATTGAACTATGTTTTCACATTTGCTGCCAATGAAAGAGCACAGAAGAGCTTCATCTTTCAGGATGCTAATTGTTTTTTTAAATGAGATGTTAAATGATAAAGTTAATGGTCATCTTTACAATTTTTATAGTAATTGAGACATTAGTCATAGACGAAGATTTGCTCAGGGAGGAAGAACAGAGTATCCCTCTGTGGGTTTTATTTCTCCAGAGAAAATAGATTCTGCTTAATGAAACTATGGAAGCGTCCTGAGTGTAAAGGCAAGGAGTAAACAAAATTTTTTAAAAATTGTTTTCAGAACAAAGTCAAAATTGATAAATTGCTTCCTCTCAGATATTTTGCTTTACAAAATTTTAAATATTCCCCCAATGCCCTGGTAGCTGACATTCAAAACAAAACCAAAGAAATCGGTTTCTTGGCTTCTAGAGATTTCTAACAGCCCTGCCACTCCCCGCACCCCTTTCCCCTGCCCTCTGCCTTTAGGAACAGTTTGTAAATTGTCAGCTTACCCCCTGAAAAGGGCACTCTAGGACTCTACTATAAGACTGCCCCTTTTTAGGGGTACCTCAGTATTCTGGGTCCATACCTTAATGGGGTTAACAACCTAATTTTCTGTAAAAATGCATCTTCCAGCTAAAATACTGGGATTTGTTCTGAGCACTCTCATCCTCTTTTTCCTTATCTTCAGTTTCATTTAGTGCAACAAAGACTGTGCTGAAGCCTCACTCTCTTTCACTGAAGAATTTCAAGGCTTTTATCCTAACTTACCATGACACTGAATTTTGGCATTTCTAAAATGTCCAGTTCATCCACAGAACATCCTTTTGAGGCTGGCTTCACTGCATTACCCATGGTCTGAGGATGAGATGCCTCAAAGCAAATAAATCACGAATTGTCATCAGGCTGCAGGATTAAATCGAGCTGAAATGCACAGAATGAGGCTGTGACAGAAGGGTGCAGTTGTCTGGGAACTAGAGCCAGGCAGCAGCTCAGTCACCATCCTGCTACCCCAGTTGTACACCAGTCCACTGAAGCCATTTTATTCAGTTTACTGGGTACTACTCAGGCTGATTTGGGCTTTAGAACAGCAAGAGCTGTTCTGATGACAACAGGGGTGGAGAGTGACCTTTGAAGCCTATGCAGAACTGCACTTTACCTGTTGGGATTGTGCCCATATCAGTCTTTCTTACATTTAAGTGATAAAATTACTGCTAAATTTTGTATTTTCTTGATAAGTGTACAGAAAAGATGTTAGCATATTTTGAAACGCTGGTGGTTTCTTAAGGGAGTACAATATCTCCTTTAAGAAATTACATTATGATTTTCTAAAGAGGATCTAGAAATACTGTAACAGTTGTCAACATCCACTACTGTGCTGAGAGGCAAAAAATCATGCAGAAGCTTGTAACTCTTGAGTAAGTGATCAAGAAATCATATTAAAACTGTTCCAGACAGTGAAGTGCAACCTCACAGTTAATAAATATATTTTCACTGATTTCAGCAAGTTGTATTTTGGGGCATTACTTACTGGAAAAGAATGTCAGCAGTAAATACTTAATAAATTAGCTTGTTATTCCACTTGGACTTTTAGTAGAAAGTAACCAGGTAAGTTTCAATACTTCCTGCTTTATAACTGACAAGAGTATTCAAAGATGAGTATTTGCAGTAAGAATTTATTATCCTTTAAGTCCTTACCACCTTATTTATATCCATTTCCAGCTTGTTTAGTTCAAGTTTACATGCCTTCCACATCCTATCTGAATTAAATAAGAACACAGAATGGAGCAAAACCAATGCACTGTGTGCTACCTACAAACATGGTATGTACATGTTATGCTTTTTGATTTAATTGCACTCTTTACCATTTAACTGCACTCCAATGTCTAGATGAATGTTGGTCAAGAACCTCCCTTGTGTTGTCTTTGCCTTAACATTTGTATGTTTCATCATGTCTTCACAAAGAAAGACTCATAGGGAACAGTTGAAGAAAATAAGTACATTTTGCAAAACACCCGCTAACCATTAAACAGCTGGCAGCTCCTCAGTACTGGGCAATCTTCTGAATGACACATGTACAGGAAACAACTCCACAGTGAGTCTACAAAGTCATGGCTTTGGGAAAAGCTGTGAAGCAGATTTGAGGATAGTGAAAACAAAATGGTACAGGTTTAAATTAAGTGGGTGAACCCACACCCACACAGATGAGATTCCCATCCTAAGAAACCAGTGACAAGACCTCTGGAGAAGGATACCACGGATGCTCAGAACATGAACTACTTTGGAAATTACATCATTTGTACACTATGTGCTGACTGACCAAATCCTTAAGATAAAAGCTGTTGAAATTTTTTACACTATTTTCTTGTTACTATTCTAATCACTTCCTATGTGCAAAAGTATTTCCAAGTGTTGCAGTATATAAAGAAAAAAAAGATTTCAATTTGTCTAAATTTTTTTTGTATAATTCTCCAGCAATGATAGAAAACAAATCTAAAAAGAAATTTTGATATATAATTAGCTGAAAATGTAATTGCACTTTCAAAACCACTGTGGAAACTACCAGTGCAATATTCAAGACATAAAGCTCTATGACTAAAAAAATTAGAGCAAAACCAAAATGAAAGATCCCAAAACAAACCAGCGAGGTGAGGAATCATTACTGCAACTCATTAGGTAAGCATCCTTTCCTTTAGAGGAAAGTCTTTTTTAAAAAGAGTGTACAAGCACATTGGCTCTGATGTATTAATTTAAAATTCTTTCTTTTCTGAAAAAGACAGATATGTTACATGATCATTATATTCACTGTGTAAATAAGGCATTATTTCATTGTGAATCCACATAAATAGCTGTAACAATATACTGATCTTACCTTTTACCATCCACTTTGAATTGTCTGGCCAGAAGAGGGAAAAGTAATCTCACTGCCAGCACAGTCAATCACTGCCTCCACTGCCAATCCAGTAGAAACTCTTTGTCATTAAAAAGGCAATATCCTATGAATTGTAGGATATTTAAAAAAAAAAAAAAAAAACACCTCAGGGAACTAGTGCAAAAACTAGAGAGGGAGATACTAAATAACTACTCTCCTAAAGATAAAAACTCTAATGCTATAAATCAATAAATAATTAAAATTGGAAATAGTAATAGAAAGGAAAAAAATTGTGTCATATTTCAAACTTCTTTACAGTCGTTTGATATTTATTTTACCAGTTCTTGTTTCATAATATATTTTAAAGTTCTTTATGATTAATTTTTAACCAAGAAACACCTTTTCTGTAATTTAGCCCACAGACGTTTGAATCACCTATTTCCACTAGTACATTTGCATAAAACCAATTCACCTATAAAATTCATCTGTTTCAATGACTGCTTTTCCACCTGAAGTCATACAGCTTTGTGTGGGATACAGGCACCTTTCTGCTGCCTGGGGCCACATTGGAGGGCTTACAGGAAGATATTCTTTCTCTGTCCAAGAGACTCAACTGATGGAGTGGCATGGAACACGGTGCAAAAAACTGTCAGAGAAAAACAAGAGTTAGCACCATTAAGTGGAAAAAAAAAAAAAAAAAAAGTTGTCTGGAGAACAGTGCATATATGTGTCAGGAAAAGACAAAAATAGGTAACAAAAGGCAGGAATTTTGCATACTGCATATTTATTTACATATTATAACAAAATACTGCCTTCCCCAGTTCTCCTCAACACAGTGGAACAGATCTTCATGATCTTCAAGATCTTCAGATCTTGAACCTCTTTTAAAATAAATTTTCACTGTGTTTGTCTAATGTCTTTTACTATACTGGCACAGGACTGTCATCAGCTGGGGTATACTGAGAATTTAGAAATTTCTAAAATAATATAAATAATATTAACATATAATGTCACCTGGTTGATGTTTTTTAAAATCCATCTTTAAAAAATAATAGTATTTTCGCCTTCAAAAGGCCAAAGACAAAATACAGGGCACTTTCCTAGGATTTCTACTGATCCTATTATTACTTACCCAATAGTTAAAAAAAAAAAAGTTGTATTTTTAAACCATTACTTGCTTCATTATTTTCAGAAGTCGCTTTCAGTGTAGAGAACTGTTTTTCAGAACTTTGCCTATACTGAGACTATTAATCATAAATCGAGACAACATGAATTTGACAAGGTTGCTTGTATGGGCTGATTTATCCTTAGTAATAATTCCATTAGAAGACTCAGTTCGGCTTCCATTCCAGTCAATGAAGTAATGTGTGAAGTGACTACAGAAACCTGAGACTAAACAAGTGACTAAATCTAGAAGCCAGCCAGGGGTGTTGTGACAGCACTCCAACCTACACCCACTGCCCTGCTGAACGGCAGAGGAGCTGCCTTGCATGGGCTGCATGAATGCAGGGCGCTGCCAACCGTGGTGCCTGTGAGAAGCCACCTGAGCAGGGACAAACGCCGTCGGCTGTGACACGATACGGAGATATTCAGAACATTGCTGTGAGCACACAAGGGTTCTTCCAAAACTGTAAGAGCAGAACCAGCAGGAGTCTGAGAGGAATGCGGTGAGCATTGTTAGGAGATTGTTAGCATTGTTAGAGAGTCTCACGCAAACAAATATTAAATGATGCAGTTCACCTCAGTGATTAATTAATTTGGGATATGCCAGAAGAACCTAAAGTGATGGAGTGTATAGGCAGAGTAAATCAAGTGCTCTCTTGCAATACAGACAAGAGGCATTTAATGAAATCACAAGGCTGCATTTAAATACATTAAAAACGGATTAAGTGGATGTTTTAACACAACACAAAATTAACCAGGACAATTCACTGGAGGAGAAGAGTAAGAGATTAGAAAATGGATACGTTCAGTGACTGCACTCACACAAAGTGTGTCTGATCTCATGTTTGAGGAAGCAGTCAGCCACGGCTGAACACAAATGGTGATTTCCCCTCTTTCTCTGAGCTGTCCATTCACCTGTGAGCAGTAAGACCTAGAACAGCCCTACTGGCAGGGGAAACTCTAAAAAATGGCCAGCACACTACGCTGCAAATAACTTACCCTTTGTGAAGTGAGCTGTAACAGCTGGCCATGTGTCTGCTCTTAGACACAGCACTCCCAAAGCACTTAGGCTTAGTTTACTGCTCTTTCAGAAGAAAGGGCAATGACGATCACTGAAGAATGACTAAAGGGAACAGGTGAAACTGGTACTTCTTTGAACAGCCAAAATGCATGGACATAAAAAATTAAACCTGCTTCCCTAAACACATTAACATGACAGTAGCACTGCTCAGAGACAAGTTAGGAAGTTAGGCCACAGGACAACAGTGAGAACTGCATACGGAAAATTGTCCAGCTGGATCCTGAGTTAGGTCTCAGACAAATGCTGCCATAGGCCAGGGATTTGCCAGCTCCAGGCTGTCAGAGAAGGGCTGACTTCTACCCACTGTGAATATATGAACAAATCCTGACACAAAACCAGCCTGAACTGCACGGGTCCCGCTCCTGTGTGACTACTCAAACCTCACAGGAATTTTAGTTTGCTGTTTAGGCAAATAATTGATATTTCACAAGCCTTCAACAACTCCCAGAGACCTCAGGAGGGATCTACATTCACTCACTGGAGGCTGGGCCTAGTTTGTTTCATTTACAAAGTTAATGGGAGTTTTAGGAGTAGCTGCTTTCAACAGTACCTTGAGCACGCTCCCGCTTTCACCCTGCCTTACACTCCTTGGTAACGGGAACAGAGAGCGCTTTTCCTGCTGCTGCCACTCCTGGGCCTGATCTTTCCTGGTTTTCAAGACAAAGCTGACGTGCCATGGGACGCAGCTAATGCCACCGGGTAAATCAATTTTGAGGCACTAGATCAAGAAACTCCAGATAACAGTGCTACAAACCTGAGCGTGGAGGCCTCTGCCCAAGAACAACACCATGTTAGCCCCAGGCAGCTAACACATGAGGAAGCTGTGGTATCAATCATGAAATAAATATACTTCCCCTGGCAAAACTGGGAGATACCTATGTCGAGACAGATAGACAATCAAAATGACAGTGTTCCCACTGGATTTTTGAAATAATGATATGTATAGTGCCACTGCGCATTAAATGGAGCTCTACGCAAAAGTTAGAAGAAGCTGCATTTGTAAATCAAACCTGGATTTCTCTAAATGCCTCTCAGAGCCCAGCTGAAATGCATCCAAGTCTAAGTGTCTGGTTTTATCTTCCTGATCTGACAGGTAAGAAGAGCTAACATCAGGATACAGGAACCTCGCTCCCACCAACCAGACTCATGCCTGATAGCCAGTCCAAGAGAAAGACAGACAAGTAGATGATTGCTCCCCATGACTCCACTCACACTTGCCAGACAAAGCTTAGCCAACTAACAGTGGCTTGAACATTCATAAATAAAATAAAATTAAATTTAAAAAGAGGGAAAAAAAAACCCCAAAACAACAACCTCAAACAAAAACAAAAACAACCCCCAAAAAACTGAACAAAAATCCCAGCAAACCCTCATTTTGAAAAGGTTATAGTCAGGGGTCTTTTTGTACACGCTCTTTTCCCACTCAGGACTGTCAATAGAAATGTTAACAGGAGTGTTAAGAAGTTTCCCTTCAAGATGTGACTGTCATAAGCAATGAGAAATCATCTTCAGTCTACAGTGATTTCTTTTAGTTTAAAGGAAACATAATAAAGGCAGGCCCACTGGGATGCAGCACAAAATACTGATGTCTTATTAACACCACAGAAACTCAGAAAACAAAATGGCTGCAGTAGAAAACAAAATGGCTGCAGTACCACACAGCTCTAATAAGAGAGGCCCTTCCTGGAACATAGTCACATCTACCACATTTCATCATCACATATGCCACAAAAAACCTAAGTTCTCTTGCATGATTTATAATAGAGGATATATTCTGCATTTTCCTACCCTGCAATAACCTATAAACTTCCTGGGTTTGATGCTATCCCTCCCAGCCAGGCAATGCTGCCACTGCTGGCACTAGCTATGATACAGACCATCAAATCTATAGCTGAGCTTTCTGATGCTCCACTCCCAGTGCTGCTTACATACTTTTCTCTTACAAAACAACCTTTTGTCAACAGATTTGTCTTTTCTCTTTCCTTCTCTCTCTACCTGGAACTATTTGCTGTCATTGCTGTTCAACAAGGACTCTGCATCGTCAGGGTTAACACCAAGGCACCTGATTTTGTCAGAGCTTTTCCACAGGATCCTGTCACAATGCTGGATCATTGGGGCCCAAAATCGGAAAAGGATTATTTATTCTCCCCAAAAGATACAGAGCAGACAGAAGAAGGATTAAAGAAAGAAAAAAATTGCCTCACATAAATAGAAATCTCTTCCTGCCACTGCTGGAAGTGCCTTCAGGCCACCTGGCTACAGCCTCTCTGACAGAAACCCCCCAGCTACAGCCAGCAACTGCCGATACATTTTCTTTTCTCTTTTTTTTTTTTTTTTTTTTTTTTTTTTTGGCCTTCTTTAAGTCAGACTTGTTAAAAATTGCCTCTGAATGTCTGTTTTTCAGCTGAGAACACAACTCTTGCCCTCAGAGAAGCCATGTAAGAGCCTCTCCCCATCGCTTCCGCCACCGCTCGCTCCTGCTTTGCTGCCAGCCCTCGGCCTCTTCGGAGCTAGCACCTTCCACTCGCACAAAATAATATACAGCTCCACCAATTAAATGGAACTCAACCCTAATAAAAGACAGCTTCTTTATTTTCAATAACACAGACTTGGGTTTGATTTGCATTTGGGTTCTTTGTTTCAAAATCTTTTTGTTGTTCTGGCTGCTAGAGTAAATTTTAAATCAAAAAACCCCCATCTAATGCTACAGGGTTCTGAAATGTAGCACTTCTGTCAGAACTGGGACATAGATCTCACCAGTGACATTAAACAACAAAAGCACTATTTTTCTCCCTTACCCAGTCAAATACGCTCTTTGAATATGGACTGTCATTCTTTGAACAAATATCTGAGTGTCGTAAAGACATCTAAAACTAGCATATAAAATATGGAACATACCAAAGATAGACTTGCCTCTTATAAATTTTAATTAAAACATTTATTCACTACACTCAGGTATTCAGACTTTACCTTATTACACTGACGAATATAAATCTTCCTAGTTTTGTACATTGTGATGGAATGCATCTAGTGATCAATATGAAACAGGGACCAACCTTAACAATTTTGCAAATAATTTTAATAGTGCAGGTGTTGTTCTAATATAGCTATAATTTCTTTTAATGCTCATGTGAGTTTGCTCTATTTTATATAGGGATTGGAACTTGCATTTCACCTTTTGTGACAGTCGTATGACCATTTAGGGCCTTCCTTGTATTTGCCATTCTTGGAATAAATGGAGCTTTATGAATTTGTAATTAACAAATATGGTCCCCTTGGCTACGTTGTCAAAACAAGCTGCATAAACTCTTCAGTCTCATATTCTCAGATATGGTATTTCCTTATCTGTCTTCATCCATCTACCAAGTGAAACTGAACCACAATTCCTTGGCTTTGTTTTGACATAAATTAAGTATGAGGCTCGCTATCTTTGAAATAGTTGACAGAGACCTTAAGTTGAATTTGTGCTGAAGACGGCAGGTCACTTTGCATTTTCCTGCTGTCTGCCTCCTATTTTGGGGATGTAAAACCATGAACAGTTTGATGGACTTCAGGAGTCAAAGGCTATGGTGTAGTTTTGACCTTGCTATTGCTAAAGAGGAAGCCAACATCTGCTTCATGTTTCCCCTGTGCAAGCTTTGTATCATCTGTACAGAGTACTTCAGAAGTTCTATTAACTACTGTACTTTATTTACCCACTGGTTTCAAACACACTGGTGGGCCCACTTTCTGGTGGGCCAGAAAGAGTGGACAAAGAACAAAAGAATTGTTGCAAAGTATTTTTAAAAATCAAACCAGCACCATTTATAAGATATTATCAGAATGATTTCAGCAGTTGGCACACTGAGAAAATGGTAAACCAGAATAGTACAATCTATAGGCATAACTAACATTTTCAAACAAACTACTCTGTGAGCTCTGCCCATGAGAAGAAGGTTCAGAACTTCTGAAACTCCTGGAAACTCTGCTGACGGTTCTTTCTGCCTGGCCTATCCATGGCACTCTGTGGCCTTTCCACCAGAGATGAAGACCTTTGTGCCTGTTTACAGATCAGCTCCAAAAAGATAATCCCATATAACTCCCTGCCTTCCTTTGATGATTATTCACTACAGGCTTGTCGAGTCACCAAATATATTCTTGGTATTAAAAAAACCCAAAACGTAACTTCTCAACATAAGGGAAGTCAATATACGAGGCACAAATTCCCTTTAGACTCTAACACAGAAAGCCTGTCTTCCCTACTTATTTCAGCAGCACAGCATTTCCATTTATGTGTCGCCTCTTGCTTTCTAAAACTTGGCAATGTGAATCCACAATGTAACACAACCTCTCTGTATCAATGAACACAGAAGATCAGATGCGAATTACGGGTGGAATATCCAATTGCAGGGGTTGCTGCTAACAAAAAAATACAGTTTTATCTTTGAGATGAAAGAGATTTAAGCAATTGCAAGTCCTTGAATAAACACATGTAGTACCTCTGCCCAAGCACATTATACTGCTTTATCAAACTCATGTATTTCATTAAATCTAGTAAAATATTTTTCTGCAGCTTGCATAGATCTCTTCCTGCACATCTTCTACAGACATTTCATGGCTGAGTCTGCACATGGACTACTCATTAGCTTGAGAGGAACTGTAAACAAAGGCTGGAAGAGCATACCCTGGGTTTGGAGGTGTATTTTGCTGCATTAAAAAAAAATTTGACAATTCTGTTATTAGAGGCTTTTCCTGAGCAATTTAAATTCCAAATAAGCAGAAAGCTGATAAAATTGCCAGCTCATTATAAAAGCACAACCGAACCACAGTAAACATAAAAAACCACGATGAACAGAAATCTGCAGTGTCCTTTATTCCCTGCCTCTTTAAACCCTCCCAAGTGTTTTTCATCTTTCCAAGATACATTATCAGATTTCAAACTGGGATAACAGCCCTCTGAAAGGGTTTCATTTGCTGAATAATAATTCTTCCAAACATATTCAGCTGAGTTCTCTCACCAGGTATCTACTAAACAAACAGGATGTTGAAAATACTCTTCTCTGGCAAGCACTCTCATTTTCTTTCAAAAAAGGCTCATGCCCTCTCTCAAACAATTTTTTGAAAGATAGTTCTCGACATGTGGGATTAATCATAGCCCAAAGCTTGCTTCTATCATGTGATTAACTATTTCTACCTGTCTCAAAGGATGCAGGCCAAAACATTCCAGCCTTGATGCTCTTTGCTCACACCCTGTCCCTAAAGCTGTGCAGGATGGAAAAAGGACAGGGACTGCATCATTCATACTTTATAAGCCAAAGGCCAAAAAGTAGTATGAGGAGCAATTTTTTATACAATTTGGTGATCTATTTTGTTTAAGAACTGTCCCAGAATTAAATTTCTCTGCATTTATCATGTCCCAAGGATGCAAAGATTTATGCAGTGTATCATAAGCTATTACAAGGTTTCTCACATCGTAAACACAGCTTATAATGCATCTCAAGCATGATACACACCACTAACAATTTCACTTGATGAACGCTAGCCTCATGCCTTTTATCATTCAGGCATGTTAGTGAGTTCCCCCAAAAGATTATTGAGGAGTCTAATAGACTAAAAACCTATTCCCACAATTCTTTTACAGTCTTTCAATTAAGCAATGTGAAATTCTGCATCTAAATGATCCTTCCCTTAATAACTCAGGAATAATCACACCCTCTTGCCTTTGTGCCAGACCACTAGGGTATTTTAACAAATTAATGAATTTATAATTTCACGAGAAGCTGTACCAGGAGAGAAATTATCCTTTGGAAAAAAAACATCTACCTTGTATGAAAGATGTTTACATTGAAGGGCTTAGACCCTCTTCTTCCAACAAGGAGGCGCAAATGAGGAGATTAACAAAAAAAAAAAAAAAAAAATCAGTATTCTTAACAAGAAATACCACAAACCATTGGAATCAACTTCTCTTTGATCTTAAGGTCATTTTCTAACAGAGTACCCAACATCACTGGAAACATTCCATTACTCAGAGGATTTCCTTCCAGTTAGTTATTTGAATATGACTCTAAGTTCCAGGGAACGAGCAGGTTTTATTGTACTACTTAATAGAAAATGCTTAATGTCCCAGCAGAAGTACTTTCCTCAAGAGTCAGACAGACAAAGGCTCACAAAGACATTCTGGACCTACAAGCTGGGTGTGAAATGCAGCTCCCCATAACTGACACAGAACATAATCAGCAGAACAGTGTCTCAGAAACTGCTCCCCACCTCCTTCACCAGGCCTCACAATCACCAGGATGAGCTACAGCACTCCCTCAGCTATTCTGCTAAAGATTTGGTAGGCTCCACATGGATTGAAAAAGAACTGCAGGCAATGCCAGTGGCACACCCAGGACGCCTGCAGAGCAGAGTAGCTCCCTGCAGAGCTCCCCAAGCCAAACCCCTGCACGGGCTGTCGGCTCTCTGCCCCTCTCAAGGCTGCACCTAAAGCAGGCACGTGCATCTCTTCCAGCTCAGCGCTGGTTTGCACCGACACCACCAAGTCTCCTTTTTCTACATGAGGCTCCGGGTTCCACCTGAGACAGGGAGGTTGTTCACAGGATGGTGCTCTTTGGGCCCACCTTCCTGGCCTGTATGACTGCGTGAAGTCGTGCACGTTGCTTTGCTCTTCTTTCCAGCATAAGCACATTCAGCCTGGAAAACTCTTTAATAAGGAGCTGTGCTTTTTAAGCTGAATGAATTTCGGCCCTTCCACTAGTTTAGTGACTTTCCTCTCTTGCCTAAATGTATTAAGGAAGATTTAAGTGATGATAAAAATTACAATAAATGACATTAAATTCTTAAACCTGAACTTTGTATTCTTAAACTATTTTTCTCCCTATCATCATTTCCATCAGCTTATTTTAAGTAATCAAATAATTTTCCTAAGAATAAAATGTTTAGCAGTCCTCAGCAAGAGTTCCTTTGCCCTTGTCTAGGCTGCCATCAGACTACTTCTTTGTCTTCACACTTCCTTTATTCTATAATAGACCTTGCATTTCAAATACTTCAGTACTCTTTTTAGGTTCTGCTTTAAAGATCAAACTACAAATTTTTTTTATCATATAAAACAAGTTCTTGCCACAAACCCAATATTATGTTTCCTTTTTCCAGTTACATTCCTAATTCTTTAGTCGTGTAATTTGCCCAAGCCATTATCTTGTATTGACATAGTTGGGAAGCTGCACAATGCAAAAAAAAAAATTCTATTACTGCATAATATTCAACAAGCAAGCTTTGCTACATTGAATTTTACATAGTCTGCTTGAGCAAGGTCAAACCTGCATTTCCAGTTATTTCCTACATCAGTTGCTGTGATTAAATTGAAAATATAAATCACTAAATTGTTCAGTCAATTGTTCAACTATAAATAAAGACACTAATAGGCCATTTCCTGTTAATTTTCCGCCAGTATAGTAGGACTACTTGCCGAGGAACAGATTTGCAAAATACAGTAAAGATTTTAGATTATGTAGAAGATTTTTCTCTGACTCACTAATATTTTATTTCTAGATGACAACAATCTAGAAAGAGTTCACATCCACAAAGTTCTTTTTGCTTAGTTCTTTGAAATTACTCAGTGTAAGAAGGCCTTGCAAGCCCCCTGGAGTCTGCTTCTTCTGGATGTCCCTATTAGAGATTTCAAGAGTCTTATGAGAGAGAGGAACTATAACAGCCTCTTATTATAACTACCTACACTAACACACTTCTCAGGTATTTCATGTGTGATTATTGCCATTGGTACTGGAAATCTGAAAAGGGAAATTTTCCAGTTCAATAAATAATGAAATGTAAAAAGAAATAAAATTAATATCATTCTGCCTATATTTAACTGAAAAGACAGGACAAAACCCCCACAGGTATTGGATGCTAAGCTGTGATCTAAAACCCAGGAAATCAAAAGCAAGGATACACACTGCAATGCAACCTTCAGACAGCTCTCAGGGAGTCACTGGTGCTGCAGTGAATTTCCCTTCCAAAAGAAATGGTAGCAGCTTGCTTGTTGTGATGCACTAAATAGTAATTTAGTTGTTGTTTTGCACTGGGTGATTGGGAATTTGCACTGAGTAGTTTTCCTATTGCACTATGTCACATTGGTCTATTCCACACACCTTTCCCCTCCCCCTCCCCAAGCCTCAGGTGTGACGGGCTCTCCCTCACCTGCTCCCCCCTCCCCTTCTCCTCACCTGTGTCCCTCTCTCTCTCTCTCTCTCTCTCTCTCTCTCTCTCTCTGATGCCATCAAACACCTCGACCTCTGTTACCCCTGAGGTGTCACCCGGATCTGAGCTGGCTCCTGACAATAAACAGGATTAGGTCCTGAGGAGAAGAGCGCCTTTCCTCTTTTACTTGTGTCCATGTAGGATTCCCACCCCATGATCAGAGGGGACCAAAAAGGGAATTCCTACAGCTGGCACCCAAGGTGGGGAGCACTTGCTCACTGCTGACAGTGTTTTTCAATATTTTATTGCTGTATTTCATCAGCTTCACAAGTCTTCATTTGTTTGTACGTGTATTTCCTTTCGGGAAACTTCATGAGGTTTCTGCTGAGCCACTTCACCACCACAGTGTGATTCCCCCTCGTGGCAGCACAGCCAGTCCCCCCAGTCCTTCACCTTCTGCACCCTTGCCATGGGGACATTCTCTGTCATCGCCCAGGCCATTAATGAAGGCACTTGACAGTGCTGGCCCCAGAATCTGGGGCATACAGTCCATCTGATCCATTCTCTCCGTGGTGCTTCCCAAAAGTACCCAAGTTTAAATGTCATCACTTGAGAAGTCAATAACATGCTGTGAAGAAAATTACAGCTCAGACTACTTTCTTGGATTTTACAGGAATGCTGTGGCATAGGCTGAGGTGATACATAGCCAGACTCCATTTCTCTGGGGCAGCTTTTTACTGAAAAGAAACTATGAAGCTATGCTTTTTTTATCTTCATGAAACTCTCACCTGCAGATTCAGCTGGAGTCTAGGCAGGAGGAGTGATAACATCAGTCTTTCTTATCTCATGACACTGATTTATCCCCAGTGCTCTACAGGACACACAAACCGAATGTAAAACATCATGAAAAATCACACAATTTAAAAGAATTTTATCACAATGAAAGCATTTCAGAGGGGTATTTGTGTTTCATTAAACAACTAACTGCTGGGGAAGATAAGCTCCTTTCAGCTGAAGGAAGTAAGCAATTGCAAGAGACGTGGCTACACACCTAGTGAAAGACTACTAAAACCAGTCCTCCTTCTAAACCAGAGCATTGTTTCACTTGGGTGTATTTAAACAACCACAAATCAGCTGTACAAGCTTTCTCCCAGCTCCAATTATTAGATGGATTTTCTCAGATTACCTGTTAAAATTTAAGGTAAGGAATCTCCCAGAGTACTTCTCTTTCTCAAAGTCACTCCTAAAGCAGATTGAAGGATGACAGATCCACCTTATTGTAATTTAAAAATTCTTCCACCCTGACGAGAGGTTTTAAAAAGCTTTCTCTGAAATTATAACAAAACCACAGATAGGAGACTTCCATTTCTCTTTTAAAATGTAGTTTGTTTCTGTGTATTTTTCCTCACGGTGGAAGTGTTAGCTTTGGCATAAAAGCACTGTTAAGAGCCCAAGTCTTTGTACTAGAATAAAGGAATTCTCCTTGCATTTTGGCCTTCTTCCTTTTCTCCACTGTTCACAGAAAAAGAGGATAAAACCTGACCAGATCCGATGTCAGTATTGTCAAAAAGTCTACTTCTGAAATACTCTGACCTGTAATACCCAGCAATTTATTTTTTCCTTTCTTTTGTTTTCAAAGCGTTTGCAGTCTCACTATCTTTGGTCATCAAGTCTATGAGCTCCAGAATCGTTTACTGTGTCCTTTAAAATGAAAAACATACCTAAGTTTGTCCAGAATCATTCACTTTCGAAGTACACAGCCCTACTATAAAATATCTCACCAGTACCTAAACTACCCTCAGTCAATAGGACTATAGAAATTCTTTTGTTACTTTGAGACAGTTGCATGATGAGATGCAACACAATGAGATGATGACAGTCACTGAAGGGGAAAACATCATCTCTTACAAAAGATGAGGTCCAGAAAGGATTTATCACCCAGGTGTTTCTGCAAGAAAGCCCACAATGCTCAGTAATGAGTTAAACAGACACTAATTTGTCTTGTGCTTGTGCTATTCCTTTCAAATGAAGCAAGGCAGGAACACCTGTCAGATTAAGGTATGAAAAGAGATACAGATATTTTTCAATTGTCTGAAACTGGCCAACTTCCCCTCTAACTAATGTACATACATGAACACTACAGACACCTGGAGACCTGCGAGGCAGAGACCCCACAAACACCCTGAGCTCTACTACAACCTAAACATAAAGAACAACAAATCATTTAAGCAAATTCTTCAGCACTAAGTTTGTGTGTCTCTGGAGATTACGCTGCAAAGAACAAGACACAAATGCAGCTTCTTCAAAGCAAAGAAGTGAGAACAGAACATGTTCTTGTTGCTGAGAGATGTAAATAATGATGCCCTGGAATTAAACCTGGGCTGAACTTCCCCAATCTAAATTGATTCTTGTATGATCTGACATTCCATTGCTTTTGAGAAGCAAAATATAATATATTTATGAATTGGACAGATGTCTTCAATGTTACAATGCTGCCTGATTTTTAATATTTCATACTGTAACACTGAGTATTTTCAGAGAGCCACTATGTGGTGAGAAACCTTCCAGGAGGAATCTGGGCCCACTGATGTCAATGACCACTCACGCTGTGCTCTAGAGACCACTGGAGTGGCCATTTCATGTAATACTGGCTACAGAATGCAAACTGGATTAAGCAGAATTTGAAACACACTGCCTTTTAATGGAGCTGGATCAAAACTCATTGTAAGACCACTGAATATTTTCTCTTTCAAATGGAAAAATCATTCCCTGCTCAGACCAAAGGGATTCTGGCACCTACTTTGAAGGGATCATACTGTCAACATTAATAGGTGTCAGGTCAGCCACATTTCTCCTTATGCAGTATTGCTAAATAAAAGTTTGAACATTCGTGTTTAATTTCACATTCCCCATGGATTAGCTGTTAATACATAAAAAAAAAAGGATTAGGCTGTGAATCAATAGTTAGATCTCAACCACCCTAATGCCATTCCCTCAAAACAAACCCAAAAAACCAAACCAACACCAAATCAACCAGCCGAAACAGAAATCAGTGATTATGTTTACCTGCAATGAGCTCTAAGGCAGATTCTTCCTCTCAGGGCCGAGTTACTTGCCAATGGATTGCCACAAAGGACAGGAATTAACTCTCACTCTTCCTGGCACCATCAGACAACATCAATAATTAAAACTTTTTTGGGTCAACTAATACCATCACAATAATAAGCTACAGAATGAAAAGGGAGAAGCCTGTTGAGCTGCAGATTTTCCTGACATAAATTGGTGTTGATCCAGGTATTGAAGTTTAATGTAGTTTTAGGCTAAACTAAAGATATTGCAAGAGGAAAGAAATTCCTCTTGTATAAATAAATTCTGACACAGCACTAAAACTGATACACAGATCTGCCAAATGAGTTTTTCAATACCTTTAGAGGAAGAAGTTCAAAGATACCTTATGGACTTATGTCAGGTTAGGAATGCAGCTGGTGAAATAAGGGAAGGTACTGAAATAATTTTAATTGCTACCCTGTTATTCAGGAAAATTTGTAGGTATCCTTTCAGCCTTCAAAGACAGTAGAAACATTATTTCATCAGCTCTGTATTGTAAATTAAGTTTCTTTTAAAGAGTTTCCTTCCATTTTATGGAAACACGGAAGCTGTTTTGGTACAGTTCCTTTTGGCACACAGCATTAATTATGCATTTATGCTGGCCAGCTATTTATTGTATGATTTGTTCCTATGGCCACACAACATAACTTCCATAACTTAATCTAAGTATCTCATCTAAGACCAATTCCAATTTTGGAAAGTTGTCACCATTAATGTCTATTTTCTGTTTATAAGACAGTATTTATTAAATGGCTATGGTTATTAATGCCCTGTATTATGCTGAACTATACTATACTGTATATATTTCGTATGTACATACACCCACACACAGCTTGTTTGTTTTTTTTTTCTTTTCCCTACAAAAATATCACTTAGAGATCAGTTTATTTTCACATCTATGTTTCTTTACTATTCTGTTAAATCCTTGAAAGCTGCAGGCCTGTTAATAGGTGCTACATGGCTATTCATAGCAACTGATATCAAAGCCACCAGGTCAAATGAATGCTTACTTAAGATAGCACTGATTGTCACCAAGATAAAATGCCTTGTTAACCTTATGCATAAAATCAATTGATTTTAATTTTCTGGCATCTGTTTCAGTTTTCCTCACTTATTAGTGACTAGCATTCATGGCTCTAGGGGAAAAAACTCAAAAAATATGTGCTTCATCTCCAGCTAGAGCTAAGCAGCTGGTAACATTTTCAGAGGTGCAACAGTTGCTAAAAGATTGGAAAGTTAGACAAGTTCAGGTACAGCACTGGAAATCCCTGTGACACACGAATGGTAGCACTTGCAGGATCCCATATGCTCCACATACACAGTACAAAGTTCCAGCCCCAATCAAAAGACCTGGAAACACCCTCAGATTCTCTATCATATCCACAAATACACCACAGATGTCCAGTTAAACTTTCTGGAATTGCAGCACTGCAGTGTCAGAGCCTCCACAGAGCACAAGGTCCATCCTACACAAATGTGGCACCTGCAATAGCCAGGCTTCCTCTGGGCAGCTCTACTGGAGCCTCTGAGAAGTCCAGCCAGAACTCATGTTCTGGAATAGCCTAAAGCAGAACAAATATGATGCAAAAGGTAAGTATGATCTCCTGAAATGTAAATTACAGGAGCTTTAATAAAATGTTATTTCGTTTGTCCTGGGTCTTAGGGAGTGAGAGGCAGCTGGGAAGCACAGGCAGCAGAAGACTGACTCTGCTGATTAGTGCAAAGCAGGAAGTCAGAGCAAGGAGGAGGTTTTCAGCCAGTTACATGCAGATGGACCAGCAGCTATGAAGGAGATTACAAAAGACTCCTACAGCAAATTCCTGGGAGTCTGCAAACTGAGGAACACATGTAGATTCCAAGGGGAGAGCAGCAGAAGGACTATCTCAGATGCCGTACTTCAAAAAAAAAAAAAAAAAAATCTTTATAATTTCATAAAAGAGGAAGATTCTTGAGGAAGGAATAGTGAAAAAATATGGCAAAGATGCATAGTGGACAAAAAGCCAGAGAAGTGATGTAAACCCAGAGAACTATAACCTAGCTTGGGACGGGATATCAGCCATGGTGAAGTCTCAGTGGAAAAGGTAGACTGCCTTTGATAGATATTGAGGAAAGTAAGTCTGGAAGTTCATGGTGTATCAGAAGGGCCCAGTACAGCTAATAGTGAACAGATTTATAAAGGCATGGATGAGGCAGTGATTATCTATAAATATCCTCAGGAAATAAGGAAGTTGATTCTAGTAATAATAACCCAAAAGATACTACAAGGATTTGAGAAATATTTTGCCTGTGCCAAAATTTTGTTTTTCATGGAAAGATTCAGAATGTAGGAGGAGAACACTTCTATTCTGCTTTTTAAAGAGAGAGAGATGTTGTAATAAGTCCCGTGCCTGAGGCTAACCACAGACAACTCCAAGGCTGACAAGAAGGTTTTGTGATGCTTTCTCCTCCTAGTGTCTGAGGACATGCCTGATTTCAGGAAACAATCAGGCTGGGATGCAATCCAAGCTTTCCACACTACTAACTCCACCAAAGGGCCATTGCAAAGAGGTGAAATGGTGAAATTAGCTAATGAATACTACAGAACAGCACTCACCAGCAGTGAGAGACAGCCAGCGTCACTCAAGACCCTCCTCACAATCAGGGCTGGCAGTCCTGCAGTCCTGCACTCTGCTGGGGGCCAGTTCCCTGTCACAGAGACCTCCTGCACCTGGGGCCAGCAAAGCCTCCCACAAGGACCATGAGCAATCCAGCGGGCGTGCAAACCCCTTGGAAGGATCTGAAGGTGGTATAAACTCTTACAGGACGCAAAACACTCAGGCTCCTCAATAGGAATGCTTGCCATCATTTTGATCAGGATAACTGTAACATCAGCCCTGATTCTCTAAAGAAGGACTTCAGCGAAAATCTGCTACTCCTGGAAACAAGGTGCTTGTGGTAAACTGACGTGACCAGGTCAGACAGAGATGATGACAAAATGTAACCACGTTAAAGACGCTGTGATTCAGGAGAGGACCCGGCCGATCCAGCCGGTCAGATCCCAACCAGCCACGGGCAGAACTCTGCTGCTCTCCTCTGGACAGGGGGAAGTCTTTCAGAGGCAGAGCAGAAGGGGCAGCTGCCCCCCAAGGAGCTCCACTCAGTCAGGCAGAGCACCACACGTGGTTACAGCAGCAGTGCTGCCCCTTCCCTCCACCCCTGAACAGAAAAACCAACAGGACTGGAGACAAGGTCCTCACCTGGCCTGCAAGCAGTGCAACACCTAAATTAGGTACCTTTCCATCTGACACTAAATAATGAAAATACACAACAGAAACTCTCCAACCAGAATATGTGTGTGGAAAAGTACCTGTGGTGACCTCAAGTCACCTCAGGTGAAGAAATGAATCATTTTTCACTATGTGGAACTTAAAATACTTTAAGTAAGCAGTAGTTATTCTACCTATAATACTCCTTTGTGTTTTCCTCAGGATTCTGAGCATAGGTGCTGCCATGGAAAGCATCTGAAAGCAGACTCTTCTTTTTAATAACACCACAGAAGTATTAAGCTGAAGGAACAGACTAAGGAGGATGGCAGTGTGAACAGCGAGTGCTAGAAAAAAAAGGGGAAGAACCAAGTGGCTAACATTATAAACACTAATCAGATTTTTCAAGAAGAAATTACTTTTGCACTTCAAGATTAGGTTTCGATTCATTTTGGGATGTACAGAGACTATAAAAAGTAAAGTGACTTATAGAACACATATACCCAGAATGTAGAGAAATGAGAACATGTGATGAGTTATGGAAGTGTGCTTTGCAAAGACTACCATAAAGTCATAGCTTTCACACCAAGACAGTGCTGTACAATGCAATTCAAACCTCAGTCAAACTTAAATTGACTCCTCGTTCCTCAGGCAAAGCTAAAGAAGGAGGCATGATTTGCTGAAGGGAGCTATTAGCTGGGAGTGCCACTCAGCAGGCCACAAACACATGTGAGGAAAAGGAAGAACAGGAGAAACAACCACCAAGGACCAGCCATTCTAATGGCATTCCTGATACTGCAAGAACTGTAGGGTCAGGGGGATCCAACAATAGGAAATACAAAGTTAACTGGGGCTTGGGAAGGTGAATTCTGGTTTGATTTGTTATCTAATAGAAAGCACTACTGGGAGGAGGGAATACAAATTTTATTTATAGACAAGTCATCAATTTTTTAAGTGTTGCTGTACCTACCTGTTAGATTCTTTCATCTTCCAGTAAAACCATTAATATAATTGTGTACTACTTTTCGTAAGGTGCATTTTTATGCAAGACATCATGATTCATTTTGGAGCCATGTAGAGTTAAAAATTTCAGTTTCATCCAGAAAAATATATACCTGATCATTATCAAGATCAGCTTGATTTAATTACCTTATTCAAATGAATTTCTCTTCAATGATCACTAGAATATACCGTGTGCAAGGGCAAAAGCTTCCCAGCATCCATTTCAGAAGCTTGGTGTAACTTGTGGGACTTTGGTCACAGCTACTGAAAAAGGCCTGGAACACATTTAAAATAAAATTCAATATCCAGGCAGAGGCAAAATGGATCCCCTGATCTAACAATTCCCTTCCACACAGATGCAGGAAAGAAGAATTACAGGGACAGATTTGATTTTAGACCATATCATACCTGTCCAGTACATTTGTTTAAAGGTTCCTCAGTTACTGACAGCTCCGTGTCTTACTGAGCTAAGCTTTTTTAAAGCTGCATTTGAAATGAGCACCATTCTCTCAGCAGCTCAGAGAACCCTGAGTACAGCTCTGCAATGCTGTTGGCTGTGTGACACACACCGGTGTTTCCTAAGCCTAACCCCAATGGTAAGAGGGTTGTTTTATACTCCAATTTTTAAAAATTATTACTTTTTCAAGTAGATATTTCATTTTATAAAAACATGAGGCATTTTATATATGACAGATCCTTTTACATGTGGAAGTTAATAAATATTCTGCTCAGATTTGCTGTTTTCTCTGTAAGTTTTACCCCATGGAGTAAGAAAGATTTCAGTTAAAAACTGTCCACTGCAATCCCACTTATTAGCTTAGAAGAAGCAAACATTAAAGATTAATTTACCTGAATTAGGGAAAGATTCTCTTTATTAGGACATTAACTGATGCACTGTAGACAATTAGGTAGTGCCAACTACCCTAAAATTCTGTTATTTTGCATAAACATGGCATTCAACTGCAGATTACGTGAGTTGCTAGATTTTTTGGTTTTGTTGCATCCAAAGTTTTGAATAAGAATATTGGTTTAAAAAATTACTTGGAATGAAAATAACAGATAAGAAGAAATGAGTGAAACAGCTGTTACAAGGAAATTTCAGATCATTAATTTACTATACAGAAGACCAAACCTGCCCAGAACCTGCGGCAGCAATGGAGATCCGTGCACACATGTTGTGTGCATAGGGAAAATCCAGTCCAGGAAAGAGAATCACCAAGACCAATTGCAAGGGAGTTCTGCAGCTGTTCTGCACTAATTGATTCAAGGTTTACACCATTAGATCCAGATTTATTGTTTTGGCTGCTTTGGAGGCAAGAGAATGCCTTACTTCAGTAGAGAAGTGTAGCTGCAGCCCCCCAGCTGGGCAATAATTAGCACTGACTCTATGATTGTAGAAGGTTGATTAATTGCTTTTTTATATCATCTTATACTATATATACTATACTTATTAACAAACTCAGTAACTTTTACAGCCAGTTCTATACTGCTTTTACCTAATCGGTCAATCCATCCAAACACTATCCAGTGTCCAATTAAGAAATCACCCTTTGGTAAACAAATCTCCATGACACATTCCACATGTGCACAACAGCGGGTGCAGCAAGGGGAGATAAGAATTGTTTCTCATTCTTTTCTCTGATCTTCTCACAGCCTTCCCCAGGACAATGCCTGGGAGAGTCTGTGCCTGCTCTCTGTGGCCAGGGTGCTGCTGACAGAGAGAAGAGCCCGAGTTACAAGTGAAATAGCCTCTAGATGGTAGGATTAGTACCACAATGTGCAGGAAAGAGCTATGTGACAAATGCTGTCTACAGCCATGCTCTACATTTTAACATCATGCTCTAATGAAGTATCCCCAAGTCACTCATAAGATATCCAAAACTGCTCCCAAAGTTAGATATTGACAGTCATGAGATGATGGCAGTGATCTTCTCATAAAAGCAGAGAATAATACCAGAGGCCCCGGGGATAAAATCACTATTAGTTAATGACTGTCCCAGTAGGAATGTGACCGTGAAACTGGCTTAAGAGACAGCAACATGAACAAAGAGCACAGACAAAGAAATGTGCATGAGGTGAGCCTGTGAACCCACAAAGAAAAAAAAATTAAAGCGATCCTCACCGTTCATGAATATTACGGAGTAGGAGCACTGCTCTGTTCCTTCTTTTTTTGCCTCCCTGCAGAAAGGAGGAAAAAAGGGGTTAACTATGCATGTCCATGCCTAACTTGAATTACTGTCTCTCTGACACCCTTCCAGTAAAAGATCAGCTTGATTTTCTTACATCCTCTCGGATATTTTTTTTCTCAGAGCAACTAAACCTGAGACATGTTAAATTTAAATGTGGCTTTTTTGGAATTCAGAATTAAGTGAACAAGCTAATGCCATTCAATAGAATTCAACAAACCAGCAACCTAGACAGTAATTAAAGTTAAAGCAGTGATTTACAATGGCTACCAGGGGAGATTTAAAGCAAATATTTGTAATCAATATACAAAACAGGCCTTGAGAGCAATGTCCTATGCTGGCAATACACACCCCTGATGCTGGGGTACGTGGTTATTTCATTAAGTTACTGTTAAATGGTTCATTCTGTTATCCCCCCACATTTTTCCCAAGTTGCTTTTCCCTTAAGTGGTACCCTCACTTAAAGCTGTCCCTCAAGCTATTCCCCTCCCTTTGTTCCAGTCCCTTCCCTGCCTGTCAAGGCAACCCTGCCCCTTTTTCCTGAATGTTCCCTGCCACTCAGCCCCTGGGCCAACCCCTGATCGAAACACCCACCTGGAAATCCCCTAATACACCAGGCTCCATTGGCCCACGTGCCTTTCCCTCTCCTCCCTCTATCCTGATTGTCCCACAGTGTTGATGTAATCCCCTCACTCCTCCCCTGAGGATTCCCTGTTGGTTCCCTGTTTGAATCCATCCCTTTACTTGGATCTGAACAAAACCCCTTGCCTAGGTGAGCTGGGGCTTTTTGTCCTGCTCTCTCCACCTGGAATAAACTTTCCCTGTGGAACCTCAAGGCAAAGAGCCTCCTCCTTCCTCCTTCGCCTGGCCCCTGCTGTGGCTGTAGCAGTGTGCATTGTAGAGCTTGCAGCTCTTCAGGTTCAGCTGTGGGCAAACCCCAGTCCCCAGCTGTTCCCCACTCCTGTTGTGGCTACCGGAGCGTACAGAGCTAGCCCGGGTTCCGGTGGGCTTCGGCACCCTGAAGGCCAGAAGATGTTTTTATTTTGGGCTCCCCATATCCACTGTCCTTATTCCCAGCAGTTGTTACCCTCTCTGGCAGGTCCCAGGGCAATGCCTCCACCTCAACAGTGTGGAGGTGTCCAGCTCCCTCTGGCAGGCTCAGGCTGATGCTACACCTGAGAGCTGCCAACCTTGCACCAACAGCACAGCAGGTAAGAGGGTACGAAAAAATACTTGGAGATTAAAAAAATGCAATAAAAATTTCAAAGCAGTGACAAATGCTTGTTTGTAAAAAGCTCTCGCTTTTATGATGACATCACTTTTCCAAGTCCCTTTCAGCTTCTGCTCATCTAAGCTGGATTTGGTAACTCTTACAGTTTTCTGCACACTCAATATTCTTTGATTAACAAACCTTCACAGTTCATCTGTGTAGAAAAATACATCACTGCAGCTGGTACTGGCTCATCCCTGAATAAACTGCCATTTTTTCTCATAAGAGTTGTCCTTATTCCAGAGCCAGAGCCAGTGCCATTTTTTTATCAGTTATATTGCTGCTGATCCCATTGAAAGAACAGAAAGAAGAAAATCCATCTCAATTCCTACACAATTAAGACAGATGAGGGAGAACAAGGAAGTATAATCCCTAAAAATGATATTTCCATTGCACTCTTCTACTCTAAATGGAGCCAAAAGCAAAGAGAAACAAAGTCTTTGAAAAGTGGGGAGCTTCAGATACTCACGAACTCTGAACTCATTTCCAATTGCTGAAGTTAATACATGACATGGGGGGAAACAATTTCTCCACATGAATGTTGTTTTCCTTTTTCCCTAGGGCTCTTGGAGAGATAAAAACCAGAGGCTGTTTTCAGCCATGCTTCACCATCAGTAAACAAGAATTCCAAGTAAGCCCTAAGTATAACTTTTAGAGTAATCAATCTCCAGCCAAACAGTAGTATAATTTTCAACGTGCTGGATTTGGCATCCTAAGAAAAAGCAGTTATCTCATATTCACACCTCATACCTGAATAGATCTGATCTTCATTTAAGCAATCCAAGAGACTGTTTCCAGTATGGAACCAACTGTGCAGACTTGAGTCGTGTCTAATGCTTTCTGGAAAATCCTGCACATCTTCATTGGTCGGTCTCTCTCTAGTTCTTAGCCAAGAGTTAATTCCATTACCGGGCAACTGCATTCAATAATCTACCAGAAGGACAGCATTTTCATTTTACAGAAACAGTGCACGTGTGAGTTGGGAAAATCTACATCACACAGGAAGCCAAGGTGGATTGCTCCTAATTCTAGGACTGGGGTCATCTTCTTGTCTTGGAAGAATCTCAATACCCACAGTGATCTGGCTGAAGACAGTCCTCTCTAGAGCAGCAAGTATTATTTCCAGCCTGTAGAATCTGGACAGTTTTCCAGAACAAAGAACAATTTATGCACTATTTTTATTTTAAAGGCTCAGCTTCTTTCCATCATAAAAGATTAAACTTGACCATGACATGTACAAGTGCCAAGTGCATTTTCATTGCTCCTTACATGCCCAAAGATCACGAAGGAGCATTAAATGTGGGTAACTGTTAGAACATACAGGCACACTACTGGAATACATACATAGAGGAGGATCTACATTTATTAACAAGCAAATGTAAAAAAGGCTGAATTGATGATTACAAGATTAGACACGGTGGGGGCTCTGGTAAAGTATCTGTCAAGATATGTCACAAACTATAGATTGGATGCAGATTTCATGAACAGCTGCACAGCTTATGGTATGAGATAATGAGGTATATGAATGACCATTCATTTAATATGAAGCTAATATAACTTGACTTCCTGCTGTTCAACACAGTAGTTTTAGTCTAAGAAATACCTCTTCTTAGTTAGTGAAGCAGCAGAGCTTCAGTTCAGAGTGAAGAACATAAATTTTAGCAGCATTAGGCTGTGGAACTTCTAGCTTTGATCTCAAGTTTTAAGTTTAAACTATAATAGTGAGAAGCCCATAGCACTGCAATATTTAATTTACCAGTTCTCTGGCATTTTCAAATGTTCATCAAGGCTATCTACCTATGTTCAGAGGCAGCAGCATGCCTCCATAAAACTTACAGACGCTTCTTTTTCATCAAAAAAACACCATTTATGTAAGAGAACAAAAACTGCCAACTTGTAAAGATTATTCTGTTACATGGCCAGCAAAGCACTGATCCAAACCTTTAGAGAACAGGAAGGAGAGCTATAGCGTTATTATCAGAGGCCTCAAAATAAGAACCAAGTTACCCTCCTGATCTAGAAGGGCTGCAGTTGTGAACTGGAGCAACTGAGGCTCAACCCACTGCTGAGTTTACTGCATCTCTGAAGGGCTGCTAGGAATGATTACCAAACCCCATTATCTCCCCACTGAAATAAGGAAATAAATAAATTAGGAAGGAAGGCAGCACCTCTGTGACCGATGTTATAAATGAATGCTCCAATTTATTAATTAAAGAAAATTTATTAATTGGGCCAAATAAAAATTTAGAGAATAACAATGAAAAAGACACTATAAAAAAGGCAGTACCAAGCCCGGGTATTGGAGCTGGGTGAGACACAGGTCTGACCACTACAGCAGAGGGTCCCCTATGCTTCACACCGACTGTCGTACCCGAGCGATTTTTATACATTTTTTCTTGCCTGAGGCAGAGTCCCTTTTCTTCCTTTTTGGACTGCACATATTCGGGTGGAGTTCTTTCTCTGTGGCAAGTTAAACAAAACACGTCCGGAGAGTGATGAGCACCCATGATCGCGTTCCCGGAATTCGGCATTGAGACGTATCTCCCCGATGGCTCCGGCTATCTCAATCTCAGATATTTATCGCGTATTCTTCGTCTGGGTGCTCCTCAGACCGCCTTGATGGATGATCCATCTCCGGGCTGGCCACGTTCATTTGATTGGAAATGAAGTTCTCCCTCCCTTGACCAGGTGGTTTCGACATTGTGTTGCAATCCCTGTCACTGGCTTGTGCATTTTAAAACTTCTTACAAGAGTATGTCTTAACAGTATGTAACTATAAAATATACGACAATTTTATTTGCACGTATTATCATATACACATATAACACTGACATTATTAGGATCAGCTGGATCCCCTAATTGAGACATCCAGTGTTGGATCGCTTATCTCAGCTGATGGCTCCCTGCACTGGTTCCAGGCTCCCACCCGGGGTGTTGCCTGACAAAGTGCAGGAGCTGCGAAGCCCTGCCCAGGGCTTGCCCAGCCCTCCCCAAGGCACAGCAGGGCCACCAGGACACAGCCACAGCACTACAGAAACCTCTCCCAGCCACCTCCCCCTCTGGAGCTCCCTCCTCCAACCCTCCCAGTCTGGGTCTTGCTCTGAGCACCAAAAGTGAGTTCAGTGCACATCCCGGTGATGTCAAGAAGAAAAACAAGACATGAAAGTATTGATGACACATTTTAGTAACGCTAACGACCACTTCAGTGTTGTCTTCCCACAGTGGACTCCCTTAAGCCAAGATTTATGCAGAATACATTCTCATTTATTTTTTATTCCTGCAGACTGTTACTTTTTCCTACCTTAATTTGCCAGTGAACAGTCTACCATCCAATTAAAAATTACAATTTGCTCCTCCTCCAAGAACTACACTCAAATCCAGCTACTGCATTTTTGTAGGAGTTACACCTCTTGCAAGGTGTGTTCACATCTCAAGGCGTGCAGCCCTCCTGCTACCAAATCTTAAAGTGCCTTCCTTCCCTTAAAACTTTGTTCAAGGGCCTGGGAGCTGTTGAGAACCTCTCCTAAATAATGTCAAACTACTCAGTATTTCTATCCCTGATCTTCTACTCAGGCTCTGCTCCTGTTACAAATCTTATCCTCCCTGGAAGGCAAACTTGTCTGCTTTCAACAGCTCTTCTCCAGCTCACAGCCCTGCCAGGCAATTCCTGAGCCCTCATTTCCTCCACCAGCAGAAGCAGCTGCAGCAGACAGAGGTGAATCTGAGCCGCCAATTCCCTTGCAGTTCCATGCAGCTGCAGAAAAAACGCTTTACTGCTAAAAAAATGCTAGAGTTCTAGGCAATATTCAAGGGGGTAATGGGGGCCCTAACACTGACAGGAACTGTAACTGAAATACTGCATCTGAAATCCCTGTGAGGAGAGGATTCCTCACAAGTCCTTATCCATTACTTACAGTTCTAACTAGGGCTTTTAGCAACTCCTGCTGCATTGCTCCCTCACATTCCAGGGAGGCCTTTGGGATTCAGAAATACACACCTGGAAGGGGATGCTGGGCCACTCACTCCTTCCACTTGCTCATATGAACTGCATGGAAGAAAAAATTAAAATAAATGCACTTTCTCCAGTTTTCCACTTTCCCATGCCATGGGATTTATGTGTCTGTCACAAGGGGATGTTTTAGAGAAGGAGTCCTATCAAGTCCCAAGACCTGAAGTAATACACTCATCACAGGGCATTTTTTCATGCTTGGATGTGGCTTTTAAAAAAACTTGATACTATCATCGAAGAATAAAGCAAGCTTCTGGCTCCACCATACCCCAAGCTCCACTTCCACAAGCAGTAGCTTTTGGAAAAGCAATGCAATAAATTTCCCTCGCCTCAAAAAGCCTTGTACCTCCCCTTCTTACCAATCACAACACTCAGAGATGTACAGCTGACCTTGCATGTGCAACACCAGTATAATGCCTGTCTTTTACTGACAGCCTTTCCCCCAGCTGACAGATTGATAATTTAAAATAAAATAATTTTCAATCAAAAAAAGTACTGAAGAAAGTAAAAAAAAGGTTCTCATTGTGTTGAAAAAACTGATAATAACAAGAGCTATTAAGTAAAAATTTTCTTACTAGAATAGATGTGACAGGATCTAAAGGAATATTTCACTTTGAGTAACTTTTTCTTTTAAGGGAGTGTCCTAAAATGATGCTATGATGCTTGTATCCTCAGTTGTCTGTGCTGTTTATGCTGGGTATTATGTTCTGTGCCTTCAAGACTGGCTCTGAAAAGTCAAGTTTTGTTTTGTTATGAGCCTGCTCACTCCCCCACGGTCTGCTGGACACAGATGGCGGTACACAGTGCTGCTTTGCCTTTTTGATTTTGCTTTTTGCCTTTGCTCTTGCTCTTTGCTCTTGCTCCTGCTTGTGCTTGCTTTTGCGTTTTGTTTGTTAGTTAGTTTAGCTGGGCAGTCTGAGTTTTCCCTGGACTGTCTTTCTTTCCCTTTGCTTGGAACCATTTGAACCTGCTCTGGACTGGGACCTGGGAAACACCGAGAGTTTGCACTTTGTGACCTGCAGCAGCCATCCCCAGCGCCGGAGACTGAACCAGGACAGGGGAGTAGCCTAAAACCAATGTATGCCTAGAGAAAGAGAACAAAACCCCACAACTGAACATCCACACAAGGAAAGCTTTTGAAATTACATCCTTGACTGAGCTGTGGAAGGGTGTTGCATCCTGGTTTGGGTTCAGGTTAGGGGTTCCGATCTTTGTTGGTTTGCCGTTGATCTTTTGTTGGTTTTTGGTCACTCTTGTAACCACTCCCTGCGGCGTCTGTGTTCATTGGGCAGGAAAGGCTCCTGCTCTCCCTGTCCCACCCCTATATCATCCCGCTCCCACCCCAGCCCTGCTGCCAGATTCATCCAAGCGTGGTTGGGAGCAGGCTGCGGCTTCTCCATCGCGGCTCTCGCGGCCAATAAAGCATCCAGCCGCCACGCGGACGGATTTGGACGAATTCCCTGCCTTTTCGTTTCTTCCCTTGCGCCGCCCAGAAGTAGCGGCAAGCACCGACCCCGGCGAGGAGCCGAGGTGCCCAAGACAGGCGCTCGGGAGCCGACTGGGGCCGGGAAAAGTAACGCACGGCCACTGAGGGGAACAAGTATAAATGTAGCCAATCTTGTGTTTCTCTTAAACAGTGGTTGAACACATGTTTGTGCTTACTGGTAACAATACTTTTTTCATTTTAGGGTCGGATTGATATATACCTCCTCAATATTAAATGGGCATTATTCTTAAAATCAGTAGTGTGGGAGTTGAAGAATCATTTGTATCAGCCTGGTTTTAATTTCTCAAGTCCAAAGTACCTTGTGAATCTGTAACACTAGAGAGGTAATTCTGAGTCCATTCGCCAGCTTCACATATGTCAGAGAAAGAATCTGGGTAAATTCCTCAGCTGACACAGGTGCAATGAAACACGCAAAGCTTCATGGATTTACAACAAAGGAGGGTTTGATCCAGAGACAGAAATAAGTTCAGTCATCAGTGGACATGACATCAGTTCAGACATCAGTGGACACAGATCTCAAAGTCCTTAAGGTCCCTTCCAACCCAAACCATTCCATGATTCCATGATTAAGAATATGCAGAGTTTTGATCATCACATGTATAAGGTAACTGCATTTAAGCATTAATGTGCAGTGGAAGACAGCTGGGGAAGAGAAAGGCACTGACAGCAGGGCATTCCATCCCAGAAACCACAGAGTATCCTGAGCTGGAAGGGACCTGCAAGGATCGTCAAGTCCAGCTCTTAAGTGAATGGCCCACAGAGGGATTGAATCTGCAGCTGTGGCATTTTTACCACCATGCTCTGACCCACTGAGCTGATCTCAGTCTAGCTACTGTCTACCACCAGTTTTCCAAGACTAGGACTTAAGAGATGAAAATATTTCTGCCCATAAACACTCTACAGTGAGCGTGAGGGAGGGAAAAGCACTGCTGCCTCAGGACCAGAGAACAAATAGAACAGAGAACTCCTCCAAGGACAAATATGTGTGAATTGATCATGCAGATATTAGGGCTACACCAGCAGAGATGTTTTTAGCTATTCCATCATTACATTCCTGGGGCATATTTTCAAGAGAGATGGTGGAACATGAAATTCTCTTTTATTTACAGGTGTGTAGATTAAGTTCATAAAAGCAGCTGCACGATGTTGTCCTGATGAAGCAGAGGATCATAATTAACCATACAGTATTTTCCAATCCCCTGTTCTTATTTTCTTTTATGATAAGGCTGCAGAGAACATAAGAATGAGAGAATTCATTTAAAAAGCTAAGAATATATGGGGAACCTCATGTCCACCACCAAAGTCCACTTACTGTTCATAATTTCATACAAACAATATCCCTCATTCCAGTCCCGCAGCAGCAACAATACCATGCAGATTTCCAACCTCAGACCAGGAGAGATTTTGAGCTAGAGACCTGACAGCAGTAACCTTTCAGCTGATTTGAAACTGCGGAGAATGGGAAGTGTCAGTACAGACTGATGCCTTGGTGTCCTCAGTATTTGTTACAAAACAGCACATTCAGTGTCTGCATGTGAGAATTTTCAAATCTTAGTGTCTGTGTGCAACTAAAGCACAACTGGAAAGGAGGTAGTGAGACATGAAACACATTCTGGTGATGCAGAACATTCAAGTTTCATTTGATGCTGTAGCCTGTATAATTTAAATTGTTGATGTTGCACCTTAAAAGTTTACAGCTGCAGTTATTTATTCAGCTAACTTCCATGATATTTCTGGTACAAAGTATTATAGTTTTAAAGAAAAAGGTATTTTGAAATTCATGCTGTTATGTAAAGATGAGCAGATACATAATTTTTACACTCAAAACTTTCTGTGAAAAGGAATACTTAAATATATATACCTAATAAAGCAGCTTGTTCAGCAGCATCTGGCTAGCATTTAGACAGATGTATGATGAATGATGTTTTGAGAATATCTGAAGATAGATGACTAGTTCAAACAACATTTGAAAAGCAAATATTTATTTAAAATATAATAACTATGTGGGCTTTCAGGTGTATACTGAAATATTCGTAGTCAGTCTTAATTAATATTTCCTGCAAGAGTTCTCTGCCCCTTCACAGCGGCATATTTATCACATTTTCCCAAAGACAGAAACATTTTTCCATTAAAATCTGATTGCTTCACTTGCAGTTATAAAGATTTATAGCGTTTCTCAGTTGGTCTGAGAAGCATCACTAACACAGAGATGTTGCTCTCAGGGACAATTGAGAAACTTTTAGATTTTGTTTAGATTAGAAAAACACATGCAGAGACCAGTTTTGGTTTTAGCCTTTGCTAAAGTCCCTTGATCTTCCATTGCAATTGGTCTGCACAGGTAGCCTTTCTTGCTTTGCAAGAATCCTGTGTACTGAAGAAAAAATTGCTCAGCTTGGATACAGCAAAACTGCTGCATAATAACGATCCCACAAAGCATGTTGAAGGGTTTGGTCCCTCCCTGCAAACCCAGCTGTTTAGACCAGGGACCTAATTTTCAGAACCAACTGATACTGTGATTTCCATGGGAGTCATTAGGAACACTCTGCACTTCAAAACATCAGACACTCTCTGCACTCTGAACAGCATTCCAAGAAAGTTCCCTTCATCCAGACCCATGGAAAGCTGCTGCAGCTGCTACTCAGTACTGAGGAGGTCTAAAGTCACGAGGGGCTTTCCAACTGTGGAGTGCTGCCAGGGCTGCTTCAGCTCTGGCCAGGAGCTGGGTTTGCTGCTCCCCTTGTCTTAGAAAATCCAATATTCCCTGTCCAAGGGGAGCTTCTTACCTGGCCACTGCTGGGTTTCTCTGGAGATGAGAACGGAGCAGCCATACCAACTTCTCTTCCTAAACCTGGGTCACTGAGAGTTGAAGATGAGACAAGGACCATCAAGATACCATTTAAGAAGGAGATAAACCCTGGAGGTAGGCTGGCTTTGTCTTCCCAGCCTTGTGTAGCTGTCAAGCTGCTGCAGGGCAAGATTTTGTGTATAAATCAATGCCGCAGGGTGATTTTCCCAGAATAATTATGGCTTGTATCCAAATCTCATTTACCTCCTCCCCAAAGAGACATGAAAAAATACAATATCTGGATATGGGGGAAAAATAAAGATACTAAATGCAGGGATTTAAACAAATGAAGATAAGCTGATAATAGGATTTGCAGAATGAATTAACCTGCACGCCACCAGAACTTTACTGCCACCTGTGCCTGCTGACAGCACCTCGGGAATGCCCCAGGAATGCAGTCACTGTGGTTTGTTTCAGGTAATGCTTCATGTAGCCAAAATTAGCCAGTTGCTCTGAGCAACTGGGTGTAAAGAGATCACTCCTCTGTCCTAATTTGATGATGTGAATTTTTTAAGGAGGAAAACTAGTTTTTTAATGACAAATATTTTGTCATTATTTTATTGCCAATTTTCCTAATGAAATACAAAGACCAAGAACTATTCTGAAAGCCAATTCTCACATAGTAAGGGTGAAGAAAAAAAAGCTCAGTAAAATCTGATTTTCCCCATCATTGGCTCTTTCATATCCCAATAATCCATTTTTGAAACACATTCTAATCTCAGGCACAGTGTGGGCATCCCGGCATACCTAGGAAAAATCTGTCACTGTGCACCATGCATGATATTAGAATCTGGCCCTTCCACTGTAGACGGAAGATTTGCATAAAGTTCTTAAAACTTTTTGTAATAGCCATATTTTCTAATATTTGCAACTGTGCACATTTTAGCCTGGACTGCCTTTCATTCCACACATGGCAATTATGAAAAGCCCTCACATATGGCAACTACAAAAATAAATTTGTCTGTGACTGCAAATGTACAAATTCCCCACAGAGCTCAGACCCCTGAACATGGTCTCTTTCCTGAGAACTTGGGCTGGCCTTAGGCCCTACTCCCGCAGTGAAGTCAACCAGCAACGTCAGAAAGTCACTCAAACCCAAGAGATGACAATTTCTATGATTTTACACTGATTTATTTTTCCAGCTTGAGAGTGGATGAACTTTCTGAATGTATTCAGGAAACCCTCTAGGCATATATTTAACTTCCTACACAGAATTAGCCCCAGGGAGATCAGTCAACATCTCTACTTGGACAGATTACCTACCAACATTTTGTTCAGATTTTTATTTTCTTCCTCCCCACCAAGTCTGTGTTTGAGTTCACGAGGTGCAATACAGGCTGTACCCAGTGGCCTTTCTGAGCAGCTTTCACTGTTCTTCCAGGAATGCTGAGGAGGGGGCCAAGTTTTGCCCTGTCCCTGGGCTGTCACAGGGAGCCCTGGCAGGAAGGGGCTGGTATCCAAACACACACTGGGTATCTTAGGATGTTGGATGCTCTTCACTAGTGGAGCTCCTTAAAAGTCTTTAAAACTATTTTCAATAGCACAGGTAATTTTTCTTCAGAAAGACATAATCTGTTGTTTGCCCCAGTTCATTTTCTTAAAACATTCCGGTCAACTCCACTGCAGTCTCAAACACCAACTACTTTGTTTTCCAAGGGCTACTCAACTTAACATCTAACTATGTGTTATTTTTTATTAAACCTAGATAGAAAGTACTCATTCTCCTACTTTTTTTTTAAATTACCTGTAATTCCATAGGCAAAACACTCCAGTCTAAGATTAACTTGTTCAATAGCTACAGAGGCTCTAGAAATATGGCATGGCCTTTCTTTCCATGCATCTGAGATCAGTGCAAATCTCTACATAATTGAATGGCCATACAATCTGGAAATGTTAAGTGCTAGATAAATGCATATTATTTTGCCTCACTGAGATGCTCACAGCACTTTCATTCTGATTTTTCACCTATCGTTGACTAAACTATCATCCAATACTGACCTCAAGATTTACACTGATGTCTGCATAATAATTTTCAGAGCTTCAGATCAAGCTCCACAACATCTCTGATTTTTGGTAGGAATCCAGCTGCAGGTTTTATGGAGCCTGCTGGTTTTTTAATACTACAGTAATAACTTCATTTTTTTCATTTGCTGCATTTTCCTCCTAGATCTCTCTGAGTGGTAAAATACATATCATTCCTACAGGGGCATTAATATCCTGGTGTGTTTTCCTGACTTCTCTTTCCAAGTCTGTTGTCTAACTACGTACTATTTATTTGACAAAAATACGTAGAGAAAAGACTGAGTTCCAGACCTGCACTGGCATAAATCTGCACCATTTCCTTGGAAGCAGTGACATTCTGCTGATCTCAATTACATCTACAGCAGGTGATGATTTGGTATGAACATGTTAACCCTTGTGCCTGCCTTCAGCAAACACCTACATAAAAAGAATAAAAGCTGAAGTCCTCTCTAATTTAGCAGTGGATACTTGAACCCTCCAAGTAACCATCAGCAAACTGCAACCATCTCTACTGTTTCTGGCTCTAGTAACTCCTGACTTGAGGAATGCCTTGTTTGCTTTCACCCAGCCACTGCAGTAGGTTCTCAGCATGGAGCTTTTGGACTGTACTGTTTCTGTCCTATTAACTCAACATCCCTCTGCACCTTCAAATCACCTCTTGTCCTGCTCGAGGCCAGCAGCTCCCTTTTCACTTGCTGTTCTCATCAAGGACAGTAAAAGCCTTCAAATCTCGAACAAAATTAACTTGTCTCAGTAACATCAGGACATAGTATTTGGTCTAATTTACACCCACTGAAATCCCAGTAAGGCACACAGGATGCAAATCAACCCACAGTGTAACCCACTATCAAGTTTTCATGACGTGACAATGAAATTGACTTTTCCTCATTAACTAAACTGCACAACTCTTTTCTTCTGATAGTACCTTTCTTCAAGTCTTCAGATGTTCAGTTCCTCTAGCTCCTCAGCATTTTTCCTCTGAAAATAAAGCTTTTGTTTGTAACAATGCAGTGTTTCCCTGCACCCTTCTCAACTTCTTTCCCCTTATCTTTCCAATAGTTTTCATGCTATTGAAAGCTAACAGCTTTGTTTGCCATCCTGCCTTCTTGTGCTATTATACATCAGAGCCTTCGCAACAGCTGCTTTGAAACACTGTACATCATCACTGAGCCACTTCGCTCATTAAAGAAACAATAATTAAGAGCAGTTTGTTTGTTTTCAAGTAAACAAAAAATTCAACACTAAAAATTCAACTGAGAGACTCATCTGGCTCTATCCATTCATCTCACTTGGCTTCCTTGAAACAAAATAATCTGTATACAGCAGCTGTTCCAAAAGGATAGGCCTTTCCTATAAACCAGTCCCAAATATAACCTTGAAATAGCTGTGCTTTAAGTACTGCAGGAGTTAACCAGGACAGAGTGCTCAGTCAGAATGACATTTCCTGTCTCCCCAAGGTTTTCCATGCATCCAGGCAGCAGCTCCCAGCTCATGTACACGGGGGAAAACTTAAATCAGGAGCCTTTGCAGACAAGTGTATGCACATTGGCAGCAGCATTTTACAGCATTGGTCTGTACAATGTTTAAATCAGACTGTGAGCACTCACAGGGAGGAACTGTATTTTACTCTGGTCCTAAATGACAGGTAAGGAACAACAGAGTTTTGATTCTATCTAGACTGGGTGTGTAGTGCAAACAACACTGATGAATGTTGTTCTAACGCTCTGGTTTAAAAACTTGTCTTCTGAAAGAATAAAGATCTCCTGTCTAGACAGAAACGCTAATTTTTCTGTCTGGGCAGGAAACCAAATCATACAGCAGAAGATTACAAAATAGAAATGAGGGGGAAAAGGAAAAAAGCAGAGAGGAGTAGCAAACTTACTAATTTACTTTTTCCCTAGACTGGAGAAAGATAAAGGTCTTCCTAAACTCATTTAGAGCACCAAGCACAGAAAAATCAGCTCCTGTTGTAACCACAAGGCAGCATCTGTGTTTGTGTTCATCAGTATCTGTGTGTGTGAACCAAATTCTGACTGTTCCCCAGAGCATCCCCTTTCCTATCATGACCCCGGAAAAAGAAATTTTCAGGACAGGGTCATTATATTCCTTCAAGTTGCAAGTCCATGAGCCCACTTCAGTGAAGCACTTCATTTATCTATTTGTAATTAGGAGTAATTTATCTATTTGTAATTAGTAGCTCACACTTATATTAGAGGAATTTAATGACTGATAAGTGAGAAAAACGCTTTTCTTGTCAAGTGACCTACTGCAGTTGTTCCAGCAATGCTGATAGTGTTGTGTTTGCACAGCTTTCTCTGCACCTGACACCGGGCAGGAGGCTGTCCCAAGTCATTCACATCATGGGCTCTCCTATCTGCGTTCCTCAGCAGATTCTTCTGGCTGCAATACCTTTTGGGACTGTATAAAGTAAACATTGCTAAAATGGTCCTGTCATTGGGCAGTTCTTAGCTGAAGTTGCCAGGACAGTGCGCAGATATGGCACAGTTCTTCCCTAAAGGATGTGTGCTGTGTGTGTAGCTTGCTGCTCATTTCACCTACCAGTGAAATGAGCAGAGTATTACAGAAGAGCACAGTTGAGACAAGGTCAGGAGGTCAGCCTTCTCCAGGATGCTGCAGTGAAATGGACTGTGAAAAGCTCCTGCTGTGTGTGAGAGCAGGAAGAAAGGATATTAAAACAGCCATGCTTAATACAAGGTAGAACCAGAATTTTAAACACAGGCTGATGATTGCATTTCTCTATTGGAATTCAGTATAACGGCAACTAAACATGCGTAGCAAAACAACTCCTAAAGCATCTTTCCTGACCTGTAAAGAGTGAACAGGTTGCCAAAGAGTCTCCCTCCACAAGTCAAGAAGATGAAGGTGTGCACATAAATGCAGCGCCCTCGGAACTGTGAAGGGCGAAGGGCATAGGGTGAAGGTGGCAGCAGTTCAAGTCCTAGCATCTCCATGTCTCCATTTTGCAGTTGTGTGATGCCCTCTTTGTGCACTTTTGTCCCAGAGCAGGACAGGCTGCTGGTGCAGCCCCACACTGTACTGGCACTTCTGCATGAACAGGGAAATTGTCTCTCTCCTGTGCCTCCATTAACACAACTGCATCGCACATTTCAGTGTCTGTGCAAAAGCCACAGCAGCAAAGAGTAAAAATACAGTACCTAGGGCAGCTGGGATGCGGGAGACAAGGACTAAGGACATCTTTCTGACTAATAGAGGTGATAGATTTCAGGCCTTGGCTTTTTTTGAGGATGTTCTCATGCCAGCTAGCTCTCTATCCTTAAGAAGCACAGGGAAAGATCATCCATATCCAACTCTGATATTACCCTTTAATTCCATGTCAGAGGCTTTGTCTCCTGCAGACTCTTGAAGAAGAAATACTTGACTCGAAACAAAAAGTTCCAACAGATTGGATGGTCTTTTTTGTGCTAAAAATAGATTTGGAAAAATTCCCAAACTAGGCCCCTTGCCTAACAACTAAGCTCTAATTTTTTTTTTTTTTTTTTTGAGTGAAGGTATTTTTGTACACAGCATAACAGAATTCTCCACAGTCCTTCCACGACAGATCAACATCTAATAGTTACAGTCTGACAAGCAGTAATACACGGCCAATAGATTAATCATTTGTCTTTTAGAAGTTCTGCTGCAAAATAGGAATGTTTGTTTCCTCTTTGGGTGGGAGGGGCAGATAGCAGACTTCCAGACAAACAGGAAACATTTGCTCAAACCTTAGGTCTTTGTTCTCTCCTCATTACAGAGTATGCTCTCTTCTGGCTTTTCCAAGACTCCTCTGGCTGGCTGTGCTGGCAAGAGCCCAGCTACAGTAGCACAACATTGAGAAGACAGAAATGATGGTATTTAGACAGGGAGGGTGCTTCAAAAGCACTTCCATGACATCTCCATCTGTGTAGGACACCTGCAAGAGGATCAGGATGAGCTGGAGTTCTGGACTCCAGCTGGACTCTTTGAGGCTATTGGATGTCCAAAAAAGAAGACTTATACAAACAGAAAATCCACTCAATACCTCAATAGCCACACTTGCCTACAGCACCTGGTCACGGTAAACTCTCTCTTTGTGAGCTTCAGCCTCAATGTCGACAGATTAATACTTGGGAATGAAGCCACAGTTGACTGAAGTAGTCCAATTAGTATGAGAGGCAGCAGCCCATCTGCTCACTAGCAGGGGCCATGGAAACACATCTCGTTGCATACCTCACTGCTCCCAGGGAAATCAACAGCTCTGGCCTGAGCATCAGAGCACCACAACCTGCTGGAGTGCTTGGCAAAGGAAAGAGCACAGCCAATGGCAGCAAGCTCATTGCAGCATTGCCACAAAACTAAAAGGTGCTCCGTGGAGGAGAATAATTTTTCCATTTCCATTCCAGGCAGAAAGGTCTTTGCTAGAGCAGCACAGCTCCTACAGAGGCAGAGGAGCTGGAGTGAGGGCAGGAGGTGTTTAGCCACATTGTGCAGGCTGCCAGTTGCAGGTCATGCAGCTTTCCACAGAATTTTCACCAGATTCAAGACAGAAGGGAGTCCCTTGCTTTATACAGAGGGCCTTCCAAGCCCAGTCTCCAGGGGAACCTGAGCTGTAACTGAGTTCACAGGCCACTGGGCTTTAGAGAAAGGCAGTGAATAATCCTACACCTACAAATGAGAAAGAGATGGCTCAAACGAGTTGGCCAGTTCAGAACAGCACCGCTCCTCTCGTCAGCCAAACACTCCAGTTATGTAAAAGGCTACAGCACAAATATAATTCTGATTTTCATCTGTGTACAGTAGGAGAGTTTGGGGTTTTTCAGCCACCGCTATCATGTATCACTGACAACATAACTCTGCTGTCTTGGTCAGCTCAAAGGTCCTGCAGTTCAGCACACGATTTCTGACAATGATGATTTAGGAGAAAAATATTGACCACTGCAAGACTATTCCATCTTTCCTTTAGCAAACCCTTCAAACAACCTCAGCCAGAAGTGGTATCTTCATATTTTACAGCCTCTTACAAGATTTCCTTTCATGAACTTGCCTTTATAATACTATATTTAATCTAGCTATATTGTTTGTATCCACAACAATTTGAGCAACAAGTCACATAATGTAATGATGGGTCTGGGGAAAAAAAGACTACTTCTGTTTTAAAACCCAGTTCCCAGTTTTATCCCCAGTACAAAAAAAACATTTACTAATCCTTCCCTTCTCACTATTTTCTATTTATTATTTTACAGGCTCTCTATTTCATACCACTACAGTTTTCTCTCCTCTAAGATGAAGGCTTGTCTTTGTCATTCCTTGTATGGAACAGCTTCAAAAATGCAATAAGCCTTGTTGGGCTCCTCATCTATCTTTCTGAGAGGGGAGAGGTGCCAAAACTGCATCTGAGATGTGGACTCTGAGCACTGGAGTGATGCAGTCCCACAATTATCCAAAACTACCTCAAAGTAGTAACTACCACTTCAGTGCCCTTCGTGTTACATGTACAGATGAGGAGTGGCTTCTACAATGTACAGTAATTTCCATTTCCATCACTGAGCTTCATTTATCATTTGATCCCTTAATCACCTGTTACTTTGAGATCCCACTACACCTCTTCAGAGCCACTTTAACTTTTATTACCACAAAAAATGCCATGACTTAAGCAAGTACCTCCTCATTCCTGATACACTTGCCTGAGACTATGAGTAGGTGATGAGATCTCCCTGGGACATGCCAGTGATCCCCGTCCTCGGTGAAAATGTACTATTTAGTCCTTTTTTTTTGTTGTTTTATATCTTTTATCAGACTTAAGTCACATTTTCTCTGTATCCTTTGACTTTTTTGTTCTTGTAAAGGCACTCAGCAAAGAGACCTCATTTGAACTTAAGGCATTGTCCAAAATTTTTTGCATTTAGGCACCAGATTTTCTCTTAGATATCTCACATTAGACTTATGTATAAGCTACAGATTGAAAACACTGACTGTGGACATACTTTAAGGAAGGAAGAAGTACTAGGCCTAATTTTCATCAATTACAACAATATAATATGATACATCTGCACAAGGTAGACAGAAAAAGAAATCAGCCACTTACCTGGTCACCTTGAAAGAAAATACAGCTATTTTTATTGAAAAATAATCTGTAGTGCACCTTAGTAGTGTCAGGGGTTGCAACTTTTTTTTCAAAGAGGAGCATGGCTGGGCTTCCTTAGAGTGACATGTATCTACCTACAATGTCAATTAAGGCCTGATGAGGTTCTTGAACAGAAAATCATTTACTTCCTTGAATGCTCACAGCAGAACACTTTCTTCCTCAAGTAAGATAAATTTCCCTTCATTTTTTTTTCCTCCCTTACAACTAATATCCTTTAAAACCTCCCACAACAGGAAAGAAAACACAGAAATTAAATGGCAGCCATAGCTTCTGGGAGCTCTTGAGGCAGAACCTTCTTTCACAAAGAAGGAAAATAACACAGTAATACAGAAAAATATGAGGAAGAAATATCCTTAAACTCTCTGGAAAAATGAAGTATTTTACACTTAAAAAGCAAGGGAGATGAAATAGGCACAATCTCAAGGGAAAGCAAAAAACCTACAGGAGCAAAATATGTAAGATCTGGCAGACTTCGAACGAATCGTGGCTAGACAGTAAGACAAGATGGAAATACTATCTAAAACACTCCCATGGCCAGTGTGAGCCAGAGTCTAGACACAGATAAAAGAGCTGGAGTAGAACTCTGGCAACACTTCCCTGCTTTGTCATGCCAACAGTATAATGGAAAAGAAAGCATTAATGGGGGGAGCTGCACATGGCTTGCCATGAGATATGAACAATATTACAGGACCGTGAATGGCTTCTCAGTAGCTCTGCTTTGCAACTAGCCCGGGTGTCATTTTGAACCTCTCAGAGCCGCAGTGTACAGATACAAGTGGCTCTCACAGCCCTGCTTTGCTTTACTTTGTGCCTCAAACACTGCTGTGCCATGGCACAACGTCTGTGCAGGGTACTGCAAACAAAACAGTGAAATTCCTGTGCAATAAGGTCCCCCTTCAGCTTTAGTTATGTAAATGCTATATTCTACTCTGCACGGCAGTCCCCACAGGCAGGCAAATTTTACTGAGCTGGGCTCTCACTGGAGCCAAGTCAGGGTCCAGTAAAATGCTGTAGGTCCTTATTCAGCTTTCATGAGTGGCATCCTCGAGTGTCCCTTGTAATTACAGGACAGTGCTTTCCCTAGACAAAAACTGCAGTCACTTTGACACTTGCTGCCAAGGTTGCAAAAGGCAAAAAGCAATTGCTGCTAAAATGCACAGATCCCGAGAAGCGTGCGGAGCAACAGTGCTGCTTAAAGCCATTGACTGTGTGCAACTTCCCTGGTATTAGCCAAGGTTACCAAGTCAGTTGGGCAGATCCCAGCACATTTTTGATACTAAAGTCATTGGAAACTACTTAAATACCCATGCATTCATTACAGAAACATCTTTTTTGGCATTTACTTCCAATTAACGCTTGTGCCTTAGCACAGCCAATTCTCCTCATGATAGTCAAACATTATAGTTGTTTGAACAACCAAACATGATTATGCAAATGCTGGCTCCCATTCCCCGAAATGGATATTTGTAAGGAGGCTGTCAATTGGAAATATTTGGAAATCTATCAGGAGTTTAAGCACATTTTAAAAGGCCATCTGTGTACAAGAGGCAATCACACCGACAGCGTTCTCGTGCTGGGCATGGCAGCAGAGGTGCAGTTGGTGACACTGAGCTGCAATCAGAGCATGTCCTTCAGCTGTGCTGTGCCGCTGCCAGGCCTCGCTGTGCAGGCAGCAAAGACATGAACAGCCAGGGACAACTACAAACTGAAAGCTAAATCATGAGGCTGCACCACCATCAGCTGCATATCAAGAAGGGAGTAATTTGCTTTCAGAAGCCAAAAGGCTAAATACAAGACCTGTTATTAAAGAGTGTTCACAGTACAAAACCAAAAGCTTTCCTGGCGCTGGCACAACTGGAATCACAGCCATGTCTATCATCCAAGTGGTTTGCTTTAGAAATGAATTCCATAAATTTTCAAACAGCTGCACAGGACTTAGCTTCAAAAATCTATTAAGGTAAATAAAGCATGAACCCTGCTTGTCTCCTCATCTAGTTGGACTTCGCTGTTTTTAAGCTAGCTGCTGGATTTATTTGTACTGCTGGATTTGATTTTTAGTGTGAGGGAATTATTCCCATTAAACATGTGGGTTACAAGCATTTCACTGTAAGAGACAGAAGGCTGGGTTCAAGCTTTCTGATGTGTTTTAGGCAGGATTTCTCTCGGCTCACCAGCAGCATCCTTCCAGCTGCTCTCCCGGCCAACTGCCACGGGCTGAGCTGCCCACGGTGCCTGGGGGGCTCGGAACAGAGCTCCCATGCCTGGAGCAGCTCTGTCAGCAGACAGGAGAGGAGCTGCCCTCCTGCTGCAGGGGGACACCTTGCTACTCCAGCCACAGTAAATTCATACCTGGAATTAAGCAGCACTAGATAAACCTTGAGACCTGAGCATTTGGGTTTTTTCTTATGGGGTTTGTTCTGTGCTCAGCCTCCTGTAAGGCTGCCTGTAATGCTGCCTGTAAGGCTGTGAACAACAGCAACAAGAGAAAAACAAACAGGGAGAAAACAAACCTATTTTAAGTTTGTTGAGTGCTTTCTTTGGTGACTTTTTAAATGTTATTTGTAACTACCTTCAAAGTCTGCTTATTTACAACACACAATAGCATTAGCTTGCAAAAATGATACCTGAGATCTGACTCTAAAGGGTGAGAAGATTTGTGACCATCAGACAATGAAAAATCCTACCGCTCAAATTTTAGAGCTATTTTTACAATATTGAAAACTGCAACTATTTTTAACTCTCAATTCAAACAGATCAAGGATTTCCATTTCCAAATGTGTAATTAAAGCAGTCAAAACCAAAGCTAAAATCCAAGAAATACTCACAGGGCATGTTACGGGGTCTTGGTGCAGCCAGTTTGGTACCCAATGGTTGATACTTTTCATGATTTCTCAGTAATTTTACATTCATAACTTAGTTTCAAATTTTAATGTCTCTGAGAGCAGAAATTTTTCTTGAAATGCCTAAAAAAAGCATAAAATTTTTTTAAATTCAAAAGAACAGAAGTAGGAAATTGGACTGCTTTGTATATCCAAACAAACTGTAAGACTTCAAACACCTGAGGGGAACAGAGGGATTCCTTCCAGGTGTTCATCGAGCAGATATTAATTTAGAAACATGTGTACAGCTGTATGTGCCTGTACATGCCCTGGCCAGCTGCTTCCCGCTTAACAAAGAAAAGCAAACACAAAACTCCAGTGTGGTCTAAGACAGATGGGTAGAAACAAGCAAGAGACAGATGTATAAACACAGAGGCCATGTTTGTAAGAGCTCATTAATGCCAAATTACAGTGAGGAACATGAGAAGGTCTGTACCAGCAACAACAGTGAGACTTTACCACTGAACTGTATTTTGTGCGAATCCAGCTTGTTTCTTTCCACTCACAAACTCCTCCTGAAGCAACCACCAGGCTGTTCTCAGGTATTTTTGGTTGACTGAGTGCCAGAAATGATTTTTGAATGGGACAGCGACTGATTATGAGAGGCAGATGTTCAACCCTGTGTACGAAAATACGCATCCCTGTAAAAGCTGTTTCCTGATGTACTTGTACGACCCACATCCACTTAGGAAAGCAGGAGGGCACACAGGTGGCAAAGCTCACCAGTAAGCCCAGACTGAGCTGTATTTTAATGAACCGTGTTCTGCAGGATTTTATTATTTCTCATCAAGACCAAAGTTACTTCTTCTGAAATTCAAAAATTGGTGCTTTCTGTCTGATAGTACAAACCTCCTGTCACCGACAATGACTTTGGGACTCTGGAATTAACCCCTCCTCCATGGTTTACTTCCAGTAGAGTGACCCTCGATACAAGTACACCAAATGCAGGCAATAAGCTCTACTCAGCGCACCCAAGTGCTGTCCTGTCACATCAGGACAACAGGATCACATGGCTGATGCAATCCGAAGGGTTTCACAAAGAAGCTGTTTAACACCACAACACACTTAAGAGAAAACATAGGAGAGCCACTTGCTGAGGTGCCCTTCTGTGTAACAGGCAGATAACCAAAGACATTGTGAAAGTCAAGAACACATCAAACACATCAGGGTGTGTGAAGAGGTCTGCCTGGGATTCTTCAGCCCCACTTCTGCCAAAAAAAAGTAGTGTTGTTTTGTGGAAAGCGAATCTAGCAGATACATGCTTTCAGCCTGCAAAGCAACTGCTAGAAGTAGGGGGGGAAAGTTTGCTGTCTTGGTCAATCTGAACTCCACTAAGGAAACAAGGAGCAGTCCACTAGCCAGCACTGACAGCATGAATTGAAAAAGGCTGCCCATCCAACTGGGAAACTAAAAACTCCAAAGTGTGAAGAATATCCTGCGCTGCTCAACAGATGCAGCAACAGCAGCTCCCTGGGGGCTGATGCTGTCAGCACAATGCCCAGCAGCCAACACTTCCAGGCCAGCAGACAACACTTCCAGGCCAGCAGACAACACTTCCAGGCCAGCAGCCCCTCTTGGGTGGAAGGAGGGTCCTGACCCCAGCTGGAAGTGGTGTTCATGAGAGATTCTCCTCAGGAGAGGTAACTACACTCTCGGGTCAGGAACCTTAGTTACAAGTTCAGCCTACAGTGCTGGATAATTCACCTCCCAGGAACAGGGCCAGCTTTGTGCAAAGTTGCTGAAACAGAGAAGTAGAGGAATGCTGATGGGTGCAGAAAAACTCTGTGGGGAATTCAAAAGGATTTATATAAAAGATAGGATGGAAGCTAGAAATAATCAAATAGGAAACAGCAAAGAAGAGCAATAGTTCTACATAAAAGAAATAGGTCTACAGAGAATGAAAACAACTTATACATGTTTTTCTGCATCCATGTAAACAGTAAGATGGGGAACCTGCTTGCCTGCCTTGCTGCCCTACACACTTTGAAATGACAACATGAAATATGGGAATAATAAACATACAGGATGCCTAGTGGAAAAGAAAGCAATCAGAACCCATGGAACACAAAAATCAAAGAATATATCAAAGGTGCAGTAAGCTGTACCAAGCAGTAAGTGGAATCATATGTTAAAGAGTAGTTTAAAACTAACTGGCCAAGCCCTCTAGTCAGTTTAATAAGCTGTGATCCCATGAAACTGGGCAAGAAGAAGAATAATACTATTACTGTCATATTTCAACTGTGCAACAACATGGTGATGGGAGAGCTTCACTTACGCCCAGTGCAGAGTGGCAAACATACTGGGACATGTTGCCTGGAACCAGAATTTCATGGACAGCCAGAAAACTCAGAGAGGAGGAAGCAGCTCTTGGCTTTATTGGAAGCAGTGCCTGGACCAGGTTTTCCTTTTTTAGTTTTTAAACAGGTAAAATTCTTAAAGGCAGCAGGAGGGGTGTTAGAGGCAACTTCGTTTACAAATAAATCTCGCCTACTAGAAACTTAGGAGAAGCCTGAAGAACCCAGTGTTGCTGAACAGCAAAGTAAGTGGTTCCATGTCCAGATGAATACACCAGAAGGAGCCATAAGCTCAGACAGATACAATATAAACTCCTGGGGTGAATTTATGATGCTGAATTGTATCCCCATTCGTCTGTTTGGCCCAGAAATAAGTTTTGCACCTTTAAGACTGGTTCCAAGAGCAAAGGTGGAGGGAGAGAAGAAGTGCACAGTATTTTTTCAGAAACTGCACTTGCCCCCCCGCATCCTTCTCCTGGTCAGTGTTGTCTGCAGCACAGACAGACAGCAGGAGAGAGCTTTCCTTTGATTTTAGTTAGTTTTTAGCTAGCTGAGGCAGAGAATTTTCCTGGAAAGTGGAAAATTATTTTTCTTTGAACTGTTTGAACCTGCTCTGGACCAAGCACCCAGAAGAGCACTGGCAGCTCTCACCTGTGGCCCACTGGGCTGGGCCTGGGCCGTGGCATTTCCAGCACCAGAGGGACTGACCAGAGACTGAGTGAGCCAAGCCACAGCCCACAGAGGGACTTTCTGAGTTTGCCATCTCTTTGGGGCGGCAAGAGGTTTTGTTGTTTAATACTGTTCAATTTTTGTGCTGCTGAATGCTTTGCCTGTTAAAGAAACAGTTTTTTCCAGTTTTCTCCAAGGAAATATTTTCCTGAACCAGTTGCAGGAGGGGCCACTTGGATTTTCTTTCTAGAGGAACTCTAGTATGGAGATTTCCTCCCAAATTTGCCCTAAACTAGGACACATTAAAAAAAAAAAAAAAAACAAAAAAAAAAAAAAAAAACAAAAAAAACCCAACCAAACAACCAGACAAACAAAAAAACCCACCAGCTTTTCAAAGGCACAAAAAAACACAGATGAAAGAATTCTGATGAGAATCTGTAGGGTTAAAATGATGAAGATACAGAAGAAGAACTTAGTGACCAAAAAGCCATAGATAGAAAAAAAAAAAAAAATCCTGTGTGCATTTCTGGTAGAGGAGACTGGAAAGTTTCCTACTCTGGAATCTCTTCTCTCTACAGCAGTACACAAGAGAGTCTATCTCAAACCAAACTTAATCACAGAAGACACTCGAAAAGAATTCTCTGATGAGAAAATGAGCAGCAACAAGTCACCAGCACCATATGATAACTGCCTACAGAATAAGAAACTGGAGACTTAACTACCAATGGTACTGTTTAACTTCTGGCTTAAATTTGCTTTGATCCCAAAGGAGTTCTGGGCAATCATGGACCAGAAAGCCAAGTAAACTGGTGAAAACTGTTTTAAAGAACAGAATGAGTCCCTTTATAGCAAATTTGGCATTGCCAGAAACAGACTTTGTGAAGGAAGTTTTGCCTCATTATCTATCAAAGTATTTTCTACAGGTATCAATAGGTATACTGACAACAGAAATCCAGGCTATATTTGTATACTCAAAGGCATCTGACAAAGCCTTAGCCAAAAAAAAACCTCAAAAAAACCAGCTGGTAAAGAGCAAGAAAGTCCTTAAATGAATAAAGAAATGTTGAAAGGCAGTAAAGAGAAGTACATCTTTAAAGAACAAGGAGGTGATGAAGGTGACTGATGTGATTTATTAGGCAAAACATATCAGCAGAGAAACAGAGAGGGCACGTTCTGCTGTTTGCACCCTCAGGGTCCCAGGCAGAGTGACTGCACTGCCGTGCACACAGGCAATGCTCTCAGCAGGAAATACATGCACCCATACAGATCACTGCCCCCACCTGCTAAGGCAGAGTCTATTACATGGGATGTGAAAAATGCATATTTTATGATTGGCTTTTCGCAAATGTTACAATGAATATTATATGTGCAATGTTGGGAAGTTATGCTGTATTAGTTCTCTCAAGTAGTGCATTGAATGTATTTTTAGGTTATAATACAATGTTAAAAGAGAAACCATACTATGTAAGATACTTTTTATTAGCTCAAGAAAGAGATGAGATAATCAAGAAATTTTTCGCACAAAGATAACAATTACAGAAACCCCTAAATTTTCCAGAGGAGAGGAATTTATGGCTTTCCTTATCAACAGAAACGAACTTCTTCAAGCCTGACTGAGACTCAAAGGTGCCTGGGAATTAACAGAAACTTTTTGACAAGTACCAGACGAAGTTCTTGTTTTAAATAAAATATATGCATATTCATGAAGTGTTTTGTATATGCAACAGGCTATTGCTTTTAAGGCTATTCCTTTGTTCACAAGGCATGCTTGTCATGGCTTAAGTGCCCGAGAGCATCCGGACGTCCGTAATTCTTCGCTTTTTATTGTCTTGTAATTGTCCTAACTCTAAGTTTTTATTACTCTAATTGTATTACTATTTTTATAACCATTTTATTATTATTAAACTTTAAAAATTTTAAAAACCAAGTGATTGGCATTTTTCACATAGAAGATGGCATTTATCAGCAGAGTTTTCCTGACAAAAGGCAAAGATTTAAATACCTGGTAGCTAGTGGCAAAACCACCTTTGGAAATTTATTTTTTCAGGTATTTTTACCAACCTTTGGTAGTTTATTTGTCAGACTTGTCAAGTATTCATGTAAAAAGTTTTGAATTAAGAACCTGAAATACTAAAGAAAGAGTGGATTTATGTTTCACTTCAACTGTAGTTTTATCTTATGCACTTTTACTAAAATCAAGTAAAATCAAGAAAAGCCCTCCATCCACACAGAGATGCTCTCAATTTCAGCCTAAACTAGCTTTCAGTTCTTCCACAGCTAATATTCATAGCAGCTTTTAGAAAAGTTAAAGAGGGGAAAACCCTTTTGACTCCCGTCATGGACTCTCCACCCAGTTAGCTCCTTTAGTTAGTCACTTACTTTCATGTCCTAAGCTGTGCTTTGTGGATGTGCAGGTTGGAGCTGCCTGAGAGCTGCTGGAGTGCAGCTGCATTTCCACTGGCGCTGGCGCTGCTCAGAGCAGTGGCTGCAGGGACGACACAGGATGGGGCCCTGGCGCCTCTCCAGCCTCTGCTGCCCGTGTGTTATGAACAAAAATAAAATCTAAACCTTTGGGGAACGTAGTTAACAATGGTTAGATGTTGCTGCAAAGTTAAATGTTGCTAATACAAGTTAAATGTTGTTAATACCAGTAACAAAGTGTGGTTAGTTGTATTAAAACCCAGTAGTGTGGTTCGTGTATAAAGGGGGAGTGGAACCGGGGAGGAGATGGGGTGCCAATCTTTGTGCAGGGGCAGAGAAACTTTCAGGAGTATTCCATCATAGAACACAACCACAACTTAAATCAAGATTGGAAGAGAGACCAACCAATGGGAGGTGAGAATTCCAAAATGATTGGCCAAGACTGCACCAACTTATAAGTCAATCAGCAATGGAGAAATAGACCTGTCACAGCACGGATCCTGAGCGCCCCAATCAGGAGACAAGAGAGAGACTTGAAAAGGCCTGGGGTGTCTAACTCCCGTGTCTTTCCTGGGAGCCGCTTTCCCTGGAAACACCCCTAGGTTACAATTACTAAGCTGTAGAAACAGTATCCGGACCAGCCCGAGGCTTTTGCTTCCAGTTGTTCGTTTCGTAATAAACAGGCTTACTTCTATTTATTAACCTTCCACCTTTTTGTTACTTTAAAGTTTCTTTCCGAGCCTGTTCGCAACACGCGGGCTGTCCCTGTCCCTGTGCTGTCACCAGCCTGAGCACACCCCGCTCCTGGGGCTCTCCCTGCTGTGAAACCCGGCTCTGCCCCGGACAGCACCGGGAACGGCAGCTTCCAGACCGTTCCAGACAGAAACATCCATTTTAACCCCTTCGGCTGAAGAGCCTCAAGCTGCCTGTTCTGAAAAATCATCATGGAAATTGCATGAAATACAGTGGGCCCTGTGTAAGAGTCTGTCTGAAGCCCCTCGTTCTCCATTCTGCCTTCCGATTGCCACGAGAAAGAATCCCTTCCCCCACTGCAGTTCCGGCTTAGAACAGGACACAGCACACCTGGAACCACTGAACTGTCATGCTGGCTGTTCCGAACAAGGCCTGGCAAGAACTTGGCAAGGACTTGGCAAGGACTTGGCAAAGACCTGACATGGACCCAGCACGGGACAGCCTGATGCGCGGCCTGCTTCTAATCTCCATTCTTAAGCCAAATGAACTTTTGGGGTGACTCCCGTGGTCCTTCATTGAAGACCCCTCATCTGCCTCGTTACCAGTGTGACAAACAAAGAATGAGAACCCTCCTCCCAAGGACTGAGACTGAGACCCCTGCTATAGGGAGGACTGGAAATTGGTGGTCTGACCACTAATGACATGACCTGTTTCCCTTCAGTGATTCAAATGGACTCATTCTTCATTGTATTCGTCTTGCTTTGGTGGTTTCTGTGGACTCACTTGTTCCCTCGTGGCGATTACAATGGACTTTCATTGTTACACTTGCTCCCCCCTCTTTCCTCTGTGGACTATAACTGGAGCCCCGAGTCGACCAGAACTTCGGAGACTCCCCCGACACGACAGACGGATCCCCATCGTCCGGACCACTGAGGATCTCGCCTGTGTTGGTAGCTATTCCCCTACCCCTCTTCTCTCTCTCTCTCTCCTTTTATCTCCTTTCTGATCCCCACTATCGCATTTGCTGTTTTGGCCCCTAATAAAGGTGCATTTGTTCTGATTAACTGATAGTCCCTTGTTGTTTGCCTTTTTTGCACTTTTGGGATCGGTGAAAAGAACCATCACGACACCCCGCAAGAAGCAGATTGTGACACCCTGAAAGGAGAATGGTGCTTCCCAGTGCCACTGCTGGAAAAGCAGGAACTGCCGGTACTGCCCCAGCTCATGTGGGGGCTGGACTGCGCACAGGAACCTCACTGGAGACAAGCAGAACTGGGGCAGAGCTCTGTTATCTTCCACCGACATTTGCTGAAAAATTACCCACAACAACAGGGTGAGTTCCTCACAAAAGCTAATGTGGGAAACGACCGCTCACTTTTTAAAAAATCTTAAAGGCTTATTAAACCTTAACAAAAAAATACAACAAAAGGACTAAATAAGGGAAAATCACAGCGCTGGGAGCCCCCCTGTGGCTGCCAGCCACATGGCTCATCTACAAAATGGATGTTCTGCCTTTTCTGTCTTCAGCTCTTCTGAAAGTTTTGTCAGTCAGCTCTGTCTCTGCCATCCCTTCGTGGAGATGGCTTTTTACGTCTCCATTGGAGGCCAGGTGTTGTTCTGCTGCACCTCCTGGTAACAAGCCAGCCTCCTCTGAAGACTTTAAATACTGAATATATAGGATAGCAAAATTAACTAAGTTCAGTTCTCTTTCAAAAATAAATTTTATCCTGCATAAAAAAGAGCTATATTCCCCTCTGACTTTTCCTTGAAACACTCTATGTGAAAACAAAATAAAACACATTATTTTCCAACATTCTGAGAGCCAGTAGAGTGGGATCTCTCTACTGCTATTTGTAGAGGTATCCTGGGTATTCAGATAATTTATTTTTATCATACTCCTTGATCCTAAATTTCATTACTAAATTTTAGAAAATATGCTGAGAATTTAAAGCAGATGCGTCCCAGTCAGCATTTCACACACCTTATGGAATTTGCTTGCCTGAAGCTCTGCTCATGCAAGTCCATCAGTGGGTCTCCAACCCACTCACCAAACACAAAGCTGCAGAACAACTGAAATACTCAGGAACTGTTATCAGGAAATTTCCTTTCCAAGACTACTCAGAAGATACTGATGAACAATGAAAAAAAATACATCTATTCCAAGGAGATTTTGATGCAGTTCTCTATCTGTATGAAATGACAACAGAAAAACAGAATTCAAGAATTCCTATATTGGTAAAGGAAATAGATAAGGAATTACCTAGCCTACAAACTATGAGAAGACACTGAATTTGCAGCGTGTTTTTTTCCACTCCACTCTTCAGGCCCATCAACATTTGCTTCACACTAGCAGATTCTATGAAACACATTCCCATTTACAATAGCATAAACCCCTGTGTCTGGTCCTTCCTGCTATTCATAACACTTACATTTTTACTGATGTATAGTAAAAATCAGGTAAATATTATTTTTATTTGGCAGTGGCTGGGAAGACGCTTAGTGAACATAGCAACAAAAAAAAAAAATAAACAAAAACCAGAGGTAACTTTCAGAAATATAAACTCTTCAGATTAATACAGTGTTCTATCATTCTAGCATTAATATAGGTATGTTCCATCTCATTTCTTCAAGTTTGAAAATAGCAAGGTTAATTATGTGAAGAACTGTAACAAAGTAATTAGATTATCATGTAATTATTTTTAGGGGAAATAAAATCTTTATAAAAATCCTAGAGGCTAAGAAAGGCCTCAGGAGATGTGAGTGGAGCTGTTAGGAAGCCTTAACTATTACATCAATTTATTTGCATCCAGCTGTGGTCATTGAACAATAATTAAAAAGGAAAATTGCGTACAAGATATTTACTGGGTATGGAAATCAATACTCCTCCCTACCAGGAAGCTGGCAGCCACAAACCAGAAGATTCAAGGCATCCTGAACACAGTGGTGATGGGAACAGAGAGTTTCTGTGTTTAATGAGCTATTTTAGCACCCTGAGCAGTGCACCTGTAACAGTCATGGGAATTATCCAAGGGGCAGGGAGGGGAGGAAGTGCTTCAGTCTGCAGCTGCCAGGAAGAAACTGAGAATTCTCCAGTTTTGACTAAAAATGATGAAGTAGTGTGAAGACAGCAGACACCACCCTGGAAAGGAGATAGAAGAAAGGTCCTACTAGGATTTCACTTACTTGAGTGCAGCAGCTGGCACCTGAAACAGAGGGTGCCCCAAATCCAGCTCTGAGGCCCCTGGGTGTGTGCCATACACAGCAGCTGTGCTCACAGCACTCTTCAAAAGCTTTACCTTGGCATCCTTTGGGCTCCTCACTACACCTCAGAACTGCTTTCAAATAACCCTTATTTCTGTGACATCCCATTTGGAAGCTGGAGTTTGGAGTGGAGTTTGCCCTGCTGTGGAATTTCTACAGCCTGGTAGAAGTCAGCACAAATCGCAGCTGGCCAGAGGTTTCACTCACATGCAGCTCACACTGACAGCAAGTCCTCCAACAGCACTAAACTACACAATGCCTGACGAGGCATTTTCTCCAATATATTCTTGTAGCAGGCACCTGAAATAACACATCTCTGGGCTGCACATCAGCAGTTCAGGAGCCTAGCTGCTGTAATCTCCTGAAGGCTGCTTTATCCTGGGGAAACAAGCCTTGCAACACACTATCCACAGCACTCCTTGCACCTTTCAAGGGGGACAGAGTGGTAAGGACAGCCACTTCTCACTGAAATACTGTGCTTCATTTGATTTAGAGCGTTTTATACGACAGTCCAGTCTGACTGAAGTGGGTAATTAACTTAAGCTATTCATGATGTCACTTGAATCTGAGCTCTGAATGTAGGACTTTTAATCTGTCTCAAGCTTGTCCAAACTTGGAGCACCCATTTTAGGCACCCATGCTTTCAAAGAGTTTGGAGGAAAAAAAAAAAAAAAAGCTCTAAACTTTGCTATCAGTGTGATATGTGTGGCTGGTTCACTCAGTGACAGCAATCAAGTTCTTTATGGGAATTCTTAAGCATTAGGCCTCTTGTTTTTTTCCCAGTTCTCTCATGAGGAAGAAGTGCTTTGGAGAAAAGCATTTGAAGATCCTAACTGCTGCAGTCTTGGTAAAGTTTAATTCAATCCAATACTGTTAACACTATTGGCATGAACAAAGGAAAGTACACAGCTACAGCTAAATACACTGTTTGGGAGCCGTGTGCTGCGAAAGAAAAGTTTCAGCCTGGCAAAATAGAAAGGCCGATCTCAGAGGTCCTAAAAGAAACAAGAGACACTCCAGAGGGAGTTACAAGTTAATGACAGTTCTGACAATTTTTACGAGATCACGTGAAATATCAGAATTTCTGTCTGTTGCCAACTGTATCCTACTGGATGAATTTACTGAAGCTTAAGGATTTTTCTACAGAATTAGTGAGAAATAATGACAACTGGGATAGCACTGCAACCCGGGCTTTTCCAAATGAAAGCACCGAATACGAAGAAACACTTTTTGCCTCATGAGGCTGTAAAAAGTAGTGGAAAACCCAAATCTAGAAGTGTTTACAAACACTTCTGGATGGTAATGGATGGTAATAGATGGTAGCAGCAATACCCACCTAAGCAGTAAACAAGTCAGGATTTTAACAGATCAACTCCCAGACAAAAAGAGGGCCACATGTATAAGTAGGTGTGCTTTTATCTGAGGACTAAGGGAAGGGGTGTATGGCTATGCAAACCAAAGTACAACACAAAAGCAGTACAATTTATGTATCCTGTAGTAACAGTAATAACACCTGTATCCATGGCTGGTTTTTAGTTACTGCAGCTAAACTACTTCTATCATTCTCAGTTAGGAAAATCCTGCACGTCTTTTTAAATTGCCTGACCATTAATCCTGCCTTCACTGCTGGGTTAAAACATCACAAATAACAACCCTGAGCAGAACTTTTTCATCCAAAGTCCTTAACACTGTAATTTCCATTTTACAGCTAGAAGAAGCAGAGGAGTTATTTGTCTATTCCTATTTAATGAGCCAGGAATCGGCTACAGCGATTTCAGCCTCCCAAAGCCTTTAAGACACTACCCAGCTGAGTACTGGGTCGGGATGAGCTGAGGCACATGCAAAGGAAGGCGCCAGCCACCCCCTGAGAGCGGGTGGCCAGTTGTTCCCTCCTGCTGCCCTCGCCAGTGAGCACAGGCTCAGAGCACAGCAGAGAAGCAGCCACAGCCCCACGCTGCTGCATTCTGCCTTCAGCAGCCTCTGCACTTTGCCTCTTTTCCCTCAACTGCTGGGCCTTGCAGGGTACCAAGCCCCGCAAGGGATGAGGGCCAGCACAGAGGGAAGCCTTGCAGAGATGGTTTCCCTGAGAGAAGAAAGCCAACCCCCACCAGCTGAGTAGGTGCCCCTCTGCACACCTTGTTTTCTGTTTGACAGGATTGCTTAGAGACTAACAAGAAATTACCCTAACTCTGCTATTTCTTACAATCACAGTTCCACTGCTATGCTCATACAGTCTCTAAAAACTTTCAAATTTCTATAAAGATGATCCAATTTATGACTAAATGGTTTACTTTTTGAGCCTGGTAAATTATTATTATTAGATGTTACTCAAGTTTGGACTGTCTTTTTCCGTAACTGAGTGAGATTGCTCTCACTCACCAGCAAGTTCACACTAATTTATTTTTACTGGATAACTGAATTATTAATTTCTAAGATGTACAGGATGCGCCACAATCCCTACCATGCTAGAGAGACAGAGAAGGACAACGTAGAGCATGAACACATGCTACTATTACAAAAGTAAATGCCATTTGCAGACACTAAATTAGGTTTAAAAAAAGATACATTAAGTGTTAGAGAAAGCAGATTTGGCAGTGTTCATTGTGTATTACTTTGATATCACAAGAAGAGTGGATAATGCTGAGCAGTGTATTTGGCAGCTGCTAAAGCCTTGAGGTCATTATGGAATTTCTTGGCACAACTGATTTATTTATATGATGAAATTTCACTAAGACAGTTTTTTCTCCAGAATTCATCATCATGTCACTCAGGAAAAAAATTTAAATAGTGTTTAGATAGTGTTATTAAAGTAAATTATTCATTATATATATTATCTAAACACATTTAATAGTGTTTAGATAACATTCAGAAATTCATTACTTCGGTGACAAGCGCATTCTTTGTAGGAACATGAAAAACAACAATATTGTTCAATCTCTGATTTTCCAATATCAGCTGTCTGATTAATATTTTCCCCAGAATTCATCATCATGTCACTCAGGAAAAAAAAAATTAAATAGTGTTTAGATAGTGTTATTAAAGTAAATTATTTATTATATATATTATCTAAACACATTAAATAGTGTTTAGATAACATTCAGAAATTCATTACTTCGGTGACAAATGCATTCTTTGTAGGAACACAAAAAACAACAATACTGTTCAATCTCTGATTTTCCAATATCAGCTGTCTGATTAATATTCTACATAGAAGGAAGTAAACTAAAAAAACCCCAAGCAATTAGTGGTTAAGCTCTAATTGTATAAATAAGGCTAATTATACAGATGGGAAATCTTTTCAGTTCAGAAAATCAGATGCTAAACATTCCTCCCATTGACAGAAAAAGCCTTCATACAAGCAAACAAGCGCATGAAGACCAGTGAGCTGATCATGCTGATCCTTCTACAAAGAACTGCCTTGCTCTGCAAAGGAAGCAAAAAAACCTTAATTCTGTTTCTATACTGAAGACCCACAGAGATGCTGCTACGCTGAGGGCCTGTGCTTTGCAATGAAGGACATGGCAGAAGCAGAAAAGAAAGGAAATTGCAAATTGCTGTTGTACTCAGGATGCTGCAGGCAGAGGCAGCAAAAACAACCAATGATGCTTCAGGTCACGCTGGCTACATAGAACAGGGGATTTCAGGAAGACTGGACAAGTTACTTGTACTGAAGGACCGTAAATCACAGAATGCCAGAATGGTTTGGCTTCACTTCAAAAAGACCTTGAAGCTCATTTAGTTTCGATCCCCTTGCCATGGGCAGAGACACCTTCCACTATCCCAGGCTGCTCCAAGCCCCATCCAGCCTGGCCCTGAAAACTTCAGGGACGAGGCAGCCCAAGCTTCTCCAGGCAACCTACACCAGGGCCTCAGCACCCTCACAGGGAAGAATTTCTTTCTGTTATCTAAACTAAACCTACCCTCTTTCAGTTTGAAACTCCTTGATTACTCCTTGTCCTGTCACTATTTGTCCTTGTAAAAAAATCCCTCTCCAGCTCTCTGTCTTGTAGGCCCCTTTTGGTACTGCAAGGCTGTTGAAGTAAGAGTAAATGCAAATTCCATTATACACAGGACCTGGGTTACAGGCAGGGCTCAGCCCTGAGCTCTCCAGTGGCATACTGCTCTCAAAACCAATTCCCCACAGCACCATCCCCAGGCAGCCAGCCTACACCTTGAGTACCACCATGGAACTCCAGCATACAGCCAAGAGAAAACCTGGCATCCTCAAAGAGCCAGGGCCCTGCCCCCCATCAGAGGCACACCTAGCAGCGAGCTGAGACCCCACAGCAGTGACACAAACACATGGGAGTTCACTTTCAGCCCAAGAAACCAATTAAGGGACTTAAATTAAACAGTGCTTTCTGCAGCATCACATCTAACATGTACTTTCCATTTGCTAACCCGAATTGTGCGTGTCCATATGAACTTTAACATTCACTTTATTTCATTGGCTCTGACACCAGAGCTGCATGAGTGCTGAGGAAATACTGGATAATTAGAGAAAGAGTTTAATAATGATACTATTCAACTATAAAGATTTTATTCAATATAAAAGTTATATTATTCCAATAATTACATTTGATTTCCACAAATGCAACCAAAACATGTAATACTTTAAAACCTCTTTCATGATACTTGCATTCTAAGTGGTAAGTGCAGGATACAGCCAGTATTTCTGTTCTGTTATATGTAATAAACTAGAAATGTTGGTAACATTCCCATAAGAGCATTGAAAAAAAAAAATATATTACTTGAATACTACATTTCTAGTATTTGCATTTAATAAAAGCAGCAGACCACATCTCAGTACTGAGGGAACCTCTTGGCTTTGAAAATTTGAATTCCAAAACTCCACTAAGTTTCAAGGCTGGTTTCAGCTTGTACCTTCTGACTTTGGCAGCAGTGCTGTAAGGCAGTAGGAATGCCATCAGGTTTCTAGGGAGGACTGCCAGCTGCTGGAATTCCTGAGGGCTCTGACTGAGCTGGGCTGCCACAGGAGGTTTGCAGAGATGCACTGGAACTCAGACTTCCAGCATGGAAAACAGTAAGAGCTCCTATAAAGAGAGGGCATGTGCACAGTCCCGTCAGTGGCAAAATTCTGTTCTCATCAGTCACTCAGATGAGCAGAGTACACACTTAGTACCCTGGTTTTCTAGATTTCAGCAGCATGTTGACCCAAGCACACTCTATGTGGACCAAGTGCTCCTACACACATGGAGCTTCAGCAGCTGGACTGAGGCAGACAAAAACCAGCGTGTTTGTTTTCCATAACGCTATTTCCGTGTCCACAGTCTGACTGATGGACCAGACAGATTCCACAGGATGCATCAAATCTTGAAAATTGCTTTGCAAATGGACAGCTACTCCTGGATGCTTGTCTGACAATATAACATGTACCAAAAATGACGCATGACTGGCGATAGAAGTGCCTGAGAGCATGAATCTGTGAAAGCAGCAACACGCTTTCTCGGAGTGCTGGTGAGCGCAGCTGCTCCCAGTGTGTCATCTGGCACATTCTCCTTTCCTACTGCACCCTGTGCATCAGGAGGAAACCGAACTACAATCCTCCATCCTCGTTCCTCCTCACTACACATTTCATGTCCCCTTTTCCTTCCCTAAGCAATTGCAGGACTTGTTGTACTTCAGTCAGGCACTCACAACAAGGAAAAAGTATTGTTTGCAGATGCCAAGCAACCTATTTTTTTTCCCTCAGCCTGAAACACTCTGGTGAGATATCCTCAGGCTGCCCTTCAGAGACTGTCATGGCAGTCAGCAGCAGCCCCACACTGCCACTAATCCATTTGCCCCTGGTGGGATGGGGGAGAAAATTTTAAGAGCAACAGTGAGAAAACTCAGGTGCCGAGATACAGACAGTTTAATAAATAAAGCACCAGCTGCATATGCAGGAAAACGGAACAAGGAATTCATCCCCTACTGCCCATGGACTGGCAGGTGTCTCAATGGCCCCACTTCCTTCTCCTCCCCCAGCTCTGTGTGCTGAGCATGGCCCCACACGGGCTGGGCTATCCCTTGGGATGTCACTTGGGGTCAGCTGGCCTGGCTGTGTCCCCTCCCAGCCCCTCACTGGTGGGGTTGGGTGAGGCCAGAGGAGGCCTTGGCTCTGTGTGAGCTCTGCCCAGCAATGCCCAAAGCATCCCAGTGCTACCAGCACTGCTTCCAGCACAGAGCCAAAAGACAGCCCGTAATAACCACTGTGAAGAAAACTAACTCTACACCAGTCCAAACCAGCACAGAGACACAGCCTGAACATCAACAGCGTAACAGTACGGATATCCCTCTGCTGCCTGACCAAAAATAATTAGCAGATTTCTTCCCTTTGGCAGAAATCATTGCCTTACCCTCTTGGGTAGACTGAGATTTCCAGGGAAATCCATGTAGAGTCAAGCACGGCTCCGTGTGACCACAAATGACTGAACTGCTACTGCTTTCTCTGTACAGACTCGTCTCATTGATGGAGCTGAATTTTTCAAACTACTTTACCCAAGCAATGCCTGAAAACTATAAACTATAAAACTAAACCAGCTTTAGAGCTTCTAAATCAGGTGAAAAATATGGAAGACACTTCCTAAGTCAAAATACTGATTCAATATAAATTTGCACCGTGACTCAAATGTGATCATCTACTTTTTTATTTTCCCTAAGGAGTTACCTTTGTACCACAGTTTCTCTCAGTGGCTCATCCAACTTTCCTATTATGCTTGACCCAGCATCAGTTGCTGTTCTACATTTGATGTGAAAGCTTCAAGCCCCTTAGAACTGCTCCAGCATACAATGGGTGGTTTCAAAGAACTGGATCCCATGCTGCATATCAGATCAGCTTGGCGTGTCAAGCTGTGTGTGCCTAGGAAAATCATGGAAGCAAAGCCTGCTTCCAGCTGCTCTTGCTGCTCTTCTGTGCTGGTTTGGTACTGGAAGAGAGGGCTGTGGTTTTGGTTACTGACACACATCTGCTGATTACATACAGAGCCTTGAACTTGTCTGTATTCTGCACCGCAGGACTGAGAGCAACAGCTTTGCTGAAATGCACTCAGAATTTAGCTGGTATACTGCAGAGGTGACTAATGATCTCTTGCAGCCTGCTGATGCTTCCTTAGCCTCACAATTAGCTCACCCAGCTGCTTTCAGAGAAAATGAGGGGATCCTTACTGGGCACCCAAGAGGAGCTGGCAGAATGTCTGTTCTGTTACGTACTGTCCTTGAGCATCTTAATTTATGGGGCTGGTTTAGCTTGGGGCCACTAAAGAGACACAGAGGAACTGACAACAGATTTTACCTGGGACTTTATAAGAAACTGCTTTCTCTCAGGACATTGTTTTCTATTGGTGACAATGACTTCCTCAGCCAAGACTCTCTCTGCTACTTGCTTATGCTGATAAATATTCACAAACCTGGCAACACGAAGAGACTGGGTTTTTATTAGATTGCAACCTGCATACATAAACTATATACTTAAGCATCTTTTTCTGTTGGCATCTCTGAGTGCACTTATTTTAACAGGTATGTAAACTCCTTCTTGATGACCAAGTAATTGAATGACCACAGGAAGGTATACAATACATTATGCAAAAAGAGCCCACCAACAAAACCACCAAACAAAAAACCTGGACATTTTCAGAGCCTGTTGAAAGGATAGATTTCTGCAGATGAGTTTTACTTGAAAGTTTCTAAGAGCTTAACTGTCAGTGTAGGCTGTAAACAAGAGAAGTGAGAGAAGATGTTCATGTAGCCAAGATCTGATTTATTTACAACAAATAAAGGAACATTCAGCTGAAACCATCTTCCTTCTTTAGTAAACTTGGCAAACATTTTCAAGAAGGCTGGGATTTGGGGTTTTGGGTTTGTTTGTTGGTTTTTTTTTGGAATGGAAACATTTGAAAACGGTTTTGAAAGAAGAGATGCATAGTAGAAAGAGCTGTTAGGGTGTCCTGGCAAGGCACTAAGAGCACATCTGAGAGAGCAGCCTGGCAGAACCTCGACTGTGCCTCTCCTTTTCCCATGAGAACCCTACAGCCTGAAAGGTGAACCAGTTGCTGTGGGCTGTTAATCGCACACACACACACACTTTGTCCACTCTACTACATCAATACTGCATGGTACAACCGAGCCAGCTTCTAAAACCTGAATCAAATTATGCCACTGTGCTGGTCCCAGAAGGGGAAGGAAGGGAGGGAAAGAAGTAAAGTTCAAATGTTTTCAGCACTCTTTAGTGAAAGGTGTGTGTGTGTGTGGTGTGTGTGTGTGTGTGTGTAGATCTTAGCAGCACACACAGGTTTGCATTCACAACATGCTGCTCTACCCAGCACTTCCTCCTGAACACACACCTGGGGCTGAGCTGTGCACATCACTGCAAAGTACCTGATCAAACACGTCTGTTCTCCTGCAAGGCAATCCGGAAGACTGAGCCTGTCCTCAGCAGTAAAAGTGGAAATAGCTATATGCTAATAGTCTGTTCTCCTTCCTTGTGGCCTCAGAAGAGTCCTCACAAGCTGAATCTCAGCACAACAACATTGGCAGGAGACAAATCTGTCTTGTGTGGTCTGGCAAAGAAGGGGAAGAAGTAATCTCTGCATCTGCAGCAAAAGGCCAGGTGGTTCTGGCAAAGATGGCCACACAGGGCCCAGGCACTCAGAGGCTGCTGTGCGCAGCCCCATCACTAATCTGACATTGTCAAGAGAAAAGAGAGAGAACTGTTGAGTGCTTTACAGCACAGAGCTGAATGAAGATTGGCCATCTGTTTGTGCTGGATATTCCCCACTGGTTTACAGACAAGCTACTCCCTGGCAACATGTTCAGCAATTCGAGAAGTCCCATAAACGCTCTTCCCTTTATTCTTTATGAGCCTGCTGAAGAGAGCAAGTAGCACCATTTCCTACCCCTAGAAAAAGCAAAGGGCCTGGGATGCTGATGGCAATGGTCAAACATTTCTGGATTCAAGGCTCCTACAGAAGCTTTGCCATTCCTCAGTGTAAGCAAAAGCACACGGCATGGTTTTCACTGGAGTCCCTGTAAGTTACAAATCCAACACCAAAACATAAAAATAGAGGTATGGCATCTAGCATGGCACTTGTGAAGAGGGAAAATAGTGCTGCTTCGTTGATCTAAAATAGTTTCAGCTTTCTGGGAGTCTTCCACCCTCCTGTAACTCTTGTACTACTGCTACAGAGGAATGGTGGGACCAGAATAAATCATGCTCTGTGCAGTATCTGTTCCACACAGCCAGTTAGTCTCTCTGTCTGTAGAATACATAGTAATAAACTACAGGGATTACCTAGCAGCAATTTGGCTTGGAATTTGCTTAATCCTGAAAACTGGACATCCTGAACTTCATTCTGTTTCAAACTACGTTCTGTACCTTGCAGAGAACTTTTACACCCTGTGGAGTTGAAGCCTAATTTTTGTTCTGAACCTGTATGGTAACTACAACAGCAGCCTGAACAGTTGCCTAAACAGTGATATAGAAATAGTATCAGTCTCCATTTTCTGAGAGCAAAGGTGTGAGTGCTGCCTACAAGGTGAGTTTCTACAGTGGGTCTTCATGTTCACATGTAGCTCAAAATAGAGGAAAGCTGGCTGGATTTCGGGCCCAATCTAACACCATGATCAAAAGGAGAGTGAGAGCTTATTTAAGGTCCTTCTCACTCAGTGAAACTGAACAGAATGTGCTGATTTCAGAATTGCAGTTGTCCAAAAGTTAAATTTCTTTCTTATACATCAGCTTCTTAGGCAGAAATAAGATGCTAAAAAGAAGCCAGTGAAAGAATCTCTTGAAATTTTTCACTGGAGACAATAATAAAAAAGTTATAGCAAAGACTAGCATTTTTTATTTCTAATGTTGCTTTAGAAAGATTTTTTCTGTCTGGTAGATATGCACTGCAAAAGTTTCTAAAAGAAGTTCCATCCTCCTGCTCTTTTGAAGCAGCTTCTGATACCACACTTGAGAAGTGGATGAGGATGTAAAAAGTGCATTTGATCAGCTCTGTAACTGCTGCTATGACCTTATCTGGTCAGAGAGTCTCTAGTGGTTTAAACTTCCTACAACCTCCACAAAGAGATTTCTGAAGCAGTGACGGACTCCATATCATAACAAACATATCAAAAGAATTTGACGGGGAAAAGAGTTAATGAAAAAGAGATAGAATCATAGTATTGCCAAATTAGTAAAGCATACTTCAAGGGAATTTACTAAAGATGGAGATATGATATACATTCCATAGAATGTTGGAATACACGGAATGGGAAGGGACCCATCAAGATCCTTGAGTCCAACCCCTGGGGCTGCATAGGACACTCCAGAAATCCCACCCTGTGCCTGCACGCTCCTGGAGCTCTGTCAGGCTTGGGGCTGTGAGCACAGCCCTGGGAAGCCTGTTCAGTGCCTGGCCACCCTCTGGAGGAAAAACATTCTCCTGCTATCCAGCCTCAACTTCCCTGACACAGCCTCAAGGATGTTCCCTTGGTTCCTGTCACTTTTTCAGGTATAGTTTATAAGGGGAAATAAAGGCTACTTCACCTCTCTTTGGAAGGAATAGGTGGCCTTGGCATTTTAAGCATCTTGATGACTTGTTTTTCCTTACATTTTGGAAAGTTTTTTGGATGGTCTGTCATTAACCTCTCTGGAATAGCCAACTACAAGTAGGAAGCTACATCTTGAGCATCATAACAGTATTTCTTATCATACAGTTTTGTTTAAACAAAAACCATCGCAAAACACAAAAGCAGGCTCAGGCCTGATCACACGAGGATTTTCTAATGCTCACCACCTCACCAGGAATGACAGGAGTGCACTCCACGTAGCAGCCCAGCAGGGTTTATTGAGGGTGGAGATGAGGGTCCAGAGAGGAACGAGGAAGGTGGGAAGGCTGGGTGGGTATCAGGTAGGGCAGACAGGGATACAACCTCTGTAGAAGGTGGCTAGGAACAGAGAGCAAGTGGCAAAAAGCCCTGATAAGGGGTGGGTTCAGGGCATTTCAACTGGGAGGAGGTAGGAGGGGACAGGGTACAACTGAGCCAGTGGGGATGAGGATTGAGGGAGGAGCTGAGGTGATATGACATACGAATAACCAGTAAAGAACGGGAGGGGAATGGCTGTAACGAGCAGACGAATGAGGAGGCTGGGGATACAGAACTTTCCAGAACGGGGGAGTAAGCTCTGGGTGATTGACATGTATTAATTTACATTTGGAAGTGAAGAACCTTGGGAAGTTGTTACGATTTCTCTCCCTATGCTAAACATAGGAGTCTTCCCAAGGCATTCCTGTTCTGTTGCCTTCAACTCTGACTCCCACATTCCTCCTCATTGTGAGTAATGAAATACCCCTGAAAAGGCCCAGTTGGAAGCTTTTCCTGTGCTTTCCAGAGAGCACCTCAGGATTCTTGCTTTTCAGGATGAAGTTAGCAGACCACTAGGTGTTTCTACAGCGGGTTCTTGGTGCCCATGGAGGTCTCCGTGGTGCTGCAGGGAACCCTTTGTATCTGCAGAAGCCATTCATTCCCTGCTGGCAGGAGGAGCGTCCCCACGGCCAGTTTGCATCTCAGCACAGACACGCACATCCAGCAGTCGCCTCCTGCCCCACACCCGCAGCTTTGCCACAGCCCGTTCAGCACCTGCACCCCACTGAAGGGGCTCTCACACCAGCCGCAGCAAGAGCTCAGGACATTGTTACAAGTGTGTTGATACCTCTTTGCTAACCCACATAGAGGGGTACCTCCAAAATTGACAAAAAAATGTAGGCGATTAAAGGAGTTTCTATCTAAAGGCGTTCTAAGCTAAAGCAGATGCTCTGCAGTTTGTAATGCCAGATAATTTCAAGAAGAGTGTCACATGAAAGATGTTCCTTTTTTCCTATCATTTTTGCTATTCAGAAATACATATATTTGGATGAGTTATTTCAGTAAACCTCTCTTCTGAACTCTGTATTGAGAATTAACACATGCTCATTGCCAAGTTCTGTACCGTTTCTCTGGAATACTAGCGATATCCAGGTCAATCTGATAGCATTATAATTAACAGGCATATTTTATCAAAAATTTAGAATACCTCTTTACTACAGAAGTCTGAGGGCTTTCATAATTTCCTTTCCCTCCCCTCCAAGCACTATCCAGTGTGGTCTTAAAAAAACATTAATTCATGGGCAACTGAATGAGACTTGTTAAGCCGGACAGAGCTGCAGGTTTTTCATTTGTCTGTGAAAATGTTACTTGAGCTTATGAACACATTTCACAGCATGTTCTTACAGCAGAAATATAGACTCTTTAAAAGCACTATTTCCCTGAAGTTTCAGATGCTCTTTAATAGCATATTCATTCTTTCAGAGTTTGGAGTTTTTTCTTCCTGAGCCTTTCTCTGACCAAACATCAAATATGGGGGGTTTGGGTTGGGTTTTTTGTATGTTTGTTGTTTTGGGTGTTTTGTTCATTTAAGGTTTTTTTGAGGGTGTTGCGTTTGGTTTCTATTTTTTTTTATTCTTTGCTAATTTTTTTGCAAAGATTTAGCATTAAACTGTAGTAATACCTACATCTGATCAGCTCCACACTATCTCAAGGTCCCCTTCAGACATTCTGCTCTTTCTCTTCTATTTTTCACCCTACCTCCCCAGAATGCTGCAAATTCAATCATTACACCATTTTTCAGCTTCATCACTGGTTCAAGTGTTTTATATCTTTTATCATCTGTGTCTGCTGTTTTATTATCACATCTTTTTACGTCGGAAGCTTTCTTTGAGGACCAAACTTCTACCTGTCAATAGTTATTTGATGATCGGTGCTTATACATGTATGTCTTAAACATTTTCATTATCTCTGAAAAGAATTTACAATACTATAAAACCTGTGCATTTTACAAATCATATTTTTTTCTACCTCTGAATTTGTATATTTTTATGTGGCGGATATTTACATATAATACATCCTTCTCAGGCAGAAATAGCTGGTTCTTCTAAAATGTACCTTTATACCTACTGCAACTCATCCAATATGCTGGTTTTTTTTTTTTTTTTTAGTGGCCCACAAGCACAACAACACAGACAGGAAGAAAATCAGTGCTACTGATACTGAAACTGCATTTCTCATACTGGCAAGAGTTTCAGTTTATTCTACACATTTAACAACAGTTCTCTAATTGTCATTACTTGGAAGGTACATACGGTGATGAGTGGCTGTATTTTATGATTTCTAACTATCCCTTTGTGTTATAAAATCTTATAACACTTAAATATGCTGTTAAATGCTGTATAAATTTGATATTGCACTTCTGTAATTAACTAAAATATTGCTGTTGACTTCAGTCAGCAAGATGTGAGGCTCCAGGGATAAAGATCCCTGTGAGCACTTCGAGCACAAGAATCACTCCAGGGTGTTATCCCTTCAGTAAAAAAGCTGATCATACCCCATGGTTAAAATTACCATCTCTACTGTGTATGTTTTTAGAACATGCACAGAAGTCTCCTTAATTCCCATTTTCAACAACATTTACAGCTTTACAGTATAAAACTCTTTTCTGCCACCTGAGTGAACATTTTCATCCACAAAAACTGGAAAACATTGGCTAGTTAAGTTAGCTCAGTCACGACTGAAGATGTGTACTGGCTTTTTCTTCGGCTGGTGTATTTCTGCCTATGTCCCTCAAAACAAATTTTCATAACCACAGTGGAAATACAACAGAACACTAGAAATACAGCAAAATATCAATTGTATTTTCTGGCTTTCACTTGTGTGCCTCACAAACATCTCCAGTAGAGCAGCCTATGGAACATTCTCACTGCACAGCCAGGAAGGAGTCTGGTTTCTGTATGCTGAGGAACAGGAAGGCTCCACCACAGCAGTGTCCATCTCTTGCCAACAAGACACGATGGCCATTTTGTATCAGCCTTTGAACATTCATGAGTAAGCACAGCTGAACTGAATTTCACTGTCTTTCCCTTTCTCAGATTCCATCATGTTCAGATCCTGATCTCACCTGTGTCTAAATCTTTCTGCAGTGTTTTCCTGTGTCCTTTCCTGAAGGCTATAGACCAGTGCAAAGATCCCCCAGATATTACATTCTTTATCCTCCCCATTGCCCCATCTCTTTAGAGATGGTCACTTACTCTTTAATTCCTGAAAGAACTGCTAGTCTTAATTTCTGGGATAGACTGTCTCTTTCTATGAATCAGTGCCACAAAATAACCATATGATCTTCATTTCAGGGCCATTCCTTCTGCAGAAAGATTTGTCCCAGTGCCTGTAATATTTTTACCATATGCCTGACACATCATGAGGGAAATGAGGATGCAGAGAAAGCAGACAAAAAAAAACCCAAAAAAGCAAAAAAACAAACAAACAAAAAAAAACAAAAACAAAAAAAACCACCAAAAAAAAAAAACACAAACAAACAAACAAAAACCTCAACCAAAAAAAACCACCCCAACAATAACAACCAATTCCAAACCCAATATGAATTACCCTAATCCCACATCTGGGAATCTTCTGTAATAATATTATTTAACTGCACATCTCTCTGCATTTAAAAAATATTTGTTATTGAGGTAGCCTAGTTCTTTACAAGAAGCAAACTTCAGTGCTGTGTTAGCATTTAGAAAAGGAAGCATTGCCTCTGTTAGGCTTTTGGGTAGTTTAATTTCCAGTTCATTTGACCATCAATTAAAATTACAGTGCCAGGCTGAATTTCTCTCTGTGGTAAAAAGCCCCTTCAAAATCTATCTCCAGTCTTCCTTGTAATTCTCAAAAATGTACGCAAAGAGAAAATCACTGAAGCACCTGCAAATCGGATCATAGCCTGAAAATCTGAAAAGCAATATATGCTTCTGTCTACAAGGCTGGAGAAACAGTAGAACTGATACAATTCCAGAATTAATTTTAATTTCTAGAATTACATGAATAAAAAAAAAATCTCCTTTATTTTTCATTTATATAAAGATGAAGCTGAACAACAAAGGAAAAATGCTAAAAGGAAATGTGAAATGGGATAGAAAAGGGACCAGTTAAACCCAGAAAGTTTTGCATAACAATCACAGAAAGAAAGAATTAGGAAAACAGTAGATTTGTTTGGTTTCTTTCATGTTCTTTTCTTTTTTTGAGTGAAGAAATCTTTTTTCGTGTGTAATTTTTGTTAATAATATATTGAACATTGTAAGAGAACAAAGATAGCATCTGATTCAAATGAGCAAGGAAGCTAGATTTCCTGAAAAGAAGGATTAAATGGAAAATCATAACGAGAAAAAAGTGAAGAAAGATCCTGTTTCCTCTGCAAGAGCTTGCATTTCCGTAGGCTCAAAGCCAAGTCAGAGGTGCAGCGCTGTACAAATTACCACAGGGGACACAGCAGCTCCAAGGAAGGACCCTGAGGTCCAGCCTCGGTGCTCAGTGTGTTCCCAACACAACAGTAATCCCGACACAGTGTTAGGAAATGAAGAAATACGGACAGCTCTCAACAGGTGGAAGGTTCTTAGAAACTCTTGCTCAGATTCTTGAGACAAATAAAAGCCCAGTAAGCCACAGAGTTTCCTGGGTGTCTGTCACCAGATGACGCAAGCAAAAACGACGCAGCACAGCCTTGGTCACGATGAAGAGACTACTTTATTTTTTCTGACTCCAATCTTTTATAGTTCTCAAAAGATGCCAGTGGATTGGAAGGTGAACGTGCCACCTCTCCAACGACACTGGACAAACTACCTGTACATCAAATTTCTCCGCCTCTATGAAAGAATGCAAAACAATAGGTTGTTTACAGAAAGTTGTGTGGGAAAGTTCTCTACAAGAATGTAAACTCAGAAGGCTTTAGAAAACTCTTGATAACCAGGGCGACAGGTGTCAGCAGATGAGAGTTCAGGCATTCAGATAGGATGTGTGAGACAGCTGAGGGACATTCTCAGTCCCAGCTGCATCTCAGGCTGGATACCTGGGTGAAACTCCCACTAGTTCCCTGTGATAGCTTAGCCCTGGTGAGACTAAATAACGACTGCAGGCTTGAGCACAGTTCTTTGTGCTCCCACACACCCTCAACAGCCCTGACAGGAGGAAGGCCGGCACCACTGAGACACATCTCCTAGCTGCCAGTCTAGCTATCAAAACTCTCTCTTTGCCACTGGCCATGCACTTGCACTTACCAACACCTGCTCTAAAGCTGAAAATGTGGGAGTAAATGTAATAAATATATTAAATGTACAAGAGAAAAAACATGGGACTGAAGCTACATAGATGTACTTTCATATCACACCCAAGAGAGGAGAATCAGTGATGTGTCATTTTATTGAAACTGCAGAGCTGCACAGTGTTTGTTCTGTTGCACACTTCAAGAACTTTAATTCCTCTTACCACAGATTAGCTATGACACTCCCACCATTAATAACTCACAACTGACTATAGTTAGCAGAGGAGTAGAGATCCAAACCTCCTTTTTCATCATAGAAATATCTGAAATATTACTTCCAGCTCCAAATATCCCAGGCACTGTAAGCAGCAACTAAAAGCAATGAGCATTTCATTATGAAGTAACCATAAAACTGCACAACTGTTCTTTTCCTGATCCTAACAGACAGAGATAGATCTGTTATGCCATGCAGAAACAATTGGCAGCAGTTCCTCGGGTTTAGAAAGCAGCGACGTAACACGCACCTCTCTTCCCCACAGCAACACAGCCTCTTTTATAATCAAAAGAGAAAACATGACTTGAACTATAGGGCACTGCTCTGCATCCCCAACTTAAATCCACTTATACAGGAAAACCAAGAGCCTCCATCCCTACCTGATGGGGGCAATTGGCACAGAAACCTGACTGCTCTTGCACAGTCACGTGTCTCTCCTCTCCTAGAGGCACATTCCCAGTTGCAAGGGTAAGAGGTGCCTACCCTTTTTTTGCATTGTTTGCATTGTTCCTGAAATGTGGATGTCTGCATTTTACAGGAAATATGAATAGACTGTTGAGCACTTCAGCTTGAAAATAAATTAACAGCTCTGCACCCTTTGTTCTCAGTCTCCAAGGTTACCACCTGTGCTTTTCATGAATGCTACTGTGTACTTCCATCCTTTCCTTCTTGTTTACTTGTTTAGAGCACAGAAAAATACAGACACTAAAACCCCCTACATTACAGACAGCTGCCATTTCCAGATGAGGACAGAAGTTGGACAGAGGTTCCAGTGACAAATCTGTCAAGTATGTCCCATCCCAGCAGTCTGTGAAAAGGGCTCAGAGAAAGCTACCTGGCTCGGGGCAGCTGATGTTTATGGCTCTGATTCAGTCCTGGATCACAAAACCCTGCCTACACCAGCTTTTCACACACAACCTGGAGGAACAAGCAGCAAGAGACGTTTGGGGAATGCAGAAAGGGAAACAGAACTCCCATGCTTTGAAAAATGTAAGATCCACAATTAAAACTATGCATGCCCCAGATAACATTTAGCTTCATGTGAGCTAGAGGGTAGGCCTTATTTTGGAAGCTCCATGGGGCCAAGCCCGTCTTTCCAATAGGCTTGCAAAATACCTTGCAAAAAGGATCTTAGTCTAGGCCTGTAGCTCTATGTGTACCTCAAAAAGTAGTAAGGGTTGCTGTAAGAACTTAGAATATAATTAAAAATGCTTGCATTTACACTGACATTATTAAATGAGGCTTCCAAAACTTTCCTACTGCTGGAGAAAAATCCATTAAATACTAAAAAATCTATTGCAGCAATGGCTTTAATATTTTTGAACCACAAGAACATGCATTTACTCTACCTGTGTTTTGGGCCAAAAGTACAACTAATGAGACCTGAAATTCCATTGATTTTAACTGAACTACAGTTTTATTCACATACCTGCTGAGCTATTTGGCATGTGGAGCCCAAACCACACAAAGGAGATGTGTTTCAAACCTCAAGATACACTCAAGCATACTAGAGAGCTTCTTGTAGGACAGCACAAGCATTTGAAATATTCGAAGCTAGATTCAAAAGAGGGTGCCTTGCAAAAACACTATAAATATCAAGTCTCCTGTCTATTAATAATTTCTCATCTATCAGAACTATGAAATGGAGAAACTGTGAACAAATCTTTCAACGGGTAAGTAGAACATACTTTGTTATAACATATGACTCAAAAAAAACGGCATAATTACTCTTGAAAACATTGTGGTTTGAAGTGAAGACGTTTCAGGAAGAAAGGTATTAGTTAAGGAACAAAATAAGACTCAGAGGAGCCAGGTGGGAAAAGAGACTGGAAAGCAAAGGCAGGACTACAATCACCAGTTTGCCCAGGTGCACTGAAAAACAGCGAAGGTTACTGAAGAGAAATTTCACGCTAATCAGAACTTGGTTTACTTTTCTTTTCCCTAGTACAAACCCCTACCCCTTTGCCTTGCCAGATCCCATTTGTTGTCACCCTTGACAGTGCTCTCAGGTGACCACGAGGAGCCATAAAGCACAGGGGCAAATGAAGCACCAATAAAAATATGCACATACCCTTCAGACCCATGCTGCTTGGGCAAGATAATGAGCTCCTCGATTTCTGATTTATTTTTCACCACACTGAAGTGTTAAGAGGCCTGGCACAGCCCAGATGTCCCAGTGAGCTGTTTCCTGTATGGAAGGTAGAACCTTTACAGGAAAAAAGGACAGCCAGCAGGGAACAGCTTAACACCCCAAGTGACTAAACTGTCATACCCTGTAGTGGCAGGCCTCCAAAATCCCTCATGGACCTCCCGTGTTTTCAAAGAAAGGAAGAGTGTTACCAAGATAAAAGTTCATATTCTTCATGATCCTCATTTTGAAGCTCACCAGGTAAATGTGGAAACTTCCCTTTACCTAATGGATAGTATTTTTCAGAATGCAATGCCATAAATTTTATATATGTTATCAGTTACATCAAGCACCAGGAAAAATGCTTTACACAAATGTGCGGGAGGGCAGGAAGTCTGACATAGCTATTCTTCAAAGAAAAGAAAAATGACACATGAAGATGATGGAGAAATTCCATTTTTCTGAAAGTACAGGGAAATAAAGGCCCTGGGTGTAGTACCTTTCTCACTCAGCACCAAAAACCATGTCTGAAAACACATGTAAAAGACACTATAGCCATTGTCTATTTATATAAACACGTACAATACTGCTAAGGCCTCGTCTTAAAAATGTCTATTCCAGTAAACTGGTGGCAATTAAGCTAATTAATTACATTAGTTATCACAGTTACATTTATTAACCATAGTAAATAGGCTGTATGTTTAACAGAAGTACCACTAAAACACCATCTAACAGTACTGGAAATAAACAAACACAAACTGAAGTGGTTACCTTTTGTTGAGCATGCACTAAATTTTATGTTATGTATTTTGTAAAGATTTTATTCACAAGGATGTCTAGGAAAACCAAAGGGTTTTCAAATTAACACACACATCTAAACTAAATGTAAGTACACGGTCCATTTTATAAATGCTTGGGTCCGTCTCAGAAAGGCAAGAAAGCACATATGCTGCTCTAAACAGGCCCAAGTGGTTTTTGTTAACTCAAAAGATGCTTAAGAAATACAACTGCAACCACATACATATTTCACTGACTAGGAATTTGGCTTAATTTGACTTGAAAGGCAAAGAAAGAATGCATCATCTGTTCAGTGTAGAGGAAAGATGTAACATTCTAAGTTTAGTGTACAATTTTTAAATTTTAGAATTTCTGGTTCTAACTTGAATATAAAAGTAGTCTATTTTTATCAGTTGAGAATGCCAGTAAATCTTTCTTCGGTTTTTTGACAATAGTAGTGGCTTTTTGCCAAGCTGCATTGGTGTTTTCCCCTCTCCCTTTCTGAACTCTCTCACACCACCATATGTACATGCAGGGCTATCAAAGTCCTCCTCACTACCCAAAGAATCCCCTGGCAGGGAAGTGGAACAGCAGCCCTACAGAATGCCTCTGTCCTTGGTCTGACATTGCTTTCCAAAAAATTCAATTCTGGAAAATTAAACGAAAAACTGAGGAAAACCAAGCATTTGACCAGAATCCCTGAGAGGTACATAATGTCTCTCACATGGATTTTATCACATTGTTTTGGCACTTTCTTTCATGCGCTCTGTGAATCTCAGATATTGACAGAATGGCTCCTTTACCAGAGAAAGTTTGCAAAAAAAGTACCAGCATGCTTCATGTCATTCCAGGAGGGAAAAATTATCACAAACATTTGTACAAAATGCTTTCAGAGTGAAAACTGATGTATTACAGGATATTTAATCATAATGAAAAAAAAAAGGAGAATAACCAGAGTTTTGTCTGACTTGTGCCTTGGTTCAGGAAAAGAACACCCTAATTTTTTTAGAATTCTCATCAACATGGTGGCGTCTATCTCAGTTATAAGAAATTCTCATCATTGTCTCCTCGTGCACTTCTCCCCTTCCAAAGGCAACCTCAATAACCCATGACTGACTCACTAAGATCTAACTCACCATAATTATTGGTATTTCTACGTTTGATGTTACCAGAGGCTGAAAAAATAAGATATAATGGAATGATACCACAGAGCAGAATCTATATTTTATGCTGTTGGCATGCTTAGAATTTAACAGGACATGGATCATTTCTTCTGTTTATTCATTTATCCTGAATTAATGTTAGACCGAATGTAATTTCTACTTATCCTCAACTGCACTCAGTACTGCACTGTTTTATTAAAAATTGAATATTGTTACAATGAGTACAGAAGATAAGTTACTTTCAGTCAGTATGCATGACTTTCTTACACACACTCTTAAAATTCCAGTTATCCAAAGCTAAGCTTTACTCACAGTACACTTTGAAAACAGTTGGGACAGATTTTTCACTCTTAGGAAAGCCAATTTCAAATGAGAATTACAAATATTGAACGAATAATTCCAAAGAACAAAATGTCCTCTTACACAAAGCAATGCTGCTTCCCAGTGTCCTTACTATGTTCAGACACCTGGAGATACTCATTTCACTTTATGATTCTTCCCTCAGAAATGTTCATAATGCATGAGATTGACTTTACACAGGTTCACGGATACAGATTGCCTGTGTAAGTGGCTTATCTTTGAAGAGTTGTTTAATAATTTAGGCCTTAACTTTTGCAGTCACACAGCTCATAATTCACTTCAAAATTTTATGCACAAACATTTCTTATTGCTCCTTGCTCAGCTCAAAACCAATGTCCCTGCATGCCAGAACAGGGTGCTTTACCACATCAGTTTGGGACACATTTACAACTGAGGGAAATGAGTCTTTCAATACAGGGAACGTGTGTCACTGTCACTGCTTCTACTACAGATCTTACGTGGACATTTTAAAATGCAAGGGTGAGAAATTTTCTCCAACTCACTGTGCCAAGCCTCAGAGCCCCTTCCAACACAAAAGGCTGGACTTCTATTTCTCTTTTTTTTTTAAGGCCATGAAATTACAGCTGCCAGTACTGACTTGCCATACAGGTAATTCCTGTAATTATGGAAAGCATGTTAGGAAATAATTGCACAGAATTAAAAAAAAGTAATACAAGATAAGAAAAACTGGAACCACTATTTTCATTACATATAGAATTAATTTTAAAACATGTAAATAACCTTATTAAAATTTTAACTAGCACAGAGAATGTAATTTTTCTTTTGCAATCCTTGGCATAAATCTATTAAATCTCTGTAACTACAACAAAAAACTGTTGATGTTAATAAACTAAATAATTCAGTGTCAGGAAACAGAGTAAAATTCAAAACTAAACATCAAGCTAACTCTGAAAAATCACATATCCATGCAAATTACAGATGGTTTAAGGTTTTGATGAAACAAAAAAGAAAGAAAAATAAAGTCAATGCTTTTGCTATCTGTTTTACTGAGAAAAACAAAAACTATTTGGTTCTTTCCAAGTCATACAAAACATCTTGAGCAACAGGAGCTTTATTAGGCACAAATTGTCCCATAGCTCAGAGAAACAAACTCACTAGAGTTCATAATTCACTAACACAATTATAATTAATTACTTTCAAATATTATACCCTTACAGCCACATTATTTTTCATATTTCTTTTGTAAAGCCCTCATTTTCCGGTCTTTGTATTGATGGCTAAAATTTTAATATCTGTTAAATAAAACAGAACTTCTTTCCTAAGTCAGGAAACTGCTGCAGGTTGATTTCCTACAGTTAACAAACCTGGAATCAACCAACTGGAAGGGTTAATTGCGCAGAGCTCCATTTCTAATAAGATATCAGGACTTGCCTCCATTCAGTACACAGACTAAAGACATCAGAACCCCCAGTAAGCCCATTGCTCATAAAGGAGTGAGTGGCATCCCTCAGGAAGCAGCCCACACTCTACCTGGGCTCCTCCCAGTTCACACTCACAACCCCAACAGCAAAGGCACCACCCAAGTGGTTTCTCACAGGGGTTTCTCAGGATGCACCGAACCCACCCCAGGAGAGAGAGGAAGGCAAAACACCGACATTTATTCTGATCCACACAGCCATTTACTGGCACCCTAAGCAGAGACAAAACAAGCGGCAGGTTTGCCACGTCCAGCCCCCAGCTCTCACCCCAGACAGGGCTCCTGCACTCACAGTTCTTTGTGTGAGAGCCGGGTCACATCCAAATGGCTGGGCATTGGCAGAACCCCGGCAGAGCACATCTGATCCCTTGCCCAGACAGGTTATGGACCCCTCATCCCTGGGAATGTCCAAGACAAGGCTGGATGGGGCTCTGCGGAACCTGGGCTGAAGAAAAGAAGTCCCTGTCAATGGGACAGGGTGTCAGAAAAGGATGATTTTAGAAATCCATTCTAACCCAAACCATTCCATAACTGTTGTTCTGTGAAAGACCTGCACAGCCTCTCCCAGTGTTTGAGGCTATGCACTAGTAGAAAAGAACTTGGAATTTGATAGGCTGGGCTCAGCCACACGTCCTGCTGCTCCATTAGCAGCAAGAGGCTGAACGAGGCAAATCCAGGCCTGCTGGTTGATGAGGCAGGTGACAAAGAGCAGACAAATGGAATCAGCTATTCAACACCACCTCTGCCTTGGCCTTCTCCAAAAATGCCTCTGTACTTGGTTTCAAGGGGTTCAAAGAGAAGCTGAACTATCAGTAACATACAAGAAACTATTTGAGATCGATCTTACAAGTCATTGGAATCCAACAAGTCTCATTTGAGCATACGGAGGAAACTGGGTATTTCCCTTAAAGGCCGTTTTCTGTCCCTGTTAGAAATTCACGGAGACCAGAAGAAACACAACAAATGGAGAAAGTGTCTTCAAAAATGTCAAAAGGCCTGTGTGGGGAACAGGCCAGACAACCCAAGTAGTCCAGAAAATGGCATGAGTCCTCTTGGAACACATTTTTGGGCATACAGTGGATAAGGTGACTGGGAACAGTCAGCATAGATTTATTGAGGATAAATCAAACCTAACCAACCTGATGATCTTCTATGATAAAGCAACCACATCTGTGGATGAGGAAAGAGCATCAAATATCACTTCTTTTGATAAGGCTTTCAACACCATCTCCCACCATTCTTGTCAGGTCACTACAGACTGGAAAAATGAACTGAAAAGATCAGGATCAGAGGGTGGTGGTAATTAGGCTGCACTCTGTCTTGATGCCTGTGACAAGTAAAGCAGCACACAGACAGATCAATCCTGAGATTCCTCCTTAACATCTTTATCGATGGCATGGAAAAGGTGACAGAACACACACTTTTCAAATCTGCCACACATCAAAATGAGGGCAGCTGTCAATACACATGAGGGCTGGGCTGCCATCAGTCAGAATCTGTATAGGCTTGAGGAACAGGCAGACAGAAGACCTATCCCTCCATGAGAAAGCCCAGCAGTGCACCAGGTTTCCCAGAGAGGTGGTTCTGCCTCCCTTATTGCAGTTTCCAAGCTGTGACTGAATAAAGCCTCGAGCAGCCTGGTCTGACCCCAGAGGCAACTGACTCAAGCAGAGGGTTTGGACTCCAGCCTTCCTGAGGGTCTCTTCCAAGCTGAACCATGCTGGGATCCTATCCCTGCCTGCAACCTCTTGCAACCTGAAATGATGAGAGTATTTCAGGAGCTGCCTTCACACACAGGCAAGAAAGCTTTAGGCAAATTTTAAATAAATGGTTTGGCTTTGGTAGTCAGCTGCACCGGGCACATGTCTTTTGTCAGTGGCCACAAATTTGTCTGCACCCAGTGAAAGTGTTCTCTGGAGTCTCTGTCTTGCTTTAGAAAAAAACCAACAAAATCTCAAATCAAAACCACGTGCCACCAACAAGCAACAATACTGACAATTCTAGATGCAGTAACACTGGGTTTCCCTGCACATGGGGGTAAAGGCCAATACCCCTTTTCATACTGTAGCAGAGCTTTAGTGTGGGGGGGGAAAGAAAGCCTGAACAAATCCCTAATTAAATGAAAGCCGTATGAAACTGGAAGCTGTCATCTTTTCAAACACAGATGAGCTAACGACCTTCTTCTCCCCATACAGATGTCCTTTGTCTGCTAGTTACCACATTGTGACTGAAATTTAATAGGCTCCTTACAGGCTAAGCAACTCCCACAGCATGAATCAGCATATAAAAAGCATATGCTTTTTTCTCCTCTTATTCCATGGTAATATTCTCTTTTACCTCATCTTCCTCTAATAGTCTTCTCTCATCACTCCTTATCTCCTATTTCACTCCCCTTCCTCAAACCTTTTGTTGTATATGTAAGAAACTTACTCCTGCTGAAGCCTCTCTTCCCTTCTTTTTTAACAGTATGATGAGCCAAGAGACTTAATGTCACACAGCTTTCACATGGGTATAATGTTCCAGGTCTGGCTCTCTGCACACTGACATTTCCTGTGTAGCAAAACGTTATTTGAAAGTTTGGTCCAAGTCTCTTTGGATTTCTCAGAATTACGTAAGACTGATAAGAAAAAAAAAAAAACAACTCTCTCTTTTTTTTTTTTTTTTTTTTTTTTTTTTTTTTTTTTTTTTTTTTGTTGCTGCAAAGAATAGACTCCTGCCTTTTCATCTGACAAGTAAAAAGAGCTCATAACATCCTTGTGGGAAAGGAGGAAGTAAATTGACGGTCACATCTAACAAGTGTCATTGAAAATTTAGGCATAAGGCAATAAACTTAAAATAACTGAAGTACTTCAATAATTTTCTGGTAAATTATGAAAATGTGATATAAACTTGCAACATTTTTATTGGAATTAAATCTGTTTTCTAGCACTTATGACTGGGGGGAAATGTTACAAAATGGAAAGTAAGTATTTTTAGTACAGACCAGCAGTAACAGACTAGCAAAGAAAAAAATCAATGTTCATTTTTTGGGTTTTGTTTGGTTGTTTTGGGGTTTTGTTCTGGAATATAAGTAATCGTTTGAATAACATCAGAAAAATGCTGAAAAGCAACTGCAGATGTATGGGCTGTGATAGAAATACCCACAATAAATTAACTGAACAACTGAAATCATCTACGTGATAGAAATACCCACAATAAATTAACTGAACAACTGAAATCATCTACATGTCATTAGACAACTTTTAAACCGTCTAAAATCATGCTGCTTTACATTTGAGAAGAGTATTAAAATTAGACAATTGTAAAATGGAGAAAATGAGGACAACAGTAAAACTTTATGCAAATGTAGACAACCAGTAATTTCAAATTTCTGTCCCCCTTTTCAGAGGAAATAAAACCTGTGGTCTGAACAGTGCATGGTTAGTTCCAAGCTACTTGAGTATTTAAAAATCACAGAGTCATTAAGGTTGGAAGAGCCCTCTAAGATGATCAAGTCCAACCATCAACCCAGCACCACCACCACATTCACCACTAAACCATGTCCTCAAGTGCCACAGTGACACGATTTTGGTATCTCCAGGGTTGGTGACTCTCCAGCTTCCCTGTGCAGTCTGTTTCAGTGCTTGACAGCCCTCTCCATGAAGGATTTTTTTCCTGATATCCAGTCTAAGCCTCCTCTGGTGCAGCTTGAGGCCATTTAGGCTCATCCTGTCACTTGCTACCTGGCAGAAGGGACTGACTGACATTCAGCTCACTACAACCTCCTTTGAAATACTTGACCATAAGTGGAGTGCACTACTGCATTGTACTCCTTTAGGAATGCAGTTTCCTGCCGGGGCTCTTGCTCTCAGTTCCGAGGACAGCAATGGAGCCTCTTGCAGCAAGAGCTTTGTGTATACGTGAGTGGTGTCCAGGCCTAATTTGAATTTTTCTTCTGCCCTAGTGAAGGTCAGTGAACAACTCCTCATTACAGTCACTTGTTCTTTGTGTACTACACTCAGGCCTGCTTACTCAGAGGCTGAATAAAATGACAGAAATTTTCTACGCCTCACATTTAAGAATGCCTCAGCACTATTTTGGCAAGACCTTAAAATATGGGAGTGATTTTTGAACTGGAATATTGAAATATTATTAATGTACCTGAAATGTAAACTTTTAATGATTTTTTAATTTATCTGAAGTAACATTAACACAGCCAGCAATACAACATCAGGGATCTATTTCTTTTATATGGCACAAACCAGCAAAGCACTTTAGAACATATTTGAGTACCAAACCCCAGCTATTTAATTTACTACTGAATCCAATGCAGTAAGTTTAAATGAAAACCAGAAAGTTTGTCCTGAGTTTAATGGCAGTTTTTAACTGACACCTTTCAGCAGCATCCCCAGCTATTGAGCTCAGTGTTAAAACCTTCAGCATGAGCACCTGTGATCTTCCCCTATAAAGCAGCAAGCAGCAGATGAGTCAAAAGGACAATTAACAATGGATCAACTGCTTGTGTGGGTTGTGCAGGTGTTCAGCAGGTTTGGAAGGTTGTGGTAAATTAGTAAGGCCATTCTCCTTGCATAAGGAGAACTCAGCTGGGGAGTACAGAGAGGGGGCAGTCAATGCCTGTAATACAGGCAAAGTATTTGGTCTCTTTCACTGAGAATTCCCTTACTGGAATTACTGCATGAAAGTGAATAAACTGAAGGCCACGGCGAGATACAGACTGTCTACAAAAGAGCAAATGAAGACAGATTGGAAGAACTGGAACAATTTAGTTTCCAGAGGGATACATGAAAGACAGCAAGTTTTATATTGAAATATGGCTTTCTAGCAAAAAGTTCACTTTTGAGCTTTATTGTATTTTACAGTCCTTTATTTAGGCAAAAATATTTGAATAAAGAAAATGAAAAGTAGGTATTTTAAAATTTCTAATTATATTATGAACATTTGTCCATAATTTATGTATTATCTGAAATGGAATGTGCTCTAAATATTATAATTCTGATTTACTATCATTTCTTCAACCCTGAGTGACAGGTTTTTATCAACTCTGTGCACCATCTTTAACCCTTTTCAAAAAAGTCTGCTTATGTATGGTTTAGAAATAGAACAAGAAAACGATATTCCTCTTGTCCTATACCATTCTGATTATTTTCTAGTAGAAGAAATGAATCCTTCTCCCTTTTTGCCATGTAAAATCCACATTTTTTCTGTATTGTGTTACTTGGTTTGCTCCTGATTTCCCTAAGTTTCCTGCCCTTCCCCAGTGTCAATCCTATCCTCCTCCTCCCACTCCACTGCGAAATTCCCTGTCAGTCCTCAGATCCCCTCCCTGGTATCTTGTCTGTCTCTCCGCCCCCCTCCCTGGAAACTTTCATAAAGGGCGTCGAGTGATTGGTCAAGGACCAGGGATCCCTCCCACTAAGTTCCCCCGTAAGTTGTCCTAGTTGTCAATTATTTCCCAGTTCCCTGCCCTTTGATCCCTTATGGGTGGATAGCTGAACTCCTCCTCGTGGCTGTATCTGCGGTGGCGGGGGAGATGTTGGGCAGGCAGCTGGCTCCCCCAGACCCGTGTGCAGTCACGAGAGGGGCCGCACTCCCATCTCTGCTGAGCTCCCCGGCTGGCGCTGCGCGCAGGGCTCGCAGCTCCTGCCGCACGCGGCTGCGGCGTGCGCGACACAGCAGCAGCAGCACAGCGCGAGAAACTGAGGCAAAGGAACAGGGGGATCGCTTGGTTGAGTTCCAAGGAAGGTTTATTCCCCAGAGGATTCAGGATTCACGGAGGGCAAAAAGCTGCTTTTAAGGAGAGGTGGGAATAAGGGGAGGACACAACCTTTTACCAATAGGAAGGCATTAGGGGAGCAGGGCAGGCCAAGGCTTTCCAATAGAAGCCAGCACGGGCAAGGAGCAAGCCCTGCGCCCCAATCTTGCTTCGAGGAGGGGATGAAGGACAGGGAACATTCCAGAAGGGAACAAAGGAGGTACAAGGAGATTGACAGGTGTATGGTGGGAGAATCTTGGGGTAAAGAGCTCAGGACTGAACCATCAGGGAAGCCAAATGGGGTACATGGAATAAACCATTACAAACTTATAACAGGGAATATTCAAAACCTACTATGAAGAACAAACTGCAAAACAACAGACTATCATTACCACCCCAGAATAAAAGATGCTGCTCCTACTGTCTCAGGGGCTCTCCGAAATTGTACCCCCTGAGGCTGGGAGCTCCTCATGACTCTCAATAAAGCTTTGGGCTAAGTACCCTCTGAATTGCCTACTCCCTTTCTTCACCATCGTTGTCCTCCCGAGGAAAAGGCAAACACCCTTAGCTGCCCTTCTGCACTCCAAACTGTGGAAGAGTGTCCCCGCAGTATGCGGTGCTGGAGCTAGCGGGGAGACACTGAGTGGCTGCTTGGTGGATGCTGTGACACATTTGACACTTTATATTATTGAGCCAATTTCAATAAAGAACAAGAATTACATGAAGGAAAAATGAAACTTCTCTGAAGCTGAATGCAGCTTTTCTGATAGAAAATGGGCAGAGACAACTGAATCACACAGTTACCAAAGTCATCACCAGCAGCCAAAAACTGGATTGTCCAATAAAAAGGTCTGTAAAGATAGTGATTACATCTGGGACTGGAATATCTCCTTGGTGCAGCTCACTGTGAAAGTAACATACCAAAAGGAATGTTTGGTCCTAAGGAGCCATTGAACCCTTTAAGACTATGAAATTCCTCACTGGCTCAGCAGTACTTTTATGTTTCAGGATTCATCAAAATATTAGCAGCTAATGAATGCATTTGTCTTCCCTCATCAATTCAGACATGACTAAAAAAAAAAGAAATTCTTACTGTTAAATCTTCAGGCTATAGTTCCAACTCTAAAAATGCAGGAAAGCTAAAGCAGCACTTCTACCACCCTGAGAACAAGACAGCATCATCAAAAGAGAGACTCCACCTGACCACCTGATGTAAAAGATGGTATCATTCACATCTCCATAAACACCTGGTGAAATGGAAAAAGCCTCAGCACACCTACTGTCTGTCCCCTTCTCCAAATGCTGGTGTAACCAGATTGACATGGGCTTGAGTCTCAGAATATACCCTGGATCAGAACGTTGTGCCACATTTTGAAGATAAACATCTTGGTAAACAGCACAGATCATGCCCAGTCCTCCTGGCATTTTCTGTACTCTTCTAAGTATAGCAAGATTTATGGGGGTAATAAGACCAGTTCAACATAAATAGTAGGTAAAGGCAAAACCCAATACTGATACTGGTTTACTATAGTTATTCTAATAATAACTTGGCAAGGACATCTAATTTCATGCTTCCCAGATGGGATTCATAGATTTTTGTATATTTTCAGTAGCCAAATAACCACAAGTACAGTTTGCCCTGTGACAGCTGCCTTTTTCATACAAAGGTAGTACATGGCAGAAGACAACAGATTCTAAAAAACCTCCTAGTGCTCTTATGTTTCAGTTGCATGTGGTTTCACTATTTACTATTACGAGTTTTTCAAGCATTTCCACGTTTGTATTCATGACAGGTCAGATGTCTGTGGTCAGTGAATGTCAGACTGCCTGAAACTTGCTGGCTGGCATGCTGGTTTTGCTCAAATCGTTTTTTAAGGCCCTTACTGGGATGAGTACCCTGCCCAGCAGGTGGTATGCAAATACTAGACCTTCCCATTAATAGCCAGTCTTTGCTCTGTGAATGATGTGAGATGTGGGGCAGCAGGAAGGAGCAGACCAACAGGGCAGTGCAGTCTGACACTGATGCTCACTGCTGAGGCAACACCCCCAGAGCTTCAGCAGCCCCAGCATGGTCAGCTTGTTTTCATGACTTTCATCAAGCAGAAAAGAAGAGGAGCACCTCCTCCTGAGAGCAAGGAGTAGCAGAGCAGAAGGAACAAAGGTGTGTCTTCAAAATACAACACTGAGGTGGGGGCTTGGTGTGAAAGGCTTTATCCCACTGAGGAACCATCATTTTGTATGTGAGAAAATGGTATCATTTAATGAGGCAAAAAGAGTAACTGACACAATAAAACCACCAAGAGAAGTGGTTTGACCGATGCAGATAGAAAAAATGAGCTAAGCAGCAGTAACCTACATGGGCACTAGACAGATACGTCCAAATTTGATAAAACCTTAGAGTGAAAGCCTAAAAAATCCTTTCCCTAACGGTAGCAGGAATTCAGCTGTGAAAACTCTGTGTCTATATGCGCTGCACAGCCAGGACTTTGGTACAAGGACAGAAAAAGAATGACATAAACAGGTGACAACTTTGTTTCCTTCCCATGGTGGCAACGTGAACTTGCCAGTTCAGTGCACCTCAGCTGCAGCCATGTTCTTCACTATTCCTCTCCAAGGAGAAATCAAACAATACAAGAGGCACTCATGCACCCCAAGCAAGCACAAAAGGTCATTGCTTGCTTTAAATGACAGGGAAGTCAGGTTTACATCTCTGTTGTGAAAAGAAAAAGCTTCATGCTGAGAAAGGAAAATTCATATATTTTTCCCCTAAACTTAATTTTCAACTTTAGTAGGCACAGGAAGGCAGAGGACAAATGCATTTTATTCAGCTCTGTTGTTACTGGGTTGAACCTTTCTTTCCTCTGCACAGAAAAGCAGCAGAATCAGAGCCACACCAACACTCATGTGCTGAGGGGAAACCTGCTTCTTCCCACTGTGGGACTTCCAAACAAGACTGCATGTAATCAAGGACACTCTTGGGGAAGCAGATGAGGCTTTGCTTGTGCAAGACATATTTAATATATCTTCAGTGTCCTTCAATCATTCGTAAAATTCCATTTATTTTAAAAAGCACTGGCACAGCTGCCCCAGGCTGCCACTTCGTGAAGCCCACACTGCCACCTCCCACCCCACAGCACTTGCCTGGGATAGTATGGGGAGATGAAGGACTTATCCCAAGCATCCAAGGCACATTGATTTTGTTCATTTCTAAAGATGAGCCCATTCTGCAAGTGCTCCAGGTATACAGATGTGTCCTCCTGCTGATCATTTCAAACAACTAAAAAAGTTGTTCATGAAAGTCTGGAGACATTTTTCACTTGTTCAGTCACTCTTAGATCACTACTCCCTTCTTTCCACTTCTGACACTTCTCTACCTCTCCTCAGCCTGTAAGAGCACTTTGCAAAGACCTCACTCAAAGGTAACACAGGACAGGGTGGGCAGGTTTCCTGCTATCCCCCTCCCTCAGGCCGGATTTGTAGATACACTGCCTTCAACAAGTTCAGGAATCACCTGAGGGACACGTTTTCCCTACTACATCTCAAACCACTCATCAGCTACAAAACAAAAGCTCTTCTCCAGGCTGAGGAGTCAATCATTGATCACACTTGCTACTTCCAGCTGTACTGCCTCATTTTACTGCATCTTTTTGAACCTTAAGTTTCATCAGAACTGTGTATTTTAGGCCATGGATGTGTATCCTAAGTAAATATAAGGACACAATCGCATCTTCTCTTTCTGTTTTCTATTCCCACCATAATCTTTAACACTCCTGTTCATTGAGATCATTAGTGACCAAAACTCCAGAAATTTTCTGAACTTCCAATTATAAACTTCCCTGTTAGTGTTTGTGTTCAGGTAAGAACCAAGCACTTATAAGGAATTATTCATTCTCATGTGTATTATTTTGCATTTTATTTACATTCCATTTCATTTGACATTTTATCACCCAGTCACTCAGTATCATGAGAGATTTCATCTCCTATTCACATCCAGGTCCACTTCACTGTCTTCCTGAATAACTTTATCTCACATGCAAGTTTAGTCATCACACTGGTTTATCTCCTGACCGTTTCTTTGATGCCTGACTGACTGTTTAGTCCTTCAACAAATACAGTGTGGCTAAGTTTTTTTTAAAATTACTGGAAAGGTACCTTGTTAAATGCCTTTTCTAAAGTCTAAATTGGCTTTATATCATCAGGGTTTCTCTTATCTACCTGCATAGTTACTCCTTCAGGGAGCTGCCATGGATTTGTGGTGTTTGACTTGTTTTCTGAACTACACTGACTTTTCCCCAAAATATTGTTTTCATCTCTGCGTTCATTCATTCTATTTCTTATTGTGGTTTCTGTCTCTTTTCCCCACAACAGACATTGGTGTTAATTTCTAACATCCTCGCCTGCCTGGTCACTTGGGAAAGCTGACTTTCCTTGGCTTTTCCTGGGGTTTTTTTTTTGACTGGTGGCAGACCTTTGCTCTGCCCGCTGCTACCCATACAGGGACTAGAGCCACACAAGACATAACATCCACGGTGTGAGCAGATTCTGACAGGCTCACATCAAGGACAGCATCTGTCTCAACCCACTGCCATCACTCCTGGGATTTCCTTGGTGGAACACCACAGGCCTCTGATGTCTCCTTTGTGGACAGGGTATTGTCTTTTGGTAGCACCATTATTCTTCGTTATTGTGTGTATTTGGCAAGTCAACCTTGCCAGCCTGCAGGGCCATCCAAGGGCACCTGAATATTGAGTTTTCCAGCAACAGACTGCCACAAGGAGAAATAATTCCTGCCACCTCTCATCTCAGATGTGGAGTTTTGTTTTTCACAGCCATTTTACTTCTGCAGAACCTTGGCTGTGTTTCTAGCACTGTAGGCGTCCTGGTTCTGTTTTCTGCTAAATGAAATACTATCTGATGAAAGACTGCATTTTACTACTGCTGTCCTGTAATTAAGAAAGCTAACATAGATCAGATACTGTTTCTCAAGGTTTTTTGTTCATTGGATGCTTCATTATTCTGACCTCGTTTTCCATTAGCATATTGAACAGAGTAATGGATACGTATTGCCACCTATTTAAATCCAAACTACTCTGTAATCTGCTTTAACTTAAGTTCATAAGTAAGTAATTGCTTTTGGATTTATAATCAATTTTAAAGTCAATATGTTACTGAAAAAGTAACTCTTTTCTTGGAGGATGGCTGTTATTTTCTGGTCAGCTTAGTGTTTCTTCTGTGTTTCAAGCAATGGTGCCCCCAACAGATAGAGACATAAATCCTTGCAACTAGGACAAGAAAAACTTCTTCTAGCACAGGATATTGATGTTTAGTTTCTGTGAGAAGCTGCAGCCTTTTAAGTCAGTTTGTATCATACCTGTCAGGGGGCTGTGGCAATGCCCTTAATGAAGGGCAGTATAAAAACTTCAGTTTCATGGTAATTTCCTTGGTGGCACAAGGACTTATACCATGTCAACTCTCCCCTTTTGAAAGCTTTTTTAAGCAAAGGAAAGAATACCATCCTGTGTTTATTTCACAACTTGTATTAAATGGCTTTGTGATAGACCTTTCTGTATATTAGAGCGTGATGAAGAATCTGTATACATCCTCCTTATGTAAACTCAGCATTGCAAACATTTTGTAACAGCTCCCAGTGGATCAAAAGAACAATCTTTAGCAGTTCTAGAGGAAGCAAGATAATAAAGTTGTCCCTGATGCAAGCAATGATGTTCACTCATAAGTGGTTTGAGCTGGTGATTAAATAATGGCTGCAAATAAAACTTTTCATTTCACTACAGTGACCCAGTTTAGCAAACGTTTCCCAGCATTACATAATGTCCTTTGTTCCCACTGTCGTTTCTATGTTTCAATATGCTTCATACCATAAGGGAAGCCTTTCAATGTTACTCTGAAATGGCACCAACATATACAATAACCTCCTCAGGAAAGTTAGGGGAGTCCTTTTTGAGCCTCCATATGAAGCTCCAAGCATCTTAAGTAGTACAGTTAGGCTGGTATAGGCATAAAACCAGATCTGAATGAAATTAGTTTGAAAAAATAGTCTCCAAATCCTACATTGTTCACTGATTCAGTTGGGTATCTCAATTCCCCCAGAAAGGAGGAGGGAAATATGAAATAGGGAACAATTTTTGATTATTCAAAACCCAAATATTTCTTTCAGAAGTGCTAACTTGTTTTGCTCAGAGAAAAGTGAGTTTCAAAATCCCAAAATATTACAGAATTTACATCAGATTAACAAGTAGGTCTGATGAGTCCAATCTCTAAGTTGAGATCTGGCACGGGGTCAGTATGTCAGGGAAGACAGAAGCCTGTCCGTGGCAGTGCCCCTCTCCAGCACGCAGCAGGACCAGTCTGAGTCCTGGGATAGCCTCCCTCCACAGCACAGACTCTACCTCCTTTGCACAGGGATTCCCACAAACAGGTGCCCACCTCCCCCAAAAGCCAGACCCTTGAGATGAGCAAAAAAACCACCAAACAGCCAAGAAAGCCATCTCCTCAGACAGGGATGTAAAGAGATGGCATGCCATCCACACAGAGACTGTGTGTGGGGGCCACACTGCAAAGAGGTTTCCAGGCTGAGCAAGGCTCACACACAGCTCTGAATGGATGTGCACACAGACACAGGCACACACGGACACACTGAGGCTTTTTTAAAAAGTGCTTGCAAAAGATTATGGTAAAGACATGCTCCCTTCATTCCAAAGCAGGGACAAGCACCTTCTCCCACCCATGAATACAAGAGAGAGCCCTGTACCAGTATGACAGAAGCTGTTTCATCAAAGCTACAGGCTTTAGGGGGTTTTACTTGTTTTGCTCATTTTAGTCTCCCAGCAAGCACTAAAACCCACTGAAAACACCAGTGCAAATGGAAGGAATACGTCCTATACAAACATAAGCCTTAGAATTTTAGCAACTCCTGCTAAAGAGCCAGGAAAGCTGTAGCTATGCTGTTCCTGCAGCCTCCTGGCTCCTGGAGCTGTGCCTCTGGTGCAAAGCGGGGACCGAGGCAGGGCCAGGCTGAGCCCGGAGCTCCCAGGCTCTCCTGGCCAGGAAATCCTCACTCCCTCGCTTTTCTCTCTGGGAAACACAGGCTTCCTTGAAGGTCACAGTGAAAAGGATTTCGCCTTTGTGGGGCTGTCTTAATGACTAGTTTTCCCAACTCAAACTGCTCCATCAGCAAAATAGTATTTCACTGGAAAAAAATTTCTTTGTAATTTTCTCAGCAAACCATAAGGATTAAGAATATATTTCCATATAAAATAGATAATTTGCCCTGAAAGAAATCGTTTCACTTTATTTAAAAAGTACTAAGCCTTCTAAACAGTTTTGAATAGATTTTTATGATATTCAAAATTAGCGCTCTAAAACTGGAGAAGACTTGAGAAACTCTCTCACAAAGTAAATAGTAAAAATTGATTTTGAAGTTCCCAATTTTGCATTTAGTCTAATAATCAAACATTTTTAAAAAATCCCCTACACCTGTAATAGATTCTCGAACATCTTCTGGTATATATCCTACAGTTGTTAGTAGATGAGCATTAAAGACACGGGTTTATTCGGAAGTTAGGAAGAGGTGGTGGCTTTTAAAAACACAGTGGGAGTTTGGTTTTTTTGTACAGGGTCTGATCCAGTGTTTCCAAAATGATGAAATGAAATAAGATGTAATTTTTTTAAAATTATGTGTATTTCAGTATTATTTTATTCTTTTTCAACTTCTATTTTTGCATGTGCTTTATACTATACATAATTATGAGTACAGTAGTAAAATAAATACATAAATGCCTTGAAGAGCTGTGCTGAAACATATTTTGAACTAATAGGGGTGTGCAGTCATAAAAAGTTTGGAAAGCACTGATCTGGATGTGAAATTAAACCACTAAATCTGATCTCATGATGATGACTGCCCTCTGCATTTTACAGCTCCTCCAGAAAATACCAAATGAGTGAAGACCTGAAGTGATGGAATACAAAAAATGGAAGAACTATGAGCTGTTTGCTGTGCTCTTCTTCACATGGACAGCAGAACAACTCTGTCACAAGGGGAAATGTATCTACAGAAGGAATATATGGCCACCTGTGTGCTGGCACTACACCCTGCCCAAAATACCCTTCACAAAACACAGCAAGCCACATTCTTTTGTCCTTTACCAGGCACATTTTCTTGAGCAACAACTTGAAGTGCTGCAATTTGACTTTTCTAAAGGTCAGTAGTGATAATGGGGTTTTTCCCCCACTAGCTGCCTTAATAAATTTCTCCTAGAGTTACAGAAGGTATGAATGGAAGGAGCACAGCTGAAGAGTAACACTTAGAGTACAAATGTAAATCCACTGATGACTACCTTGTTCCGTAAGTTCTGTCATTGATCTATAGTCAGTTTTTACTCAGCTTTTGCTGAAGACAGAAGAAATTCCAAGCTCTACAGTTGTTATATATGTATAATTCGTGCAGTTGGGGTTGTATGTAATAGCCTGTAGTTATAGATGTTATACACTGTAGCTACAAAGTGTTTTAGAGTTACTGGAAAAATCAAGGCAAAAGGAAATTCGCAGATTGAGTTGCCGGGCACCTAATTAGCATTTAAAAAGCCCTAGCCAGAAGAAATCCATGACCGCAAAAAGCTGGCTATTAGGTCACACCCAAGCGAATCACAGGCAAGTGGCGTCGAGACCGGGACCCAGACTCAACACCAAGAGGGAAGACAAGGAGGGGAACACCTAGACTCATCACTGGCTGATGATCTGCTGCTCAGAAGACATCAGCAGCCAAAATGCCTTCTCTGTGAGAGAAGACTGCATGAATATGCAGCTTGCCACAATGACTTATAGCCAAAGGCGGAATAAAAATTATAAAGACCCTCTGCAGAAATACAGTGGTGTGCAAAAACTCGAAGGAGGCACTGACTCTGTCGGGCTCTGTTTTGCACCCAGAGCTGCTCTGTAGACTGTGGGCTGACCCAACCGAGCTGCGGTTGGGGGAAATTCGAACTCTAAATTGTTACGCGATCGCAAAATGAATTTATGCTATTAATTAATTCAAATTGGCTTGTCTCTATTTACAACACAGTGATTTGCTTGAACTAGACCTACAATTCTGACTTTCTTTTAATACAATAAACTTCAATATTCATTGGCTCCACAACAATTCTTTCAGTAAATCTTGAATGTCAACAGTGAGAACACAGGCTTTTCTTTTTAGAAACAATAGTACAGTCAGCAAAGAACAAAGGTAAAACAGAATTTTAGCATTTCTAGTGGGGGTAATAAAAAATTTCAGGTTCTTCTCAGAAACATCAGTCATGTCCAGCCACTTCCTATCATGCTACTGAGTGCAGTAGCTGCTCTTCACAGCATATAAATGTCAATTTTTAAATAAGGCAGAACATTTAATTGTTATCCTTGAAAGCACCCATAAGGAGGTTCTGGTAGCTGGTGCTGTACTGTCAACTAAAGACCATCTTGGGGAATTGTTTTTGAACCTTAACCTCCTCAGCCCTGTGGAGGATAAGGAGATGATACAAATAGATTATCAAGCAAAGCCCTTCTCCTATTGCCTTCTGTTTGTTTTAAGCAGACATATTTTATGCACACTGTCATTATACTCATTTTCTAAGAGGTAATTATTAAAATCCTTTTAAAGAAAATCAATTTCTTAGACTCCTGTACAGGTGCTGCTGACATCTGATGTCATTTGACTTTCTGTTTGTCACATTTTATAATTTCTCCCACTATGCCCTTCAATAAATTTTTCTGGAGATGCCTTCAAGATATAATTCGTATCTTAGTACCTTGATCATTAACTCCTGTTTCTAGAAAGAGCCATGTAGGAGACATTATGAAATGTATTTGCAATCACCCAGTGCCCTATGCAGAAATTCAGGTGAGCAATCTGAATATATTGCTTGAGTGCAAACCCCTGATTTATGCTTTCATTATGTTTTCAGCCCTTCGAGTACTAGAAAGTCTTCTTCCATCTATGTATCCCAGGACTGCTAAAAAGTGTATAAACCTTCCAAGCAGCATTTTTGGCTGAAATCACATGAGGTAATGATTGACTTGATGGGACATTCAAGACTAATGGCCTATTACAGCAATCAGTAACTTCAGCAATTATCAAGCTGCAGGATCCACTCTGTACATGGGAGGGCTATAAACTCGTGGAAACATGCTTTTGTCACATAATCCTTAAATATGAGAAACCCACCTCCCTCCTGAATTTGTAGAGAAGCAGTAGGAACTGCTTCTAAAATGACACAGCTGTTTGCACACACACAGCTGGGGGAAAACCACCACTGCTGATCCCTGCAGAGGAAGCAGGTTCTTAGCAAGATCCATTTCTGTGTGCCCTGTGACCAGCACACTGTGGGATGTGGTCACTGGCCAGGGCACTGCAGAGCCACCCTGAGACCTGCCAGACCCCTCTCAACAGAGAAAGGTATAGCAAAACAACCCTTTCCCTCTTCAAACATTGGCTGATAAGAATAAATTCCTTCCTCCTATATTTCTCTCCCAGAGCACAACTTGCTTTACATAAGTGCCTAGAGCCTGCACAGCAACCCAGGCATTTATAGATAACTTCCATTCTGGCAAATTCTGGTTTTCAGATGATTTTTAATTTGAATGTGGTATTATTAGCAGGCAGAGAGACTGCTTTTTCTTAGCACAACTGACCTAATAAAGTCCTCACGGACCACAGAAAAATGATGGCCTCATGTCACAACCAGGTGGCAATCACTTGCCAGAGTATGACTTAAAGAACAATGACCCTGAAAAACAGATTGCTGAAGATCCTCAGGAACTGGTACAGAGTCGAAGGAGTATTGCAGCACCTTGGACACAGTCTGCAGTCAAGCAAATGCTTGCTCCTTCGAGATGTGCTATTTCTTGTCAGCTCTTGACCAGAAAATACTGTTTTCCTTGCCCTCTCTCCTCTGGTGGTATGCAAATGACATGCAAGAATAACAGTCAGCATTAAGCTCCTGTGACCGACTCTTACAAGGCCATTTTGGTTATAAAAAAGGGTGGTCCCCTAAGCTCACACCTTTCTTTGGCAGGAATTTATGAACTAGCTTTAAGCACCATTGACAGCCTGATACATGGGTCACTTGCAAATCAGTTTTTCTTGCTGAATTATTACACTATTAAGTCTACAGCTTTCTCAGCTTTACGAAGTGCACTTCTGCAGAGTGTGTGAAGGATGAATAGCCTCAATAAATTCCACTACAGAAAGGAACAATGAGGAGAGCATATTGCTGACTTTAGGATAATGAAAGCAACACTGGATTTCAGATTGTTTTGATGTGATTAACATTGTGTTCTCAGAGGTGAATGATTTTTAAGGTTTTCATTTTCTAGAAGCACATCTGAGAAGTGGATTCAGGAGATGAGACAGGATTATATGATTATTTATCCCAGGATTATTATTCCAGGAGCATCCCTATGAACCACCCAACCAAAGGGCTCACAATGTTTTCTATTTGGTGCATGTGGACAAGATGCAAGATCCCCCTGCCCCTGGGAGCCAGGTTAGAGCACACACAGAGCAGGCAGGAGGGGGTCACAGCTGCTGTCAAGACGCTGGGAACCGAGTCACAAAGCCCATCTTTGCCAAACTTCAACCACATGCCTGAGTGGCCACAAGATGTGCAAGATCAAGAATGTCTCTTAAGCCACATTTCTTGGCAGTAGTCTACTCCAGACTGCATGGGCCAATGTCAGACCTGGGTATCATTAATGATACCCCAAATATTGGCTGTTGGAGAAATCACTGGAGTGACATTCTCTAGATATAGGTACAGGACTTCACCAGTCCAGTACTTATTTAGCAATTGCCAAATCACTGCCATCACACAGAGCCTGGATAATAAATGCCTCAAAGGAGAGCCTTTCATTTCCTAGTACCTACTTCAGATTGCTTCTCATGGTGTCAGTCAAATGTTAGTTGTCAACATTTACTGGTTCATAATATGTGTTGGGAAAAAAAAATCAGAAATTATTGTTTGATTATGAGCCACAGTAGAAAATCCAGAAAAAACTCCTATCTGTAACCCATAGTCTGACAACCATTTTAAACTGACCTTTTCATCTTCAGATCTGTTCACAAGGAGCAATGTGCTACAGCCATGGAAGCTGTTTAACAGACATGAGCTGCTCCTACTCTTTGACCAACACAACTGAGATTCATTATTTTAACCACCTCTGTAACACAGAGAGGCAAAACTCTCTAAAACCAAGCCAGCTGTTTTTTTCTTATAGGCTGGAGTTTAAGAAACTGAGAATACAATACCTGGAAAACCTCAGGCACTATGTAACTGTATTCAGGCTGCAAAGTACTGTAAGTGAAGAAAAATTAAGTACCCAAGGAAAAAAGACCTTGAAATATAGAAGTCATTTTCTTTGCAAACCTCTTCTGTCAAGATGTGTCCTGTGATTAACTGGCCATAATCACCATATGGGCATCTAAGCTAAATAAGAAAACAAGGACATAACAGCTTATAAGAGACTTTAAGGTTTACCATGAAATAAGGTGGTACCTAATCATCTGACAGAAAAAATGAAGAAAACCAGTATCTTTTCACTTATCCCTGCTAATAGCCAAAGGAGCTGCACAAGCAGGGAGAGCAATGCTGGAAGTCAGTTTGTGGTGCTGCAGTTCCACGTTGTCCTGTTCTCTCTCTCACTGTTGTATTTTCCGTTCAGCATGCGTGGTAACTGGATATTAACAAGTCTTGGGGAGAAACAAAAGTCATTTTAAGAGAAGAATGGGTTACTCTCATTTCCACCCTCAGAGAGCTTGCAGCATACCCCAATGACAAGCTGTTGTGGCTTTCGAGGCAGAGAATGGATCCACTCACATCCACATTAAAACTACCGTCCATTTTCAGCAGAAACTAAAGAGAACAGACCTTGAATTTTCAGTACTCATTTAAGCATTCACACAGGTAATGATTTTACCTAAAATACTGCCTCTAGGAAAGCACATGGAAATTAATTTACTTTGTTTATCTACTTACTAAAATACCCCTTTGTTACACTGAAAGACAATCAAGGATTGCAGAAAAAAAAAGCAGATCCTCCCTTTTCCTCAGTGAACTTAACTTACTAAGTGGTACCTTATGTATAGATTCAACATTGAGATACCATGAACTATCAATTACACACTTTTGTTTGTTTGGAAAAAATAATCCTAAATGTTCAATTTCTAACCATTTCATTTCACATGAGAATAAATTATTTTAGTAAGTCTACCTGTAATGGTTCACTGAGAATTACATGGAAAAAGTTCCACATCCGTGTCTCCCAAGCACACTACCCTATGGCAACAGCATCTGAGAATTCCCCTTCTCCAGCCCAATGAGTTCCATCAGCAGGAGGAGGGGAGTTCTGTGCTCAGCTTCATTCCTGGGCACAGGGCACACACGCAGGAAATGTTCCCTCACATTGTGCAGAATTTGTTTCACACGGTATTTTGGACAGCTCTTAACACCAAAGGGATCTCAGCAGGGGATCCTAGATGTCATATAATATGGATAAAGAATAATAATGGTGTTTATCAAAGCAATGAGGCTTTCAGATGAAATGCACGACATCAGTGCAATCTATTAAAAGAATTTAGTCTTTTCTACGGGCAAACTTGCAAGCCACCACTTAAGAAACCTGACAAATGATGCAGCTCCTGCAGATGGAGTGTATCTTGCTTTACCATGAAAGCATCCTATTATTTGAAAACATTAACAGCCGTATGATAATTAGACTCTAACAACTATTTTTCATAACTAAGCTTCTTAATCCATTTGGTATATGAATAGAAAAAAAATTGCTTGTGGAATATTTATGATAATCCTTAAACTGGGCATAAATAGAGCAGAAATTATTAACTCTTAGGAACACATCAAATTATGAGAAGGCAGCAGAATTCTTAGTAAAATACACAGTCAAATACTTTAAACTACATTAAGACAGCTGCACAGTTGTGCACATGGCGCACAACTTCAATACTAATCAATCTAAGCATTGAAGGAGGTCATGCTGTGTGGCATGTTTGGATTTTTGTAAAGCAAAAAAAGGGCATTCCCCTGCTTCCCCACCCCCACCAAAAATCCTGTTTGGGTCTGATTACATAACCAAGCCTAAAGTCATGTTTCTCTAGTGCTTCCTGAACTTCAGCAAAAGCATCTCAATGAGAAATTCAACCCACCTTCCATGTCCAAAACATTTTAAGCTCCATTTGCTGCAGAATGCTGATACCCACCATTACCTGACCTAATTGAGAATCATTATGTGCAGCTGGAACTAAAGGTCCCTTGTGATTTCTAAAGCTCCTCTAACGTCTCCAGGAGAAGCAGCACCCAGAGAGAGTGCACTGGTGTACACACCTCTCTGCTACAATGCAGGCCCAGGAGAGATTCCAATGTATTGTTTTGAGAGAGTGTGAATGGACATTTAATGACTCTGCTTTGAACATATTCAAGGACTACTGATACAAAAGTGGGTAAGATTTTTTTTCATGAATATTTATAATTAACATTTAAACACTTCACCTTTTGTTCTACTTTTGATTGATTACTCATACAGTAAAATTGAGCTCTCTCAATTTTAATTCCTAAAAACAAGTTTACTTAGTGGAAACCTACAGAATGCATGAGGCTGATCTTTGTTGTTACAATTTTAAACTATTAAATAAAACACCTGCAAGAAAATGTAAAATAATGATCTCTAATTTCAATAAGAACTCAATTAATAAACAAATTTTAAGAGGAATGAACAGTAATACAGTACATTACAGTCCTACTTAAAATATAAGCCAAGTTGAGAAAACGGTGGTCAAGAAACAGCAAGGTTTTCTTGTTATCAATACTATCAGGTATTACAGAATGACACAAAACCTGAGAAGTGTTTTGTTTTCAAAGAAGATTATAAAACTGCTCTAGAACAAATAGAAGGCATTTTAATAGCATTTAACAGACAAAAAAACTTCTCTGCTTTTGATAGGCTTTTGTCAGAATTTGATATTCAAATTCAGATACAGTCAAACAAGGTTGAAAACACTGGATTTAAGTAACAAAGAGACAATAGAATCAAGGCTCTTAAAAGACAAAGATCTCTAAATAAATCAGTTGTTTCACAGGCAGTCAGCAACAGGATTTAAGTTGTGCATAATGTACCCTTTTCAAAACCCACTAATATCAACTGAAAGGCTCCCCCTGACAAAAGAGGTCAAATCAGCCAGCAATCATGGTACTTCACTCAGCCCTAGCAGCAAATAACAGAGTAGCCCAACTGAGATAAAGACATAATAACTAAAAACTCCATTTTCAACTAACTCAACTAAATCAGCTCAATCAGCTAAACACACAGAGTCACTGAAAGAAAAGATTGACTCAAAAAGCAGTGCTGATACTTGCAGTCTCATTCAACACGTCAAAACAAACCCCCTCCCTTCAGTAAGTGAACATAGAGAGAGCTTCCATCAGCCGCCCAGACTTTTCATACTCAGGTTAAGGTTTCACTCAGGGCCAGTGAAAATCAACCTAATTTTTGTCTTTCCTCCCACATGGAGTGAAATTGATGTGGTTGTGATCAGAAGTGCTCCTCCAGCCTGGAGTACAAACCTGCCTCAAATCCTACAATCCCTTTAACCCCAGGGTGCTGAAACAGCAGTGCCAGCCCAGAAGCGCTGCACAGCCCCAGTGTCACTGGGGTGGTGGCCGTGCTTGGTGGCTGTCGCTGTCGAGCAGGACGGGAACAGAGAACTCCAGATCAGAAGGCAAAGAAAATGAGCTCTGATTTATTTCAAATGTACCACTCTATATATAGAGAACATCGAGAAGACTCATTTCATTGGTCTTAGAGCAAAAACATGTCACACCATTGGTGTGCAGTGAATGACGCACAGTGGCAGAGCATATCTATAAACAATGTGAATAACAAGATAGATTAGAGAATTATTTACATTCTTTCCCAACTGTTTCCCAGGCTCTTGCCTGGTTAGAAAACCTTTCTCTTTCTCTCTGACTGAGCTGAGAATAACCACAGGTGGCATCCAAGCAGATGATGCCCAGCATTCCCTGCCACAGCCACTGCCCCGTTGCCACGTCTGGCACAAGGCAGAGATCTGCACACCCAGAACAGCAAGCAGCCCTATCCTGCAAGGAGACCTTTCCCCCTCAGCAAGGACTTCGCTCTAAGAGCTGCTTTTCCTGCTGTTGTTTGCTTGGTTTTCTTCACAGCATATTAAGAGTGCTAGATCTGCATCTCCATTTGCATGCTGTAAAAATGAAGTAGAACCGGCACAGTAACAGTGAACCACTGACAACAGAAACACACAAATATCTGTACTGGAGACAAAATTAAGAGTCTCTTGTTGTCAAAGTGAAAAAGCACAGAACACCTACAAAAACATCACAAGTTTATCATTGCGAGTCATTTAGCATCCACATGAAGAGGCTACCTAGACTCTGTGACTGCTATAAAAATAGAAAAAAAAAAAGTACTCACCTTTGCCCTATTACTGAAAAGAGGAAAATGAGGAAGTAAATTATGGATCATAGTGAAAGCCATTTAACTCATTACACCAGCAAATAACTTCCCTGAAGCTTTGCCTGCATGTTATGGGAGAGAGGAGCATTGTCACAAACGACAGGGAGAACAACAGAGAGGAGGTTTCTGGGACTCTACCTGCTCCAACTGGCATTAGCTATACTGGAAGAAATACAAAGGTATTTCAAAATACTGGTTAGTGGGAAGATAGAAGATGTCATGATGAGCAGTTAAGCAGAAGAGATCACGTCTATACTGAGTAAGACAGAAGGTCAATCCTACAAACAAGAAAGGAAAGCAAAGAAGGTAAGGTATTGTTTAATATCATGTGGGAAAGAGCAGACTTAGAAAGAATGAACTTTAAAAATTGCTCTGAATGCAAAAGTAGAGACAGTCTGTTTCAAGTAAGAGAAATACTGACTGTCCTGTTCCTGGCCACTGACAGAGCAAATGGCAGTGATGGAGACATAAATCTGACACCAAAGTCTTTAGCCATCCCACATCTGCACTGAAAAACAAACTATCTACTTCTAGAGGAGAAGTACTCAAACTCTGTGGGCATAGTTGGGAAGAGTTAGGACATGAGTCTGTTTCCAGCTTGCCAGCACTGGGCCAGGTTGTGCTGCAGTCCCCAACCTTGTCAGGCTCTCCGTGGGCCACAGAAGCAGAAATGCAATGCCAGTCATGGAGTAGTTTCCTGGATGCCTCCTGAAAGGAGGCTGCAGGAAGCTGGGAGGTTGGTTTCTTCTCCCTAGTAACAAGCAATAGGTCAAGAGGAAATGGCCTCAAGTTGCACAAGGGGAGGTCTAATTTAACTTTAGAAAAACAAACAAAAAAATTCCTAAGTGGAAAGGGTTGCCCAGGGAAGTGCTGCATCACCGTCCCTGAAGGTCTTTGTAAGACGTGTAGGTGTGGCTCTTAGGGACATGGGTTAGTGGTGCACTTGGCAGTGTCAGATTTATGGTTGCACTCTATCTTAAAGGTCTTTTCCAACTTAAATGAGTCTACGAATCTAATTCCAAGCCTTGCTGATTTTTTTCTTTCAGTGTAGAGTTAAAGAATGAAGAGCTTTGTGCAGCACAATAGAAATTATAATGCTCTTGCACCTGACCTTAGAGTACCTTCAAAGGAAAATAAAAGGTACAGGGGTTTTCCACAAGTATTATGTACCATGGATAAAACCTGTGCTAGGTGACTATACTTGTAATTTTCATGAGCAGTTATTTGAATGCAGCAAGGCACAAGCTTGACTAAGTATGCTAGTTTTGCTTCTGACTTTTCCAAGAATTTTGAAACAAAGAAAGAAAAATGAAAAAAAACCACCACCATATACCCAACTATAGAAAAGGTACAGGGAAAAAGTTATTTACTTTTTCTAAAGGGTTTTGACCCCTACAATTTTCAGTTTGTTTATGACCTGTTCTTCTACCTTCATGAAAGCGAAGCCATGTGACTCAGCACATTGCACTCCTCTACAACCTTCAGTTCACCTAATCTACTGGGACACAATTTGCAGTTCTGTTAGATGAAAGTGGAGTTCAGAAGAAAAAGGATGGAGTTGTTAGCAAAAACTGCTAAGCTAATTTTTGCCTGCAGCAACGTTCATAAATCTGGTGCAGGCAAAGTCTTAACTCTTTCACCTGCAAAACTAAGGCAAGAAAACTGTTTTCAAATCCCATTCAAAACAAATGAATCATATTAGCTTTCAAATTTCTTAGAAGTGCAGTTCATGAGAAATATGTCTGCAACTGCAAATGAAATTTAGCAAATGTTCTACATAAATACACATCTCTATACTTTTAACTAACATGACAATGTTTCTGCAAAATGAAAGAAAAGAAGCTGTTGAAATGTAAAGCAACTTATAATCAAATTACTTGCTTCTCTACTACAGTGAAAATGCTACATTTAATAAAAAGTAAAATGCTAAGTGAAAAGCAATTCACTGGAAGTCTTGGTCTTTACTGATAGGCAGAAAGCCTGTGGGTTGTTTGATCCAGTTCTCTTCATCCCACATAGAATCATATCAAGGCACAGCCTTTTTTCCAATGCTCATTCATCCGTAAAATCTGTTGCTTTGTTTCGCTGTTCTTTTGGCTAAAAAGGAATTGGCAAGAACTGCCTTAACCACACATTTTAAAATAGTTTCAGTGAGGCCTTTCAGTCTTGCTTTTTGAGAAACGCTCCATTTTGATTCTTATCTCAAGCAAGTCAGTGGTGATTACACACCAGTACCTGCTCAGAAGTGCTGTCAGATCAGACAGACCTCTGCTCCCAGAGAAGACTGATAATGTACAGGTTTGTACAGGTGTGACAGTTTGCACATCCTGAGCAAAGGATCCCACAGCTTTGATAAGCAGTTGATATTCTGGGGATGTTCCAGTTTAAAGGTAATATTTTTATAATCCGTATCCTCAGAAAAATCTGAAATCTTGAGAAGGCAACCATGCTTTGTTGAGATGATGAAGATTTTATTAGAGAGGCATTCTGAAAGGAAATCACTGCATCCCAGTTGTGTCTGTGTAACAGTACTGGGAACAGGCAGGTTTCTATGCAGTTACTCCTCACTCTTGGCAGAATGAAGGCCAAGGAGTAAAGCCCTTTATAAGAACAGGAATTTTACTACAGATTTTCACACTTGGATCTGTTTCTAGTTACCTCCATTATCTGAAGGAAAAGGAAAATAAGAGAAACAGAGAAACAACTTTATCAGAACAGCAACTTTACAGGTGCTTCTGCTGGCATGGAGACAAACAGCCCAGTTCCTCCTCCTCCCTGGGCTCCTACTGTTAAACAGCAGAGGAAACAACCAGAGGTGCTTGTGTTCTCACTGCTAATACTGACCCAACAGGCTACCAGCAACCAGCACTGTCTGCTCAGGTTTCTGTGACAAGCTTTATGCACTTCCTTCTGTGTTTCTTGGAATCCTTAATTTCCAGAATAAGACTGTCAAAACCCAGCAAGAACAGACAAGCATTTCCTTCCTGGGAAGAGCAGCAGTGCTCAACAGAAGGCACTAGAAGCCAGCACACCGTAGCTGAGCTGCAGATAAATTTTGTGTTTCTGTTCCCTAGTTACAGCACCAAATGAATGTGTCTTCTTGTTGCTCACTGCTGAGACTAAGCCCTTGGCTGACTCTCAGTGCTTGTGGAGCAGTTCTAGGGATTGATGCAGACTGCAGAAAACCACTACAAGAGAAAACAATGGCAGAAGTAGCACTGATCTGTACGTCTCTTTTGCTGGTCTTGGGATGTAGCTGCCTCTGCAGAAACAGCACGGATCACTCAGCTGTTGCCACCTTGGCTTCAAGGTCATCACTTCTTTTCTCCTAAGTTGTAAGTAGGTCTTCCAAGAAACGCCACCATCTTTTGTGCATTGCCCCTTTGGGTTCTAGCAAAAAACAACCCAAACTGAAGCTATAGCAAATCTCCTTTTATGCAAACACAGAACTGAAAAGGTTGGGGAAAGAAAAACCTCAACACTGAGACAGAAGCCACAGAAGGAGCATTGCTTGTGCTTTTCTGCTCCAGATCTACAGGAGATTATTCAACTTATGGCAAACTGAACTTCTAAGTCTTTCCCACTAACCTTTCTACCATCTGTTTCTTGATTCTTTCTGTGTTTTACAAGTCACAAGTGTATTGGTTACTGTCATCCGTGGCAGTCTGACTGCTGTAAACTGACTGTCAGAATCACACGGGATCCAAAACAAGACCTTCCTCAAGGTACCCAGTATATTTTCCTCTAGTTCTCCCCCTCTACAGTACTTCTTTCTATATTCACCTGTACCACCTCAGTTGCTAAACACATGAGCGTTTCAAACGGGCTACAAAGATGACTCCAATTTTCCCTCATACAATGTCGCATTGCAGCTGATCTGAAGCTGCCCCCTAAACTCAACCAGTCTAGAAGAAAACAAGACCCTGGTTAAGGCAGGGATAGGTTGGATTCCAATCCAAGCAAAGACCTCAGCCAACCCTGTTCTAGCTGAGATGAAGATACACCACTGCCAGAGAGCTGGGCAGAGCGAGGTCCCTCCCATCAGCTCTCTGAGCCTGGGAAATACAAAGTCCTATAGAAAGGGCAGCAGTATTAAACTCATGGCTGTTTGCTGAGGACTCACGGTGTTGTGTTGTGTGTCTGTCTCCAACCCACAACTCGATGTAACAATAAAAATGTAGGAGAAATATTAGCATCTTCACAACAGTCTAGGCTTTAGTTTATACCTCGACAAAATACAAGCCAATCAAAACAAAGACAGGCATTTTGAAGTTAAACTCACAAATTCTAAGTACACTTATTGTTCTGTGCCAGCCTTTCTTTCTATGCCCTCCTCCTTGCCAAGCATGAAAAGCTCTTTGGTCAGACTCTGCCGCTTATCACCAAATTGTCTTTTGCTATCATCTACTCAGAAGCAGTCCCAATAGTTATAAATGGCCTCACACTGTTGTAAGAAGCTAAGATGTAGCTTGGAGTTGGAGTCTTGAATTTTCTTTTGTTCCCAGTTTTAAGGAGAAAGACAAACTCGTTTTCTGTGATCTGCCAAGACAACTTGGGACATGAAAACTGACCTTGATTCCCCCTCCTATCCTATTTTCTTCAAAGTGAGCAGCACTTACAAAACCTCTGCTAGTGTGGTTTTTATGAAGGAACAGGAGTGTTCCAGTGGTGGGTGGGGTACTGATACTCAGCAGGGCTGAGGCAGTGGGGCCAGCAGCCCCCAGCTGCCAGGAGCACGATGGAGCCGTGCTGCCTTGCACGCTGTCCTTGGGCACACACACCCACCAACACAAACAAATTCTGAATTGACTGCCACCCTCACTCAGCCATTAGCCTCGAGTCATTGAACTGCCTTTGGCTTGGCCATTCACTCCAAGGGAAGAAATTTAGCACTGGCTTTCTTGGTATCAGCTGCTTTGTCAGGGAAGAAAAAAAATTACTGCTTGTTCTCGGTGGCAAACATAAAATTCCTGAATTTTTTTTTAATTACACCTATTGTTTGAAGAGCAGGAACAAAATGCATCTTATCGATGTTTGCAGATGGAGTGGTTGGTAAGATTTTGATCTCCAGCTTAGTTTTAATTAATTTCTTTATCTATCTCAAAGCTACCCAGGTAGCTACAACTTTCAGGCTGGCTGGATAGCAAGATCTGTAATTACTGAATATATAAAGATTTTTTGATCCATTCTATTGACAATTGTATTTTCATCCTCTAACTATAAATGAGGAGCATGCAAACAAACTGTATTGAGTCTACAGCTACAGGCCAGATATACTCTAATAAGAAACTGACCTAATTCCACTAATCTGAAAAGGAAAGGCCCTTATTAACCTTCATGGGCTTCCATTGGCACTTGAGACAATTGTATTTAGATGAATAGGGCAAGGTTTTCCTTTTCATTCCTGTCTAAATCATGCTTTTCATAAACTATAGATATATTTTGTGATAAAAATAAGACAAGGTTGAAGGACAGGACAGTTTTACTGGAAAATCTAAACAAGGCTTACCCAGCTGTACCTTTGAAACCATTATTTTCTGTGATTGCAGGTAACCATTACTCAGTGAAAAAATGTCATTCAAGTCAATTTCTATCTAGGTACCAAGTTCAGAATTCTGCACAAATAGCTTGTAGGCATTTCTTCTCTTTCACTGAAATAAATCTGTACTGATACCTAAAAAAGCCTACTATCTGCTGGGAGCAGGTGAACCCTTATTATTCCTTACCTGAGATGAGCAGGCATTTAAAGTTCCCTTTTCCCTGAATGTTCTTCACATTCCTTTGGTTAGTGAGCAAAGCAAAGCCCATGTCACTGAGAAGGTCAAGAACTGTCTAGTGAATACTCTTAACATTAGCAGAATAACTGGGCCTAGAATATCATAAAAGGTCTGGCACAGAGGAAAAAAAAAAAAAGCTAAGAAAATTTCACTTCAATTTTCTTTACCACCTGTGGAAGTAAGTCTCAAAGGTGTCAGAAATTTCATAATTGAATACACCAAAAAGTTAGATTTCAGCTTTCAGTTTAGAGCTACCACTTGTGAGCCAACAAACTGTTTGGATTGGGTCTTGATCTTCTTAATGACCCCAAACCCACCAGAGATTTTTATCTGAAAATCTTTTCCTGTACAAAGCGTCGATAGCTCCTGCCTTAGCAATGATCGAGTAGATGTAGTCTCTATCAGCCTCCACTTCCTTATTCAGAATATCCTCAGTTCCCATCAATAATGCAGTTCCATCTGCTTTCAGTTGCTCTGCCTTTATTTAGGAGAGTGACATTACTATTGTCTCACACAAGCTGTATCCTGAGGAAGTGTAATTTGTCATCAAGGAAAAAAAATAAAATTCAAAGTCAATCCAGCATCAAAGCATCTCCAAAAGGGCACTGAGCTATGCCACCTGTGCAGAAGTGACTCAGAGCAAAGAGCCACAAAGCCCATACTGCTTTGCCACAGCACAGACTCTACAAGGCAGCACATGCCTGGAGATGAGCAAGGAACCTGAAGGGGAAGCATTACCAAAAGCACATGGGAGGGCCACAGAAATGTCTTCTCAGTTATATTTAGGAAACACCAAAACATGGAACCTTTCTCAGGAGCTGAATAAAGGAAGCATATCTCAGAGTATTATTGTGAAGGGTTTGGTCCCTTCTGCAGTCATTGTTGAAAGCTGAAGTGTAGAGTGTTCTTTAAGAAATTTAGCAACATCTTGGGTTACTGAGACCAGTTATCTTAAAAATCAGTGACCCTGGCCAATCTGAAAATGCATGAGGAAGTCCTCCCATTTAGACAACCTGAACTGATCTTGCTCTAGGTAAGATCTTTCCCACATTCTATTAAGGCAGCTAATATTTCCTAATTACTCTTGCTGATCTGAATAATTAGGACTTCATTATTTTCATAAAAAGTTCCCTAACACGTGTGAGCAAAGTGAGTTAATGCCAATTAACCTGCCCTTGAAGTGCTGTGTTATCAAAGCACATGCTTTCAACACACCTTGAGATGCAGCCCCTTCCTTTGTACAGTTACTGACTTCAGTGCCATGAAAAGGTTTCTTTCCACAATAGGGAGGGCCTTAGGCAGCATTGGCTGGCAGTAATCACTGAACTCTTCTGAACTGTATTTGGGTTTCTTATCTGTTACACAGTCTCACTGCTTTGTAATCCTCTCCAGGCCCTTCTGTCTAACATGCAGGTGAAAAGAATCTCTCTTTCTCCTGGAATGTAAATGGTTCACCGTGGCACAGGTCACCCCCCTCCACATTCCAGCCATGTGCATTACTTATCACTTCCTACTGCAGCACAAGGGGGCAAGAATAGCCTTTATTAGTACATGGCAGTTCACCAGACAGCACACCTGTACTTGACTGCCAAGTGAGACTTTGTGCCAGGTCATCATCCCACACTGAAAAATTCTGGGAGGAGATACTGTACCAAGCCTGGCCATTCATTTTTCATGAAAATAGTTTTAATTTTTATTTTCTCATATATCTCTACCCAGAGTGAGAAAACATGTGAGTCTCACAGTCCATCCTGACCTCACCACAGCTAAAGGATGCTGTGACACAGTTCTGCTGAAGAGAAGGGCTTTACTATTCCTAGCAATTAAGCACCAGAAAGGAGAAGTACATGAAAGGAGACATGAAATGCTATAAAGAAGCCCTATGGATTTCCAGAAGTTTTCTTTTTCTGTGGTGCTGATGATACTATGCAAGGAGTTACACTTTGTCACTAAATTCCAGCTTTACCTCTCTCAGGCTACACATAACACTAGAAATCCCCAGGAGCACTGCCAAAATTGAGGCCAAAAATCCTGTTCATCACACTAAGACAGAAAATGCCCCACATACATTTACCAGGCAGTGCCCTGCACTCTGCCCAGGAACTATCTGAGCTACAGCCCCCAGAGACAGCAGGGCCAGCTGCGTCCTTATATATTTTTGTCTTTTTAAAAATTACTCCTGATCAAACTGGTGCTTTCAAAATATTTCAGAAGAGACAAGATAAATGTTTATGCCATTCTGAAGTCCCCAGTGCAGGATGCTGGCTGTAGACAGCACTAGCAGGTGCTGAAAATGCTCTGCCAGTTTTTCCAGTTGTTTCTAGACCCGCTCTGGATCTTGTGCCATGTGCTGCCTTACACTGAATCCTCAGTTTTGATTTCCTGCTTAATTGCTCAAATCAGCATTCATTTGCTGCCAGAGTCTGCCCTTTGCCAGGCTACCATGTGTTTTTCCATCATTCTGCTTCACTGGTAGAACTGGTTGAACAAACAGTCCATAACTCATTCATATTTCCACATTTAAAATGCCCAGTTTGGTCCAGAGAAATATGTAAAGATCCTATAATACTAATTTTTGCTACATGTTTGTATTTGATTAAATATCTTAATATCTTAAATATCTTCTCTTAAATATCTTAAATATTTATTAAATATCTTCTCTTGTGCACTTAAATATCTTCTCTTGTGCACTTCTTTCAGAAGGTGCTTAATTATTGTTCTCTAATTATCTCCAGTGTTTCTATCTAAATATGCAACAATAGGCATTAGAAGCTGAGTCTCAAGCTGCTGTGGCCATGAAAGGTCCACTGATTTTAAGTGGAAGCACACTTTTATTGAGAAAAATTATTAGTTCATCAAGTTCAAGCCCTTATTCCTGAAATCAGATAATCTGAAAATAGCACCAATAAATACAGAAAAGGAGCTCCCATGTGCAGAGCGAGCAGTTCAAGAGTAAGTCTCAGGGAAAGTTCTTTCCTTCAGGCTGAACCATGATGCCACAGACAGAAGCAATCTACAGATCACAAACTAACCCTTCCTGCCCTAAATTCCAGAGCCCTGCCACGTTGCAGCTGGAATAGCTGGCAGTAAAGTCCAGGGCAAGGAAGCAAAAAGGGCCTTTGCATGGAATCCACAGATGTTTAATTCAGCTGCACGGTGAGGTGCTCAGGGTCCAAAGTGGGAGCTCATGGGGAGAGTCCAGGATTCTGTGACTCGACTGGTAGGGCTGCCCAGTGGTCTCAGGGCAGCACAGAGATGACGGCCAATGGGGGAATAGGGAGGGAGTGGCTCAGGGACACAGGAACAAGGGGAAGGAGCCAATGGGGTCTAGCAGCTTTTGAGGGAAGCGTCTTCTGTCTCCCTCACCCATGGGATGCCTCTCAGGGTCTCCACACTTCCAAAAGAAAATCTGCATGTGTGCAGACGGAGAAAGCCATGCCAGAAGTGCCTACATACCAAGGCAAACTGAGGCACCACAACTCCAGAGAGCCATGCTCAGTGTCCCTCCCAGTTAGTTTTCTGTGAGCCTATAAATAACGTGTTCCACAGTTTTATTAATTATGTCAGCCTTGAGCCAAGCCTCTTGAATCCGTATTTCTTGAGATGCCTAACTTTAGAGAAACTTCTTTGAATGAAAGTGTATTTGACCACTTACTACTGGTAATCAGGCAGAAAATTGTGAGAGAGAGAGCATGTGCAAACTGATATATCTCAATTAACCTTGAGAATAATCTCTCTCAATGAGTTTGCATATATTCAGCCCTTCTCTTTGTATAATGAATATAAACTTTCTCCTATATAGTTTGAAGACAGAATTCTTACCTAGATAGTCATTTTGCCAGCATCACTGTGAACACCTTAATGCATAAAATGCTATTTATTGTACTAAAAGAACTAACTACAACAACCATAAAACATTAGTTTCCTATCTTGATGTCAGAAAACCCAGTTCATTCACTTTACCACTGTTCCTTCCATTTTTCTTATTCCGTAGTGCCAAGGGAACTGGCTGAGATCGTTGCAGGCCAGTCTGCATTACCTTTGAGAAAGGTGATGGTCACTGGGAGAGGACAGGAAGAAAGATAAACACCACTCCTTTTTTCCAGGGCAAGAAGCAAAAGCCAGGAGCTACAGGCTGACCTGCCTCACCTCACTCACGGGGAAGGTGGTGCAGCAAATAATCCTGAAAACCACTTCCAAACAGAAAGGACAAAAACGCGATCGACAGTGGTTAGCACGGATTTATAGAGGGGGAATTACATTTGTTCAGAATGACGGCCTTCTGTGCCAAGAAGGGTGGCTGGTGGACGAGGGGAGCCAGCAGAAATGGTGAGACACAGGCAAGCCTTTCAGCACAGTGCCCTGTAACACCCTCATGGACAAAGAGAGCAGCTCCGGAGGGGGTGGGCAGAGGATGTGCTGCATTCGCTGAAGCGTCAGGCTCGAAGGGCTGTGACCAGAGGCACGAAGTGCAGCTGGACACCGCTCGCTAGCAGAGTACCCCAGAGTGCTGGGACCAATACAGGGGATGACAGGACAGCACCTCTGCGAGCCTGCAGGTGCTACGGGGGGAGGAACAGCCCACGGACCAGATGGACCTTGAGGGGATGGAGAAACGGGCCCACGGTGCAGTTCAACCAAGTTCCCTGTAGCTGCGGACGATTAAACCCAGGCCATGGGGTCTAAATGGCTAGAAAGCAGCTACGCAGAAACATGGGCATAGCAGAAAGAGTCTATGAAAGTGCCACAATTATTATTAAGAATCTGGAACACTGATCATATAAAAAGAGGCAAAGAGAACTGGGATTGTTCAGTCCTGAGCAGAGAAAGCTTCAGAGGGATTTTGTCAACACCTGAGGAGGGAGAAAGCAGATGGATGTAGATCCTTCTCAGGGACTAGGACAAGAGGCAATTTCCATTGAAATTTTCATATAAAACATACAAAAAAGCTGTTTTATTGTAAGGGTGGTTGAACACTAGAATGGGTTGCCCAGAGATGGCTGTGTGGGCCTTTCCTTAGAGATAATCAGAACCTAAGTGCCCTGGTTAAGCAGGGTGATGGGACATAAATCTCCAGAGGTCTCTTCTGGCCCCCATGACTCTGGGAAAAACAAGGCAATGGACAGCACATTCATCTTTGTCCACTCAAAGAATGGTTGGTAAAGGAGACAGTCCTGAACACAGCAACAGGAAAGTGATTTACAAAATAACATTTGCTCTGGCTGACACATCAAGCCTGGCATAGCTGCACTGCAGCCTCACAGCAGAAGCACCAGCCAAACCTCCCTCTCCTTCTGGCTGCTCTGTCAAAAGCAGGGGAGTTTCGGGCTAACTGAAAATACATCAGTGAACTGAATTCCTTTCCTTCCAAACACAGAAGGTTATTGTACAAAGAGGTGCTAAGTGAATATCTTTATCAAACATCTCCATTAGCTTTTAGTGAAATGTCCAAATGAACAACAAGTCTCAAAATAATTATTCATAAAAAACTAGCTTCTTGCATGAAATTTTCAGTGTGCCTTCATGGCCTATTCACCAGCATTCAAAGTCTGATACCCCACATAAACTTTAGTGCTATTCAGAACTGATTGTTCAGCTGTTCCTTAATTCTTTGTACACACACATCCACTATATAAACAAAATACATTAAATAATAATAAACACAACTGCCCCTCCACAGAGTGCTGCCAAAGATGAGGAGACTGATCCTTTCATAAAGCTCTACCAAGAGCACAATCTGCAGCCTAGGACACAGGCTGCAGACAGGGAAAGTTCAGAGCAAGATTTTAAAACTTCTTATCAAATATTAAAACTGCCTAAAATCAAAGGCCTAATTACAGGATATAACATCAAATATTCAAACAACTCTGCACTATTATGCAAAGAGAATTAGAAAGGTTAAAAAATATTTTGTCGTTTTAATCTGAATTTAAAGAGTTTGGGATTTTTTTCACTCCTATAGGTCAGCTAAAAGCCTGCCAGAAAGGTCAGGAAAGAGCAAGGTAAGGAGCAAATAAACTGAAGAAACAGTTGAAATATGTCAGAAGAATTTATTTTCACCTTATTATTTCAATTAAATTAACAACTTATTCTGTTGTGTGTTGGTTGCTTTTTTTTAGTTCACTGCTAGTCCATTTCTTCATGTGATACCAAAATTACGAAATCTCCAGATTTAGATCTCCACATTTTGCTTAAAAATGTATCAAGCAGTAGATTGCTGCAATTACTGTGAGTGTTCCAACCCAGAATAAGGAAATTTGTGAATCCACCTGGTGACAAGTGACAGGGTTAGAATGACAATAGCACTATTTTTCAGAAGAATTCATACAATATGTGGCATGCCATTGTATGACTATTCTGACAGATTCTTCTAAATTGGCATGTCATTTGGGACCATCCCTCAAGGAGATTTATGCTCCTAAATCCAAAGAGACAGAATTTTACATCCCACTTCTTTCCCACAAAAGTAAGTTTGGGTGAAGTGGCAACCTTTAGTGAAACAGCCATCTTTTCAAAAGTCATCAGGGGAGTAGGTTAAATTTACAGATGGCCCTGACTTAATCCTGACATTGTTAGCATGTCATTAAAATGGGGAGACCTATCTACGTATGGAGATTAACTCCAACGGGTGAAAGCAAATGACACAAATGAGTTTGCATTTGACAACAGGCAGTGCCTTGGGATAAATGTCACGGTGTCTTTGGAGACAGCTGTGACGAGAGCTGGTCCTGGACGGCCGGGACGGATGGACACGAGAGATCTCTGGAGTCAGGTCTTAGGACATCTGGTTTGTTGTAGGGCCCTGCTCAGAGCTGCCAGCCACAGCCCGAAGCAGGCCCCGAGGAGTGGGGCAGGGAGAGACAGTGAGAGAGCTCTAAGAGAGGGTCCAAGGGAGCAGAGAGAAGGGCAGTGCAAGAGTGCCCGGCTTCTCGGGCACACCTTACCAAGGGGGCTTGGAAGTGGGTGCGGAAAAGGACTTTGGACCAGTGGGATTACAGATACCTGATGCTTCAGGGGAGGGTTACAGATGCGAGATAAACTCTACATTTTTGAGGAATGAGACAGAACACTTTATCTGACCCTTTGATTTGTCTGTGGGTCAAAAAATTGAGTTACCTTCTACTGCTACAGCACTGTCCACCAATTGCTTAGCAACCAAGGTCTGCCATCTCAAAGCTTGTTCTCATCTCAATCTGGCTCACATTCTCTGCGCTTTCCAAATCCCCCACCGGGCAATCATACCTACAAGCCCTTCTTATTTCATCTTCCCCAACAGACAACCAGTGAGATAACCATCTGTGATGGCTGAGTATGAGGGAGGGCACAGCAACACCCAGTCACCCAGGCTACCCCAGGCCAGCAGAGGGGAGCAGCACTGCACACCCAAAGGTGCTGGTGGCCTCAGACCTCACGTCTGCTCTGGAGGCAACGCTCAGGTGCTGTTTCCCTCGCTGCTCTCTGCCCTGTGCACCCCTGACATGCAGAGGGCAGAGGCGCTGCCTGCTCCCAGCTGTCTGGTCCTGGGGGCTGTCAGGGCTCCCTCATGGTGCTGTGGGCAGGCACAGCCCCAGCAGCACAGCCCAGCCGCTACAAAAATGACAGGGAAGTTTGCACAGCACAGTGCACCTGCATGCCCGAGCTGGGAGTACCCTGAGAAATAAGCCCTTATATGACTCATGCTAAAATATTTAAAACTCTGTACTACTTTGGGTTGTTGCAGTTCATCAGAATGTGCACATCTTCCCACACTTACACCACAGAACACCTCCATAACCCAGAGAAGAAGGCGACCTGGTCCTGGGGCAGGCACAGCTCTGCACAAATGCCTAATACGACATGAAATAATTGCCAAACCACACCTAACAAATTCAGCTAATAGGGTAAACATATTAAACTTAAGATAGTTTAGTTCTTTATGTTTCTACCACCTGGAGTATAACTAATGACGCTGCCTAGCTCTAGCGAAAGTGGGTTTAATTCTGACAGGCTCCTTGGAGCAGGCTGCAGTCCAGGCGGAAGGGAGGTGAACGCTTTGATTTCAAAGAGCAGAGTGCAGCGTTCCGGCTGTGCAGTGCCTTGGAGCCACTTGTGCCTGGCCCACCCAGCACGGCACCGAGTCCCTCAGCTGCAGCAGGGGATCTGCACAGTCCACACCAACTGCTCGTGGAGAACTAAATGTGGAGTGCGCTGCTCAGAAGTACAGAGTACTTCCCCACAGGCAGCTCACAGAGACTTCAGAGCCGTCCCAGCTGAATCCTGACAAGTGAAGTGCCTGCTTTTCTGTAGGACAGCCTAGGAACAGATCTGCAATTTCGCAAGTGTAAATCTGCTCACGGTGTAACTTTCTTGTCACTCCTAAATACTGTGAGGTGTCACAAAGCTTCTGCACACACAATGTAGTACTGTGCTGAAGCTGCAGAAATGCTCACTGGCAAATCAAATGACACACACACACACTGTTACGTTTTGTGATTTTGTCTTTGTTGCTCTGCCCACCCCCCTGCCCTTGCTCTCTCTGACCATACAATCACAGACAGTGACAATAACAGCAGTGAGTGTTTTACACTGGTTCCATCCATCCCACACTGCCTGAGCTTCAGCACATCCCAGGATAGCAGAGTGACTATCATAAGGGTTTCTGTCTTCCTTCCTAACTCCATAGAGTTAACTATGATTTTAGAGCAGGAAAGCTCCCTGTACTTCTGACAAAAGACTATATTTAGAATTGGCACCGAAAAGCGTAACTAGACGTATTACAGAGGCTATTTATTAGGTAATAAATATTAGAAGAATAAAAAAAACAATATAAAACCCTCAAGAAAAATCAGATTTTGACAGTTGTTTAACCTACAAAAATGTTTTGGTAGAGAAGACTCTCACTGCCAACCCACAGAAGCATCAATTACTCCTTTTTTGAATATCTTGACAAAAGGGGAATAAAAGATCATTATTTACATTAGGAAGCCTGATGCCTTATGCTTCATTGAATTTGAAGAACTGAATTGCCCACTTGAATGATCCCTAGTAAAAAAAGATCACTATAATAAAACTTTCCAGTAGATTAATAATGCTAAAAAAAACTCTGTTAATTTTCCAGTATTATTCAAGAAAAATATATTGGGTTCAAATCAGAAAAGGCAAAAGCAAATCCTGACACGTGAAAGGGTGAGGGGAAGAAACGTAGGCCTGCAGAATTCAAATACACCATCACAAGAATCATTTTGCTCCTTTCAACAAAGGTGACAAGGATAGAGAAGTTTCAGAAATTCCCTAGCCAAAAATGGGTGACTTGAGAACCACTAGCTATCAATCCTGCAACTTCTGTGAGCTGCTGAAGACACAATCCAGGTAATACTCCTACTCGCTGTCATGTTTCTACAAAGCCATGAAGAAAAATAAATTAAAATCTACGTATCTTCAACAAAGCACACAACAAAATTCATTTCATGTTTAATGGAGGACTTCAAACATGATGTTAAGCCCAAAAGTTATCACCCCATAAGTACCACCCTAGCAGTCACAAGTCTCATGTATTTGGCAGAGTCCATTAAACACAAGGAACTCACCTATAGAATACTGACCTTATATTATGCAAGATAACAAATATTTTAAATTTAAATAAATTTGAGCTGGGAAATACAGATTTGAAATATAGATACGACAAACACTGGTCATATTCTAAAAACATTCCTTCTTATTACTTGGAGATTCCCACACACACTCATTCTTATTTTCCAGGATTAATGGTTTAAAAGTGGCTTACCTCCTTAAATAGCTGAGCTATTATAACAAACAGCTGCCAAACCTACCACCTGCATATGGAGAACAGGAAGGGCTCAGACACCTGAGAATGGTCCCCTGTCACCAGATGACACAAGGAAAAACGACGCACCACAGCTTTGGTCACAATGAAGAGACTCATTTATTTTCTCTGACTCCAATCTTTTATAGTTCTCAAAAGATGCCAGTGGATTGGAGGGTGAATGTGCCACCTCTCCAACGACACTGCACAAACTACCTGTACATCAAATTTCTCCACCTCTATGAAAGAATGCAAAACAATAGGTTATTTACAGAAAGTTGTGTGAGAAAGTTCTCTACAAGAATGTAAACTCAGAAGGCTTTAGAAAACTCTTGATAACCAGGGCGACAGTCCCCCCTGAGGGACCAAGGAATTTAGCCAAGTTCTTGCCTTGCTGCAGACAAGCACCAGCCTTACCCAGGGCAAAGGGGCTGTTCAGGTCCCAAGCATCAGCTTGGTCCTGACTCCATGCAGTGATCTGAGACCCCAGAGAGCCTAAGAAACAACCTTAGAATGCAGCCACCCCAAGCATTCCCAGTTCATTATTTTGTTTGGTTTCCTGAGGCCTAATACTGGCTTTATTCCAAAAATGCCCAGTTGGAAGCATATGAGAAGCAGCACCTTAAAGCCAGCAGAAATAGCCTGATGGGCTGGAGAACACTGATCTCTTTCCCCAGGTGAGAGCAGTTTCTTGAAAAGACACTGCTGCAGGTTCACACACTCCCCTCCTCTAGACCATTTCCCTGTCCCCTGAAAGTCATATTTAAACAAAAGAAAATTTTACTGGGAATTTTATGGTCTATGTTCCTATTATCATCAAATTTATTAGGTTTTCTAGAATACCTTTTATTGCCACTGTGAGAAGGCAACTCAGCTCACATTACTGGGCATCTTATAGTGGGAAACACACTGGGCATTTTATGTTCTATGTTGAGAAAACACGAGGTTTCAGACAAAACTACTGCACTTATTTACGCAGAAACTTGATATTTTGGGTGAGGCCCTTTTATCATAATAACACATAGAGGCCTTGGAAAGTTAAATTTATATAGAAAATTATTTTATAATTAAAAAAATAATCTGTCTTTGTTGATGCAGTTGTATGTCACTGTTGTTCACAAACTAATGAAAATCACTAAGTGCCCTGATGATAGATTTCTATGAGTTACCCTATTTAGATGATGTACTGAGACCTATCTTTAAAGCCATTTCTACATTGCTACGATTTTTAAACATTGATCTAAAAGTTTCAATAATAAGCTGAGAGATTGGTATAAACAAGCCAGAGAAAATGTACAATAGAAGAAATATCAATCAGAATTCTAGAGTATTCTGAAACTTAAAAAAATTGAAAACACAGTGTATCCAGAAACTGGTTTTCTATGCTTTGAGTCCTTTTAGATGGTTTTCTATAGTCTCTTAATTTTTTTCTAGTATTCTCTAAAAATGAAATCAAGTCAAAAATAATAGTTATATTCAGCAGCTTCACTTTCTAGAAGAGCCACGAGTTAAGGACTAAAGTTCATTATGAATTGGATGCTAAGGTGTAATTGTCATCCTTTTATTCAAATATGCTACAGTACTGTGAAATTATACAGCCAACTACAGCTGCAGCCCAAATCCCAGAGAGACATCCCCCCCCTAGTTCATAGGCAAGGCTGGCAGCAGGGCCAGAACTCTTGAAAGCAACACTCCAGCTGGGTTTTTACTTCCTTTTCTTGGCTCTCAATTCCCCCAGGCTTCACGATCCTCTCCCTGATAACCCATGTGGGCAATTAGAACAATCTTAATTCAACACAGATAAAACTCTTCCTGCCCTACCAGTCACTCAAGCACAAACGTTTAATATACTTTGGATATGTGGAGAACAATTCCAACTCGGTATTATAATCTCTGAGGAGAATCTCCAGTGCTAAGTACCTCAGGATTCTAAAAAGGCCTCATCAGACTGGCTGACCCCCAGCCACCTCAATTAACTGTAAAAGTGAAATACGTGTAGTGCAGTACTCAGGGAATAAATATACTGCAAGAAACCAGAGTCGAGAGTTGTTTCAAGAAATCTGAAATAATTGAAAAGGCCAAGTTCAGCTCACATCAGTCAAAAGCCAACACTGAGCAACCTTGTTGTTTCCAAATATATTTTTTCCGATGCTGTCTGTAGTACCTGTCCAAATGTTTTTATATAAAGACCAAACTTTAATCAGCAACACACAGACAACTCAGATACAATATCTTATTAGTCAGCTTTATTGTAAATGCAAATGCTTGACACAAATCCCTGACACCTGCAAGGAAGTGCAGGCAGGCTCTGGGAGGATTTCTGCATCCCTTGCAGCAGGCTGCCAGTTACTGAGGTAACGTGCTCATGCTTGCCTTGTAAATTGGCATCACAGAGCTTCTAGTCCCTCGGAATACACCCAACAATCCCAGAACATCTCTGCTCATGAATGAGATGCTATTTGGGATTTTACACCTGTTAAAGGTTTCCAGAAAAAATGTAAACAGGGAGGACATTATAGCTGATGATATGCTAAGGCAGACAGTCAACATGACGATTGTCGAGAGCCACAGTAAGTCACAAAAGCACAGTCACAAGAGAAAATCTCTTTCCAAGAGCTAAGTGCTGTGAAATTCCATACCATGACCATGCTCCTGTGATATTCATGATGCAAGTGATGTCTGTGTTACATTAGCTACAGCATTTTCAAAGCCCACCCATGAGCAAGCTTTCAAATGCAGGATGCCTAAAATGTCTAAGAAGGCAAGTTGGATGATTCTTAAAATCACAGAATAACCTCGGGTTTTCTCCAAAGAAGCTATGAGGCAACCAGGAGACAGCACATAAACTTCATGGCCAGTGAAGGCTTTGCAAAGCTAAGTCCATTGTATCCTAAAGGGGTCCAATCCTCCATCAGATCATGCACACGGGGCATGGGGATGACAAATATCGGTAGCTATTTTTTTTTTTCCGGTTTTTAAGTATACTTGAAAGGCAGAAATAATGCTTTGATCTTCCTCTAAGCACAGTGCAAGCCCATGGACAGAAAAGTACCACTGTGCCACTGTAAAAGACTCCCTGCCCTTCTGAACTCAGGTCCCCGTGCTCTGAATCACTTAAGTTGCTACTGAAGGGCTCTACTCTATCAAAGGTAGAGGTCTGAGAGCCAGGAATTCTCATCTACTAATTTTTGAGCAATTCTCTCACAGAAACCCATTGGGCTAGGTCTGCAGGAGGTACAGCATGAGCATCACAAGCTCAGCACTTTCAGCACTTGAACAGTCTTGCTCTACAGAATAGCCCAATACTTGTGGTGTAAGAGCTTCTAATTACGGAAAATGACGAGGCTGCCCAGCTCGAGGAGTTTGCCTTCTCTTTGTACTGACCTGAGTCAAAAACATTCTGAGACACAAAAAAAGCCATGGCACAGCTTCTGTCCCAGGGGCAGATGGCAGAATTCATCTCTGTGGTGCACAATCCACAAGCAGGGCTGGTAGAGCTCTACCAATTCCAGGTGCTATGTGCACTGCCTCCATATTGGCCTGCATCCTGTGGCACTGATGAACTAGGCCTTCTTTAGCATACAATACTTCATGTATGTACTATGCCCTGATATTTAACAGATACACATAGAAATCTATATAAAATATGAAAATATTGTTGTGCTTTTATCAATTTTAAATTTCACGAATTATTCCTTTTTAAGAAATGTAGGGAGGATGAGATGCTACCAAATGTGGAGAACAGTTCAATTACTGCAGTACTCATTGATGTGTCTGCTTCAAAAAGAACAAACAGATGCTTAATTTCTTACCTCTAGCCTCAATGTAAATAAATATTACAACATACAATTTGAAATGTATTTTCAAAATGTATTTGGGGACACAGAAATGACCCATCTGTTGATAACATAGATTCAATCCATCTCATCAAATAATCAAATAATAGTGTGGTGAACCAGTTCTGTACCAGAAAAGCTCTCACATTTTTATTTGTTAACATATAATGACTTTCACGATCAAGATTGCTCTTAATCAACAAAGAAGTGACTACTTGAATGATTATTCTACTAATTGCTCAGCTACTCAATAGAAAGGGAAGTAATTACTAAAATAATTCAACTATCACCAAAGGAATCATGGACATGCAGAGGCTGGAAATACAAAATATAATACGTAAAAATATACGCTTAGTTAAAGAATGAATATTTAAGATATGTTTCAAATTCCATGCTATTTAGTTCCATCTAGAACGACTGCTCTCAAAAATGCAACACTAACTCTGTCAAAAAGGAAAATCCAATACACACAATTTAGCAGTGGGCACTGATATTTATTTCCACTGCAGGAAGTATCAGCTACTAGAAACCAAAATTAATTTTTATGATGGAAATTTAGACAGATAAAGCACACTACTGAGGCCCTCTGCAGATCAGTCTATAACAGTGAATCTAGAGAGATACACACAGCCAAGGAAAAAAGTATTACCAAGGTTAAAAAGAAATTAACAAACCCCCAGGCAAATAAAAGAAACCCTGGGTGTGATCAGTTCAATTTCTTTTCTCTTGATGAATACAAGAGAAGAACAAATGAAGAACAGAATTCACAATGATGTTCCACAGGGAACTGCTGTAACAAGTGATTTGCAGTAGTTTAAGGACTGGTTTTGTTTGGGTTTTTTTTTTTGGTCAAGTTTTTAAATTAGTATTTCCCCAGCATTGAAACTATGGATTTTGGGTGAAGTAGACAAATTTCAGGACACTGTACCAAGTAGGAAAAGAATGTGCACCATTTCTAAAGGCAATATGGTACAAAGCCTTAGCACCCCAGCCCGGCAGCTGCAGAACTGCCCAGCTGATTTGTTCCCTGAGGGGCAGCAGACAGCAGCGCCTCAGAAGTCTCTGCAGAGCTGGGTGCCCTCTCTTGGTAGGCAATCCACCCATTCCTGGGGTCCAGGATTACTGAAACCTGGCCACCACAGCTCTCACCAAAGTGGAGGTCTCTCCAAGGGCACAGCTAGCACTGCAGGCACTGCTGGAACAGCACCTGGAGAGGTCTCACACAGGGGGACTGGGGGCTTTAACTAAGTTCCTAAGTAGGAACATCAGAACAATCAAAGAATGGTTTCAGTTTTGGTGAGCTGCAGAAGTCAGCAAACCAAGCTTCTCTGTTCTTCATCAGTTCAAGCTGCCACCAGTCAAAACCAGAGGCTAATGAGGCATTAAAATACTCCCTAATTACTTCCCGGACCAAGGATGATCCTTTACATCCTCAGTTTCCCCTACTATCACTTAATATAATTAAAATGGGGAATCTTTCAATTTTACATCATATTTAATATCTTTTTTTTTTTTACTTACTACATGCTAGGTTTCAGTTTGAGTGCAGATACTTTTTAAAGCAATTTTTTATTCTTTTTTTTCTAGGACTTCTACATACACATTAGAAAAAAGGAAGAGATGATTAGCTCTACCCAAGGCCCCCCCTCGCTTAGTTCAGCACAACGTTTACATTAAAAAATCTCCCAGGAAGGTAGAGAAAGAATATTTGGAGAGCTGCTCTGGGACAATGATTTTGAAGAGTTCCCTTCCTCCCCTTGACTTTGCACTCTCTCTTTAACAAGTTAGGTCAAATGTAGAGTCCTCAGCAGGACTTGTACAGCTGCCCCTCATTGTTAGGCCTTTCAAGGATTGTTCTGCAGTGGAGTTGCCGGGTTTTGAAGGGGCAACCTGGTCATCAAGGGAAAGATTTCCCTCTAAGAGCTCCTCCAAACTCAGAGGCTGATTGATTTCTTCCTCTGTGATGTCCTGAAGGGCATCAGGAGAGAGTACTCACAAGGCATTCGTGTCTGAAGAAAGCATACTGGCTAAAGGCCGAGTTCTATTGTGCCATCAGCTGCAAATCCTTGTCCTCTCCCTCACATTTCCCTGAAAAAACAGGAAAGCCACTAAATCCAGAGTTCCATCTAACTATGAGTTGGTGAGATAAATCTTTGCTCACATGGGCAAATCAAGAAATTGAAATTAATTACAGAGAATGAGCAACTTAAACCAGTTCTTCATCGATGATTTTTGGCAAATTCTAACGGAACAAAATAAATAACAGCACTTCTCTACAGCTGACACAGGCAGTTACACAACTATTACGCAGGAGTTTTTTTTCCTAGTATGCAATTGTAAATGTAGATTTAAAGCAAGAGCTGAAGGTTACATGGGATTCTCTTGATTTCCCATACTTGGGAAAAGGTACTGTAAAAACTAGGATACTCTTAAGCTTCCACATTTTTCACTCTTTAAATTGTTCTTTGATAATCATTTCTCATTCCAACCAGGTGCTGCCCTTTGTCCCTCCCTTCTTCCTCTCTTCAGACCCATCTCTAAAGCCTCATTCAGCTGCAGCACTCCTGGGAGCAATTAATGAACCTCCATCCATTGGCAACTTCCCATCCTTCTGTCCAAACTGAGGTTTCACTGAATCTCCTTGAGAACCACTGGGTACCCCCTTCACTCAGAGTGGCAAATCCTCAGCTCCTACCCTTCTGTGCCAGGCTGTCCCCCCACCTCCTTAACAGGACCAGCCTTCCCACGATTACAGTGGCAAAACCTGTGCTACAGCACGTGGAAATACAGGAGTGTGGAAGTGGCATCATAGTCTCCAACAAATAAAGGTTTTCAACACAAGCAAGGAGCTGCTTTATTTATAGACACAGCCACTACTCTGAAAACTGTAAACTTGTTTCCTAAGAATGCAAATTTGGACGACATGGCACTTCAGCAATCCTATCACTTCACAGCAGCACATGATTCAGTAATGGCTTCATCTCCATCTGTAAAAGTCTAAGGCAGCTAAATAGGAATTGGTGTTTCTCCAGAGAGGCTTCTCCAGCTAAAACTGAAATAGAAGTGCTGTTCCCACAGCTCTCTCCACAGAGAGGAGTAGGCACAACTTTCCCAGGCATTGTCCTGGGGAAGGCTGTGAGAAGATCAGAGAAAAGAATGAGAAACAATTCTTATCTCCACTTGCTGCCCCTGCTGTTGTGCACATGTGGAGTTGTTATGGGGATTTGTTTACCAAAGGCTGATTTCTTAATTGGCCACTGGTGACAGTGTTTTGGATTCAATTGACCAGTCTGGTCTGTCTGTATCAGACTGTCGGCAAGAGCAATGAGTGTTTCTTTATATCACAGAACAGTACAGTACAGTAGAGTGCCACCAGATGACACAAGGAAAAACGACGCACCACAGCTTTGGTCACGATGAAGAGACTCATTTATTTTCTCTGACTCCAATCTTTTATAGTTCTCAAAAGGTGCCAGTGGATTGGAGGGTGAACGTGCCACCTCTCCAACGACACTGGACAAACTACCTGTACATCAAATTTCTCAGCCTCTATGAAAGAATGCAAAACAATAAGTTGTTTACAGAAAGTTGTGTGGGAAAGTTCTCTACAAGAATGTAAACTCAGAAGGCTTTAGAAAACTCTTGATAACCAGGGCGACAGTAGAGTGTGGTACAGTATAGTGCAGTATAATAAAGCAATTGCTCAGCCTTCTGGAATCATAGAGTCAATGCAAATTATCACCCAGCTGGGGGCCAGCGACGACAGAAGTGCGACAGTGACTGGCATTGTTTATACAATTCTACTGCAATGATAATACAGCAGCTTTCACATGAAAATATGCATACATTCAAATGATTTAAGATGGATTAAAATAAGGAGCTTAATAGATTTCTTTGCTTGTGCTCAATCTTTTAATTTGATTAATAATCTTACAAAAGCTGCCTCTAAATGCAATTCTTTTGGATTGTAAAATGTCATTATGCTACACTAAAAATATTCTTGCCACATATGAAAGAAACTTCCAGTGGTTATAAAGACACATAAATAGCTTGTTATGAAAAAAGTTTACTCAAATCAGCATTCAACAACACACTAAATCTAAAAGAATAACCAAGGTGTTTGTTTGAACATGTAAATGTCATGAAGATACTAAAACTTTCAACAGAGGATAGGATCATTTCCACAAGATCTATCCTTTAAAGACTGACCTCATGAATAAATAGGAATCTACAATAACACGGCTCTTAGCAAACCTAAAATAACAAAGCACCATCAAAATGGGCTGGGTCCCACTGCTGGTACCTCAGCCCATGCAGTAACGGTTCCTGTCCAGGGTTAGACAAAAAGAAAAAAAAAAAAAAAAAAAACCAACAAGGTCGTGTCTGGAAACTTCTATTTGTGTTTTCTGTGTAGCATTCATACATGGGAGAAATACTGAAAAAAAAGTTAATTTACACTGAATTTTCACAAGTGCATTTTCTCTGCCAGTTTTAACACCCTTTAGTAACTGTAACACAATGCTACAGAGAAACACTAAATCAGAGTTCAGATACCAATATTTAATTACTTGAAGAATACCTTGTTTGCAAATTACCACAATACAGAGATTTTCATATCATGAGGTATAACTACAGAAATAGCACATATTTCTCTGAAGAGCCATATACACATGAGGTTTTCCCTCCTAGTTTATGCTAAATTCTTTACCTTCACTTACGTCAGCATTACCAGTAACTAAACAACTGCACACGGCTCAAATTTTTCTCCTAAGATTTCTGATCCTCATATTCCTACGTTCAATACTGAATTAGCACAGACACTGAAGGGACATTTCCATTCCAGAAGGCTAGAAAGGAAAACCAGAGTCAACTTTAATATGTCTACACAGACATGAAAAACAAACAGATGTTAGTTAATAGAAGAGAAAACCCTCATGCTTCCAGTCAGTAATAATTTTTAACACTTCATACCAGCAAGTGTAATCCAAAGTATGATTTTTAGTTTTATTGGTAGAGTTAACACATTATTAATTAGCATTCTTTTTGAGGTCAAAATTTTGCCTGTTGTTACACAGTCTCCATATGTTTGGGTGGATTTATTTTCATGAAATCCAGCGTTGCCTACAGTGTTTGTGCAGGGGACAGAATTTGTGTAATCAAATGTAGAAACATTTTTTCCTTCATGATAAGATCTAAAATTTAATGACTTTTATTTTTAAGTTTATAGAAAAAAATTAACAAACAGTTATCCAAGCAAATAGAATTTAAGTGTCATGTGAGATTTCTTAGTTATATTTTTAAAAGGCTTACACAGAAGCAGACTTCTTCACTGGGCAAAAATATATTCAAAACTATGACTTCTTCCTGAGCTGTTCATCAGATTCTCCCTTTGTACTCATGAACAGTGTCTCTCCCTATATTTAACCTCTAACCAGCATTACAAAAGCACTTCTGTAAAATCACTGGTGGTATTTTTCAGGCTTTCCTAGGAAGAAGGTCGGTAGTTCCTGCTATTAAAGAATGGCTGGCCCCACGTTTCCACCTGCTGGAGCACAGAGAGGCTGGAGCTTTGCAGTGGAGCCACTGAGGCACTGAAGGCTGATTGGATCTGCAGGAAGCCCCAGAAGCCAAGGAGTGGCTCTTCAAAACTCACTGCTGGCTGCCACAGCACACTTCCTGCAGTACTCCGAGGCACATATCCACCAATAAAAATAGACAATTTTCAGAGCAGCAAGAAAAAGGGGCTCTTCTGATCCCTACAAAAGCTACGGAAGAGACAAAGAACCAGGCCTGGAGTAAGTATTTCATTAGCGAAGATACTCTGCTTCTAACTCCAACATATCACGACACAAGAATTAGCAAATAATGCCGAGATACCCACTCTGCCTCGCTGGACTTGTCCCTCATACACGAGGATAAAATGTGGGGACAAGAGTCAGAATCCACATCTGTTCTTTGGAAGGAAATGCAAACTGCTATGGAATTCAATTTGCATGTTACCATATCGAAAATATAAGCATGATGCATTAAAGACATAAACCTGACTCCTCTCCTTTTTTCTTTCTCAGTTCACTCCCATACACTCTGTATATAGATTAGAATTCCCTTTTTGTGTCCAAATGCACCTGATGCCCCCAAACCTAGAAAAAAGTGCTGAATTGCATGGCAGCACAAACAAGAGGTAAACTTCAAGCAAGTTTTCAAGAAGCTCTGCAAATAGTCAGTGGCATTTCCCTAATTTACAGACGTTTCACACTGAGAGAGCACAAGGATTTTGCCTTACTGGCAATGAAGACATGTGACCTGGATTAGCTCTGAGGCGCTTATTGCCAGCAATGATGGCAACATCAGGCCAACAGGCCAGGATATTACTGTGCCTCTAAACCCAATGTCACAGACAACTCTTTACCCTGATCATTCCAGGTGTTTCATTTGAGACCTTTATTAAAACTTTGCAGAGTCCAATCAGATCTGTTTTACTATTGTCCAAAAACTCATACCATAGCAGGTACTGAAAATTTGACAGAATTTCACAAATCACTAGCTAAATGTGGATGTACTTTAACTAATCGATTTCATTTACTTCAAGAGCACCTTACTGCACTGGTTTTACTTTAAGCAATAAACACAATCTCAAGTGATAAATTACAAGTGTTCCAGGGAGACTAGTGTGAGTCTTTCTCACTTTTTCACCTATATTTAAATTGTTAATATTGTGCCCTTGGCCAGAGGAGTCTATGATGCTTCCTGGAATCTTTTGCCTTGTGGAAAGAAAAGAGTAATGGTGTTGGTTCAGACCTATATTTTATTTGCTTTACTCATCCACCTCTACCAGTGTTTTAATCTTTCACATTCCCTCCACAGCAAGTGTGTACTTCACCCTATCGCAGATACTTTTACTTACTGAATTGTTTTTACTGTATTATTAACTAATAAGAAGTTACGCTCAGCTTGGTCATAAAACCTGAAAAACAACTTTTGTCCTGGACATGGCGCTGTCCAGGACTACTGTTTCATTTGTGTCAAAACAGATTTTTGACAAAATGTACTGGGTTTCTTTCTTCCACGTCTGTATTTTTTTTTTCAATATAACTTTTGTTAAAAAATAATAATAAAAAAAAGATTATAATCAGCTCTCTAATGAAATGGATCTTTTCCCTAGAAAGAATGAAAAAATATTTCAACTTCTCAATTATTTCCCATTTCATACTTGAAATAACTTAAAAATTGCACTCACACCCCCTCCCCATCTGGCTATAAATATGAATTAAGAAAGCAACAAAACAAACCCATAGTTTGTTTTCCAAAAAAAAAAACAGTCGAGAGCAAGTCTGAAACCCAGGAGATGTGCTGGGTGACAGAATAGCAGCCAAGGCAGCTCTATCAGCCACTGTCACTGTGAAAGGAGACAATAGCTGCACACACGAAGAACAGGAAGGATGATTTGGATATAAGAATAAATGGACTTTAGAAATTAGTAGATCTGTATAAGCTGTACAATAGTTTACATTTCATAAATGCAGAAAATCTGAGTGGTGAGCCAGACCAAGATGCCATCCATAGGTCCTTCTCAAACAATGCTAATTTTTAAATTCTACAGAAGTTTCAGAACAGCCTAATCCCCAGACACTCTCCTCCATACCTTCTGACAGTTAGTCCATGTTTTGATTTCAAAACCTCAGATACATTCTGGTTTTAAGCTCTGTCAAGGGGCAACATATGCAACAGACTTTTTATTTTCACTTGGGTCAGTACAGCAATCTTTACAAGCACCTGAAATAAATGGTATAAAGCTTGGTATCTAATACAAATACTTGCTAACAAAATTTTAAGAAGTCAGTGGAAGCCTTTATGGGATTTTTTTGCTGGTAACAGATTCTGACAACTTGCAGGTGTATACTTCATTCATTTTCTGCTCAGAGAAAAACCTGTTGGGCTCTCTAGGATGATGGAAGTGTTCATTGCTGTCTGCATCTAGTTTTAACTATTCCAGTTAACCCTCTTCCCAAACTTACAAGGCTTCCAGCTCACAGTTCCATGATATGAAGTATTGAAACATCAGCTGTGGGTGACTTTGAATGATGCTGCTGCTCAGTGCCCTCAAGAAATCACATCTATAAGACTCAGGTGACCAGATCTGCAATATAAATGGAGTAAGGTGTCAGGCTACTCTTTTCAGTAATGAGGGATTCATTTCTCCTCAAAAGAACTGGAAAAATTGGATAGATAAAAACCCAAGTTCAGTGTCAAGATCACAGACTTCCAGCTGTTCAGAGTTTACAGGAGGGCTGGTGTCTTCAAACCTGTAACAGTGCATCTTGAGTTTGCCAGGGAGAGTTCATCTTTAAGACAGGTATTTTAAATGGCAATAGACTGACCTCAGCTTACTGAAATCATCCTTAAATATAACCTTACAAAGCTGTTGCAGAGCTTGTTACCTAATATGGATGACACACTTTGTGCGGCTTAAACAACACTCTATAGAAGGACAAAGTATAAAATAAGTTGTAAATTCTGCAGTACTGTAGAGAATTGTAAATCACAAACAACAGGATTTCAGCTCATTTCCTCCATGCACGTAAGTTAAAAGTCAGCTACCTTATAAAAATGCATAAGGGGGTAAACAGTTACTATTCATTACTGCTCTCAAAAGGATAAAAACTCATGGTTATTTTGGACACTTGGTACAATACACTGAAGGCCAAGAACTAACAAAGTCCAAGCTTCCTTTTCTAGAGCTGGGAATGTGAACACAAAGTAGCCCTATATTGGAAAAAAGTACTCCAAAAGCTCTGAAAGCTCCCATTAGGAAACAAAGCCCCAAGGCTCAGGGCACAGACAGAGCTGAACACAAGACCACATTCAAAGCAATGTCTGAATCCAGAGTCGCTCTTTCCAGCTTTCTTTCAAAACCCAGAACCTGCAGAGTCTGAGGTGAGGTAAACCCCTTCACTGTCCTCCTTCCAGGTGCACCTTCCTGTCACAAGAGTTTTGATTCCCAGAAAGGACCCCTTTCACTTCCCAAGGCTTAAATTTTGGTCCAGTTAACCGCACACGGGCTCCTTTGCTTTGTTCAGGCATCTGCCAGCCAAATTGCAAGTTTCTTTTCAAACTTTTCAACACTGCCGCTCCCCAGACACACACAAATGCTTCAAAGCCCAGAACACAAGAGCCAAGATAAGGTGAAAAGGAGCCTTCCCTTCTGGGGCCTACCTAGCCAATCTCCTACTCAAAGCATCCAAAATACAGCTCTCGCATGTTAAATTCAGTGAGCCTGAACCATCTGTTGCATGCACACTTTGGGTGAGATGTTGAGGACTGAAGTCAAGAGCCAAAGGATGCCTCTTCTCATGATGAGCTCATCCAGCTCCACCTGCATGCTGAGCAGGGCAGTTCTCTGGCCCTACACAACCAAACCATGTTCAGCTGGGGCTGTCCTACTCCCTGCTGCCATCCAGTGCAAACCTCAGAGGGCTACAGGGCAACTCAGACTACTCAGATGATCTGCCAGAAACTTCTGGGCTTTTTGACCACTGAAATGATCTGACTGTGACACTGCTGAGTCCCTACACATTGCTGGGAAGACCAAGCACAAGGTTAGGACTCCACATTTCTGCTACAGCCCTAAGTCAGGCTACATTTGATGCGGAAATGTGCAGAGGTCCCCTACGTACTGAAGGGAAACAAGGCTTCCAGACATCCACTTAAAGCATTTCAGAAGCAGGATGACAACCCCCAATAAACTTTTTAGCTGTTCAAAGTAATCTGACAGGAGGAAAACATTTCTCAGGGCTGTGATTTGTCTCATTTTGGTCAAATAAACAGCTCTCAGGAAACACCTATTTCTATTTATTGCCCAGAAGTAGGAGATTATGAGTTCACCTCCTCATTTCCATACTCTGAATGTCTGAAGATAGGAAGGATGATTTATCATTGAACATTTTTAATTGAATTCCAACAGGCTGAAAAAGGATAATGACCTATGTAAAGGGGAAGATGGACAGAAGCAGAAGAGCATTTCCAGCTTCCTCTTCAATAAACTGAAATCCTTGTTATCAACTATCTCCCTCTATTTGTGTATTTAGTTTATCAATCTTTCTACTTCACAGAAAGTGAACCACCATTATTACTGCATGGAAGACGAATACTGCTTAGAGATCTGTAAGTATTTTTTAAAAAAACTCTTACTAAAAGACTTATTAAAGGGGCATTCTTAGGTAGGTGTTGCTATCTATAAATACTACCAGGCTGCCATGAGCCAGATGGGAGTAAAAAATTTAAATTGGCTTAATCTAGAGATAGCTATCAATATTGGTTTATGCCAACATTCCATACTGCTGATTCCAATAGCAATAGGCAGGGAACCAAATCATTAAGATTTGGATTTTGCAAACTCCATCAGCCCAATCACAGCCTTTGTTTAATTGGAAGGGTGCCAAACAATGATACTTGCGTGCAACCAGTGCAGGGTGAAGCCAAAGGCACTACTGTAAAGCACATTAGGGAGCATGAGAGGAGTCTGGAGGCTGTGCAACACATGAAGAGCTTCAGTCATTTAAAACCAACAGTCCATGAACTAATTTTTAACAATCCACCATTCTGCACGAGCACTTAGAGATGTTCGCAGAATCACGGAATGGCCTTGGAAGGGACTTCAAGGTGGTCATCTAGTTTCACCCCCACTGCCTTGGGCAGGGACACCTTACACTACCCCAGGCTGCTCAGAGATCCAGCCTGGCCCTCAATGCTTCCAGGGATGGGGCAGCCACAGCTTCTCTGGGCACCCTGTGCCAGTGACTCACCACTCTCACAGGGAAGAATTCCTTCCTAATCGAAACCTACTCTGTTTCACACTGAATCCATTCCCCCTTGTCCTGTCACCACATGTCCCTGTAAGAAGTCTCTCTCCATCTCTCTGAAGGGCTTCCTTCAGGTACTGGAAGGCCCCAGTTAGGTCACCCCTCAGTGATCCTTTCTCCAGGCTGAACAAACCCAATTCTCTCAGCATTTCCTCACAGGGAGAGTTGCTCCATCCCTCTCATCATCTTGGTGGCTTCCCCTGTACTCGCTCCAACAGGCCAATATCCTTGCTATGCATTGTGCAGTAAAAATACAGTATTGTTAATGATATGTTTTCTCCTTGAGCAAGGTCTTATGAGCTCTCAGAGGACTTATCACACCTGAGATAGCCCAGCTACCTCGAGTGGCATAAAATTAGCAGGATGGCTTCTGAGGTAGTGTTGGAAACAGAAAAGTTTTAATAAAAGGCAAAATAACAAAGCTCTTACAGAGAAAAACCTGAGCCAGGGTCAAGAAGTTCTTGCTCCTGCTTAAAATACCTCACAAAAGCGATTATTTCCTCTGTTCTCTTCTTTTTCTATTGGATTACTTAGGCGGGACCTTTGGGCTTCTGTCCAACTGGCAGCCCTAGGTTTGAGGTGAAGTCCTAAAGTTCCTATGAGGTGTCTTTTTACCAAATTGAGGAGAGAAACTTCTGGGCTTTTTTCCTTTTTCAAGGAGACAAAGGATAATTTGGCTACTCTGTCAACAGGGAGTACATTCCAACATGTTAAAAGTACTGAACTAATACACTGAGCAGGGCACCAGCTCTGGTACCTGTCAGTGATACATCAGTTTGGGTGTTTTACTGGGTTTTGGATTAATTGCTTGGGGTTTTTTTTAATAGCATGACTAGTTAGGTGGAACCTTCAATGTACAAGAAATAATTGTCTGCAACAGATAACTAACTCATTAGACAAGATAGAACATTGAAATGTAGGCAGCTAGGAACCTTTCCAACCACAAAACTGGGTTAATCAGATAGGGTTTTCTTGATTGGAAACAGAAAGTAGTAACCTTTCTGTTGGGCTGTGAGTTTGTTTCCAACAAACTGTTATTTGAAAATTAAATTTCATTTTGATATTTCAAGAAACAGAATTGAAGATGCAGCAGAAACTTCAGCAAAGTAAAACAAAAATCACTTTGAAACAGGAATTATTTTTTTAAATGTAATGAATTAAACTGTATGTGGTTTCCACTGCAAATGCCAAACACTACTTTTTGGGAGCCTTTGACTGGAAGGAAAGCCAGCAGGCCAAAGTTACTTAAAGCCTGAAAGATTCTAAACTATTGTGTACCAGCAATGCAAGGAAGTGAGCACTGCCCAAACAAGTGACCTTTTTGCTGTGTTTGTTCACAGCCAGCAGCTATTATGTCACCAACTAAATCCTGATCCGCAGTGCTGTCCAGCATTTTGACAACTTTTGCCTTAAATCTTCTGATTTAGTTGTTTTCAGGAATCCTTGTTGTTTCCACATAAAAACATTCTCCAGAGGATACCATGTTAAACACTTATTTGTAGCAGAGAAGGGTAGTATTTAATTAATTCTCAACTGATACTGAAACATTTTTTCACAGGAGAGCCTGAAAAATATATATAGCAGCAAATCATCTTTGCATTTAGACAGAATTCATGTGGAAGAGAAAAATGGGTAATTTCACCAGATGAATAATAATGAACTGTTCTATCCGGGATATGTAAACTGCAAGCAATGAGTAACCACCTAATCTTTTAACCAACCCAGCAGCAGTTTACAGCAGCTCTCTGATGGCACTAAGGCATGGATTCAAACCACAAGGTTACATATTTAGCTTTCTTTTGACCACCTACACTGCAGTTCAGCACAGGACAGTTACAGAGGCAGATTCCGTGAATACAAATTCCTTCACTCTTCCACCAACAGAGCTCTCTTCCACTGTGCCACATAAGAAACCTTCAAATAATTGCACTATAAATAAGTGAAACAACTTCAGTGTGAAATCCAACAGCTGTTCTGTTTGCTGCTCCATTCGAAGGCTCAGTAGACTTTGAGTATGTCAGCTCTGGAAACAAAATCCACCAAGAACAACAAAAAAATGTAAACACGCAGTCTCTTCTTAGCCTCCCTTCTGCTGCTGAGTCTAAAAGCTCTCACTGCATTCCTGTAAGCTTTGCCTTACCAATTTTGTTTTTTCATGCCATTAGTATGTGAGTCATGGAGAGAAATGGAGTCTTACTAGCCATGAGATCTGGATTCTGGAAATCAGTTTGACACAGTAAGTACTGCAGGTAATTCCATATGTCTCTAAGGAGAAGGATGGGCAGTACCAACTTCCCCTGGTTAGTTTTGGGTATCAAACCAGAATATCCAGTGAGGCATCCATCTCTCCTTGACTTTTATGAACGGGAGGTGTTGGAAGGGATGAAGCTATGGAAGATTTCCATATCTTACAGAAAGATGGATGAATGGATGAGGCATTCATTCCATAACTGTGCATAGCAAAAAATTACAAACTCAATAGATTGCTACCAAAGAGAGGAGTTTAAAGTGCCGAAAATTAAGACAAATGAAAAGTAAAAGATGACAGAAAAGAAAATACTTTCCCCTGGTGATTATTATGTTATTAAATCTTCATAAAGGCTGTCCCATTCCCAGCCCCCAGAGCTTTTTTTCTCTCAACGTCACTCTGATTACAGAAAAATCTCTATTAAGACAGACTTCAAAATTCAGAATTCCTGCTAGTTCTCCATTCTTCAAAGACTATTATCAATGAATTTCATATCTCTCTGATCAAAGAACCATATATTTACTTCCAACATCGTGAGAATATAGGTGACTATCAACACTAAGATCTGAAGAACAGACACAATGTACTGAGGAAATTTCACGGCAGTAATCAACTACAAAATCAAAAATTATGGAATTACATCAACAATAAACAAACTTTTGAAATTCTGATCAAGCACAGGGCTTAACACAACTGCAAGCAAGCAATTTCCAGATGCCACCAAGTCTGAGTTTAGGAATTAACAGTATAATAGGGAATGCCAAAAAGTAGTATTTTTGACAATTATGAACTTGAGTGCAGGTTTTTATTATCAAGATTTAGTATTTCTTACAAAAACTGAAAAGCAACACCAACACGCAGCAAAAACACACCAAACTGCTGCCTGTAGAGTTCTTGAGCTGATGTGCTCATATCAAAGGAGCACTGACAACCTGGGGAAGTGAAGCAGTTCAAAGTGCTAGGTTTGTGACTTTATAGGCCACAGGACACACCTACCCTCTGCCTGAAAACCACAGAAATGAGTGTCTCACAAACTCTGTGGAAATGCAGCACGTGGTGATCTGGGGAGCAATGTCGAGAGAGACACAAGTTTGGCTCTCTGAGTTTATACTGACACATCCAGTCAGCCTTTGCCCAAAACCAGCCCATAGCCCAAAGAAAATACAAGATTAGGACACACTTTATTCTCATCCTCTTGCCTCAAGTCCAGTTGTTTAAGCACTGGAAATACACACAACCACTATGTACTTCTAACGAAATTAGATTGCAAGTACTTTTATTGATGCCTTTGGCAACTATCATACAAGACTCTAAGGCTGTTCCTTTAACAGTGCTGTTCTGCCTGTCCAAAGGAAAAGCCAACACCTCCGAAGGAGCAAAAACCAGCAGACATTACCAAAGAAAGAACCTTACCACTGGTCCTCTGTTGCATCATGTCTGAAGTACACTCAGACCAAAACCTAAATACTGTTCACAGAAAATTCATCAGCATTTTTAAACTTGTGTCCTCATTAGAAAGGCTTGCAACTTCCCTGGGAGAAAGTATCAGATCTGCAGCGGCACTCGAGAACTAGTAGCTTGGCTTCACTGAATAGAGGCTTAAGGGAAGAGCACTAAATCTCTCAAAATCCTCCGAAATTGAACAGCCTTTCGTAATGACATTGTTTGTTATTTCTTGATAAGGATTTACACAAATAGGTTTTAGTCTGAAAGCTGATTGACACTCGTGTTTCCAATCAACCAGTTTAAGCTGAATACCTAAGTACATTGGAATCCTCATGCACAGTCTTGTTAAGCTATTATTCAAATTTCCTTTCAGGCTGTACTCCTACAACAGCCCATTGTAGGAGTACAGCCTGAAGTCAGTGTTTACTGACTCTATGCTACAGGATGAAAAATTTTGAAATAAAGAACATGTTAAAAACCACCAGCGCCAGACAAGTTGCTCCAAGTATTTTTGTAGCGATTGCTCATTTTTCATATACTGGCTTTTTTTACATTTGCCGTAAACCGGCCACATTCACAAAATTCTGTGTTCAGATTTGAGAAATTAGAGGGGAAAGAGAAATTGTGAGTGAATATATATATATTTTAAAAAAGTATGTATACATATATGCCTATCCTAGTAGCTCTGAAGAATCCTTTTAGTGTCAAGCATTCCTTGCAGGTTCGATCAGACAAACACTCCCAGAAGAAAAAAAAAAAAAATCCAGGTCATTTCGTTTCATTTCTTTGGAAGCATACATTTATTCATTACACAATCAGTTTATTGAGTGCTTAGGGAGGTCCAAGATTCATAAACAAGCAGCTCCACAGTATGTTCGCTATTTGTCCTCTGTCTTTCAGTGTGACTCAGTGATAAATTAAAAAAAAAAAAAAATCATCCAAAGCAAAAACATAGTCTGTATTTTTATTCAACTTTCAGCTTTTCTGCTAAAACTGATGACAGCTGGGGAAATTGCTTCTCTTATGTGGATTTTTATCCCCTGTATGCTACACAGCTAAGAAATAAATCTACACTGGTGTAGCAGCGTGGTGCTCAGATGTTGGTCGCTGCTGCCTAATGCCCAGTAAGCGCCTCCTGTGGAAAAGCCGCTTGGGTGAGCATTCGGGCGAGGCACTCGAGGCCACACACCACACTCAGCACGGCCAGTTCAGCAAAGAGAGGCAGCAGGGCCTTTGTGTGCTCAGTTCCAGCGAGGTTTATTTCAGCACCCCAAAGGGAAGCCAGAGACAAAAGACAGCCCGTGTGCTCCACACGAGGTTTAAGTAGGGGAGGGCGCGGGGGCAGCGCAAAGGGCAGCACAAAGGGCATTGCCCTGCAGGAAGATGGGGCCACCAGGGATACCACAACCAGTGAGGAAACAGGGAAAGGAGAAACCACGAGAATTAGGAGCATATGGGGAAAGGAACTGGAGTGGTTAATTGCTAAGCAAGAGTCCACGAGGAAGTCCTTTCTGTTCGCCCAGGTGGGGAAAGACTCTATGGTAAGTCTTTCCAAGGCAAGGCTCTGGGGACCTGAAGGGAAAATCCCACACACTGGCTCCTCTGATCTGTCCAACTCAACCTGAGCTGCTGAGGAAGTTCTCATACAACCAGAATCGTGAACCTTTAATTAACTGTCTCAGCCCTCCAAGACTTCATAGCTGCTAAAAGTCTTGTTATTTGACTCTAGAAGTACTTGGGAACTGGAGATATTAGGATTTCATAAATATGAAAGATAATGTCTGATAAGGAAATCAGCTCAGTTATTAAAAGATGCAAATGAGAAGTCGGTGACAGCTGTTTCTGTTGATATCCCATGTGAATGATTTCTTTGTTTTAGTTTGTAGAAGTCATCTGAGAGCCCTGAGTGGAGGCAAGGAATCTTTTTACGGCAGAAGATTAATAGTGAAACATTTAACCATTAAATCATATCATTAGGGGAAATAATTAGCACTTCACAGACACGACAAGATACATATCAAAAGGCAGTTTATGAACTATTTTACAACATTTTGTTTGAATGAACGGGATGTACCAGAATAAAGACAGTAATCACATTTTATTTCCTTGCTTAGGAAAAGCTTAAAAGGACTATGAAATAAGGCTTCACTGAGGGTCTAATATCGGAGGATTTACCTCTGCTTTATCCAGTACAAATAGTCTATTAAATGTCACTGATAAATGGTCTTCTGAAACAGAAGGTTCAACCAGTGGACAAAATATACCATTTCACATGTGGATTATTTTCAGTGATGTGAATGTAGTTCTAAACAGTCAAGGAATGTTACCACATCAAAAACCCAAGCACTGAGGAGAGGGAGGAGGGCAGAGCTCTGTGCTCACATGTCAAAGCCCTGCACAGGAAAGGTAACCTTTACACAGATCATAGCAGCACTCAGAGCCACGGCAGGAGCCCGAGGCAGTTTGTATTCTTGCCTGGCAAGCTGCCCCACCAGGCTCAATGCAGGCTCCTTTCCCGAAGTTACCACCTTTAAATACATTTGGTACTCAAATCCTATATGCCACATGGGGGATCAAACATCCTAAATAGGCTGCCAGATACAGGAAAGCCAGGAAATACACTTCAGGACAACCTGACAATGTTCTTCCACATGCACATCTACATAGCTGGACAATCCATAATGAAAATAACATCCAGATTGTGGTATTTTTCCAACTTACACTCTGTATAACCAATTTTAATTCTGCAACAGCATACAAAATGACTATGTCCCTCCCCACAAATTTAGGCCTTACCTACCTTCAAGTATGAAGAAACTCCCGCAAAAAATTAGCAGAGGCTTGCAATTTTCAAGCTCTTTTTCTCAGCATTTGTAAACAATTGAAAAGACGTTTAACACAACTTCCCCCACAAACTTACATCCGTTTGCCTTAGTGGCAATACCTTTCATTTATATTTTTGTTACTCTATTTTTACTGTATTTTGTTATTGTGAGAGTTTTTTACTGTATTTTTTGTGCACTGCAAAATCTTTTCTCTTGGCTTCTTGCAATGTCTTTGTCAAAATTCTATGTTGCCACTCAACCAGCATCATTATATCTACCTAAGTTTTAATGAAAAATCAGGCCTGCTTGTAGGAAGGGATTCATCTTTATCCCTAAAATTGTATCTGGCTGGCATCTCCAAAAATTTCTGTGCAGCATTAAAAATAATGCAGTAGCACAGTAACAGGGAAATTACTTTTTCCTAAATGCCTCATTACTGGTATTGCTAGTATTGTATATCTGCATCTGATACAAAAGGTATCTCAAGGGCAGTTTTAGGAACACAAGTGATAAATAATTATGTCTTCATTTATCTAACAAGAAACTCATACAGATTTCCATATTCATAAGCCATTAAAAGTATTGCCAAATGCCATATTCTTTGATTGCCTCATGGTAAGATAGAAGTCATCACCGGAGGTGCCCAGAAACCTCCATTATCAAAGGCAGTAAGAATGCTTCCCATCTCCCCAGCCACCTGAAGCATTGCAGCAGCAAGTTTACTTCCTGCAAGGCAGGGCCTGTGAAAGGGAAATGAAATCCCTCCAGTTTCATTAAATGCACCAAATGTCACCTTTATTTAATAATCACTAAAATAATAATAAGCTAAACAATTAAGTGCTGCTAACTACTTGTGTATCAGTAGCAACAATAAAGGGAAAGACTGGAGATTTAGTCTTGAATTTCACACCACACTTTCCTGCTTTCAGGAGAACTGATCCTCCCCATCCACTGTTCATTATCTGAGCACGTAAAGCTGAGCAGTGGAATGGATTCTCGACGTTTACTCCGCTGCACTCCTTTTACAGCCTTCTCCCCCGTGTGCACAGATACAAAGACAGACACAGCCTTCAGCCTGCATTCGAACAGCACAGCTCTGACAGGGTGATTACCCTGAACAGCCACATGCAAAGAGATTTTTCTTTCATGACTCTGCTGAGCAGTGCTCTGGTAATAGAAGATGGCAATGCCTGCATCCATCCTCTGCACTCCAGCCTGTGGCTCCTGGTAGATCTCAGGCCTAACAGTTCAGTTTAAAACTCCTAGAATACATTTAACAGCAGCAAAGAACACTCTCCTATGAAAAGTTCATTAAGCAAAGTTTGGAAGACTGAGATTGGAAATTAATACCACAAATTATTTTAAACCAAGCAGTTAAGGAAACCTGGGCACATCTGAAAGTTCTTCTAATGGAGACAGTTCTTTTTTCACATATCACAGGCCTTTTCTTACATCAGATGTCCAAGAAAATGATTCCTTTCTTGAAACACACCAATTGCTTAAGATATTTCAAATTTATCTATCCTACCCATGTACTCTATTGCAGATATACTACACTTGCAGCATAACCTACTGGAAAGTCCTATGCTTTTTAGTTATTCCACAGTATAGTAAAATTGTGACAAATACAAAAAGGTGCACAGGTACATACGAACACAAATAAATCTTCAGTAGTATATAGCCATCATTTAAACACCACAGAGCGATCCTTTTCCTTTAAATAAAAACATCATTTTATTTCACCAAAACTACTTGAAGAATATTTGGAATACTCCAAGTTAATGTACCCTAGCACTGTATTTCTTTCAGAATTTCTATTGCACACTTAATAAACAACACATAAACATCATCTGTATAGAGCAAACAATATATTTCCATTACAGAAAAGAAGTAACAGAGAAAGGAATGACTGAATGGTGTGCTAAAGTGTGTGACAACAGATTTAAAAACTATCTGGATAATTTAACTATTTATTTCTCAAACTGAAAAAAGAGGCTTGTACTCTCTTGTGGCGAATGGGCTTTTAACTACATAGTATTAGGAAAAATGCATACTTTGTAAGTATTAGCTAAACTTGGTATATATTCAGTCAATGGATCCATTGTTTTTCAGAGAAATCACCTCAACAATTACATTAAGTTAAAAAGCCTGACAAAACAGAAACCGGACTGGGCAATATGGGCTGTACCTCAGGAGTGAGAGAATCTGTCAAAGACTAAAAACTATTTGAATCCCACAAAGAGACCAATTTTTGAGAGTCCTCATATGAGGCAACATAAGAAAGCAATCACCAAAGCTTTGAATTGACAGCAAGGTCAGAGCAAGGCTAAGGGAAGAACAGAGCTCATGAGAATGTCTCAGTATCTCATGCTATGGCTGTTTCCTCCACATCACTGCTATTGCTGTATGCTATGAGCCACAACAGAAACATAAAAATAAACCTTTTAACTGCCTATTCATTTCACAGTTGGCAGCTTGCACACAGTCAATAGATGTCCTTAAAATTCTAAATTCAGACAGTATAACTCTTAGTTTAATATAACCTGTTAAAAAATAAGTTACAACTAAAATTGGGCTGGTATACCTACATATAGCTCTCAGACCATGACACTCCCTAATTTACCAATTTGGAATGAGAGCCATGGGGTGCTGTCAGTGGCAATTGCCAAGTGCTCATTATTGCTCAAAATACCTGGCTGAGGTATCTCAAGAGGCTCTTAGGGATGGGCCTTTCAGGTTCATTTCAAATTCTGTGCCTTTTCTCACTTCCACCTTACTTGCTTTAGAATACAGCCACGGACAGGTTCTGTAAGTACTTTCTTTACTCCCTCCTTCGGTTAATTTTCCCCAACCCCTCTCTAAGAAGTTGACCCTGTAAAACTTCATTTCTTCCCTCCTAATGCATTAGTATAAACTGATCCAAATTGTGATCAGAATCCAAGCTCTGGAAACAGCTTAAACTTCCAAGTTCAAGTTACAATGCCTTGAATTCTGCTTCTTTATTCCATTAGGTAACATATCAGAAGTCATTAGCTGTGGTCACAAGAAGGTCCCTAAATATTTTTCCATGCTAGGTTCCAACATCTATGATGAGAAGGTTTTAACAAAACAAGGTATTTTATTATTTCCTTTAGAACTATTATTCTGCCCTTATTGATAAGGAAAGGCATAGTATATTTGAAACTCCCTAGAAAGCTGTATTATCCTTTAAAGAAGTATTTTAACATTATTGATGCACCAGTTCTCAGGAGCACTATATTACTGAAATACTGGTGCTTTTCAGACATTCACTCAGTTAGGATGACTTTGATTCACAGAAACATTTTCACATTTATGCTTGGGGGTGGGGGAGAGTAAGCAGGATGATGGGGAGGCACAGTGATTATATGAGCAACAACACAGGCAAGGGGCAACCCCAGTACTCGCACCCTTTTCATCTGCTTGCCTTCGGTAGCACATCAGGAAGGCCAAGGCCTAAGTTAGGGATGGTTTTTTGGTAAGCTTTACAATTAAGGACCACACAATAACAAAACACCTTTCCACAGACTTCACAAAAAATACATCGGATAATTTTCCTAAATAGTATTTCTTACTTTTTTTGGATGCATCGTGTCATTTTCTTAGCACACGGATTCACAGCTTAAAGGGAAGGGGGAGGGGAAGGAAAATTTTGATTAGGAAAAGTCTTAACATTGTACCTCACAAACAATATTTCAGGACTCCATGCTCCCACTATGCCCTTGAAGCTGAGTACCTGAAAAAGTCCCATCTCCCTTTATGAATAACTTTGTACATGCTTGCCACATAACCCTCCGAGCAGCCACTGACTCTGTCATTCTGAGCACCATTTCCCCATGGTCCCTGCAGCAAGACCATGGACTCGGAACCCTTACCCTGAGCTCACAGTACTCATCCCTCCAAACACGCCTCTGTGTGGATTACTACAACACAGGGGGAAACCAGAGTGTAAGAACCACCACAGCTAAACTCCTGTGGGAATCCTGTGCGACTAAGGGATTTCTGCAGCAGGATTTCTGTCAAGAAAGAAGGTTACTGAACTGTTTTCTCATACAAAACAAAACAACAAAAAAATCAAAACAAAAACAAAAAACAAAAACCAAAACAAACAAAAAAACCCCAAAAAACCAACAAACAAACAAACAAACAAAACCAAAAACAAAAAAAAACAAAACAAACAAACAAAAAAAACCCCAAAAAATAAAAAAAAAAAGGAAGAGGAAAACAGCCTTATGATTTAATGTCTATCCAGAAGAAAGCTGTAACTACCTTCATGGAACATATTCTATGAAAGTGTTTTGCTCTGAAGTAATAATGGCTATTGTGAAAACGTGGCTCTGGGAGGGGCCAGTACAGAGCTGTAGAGCACTACCTGAAGTAAGTTTTATGCCTGAATATTGATGCGCATTTATGGAGTCATCTGGCTGTCTGGAGTGTGTGGAAGAAGCAGGTTAAGTTATTGGACACAAACATCTATGCAGTGCTGGAATGCTCTACACAGAAAAGCAGTTGGGAACGTAAGCACTTGATATTCAAGAGACTGAGCTCACATACCGGAGGAACAGGGAAGAACAAGTATGAATCAAGCTGTTAAGCTTTGAACATAAAAAATATAAATATTTATCCTGAACTATACTATTTAACATTTCAATCATCTATTTTTAAAGCATTTTGACAGCTAAAATACACCAGATTCCTGCAATTCCGGTTTACTTTTAGCAAAAATTAGATGATGCAGCCAGCACTCTCACAGGCATCCAGAGGACAAGATCTGAGGATGTCTAGTGCTACTACATTTTCCCAAAGATGATTCATACCTAATATGGCCAGAGATTTCACATTTGAGCAGATATTCTGGGGTTCATCCTTATGATACACATTGCTTTAGCAGCACAGCCCAGGCTTTAAACATTTCTTTTTGCAACTACTGCACTCGTCTGCTTTTCCACTAGGAGCTCTCTGTGCTGGACTTTGGAGAAAACTCATTTACAATAAAAGAAATGGATGAACTTTTTGATGTTGATGCAACAGCAATCTTCAGACACAAAAAACCCCAAACCCAACCAAAAACCCCCCAAAAAACCCACCCAAAAAACAAACAAAAAAACCCACTCAAAACCACCAGACTCTCAGTTGTCCTTCAATCCCATGTCTCAGAATACAGCATAGTGGACAAGAAGCAGGGAAAAACAAGATGAACAGCTCTGTTTAAGATGATATCCATATACTTTCTGAGTAAGTGTCACTCATTTACTGCATAGAATGCTTAGATATTCTGGACTGTTAGCAACCAAACAGAATGAAATCTCTTGAATTTTTTTCTAAGCCCACTGTTTACTTCATTTTTTTTGTTAATCTGTAACCCCATTTTGACTACAATACTGACTGCTGATGTAAATGCTGGGTTTTGGTCACCTGAAGGATGACAAAAAAAGCAAGCTGGTTCTCAGAGCCATGCGTAAGAAAGGGGAAGATTGAATTTTGTCCAGCACTGCGGCCACTGGGCAGGCGCTGTCAGGGTGACCTCCTCCCCAAGAGTGTCCCCAAGACTGAGATGACCAGCTCCTTCCGCCCACCAGACACTTGGTGCCAGATGCAGTAATGTAAACAGCTGAGACAGGAACGACGAGAGGACGCTGCACTTGAGAATCCAACTTGGGCTTATTGGAGGGTAGCTGGAGGGTCCAGGAGAGGCCAGGTAGAGGGTCCAGATAGCAGGATAAGGCAGGGAAAGCAGGCAAGGCAGGAACACAACCACAAGCTGCAGGAACTCAGAGGCAAAGAGCCCTGAAGCGGGGAGGGACCAGGGTACACAACAGAAGGTAGGAGGGGTTCGGTGGCAAACGGGCCAATAGGTTTGGGGACAAGGGGAGGTGCTAAGGTGGGGTGATACGAGTACAACCAATGGGGAAACAGAGGAGGAGTGGCTTTCCAAGAGGACCAATGGGGAACCCGGGAACACAGAACTTTCTAGTCAGGGGGCAGTAAGCTACTGGAAATTGACTTTACAATTTTTGCGTGAAGGGTGGAGGACCGTGGGAGAGGGCTCAAGTGTCTCACTCTAAGTTACATGGCAGTGTCCTCCCAGGGCATCCCTGCCCCATCATCTCCCAAATGGTCTCCTACACAGCACGCGAAAATTGTTTCCTGAATGCACCAACATATCCAGTTGTGCACACATATCAATTATATAGATTTTTACTCTGCCCTAATGACAGTTCTTGCCTGTAAGAAACTAAGCAACAGCCCTGAGAGAAAATAAACAAGGGGTGAGGGGGGACATGAATTGTTTCATCTAAAAGAAAATTTTGGTACAGCTGGATGTCGCTGAGAAATCGTAAGACCATTAAGAACATGTTTTTTTCCACTGAGAGGTGATCTTACAGTTAACATTATGAAAATAAAGTATCACTACCAGCATAAAGCTCCAGCTGCACCAATTATTAAAATTAATGACAGCATATTTACTCAAATAAATCACAACATGAATGAGAACAGAACACAACTTTAACAAAAACCCCATAGCTGACTCTCCACATCCTAGGTGAGACAGAATCACCCACCAAATGTCAAACACATGTAGATTTTAGGAAAGTGGCAATCTATATCCAAGTTTTCTGATTAGTCATTTAGCCTTCAGAGAAATCTCATATAAATCTGTATTTATTCCAAAGATACAGTTCCAGAACTTCAGCCTGCGCCTTTAGCCGTCATATGCTGACATGATGAATAAAAGCTAGGAGAGCTTTTATATAGGAGAAAAACGGAAGCACCTCCACATGGTTTTGGTTTTCCTCTATACTAGCAGGCTTCTCTGCTGCTCAATGAGCTGCATTCCAAGCTGTCTGTAAACTGAGATTCTCTACTTATTTTGATATGCAAAGAGAGATCTTTGCATATCTCTTTGGTAGAGATATGTCGGGAGAAGTGTATCAAATGCTTTTCTGACCCCCATTCAATTGCCCCAAATTACAGAATGCGTGCAGTCATATGTCATGTAACGTGTTAAAAGATACTTGGCAGTCAGTTCAATTTTAAAAAAACAGCACAGGAAAGCAAAGGGAATGTAATTTTAAAAGTTCCATGCTAATCACAACTGAATGAATGAAGGATTTGTGTACCAAGACACCCAGTGACCCACTCCGATTTGGGAGAGTGCCAGTCTAGTTCTTCCTATGGCCAACCTCACCAACCAGCATTTGGCTACCATAGTTCAAGCCAATTCCAAAGATTTTCCTTAAATACCAGACAGACAGACAGAAACAGAAACTGCAGTTACCCCTCATCTTTAACAGGTTTGAAAAGGAGCAAACACGCAAGTTTTACACAGTTCCTCCCAGTACGCTCCTGAACAACTTCCACAGCAACTGTTCTTGTGCTGAGATGGGCAGGAGAAAGCATCACCTGTTTGGGTGGGGAGACAAATCCCAGTTAGCTTCTTTCCTGACTCCTCGGAAGCAGCTACCTTAGGCCTCTTGTCTTGTCTCTGCAAACACAACCATGCAACTTTCCAGAACTCGGCCAGCAGATTCAGTTAAATATTTTCCCATAGCCCTGTGCATTCTGCAACGGAAAAATTTTCTCAACACTAACAAAACTTTAATTTTGTAGTTGAAGCAAAGCCTTCTTACATAACTACAGACTGCTTTCTTTGAGGTGAAGGATTGACTGCTGATGTTTTATTTCCTCAGGATATTACAGGCAAGTCAAAAAATGCCTGTAGTCTGCTGCAACTAGGAGAAACTCTCCAAAGCATTTGGGTTTGCTGTGTACTTTTGGGCATTTTCTTGTATTGGCATTATCTATTAAAGATACTCAAGTAATTACTAGACAGCAGCTTACATTAAACATTACTTCCTCCCACCTTACTTTGTACTTAACTGCCAACTAGTAACACAAACTCATGAAGTAAGCTAGGGCAGTACAAAATTTTCTTGAATTATACAATAGTTCCCAATACCTCAGTGAATGTTGAGATTTTCTGCTGAGCAGAGCATAGAGTAAAGAACATATGCATACACAGAAGAGGCTGCAAGAAGAATGAAGAACTGGTTTATATGATACACCTGAAACGTACCCCAGCAAATGAACATGCGTGCTGTTAAAAAGAAGTTTAACACTACAGTTTTACTCTGGATAGCTGCTGTATTAGGCATTCAGAGTCTTAAAAACATTCACATGACAAATACACTCAGAGGCCTCTGATACCCTAGACAATGATAATTTTTTTTAATATTCAGTATAGCAAGGATTACAGTCATCTGTCCTTGTGCTCAAAGTTAATTCTCTGTGCAAAGTGGAGTCCGAGGGGAAAGGAGAAGCTAATTAATATAAACTACAGAAGCAAGTGACAAGACTGTTGAGTTCTTTCCTCTGCAAGGAGACAGACATCCTGGACCAAAGAAAGTCAATTAAACACAAAGGACAATCTGAATTAATGGCTACTAGCCCTGATGCAGATGCTTGCTGAGTCAAAAAAGAAAGGGACAAACTGATAGACTAGTCTATGCAGGGATGCCTTTGTTTTGTGCTTTGTAAGCACTTACAAGCAAACCTTGTCAATGCTCCATGTCAGGAGAAAGCCATGTGTGACCAAGGTAGGGTCAGAGTCTCCTCCAGGATGAATGGCCCATGTGTCTCACCCAGTCCTGCGCTGGGGGCATTTGTTCAGTTACAGAAACAATCATTTTTCAACTCGGACCAGGTGGGGAATGAGCTCCGGTTTGTCTGTGGTGCGCAACCTACACCTGTGCACATGGCAGGACTGTGCAGGAACCACCACCATAGAGGAGCTGCTTATTGACTCAACACTCATCAGCTCCACACTGCTGGCTGCTGTAAAAAAAGACTACATCTTGGGAAAGGTGGTTAATTAACTCTGTCATTGTCCCCAGATTGTTCAAGAATGCAAGATACTGACTACAGCTGTGCCAAAGCTATTACTTGACTGTAAAGGGGTGCAAGGTGACAGTCACAGTGGGAAAGCAGTGATAAAAGCTATTGCCCCAGAAGGAGGAAATCCCCTAAGCCCCAGCCATCTCCTAAACGTAACACCATCACACAATGCTTTCACAGTAAAAGAGACCAGTCACACTCTTGTGGAGTTCCACTGATCAATTTAAACATTGTTGACATTTGAAAAGTAAAGTAGTAATTTTCTGTAGCAAGATCACTTTTCTTGAACCACCCAGGTCTCAACACAGTAATTCTGCACTCTTTCCTAGGTATTTGTAACATATGCCACTGCAGAAAGCAAGTATTCTCTCTTTCATTACTTAAATCAGAAAGTAAAAGGATATCTCAAAAGAGGAGGAAAATGTATATAAAATAATAATCAGAATGGTAAAGCTGAAATTTTGTCCTGGTTTTGAACCTTTTAGGTAATAAAATTTAAAAAAAATCACTGATTTTTTTTCATGCTTATTAAATTTTGTAAAAACAGTTGTACTTGAATTTCCATTAGCAATCAAATTATTCCTATTAAATACTTAAGCCACACACTGACTTTATTACCCCCAATGTTATTTTTACACATTCATTACAGAGTTCTATTTGCTAAGATATTGATAACGTGGTCCATACATGAGGATGCATCCAAATCTTACTAAGGACCAGTAAGCGAAGAAGAGGATTCCTGGAGGCCCTAAGTCCTGGTTCAGAGCAGCAGAATGCAGATTCCTCATGCCAGCAGCTCCCATCTGCTGGACACAGCGCTGCACTGCTCCAACTCACACTCCTGTTTGCAGGTTTGGCTGTGCCTTGCTACACAACACAAGAAATTTGGATCAAGAAAGCCTCCAGAGCAGTGGTGGGAAGCTCAGAAATATTTTGCCAAGTCCACTCCTTAAAGCGTGAGGCAGGCTTTGAGCACGGCCTGAATTAACCCTATCAGCCCTTCCAACCTTTGCCCTGCCGCAGCCTCACTCCAGCCTGGCAGCAGCACACACCTGCAGCTCCTGCTGCAGCTCAGGTGAACACTGTGGCTTTGCCCCAGCAGGAAATGAAAGAGGGAGAACCCCCTCAAAGGGCAAGCAGGGACAGGCAACTGCAGAGGAACACGTCTTTCTCAGCAGAGCTACAGGATGTTTTTCTTCCTCTTGTTGCTGTACTGACTAATAAAAGCATGCTGATCTAACTTCAACTCCTGCAGTGGTTGATAGGCAAATTATTTTCAAGACAGCACAGGTGAGCTTTGCTTGAAAGAAGCAAAGCTCCTCTAGGAACCCTACAGACTGCAAGTAAGAAAATCAATACCTCTCCAAAAAAACTTCCAAAAACAAACAAACAAACAAACAAAACAAAAAAAAAACCACCAAAACCCAGAAAAACAAAATAAAGCATCTTACACACAACCAAACAAACAAAAAAAAAATACCCCAAGTGAGTCAGGTAAAAATGCAGATGAACTATTCAGTGTCAGTCACACCTGCTCTAAGTACAGAACGGTAAATCCCAAGGTCCCATTACTGCACTGTATTAGAGTGGTACAAAGTCTCATGTATCAAGGGGATGCTGTGTTAATCCAGAACTGGAACTGTATTATTTAAAAAGTCTCTATATTTCCAACTGATAGTGGTCAGTACATTTCCAATTCACAATGCCACATTTTAATTAAATTATCTTACAGTAAATACACTAAAACCTCCATTACTTGATGTCATTTCAGTTCTAGCTTTCAACTTCTTACACTTGCTTGTGAAAGGTAAGCTTGGAAAACAGTGCCACCTAATGCTAAGGAGCATAAAAATCGCATAAAAATGAAAACTAATAATTGTAAAAAATAATGTTGCAAATTTGTTTTGCACTGATTTTCCACACCATTCTGTAATACTCAATAATAGCTTAAATAAAAGTTTAAAATAAATCTGGCAAATGACATAACAGATTTGGCAATCAGCATTGCTAGTTCAAAAATATCTTTGATGCAGCAGGAGCACCTAATTCAGGTGAGGGAGAAGTACTTGTACTTGAAAAGCAAATTCCCAAGCTACTGCATTTACTTCACACTGCTTGAGAGAACCAAGGAATCTGAGGATCTGTTCCAAACTAGATCTGTTTCTATCAGTAAGAAATAAATGATGACAAATAAGATTACTTACAAGTCATGATACTCTACAGCTCCAAAGAAGATGCAAAACAGTGCTGCCATTAGCCACAACTCATAAAAAAGGTAATTTACAGTGAAAGAGTAAACACCATTCTGTGGTGTTCTTGGTCAGCTTAGTACTATATTTGTTTTTAAATGCTCTTTTGCCAAACTTTTATGCAGGAGAAGCAAAATTAGCAGGATCCTGATGTACAGAGAAAGAAACAAAATGAACATGCCTCTTCTAGGACAAATCTCCAGACATCCATCAGCTTCAAGCAGTCTGGAGTAAGGGCTTTCCTCTCAAAACATTCTGGCAAGCAGCTTCCTGAGGTTGGTTCTTACACAGCAATGAGGTCTGTGCACAACTGACAACACTAGATTTGTTTTCCATAATCTGAACTATGTGTTGAAGAGCTGACAGGCACACAAACATTACCCTGAATGAATCAAAGACACCCCAGCAATACACAACTAAAAAGTTCACAGAAAGTCTAATGAACATGGGAAACCAAGGAAAAACTGCTTCTTTACAGTTCAAGTAATTTACATACTCAAATCCAGCTCTGACCATTAGAGAAATTCACAGTGAACTGAATTAATGTATTAATGCTGCAATGTATTAATTCAAATTACATGAACAGAGAGCATCTGCATGAATTTTTAGCCACTGGACTTTTAAATCATCCCATTACAGATTGCGAGGAAAATCCCATTTTCACTTAAATACTTTTTTTTCAAAACTGCCTTCAAATAAAGCATATGTAGTAGATGTCGTGCCAAGTCATTAAAAAAATTAGTGTTCTCTCCAAAGATACCATAACTTTTGATTTTAATCCTTCAATTCCTTATTGTATACAACAATACTCTTCTGCAAGCTGATCTGCTGAGAGGCTACATCTGGGATTTTTCCCAGCCATCCTTCACTAAAATCCCAGAAACATAATTTCTGGGTTTTTTTTCAGTACTTATTACAGGACTAACCAAACATTAAGAAAAAAGAGGTATCTTGCCATGACCGTAGCCACTGTATCCTAGCCCTGTTATGTACAATGCTTTCACACCAAAAGGCCGATAGTTCCACACAACATTAATTTTATCTCAGTTGAGAATTAGCCCTGTAATCTTCAGCAGGCTTGCTAGGGAGATCAGGAATGGATGTGTGCCGAGTTGTTTGCGGGTCTTGGGCCTTCAAAAAGACAAGAGCAGCTGTTGGTTGCTGTGAAGTTGTTTATTGCATGAATGCATCAGTCTCGAAGGCGAAGAGTTCAGAGCATTAAAGTCCGTGCTAAGAGCTTTCTGGCACAGAGTCTCGATGTTCTCAGCAGCAGCAGCAGCAGCAGCAGCTCCCACACCTTTTTTCTTCTTCCCCCCTTCTTTCACCCCAGTACAGGGATTTTATTCACAAATCATCCAATCAGCTAAAAAACACAATTCTAAAACATTCTTCCTGCACCTATCTGAACTTGATTCTAATGTGCGAAAGTAGGCTCAGTTCTTACACAAAATCTACACAAATAGTTCTATCTGTTCTGTCTAGAAATGTAAGCAATGTTTTCTGCTGTGTTTTCATTATGTCTGGAACTAAGCTGATTTTGTGAAAGGTAACACTACTGAACTTTAAACTAGGCTTTAGGGCTTTTACTAGCTAACACAGTCTCTTAAGGCACTTAAAATATATTTCTACTTACTTAAAACTAAAACTTATAGCCCTACTTCATGTCTGTATGGCTTAATATATTTTAGTTTCTCTAAAGGCTCCAATTCAATCCCTGCATTCCTTTCTCTCTCTGAGGGACTCAGAGAGGCTTCTATTTCATGCATTCCAATAGATGTGGATCAAGAAGTTTCATTCTTCATTTCTTTTAACTGTCATGGAATGCAGTGGTACATTTATTGTGTGGGGCTTGAATGACACAGATTTTCTTTATTGAGGCACATACCAGCCTGGATTAAATCCTCTTTATTTATTTTCTCTTGTTCTGTTAGTATACTATAAATATCATGTTGCACTAGACTCTTATTATCACAACATCAAAGCTTTTTGCTTTGGTTCTAACACACTTTCATTAAATTCTCACACATACACACAAAACTAGAAAGTACTTTTCAGTAAAAGAGGGCTGGCGAGGGACATTTCACAAGGGCTGGTAGCGACAGGACAAAGGGGAAGGGCATTAAACTGAAGGAGGGATGATCTAGATTAGCTATTAACAAAAACTTCTTCCCTTTGAGGGTGGTGAGGCACCAGCACAGGTTGCCCAGAGAAGTTGCCCCATGCCTGGAAGTGTCCAAGGCCAGGCTGGGTGAGGCTTGGAGCAGCCTGGTCTGGTGGAAGGTGTCCCTGCCCATGGCAGCAGGAGTGGAACTGGATGATCTTTAAAGTCCCTTCCAATCCAAACCATTCTATGAATAAAGACAGGCACTACTTTGGAGGCTCAAAGTAAGTGCTTGCCTTCAAAACCAAACCAGCATTATAAACACCACACAAAAAACCAGACATGGCTAAACAGTGGGTAAAATACCAAGAAGTCATCTCTAGGAAATACGAAGGTTTGTCTAAAGGAAATACAAAGGATCAGAAATACTGGCAGACTACGTGTCAGAACGTGGTCAAAGATAAAGAACACAGAGTGGTTTGACATCAGCTTATAAGACTCATAGAACCTAGTAATACATCCTTCTTCAAAAGGAACAGAATGCCTCTCTAGGAATGTGCAGAAACAGTTGCTGTTCAAGACATAAAACAGTGCTCAGGGAACACAATGTTACTGCGTTAAAAAAAACCCCAGGTTTTGGTTAATTTTGAACTAACTTTTACAATAAAACAGCTTAAAGGTATTTTCTTACAGGATTCCCTTACAGTATAAAGCATATGACATCATTTTTCCACCATCTTCTAATCAAAGGTCTGCTGGAAGACACTGTAATAAGAGATGAGCACTATTACTCTGAACACTAAAAAATAACAAGCCACTGGCACAGATGGTACTCATCTGTGACCTTCTGGGCAAATCCATGGGGAAAGACCTGCAATGTCAACTATGCTGGGAAACCTCTGGCTTAAAAGTGCCCAAATATGAGAAGTCTGGGTTATGTGTAAGGTTCCCATTTTGAAAACCAGTTCCAGGACAGAGAGGCAAGAACACACCAACAGATCTGACATCTGTCGGTGGAGAACTGCCAGAAACTGCCTATTCTAAGGGTGATCTGTGAGCTCATAGATAGGTGTGATATACTGGGTAAGGGTCAGCATGGATTGTGTAAAAGTCATCACATGGCACCAATATATGGGAATTCTCTAGTAGCCGTACAGTTAAGGACTACTCGGTTGACATAACATTTCAAAGAAGCTACAAGAAATTAAACTGGCATAATTGGAAGGAAGAACTTGCATGACTAAATAGCTAGTTTTAATTTATAAGTGGCTGTAGGTAAAAGACCCAGAGTAAATAAATAAAAAGGATCTTCAGTTTCCTTCTTTTTTTCCTTATGCAGCTTAGCAATTCACAAGTGATTCTACACAGAATTCTTATCTTTCCAATTCCATTGTTGTAGCTATGTGGATTTTCTTTGCTAAAACCTCAGATTCCTTCAGAGTAATCTTCCTTTACCTTCTTTCAACCATGCAATTCATTTATGATATCCAAAGATTTAATCCTCAGACCTACATACCTAATGCTCAGATAGGCTTCCAAGTAACTGAACCAAAGCTGGTATTTGCAAAAGAACTTGTTTTGTTTGTGGGGAAAGATCTACCTTTGCCTACAGTTCTGAACAAAGCTGTCCACATTCCTATGCTGTTTCTTCAGAACATGACTTAAACGAAAGAGGCTACAGAAGATGCAATTCTGCTCTAAGCTTCCTCAGTAGCCTGTTTACCTGGGTAGACACAGAAACCTCTGTCTTCAAGTCAGCAGAATTCACCCAGCTTTCTCCTCGCGAGATAATGAACTGGTCACAGGACAGGGATTTTCAGCAAACAATGTGACCACAGTGAAACACAAGATAAAAGAGGGGAGAGGGAAACCAATTTGGTTCCTCTTTCGAGTGTTCTATCATGGCGTGTGTCACAATCTGCTAGGGCAAGCAGATTGTGATGGTTTGTTTACCAATCCCAGAAGTGCAAAAGGCAAACAGCGGGGGACCATCAGTTTAATCACAACAAATGCACCTTTATTGAATACTCACAGCAAATGCGACAAAGGGATCAGAAAGGAGATAAAGGATAGAGAGAGGGAGAGAAAGAGGGGAAGGGGGATATAGCTACCAACAGAGAGACAAAATCTTCGTGGTCCAGCCAATAGATCCGTCGTGTCCGTCAGGAGAATTGCCAAGTCCTGGTCAACTTAGGGGTCTTTTATAGTCCTCCACCGAGGGGGGGAACAGGTAAAAGACAATGGAGAATTTAGTCTATTGAAAAACGGGTACAGACAGTCCATGTTCCACAGCAGGGCAAGTCAATTTCAGCAGTGAGCAGGGCCCACTGTTTCAGGACTGCTTACCATGGGAAACCAGTCTTGGTCCAGCGAACACATCTGCAGGTAACACTTGGCAAACATCCCCCGCTTCAGGCCAGTGCTCCTCTGTTAGGATTATAGGGGTCCCAGTCTCAGTCCCTGGGAGGGACTTCGATCTCTGTCCATCACGGTGATCGTGGGAGATCACCAAAGTTACCCCAGAAAGTTCATTTGGCCAAGAGGTGGGAAAATTCATGGGCTCGGGTATCGTGAAGCAGGTGCAAGCATACAGAGCAAGGCACTCCCTGGCAGGCCCTGCTGGAAGCAGTGTAGCGTGGTGACACAGCAAACACACCTGCAAACAATCACTTGGTGAGCATCCACCTCAACTGGGCCAGAACTGCCGTCGGGGTCTTCAGGATCTTAGTCTCTGCCATTGGGAAGATCGTGAGGCAAAAATGAGGGGAATTTCCAACTGTCTCTTACAGCATGGCTGCACAAATTAGTAATAGTGTTAATCAAAGCATGTTTATTTTCCTCTCTGTCATATACAAATTGGATAACCCTAGGTATAATGTTTGGTTGAGGTTCCATGCCATATCTGCCTACATTGATGAAACAGTTTTAACAATTCTGCAGCAAAGGCAGCTTTACACTACTCACCTCTGGTACAATGAATAGATGAATAAATTAACACATGAATAGATTTTGCAATATAAAAATACACATTTATAATTTTGAGCTTTTGTGTAAGTTCTATATACTAGAGAATGTATGCAGGTTTGCTCTTCTTTCTATAGAAAAATGTAGTATAAATTATTTTGGTGGTTCACAGCCATTTTAAAATGCATTACCTCTAATACACCATGTGCCATTATGAATCATCACAGGAAGACTGTTTTGATGATGTATGTCACAATTTACAGGTTCTCCTGATGGGGCAGATAATACACTAATGTAATGCATTCCAGAGATTTAGCAGGAAAAAAAAATCACTTTTGTTCTCTTTAGATGATTATACAAAGACATATGCTATGCTCAATCACCGCCACTGACATCAAAATTTATAAAATCAGATAACCGTAACACCCAACAATGTCATGGTGTCAGGAAAGGATAAGGCCCATGTCTAGCAAATACAAAACCAGCATGTTTAGCTGCCTTGCATCTTTCTGTGACCTGTGAATGATGAGAGCCTTGATTCCCACTATTTAGCAACAGTATGATTGTTACAGCTCAACACACCCATGACACCAGAGAGATTCACGTATTCCGTGTTATAGTCACTGGAGGAGAGAACCAAGCAAATACAGCATTGTGATACTGCAGCCTGAGTGATAGGAAATCATAAACTGTTCTATCAACCTGCCTCCAACACTTCCTGTAAGATCTGTTCTGAAGAGATCAAATTAACTTCAGGTACAAGGTGGGGGGGAGGGGGAAAGTAGCAGAGGATGGAATTTTAGACTTTGCTCTGTTGCCTTCCCAGCTAAAAGGAAAAGAGACTCTCAAATTTTACTGCGTTTCAATTTCCTGTTGCAAATCTCTTACAACCTGGTAAATATTAGAATAAATATTGTTCCAGATAAGTGTAATTGATATTACTCTGTGGTCAAAAGTCAGGCTATAGCTCCTTCAGAACACAAAAGTTCTCTGTAAAAGATTTGAACATTCCAATTTAGTTTGATCTAATTAACAGCATAGTGTGACACAGTCACATGATGTTCAGGATATCCACACATTTGCATTCCATTCTTTGCAGTATTATTCCTTTGCTGCATCTTCATTCCCAACTCCAGAGACTTCTCTGGGAAGCCACACTGCTTGTGCCACCCAGGGATGGCTGTTCCACAGCTGCTGTAGATACACAGTGGGCTCAGAACACTGATGGCTTAAAAGCATTGAGGAAGATGCATCTCACTTGTAAAACAGAAGTTTCCAACTATCGTGCCAGTGCCGCTGGTGTGACCAGGCAAAATCAGAGGCACATTGATCATGGGAGGCACAGGGCATGAGGATCATTAGGCTGCATCTCCCACTATGCCAAAGGCAGCTTTCCTCCAATTCTCTAACACAGTATATGGGATGCAGATGTTAGTCCTGCATGCCAGGTCCCACAGCAGATGGAAGCTGAAGCACAGCTTGGGGCTGGAGAATGTGCTGTGTCCTCAGTGCACCACTGAGCTGTGGATGTGCCACAAGAGTCCAACATGCCCCATCACGCCATGCACACAGCCAGCGTCCCTTCATTTTTGTCACGGCAGCCTCTGTCTTCAATTCTCTCCCAAGGCCATCAGACTCATTTTCGGAATTATATGAACATTACCAGAAGCATAACCCTACAGAAGTTACATTTTAGTTCACAGTACATTTGATCATTCTGTTTGCAAGTCCCTTTGTCTGGTATGGCCAGCTAAAGCACAAACACTGACACATTTTGACAGCATAAGGCATTAAAAACAGATTCATCTTTTTGACCATTACATTTAATCTTTCAAATTTGCGTTATTAAGCAACAGTAATACAACAGGCTTCTAAATACCCATCTAGTACATTGTTCTCACTATCTAATGCAGTTATAAGTATAAACTAAAAATGGTCGTTATAAATTCATCATGGAGCAATTAACATGCAGCACTGATTTCCTACCCAGAGTACGTGGCTTTTTGAGAAGATAATTCTGTAAGTCTTGACAAGACTGCAATGCCTTCGAGAACTGTAATGAAAAGCAACTCCTGTGCTGTGCTCCTTTGCACACAAAACTAACAAGAGAACAGCACAGCTGCTGTTGATCAGGAGAATTTTGACTCCAAAGCTGAATGGGAAAATATTTATGACTACTTTGGGTTTCAGTCACTTACAGAGGAAAAACAAAATAAAAGCAAAATGCAACAGGGAGATGATCCCATAGTGTTCAGCTAAAACAATGCTAGGCTTATACATTTGTTATTCTATTCCAGTAAAACGACTTCCATACTATTCTTCATCTCCCTTTCAGCTGAACAGAGATCCTACTGTAGAAATGCACAAAGATCCCCAGAATGATCCTACGGCAGCACATACCCATACTAAAATCAACATGTCATCTTAGATCTATCTAGCAGAGAGAGAAACATACTCTTGGTTATTTTACATACTGATTAGGTTGTATCTCAGATAATTTTATCACTAATGATTCAATTCTAGTCAGAAAGGCAGGAATTTCTACAGGAATTCAGCTCAATGTTAACAGAATGAAGCTGGTTTGAAATTTTCACGCCTCATTTCTACAAGCCCACTGATTTAAACCTTGATGGGTCTCACAGAAATACTGAGAAGGGACAGACAGAAATAACCAACTCAGCTTCACAGAGCTACCTCCAGCTTGCCTGCTCTTCTTTCTCATCAGAATCAATAAATGGTAGTTCATCTGTGAATTAAATTAGTTCCATGGTAACGGGTATCCACAAACAAAACTGAGTTTTGTGTTAGTATTGTCTCTACCACACTTTCAGAAAATAAACTGCTCAGTATAGTCATGAAAAGATCACTGGAGTCAGTTCCTCTTTCAAAGAATGCATTTATGCCTAAAACCCACGTCAATCAAAACTGGCCAGCCTGCCAGTCTGAGCTATTCTCTGCACTCAGCCACAGTTTTATCTTGCACATTACACTCCTCTCAAAGACTGTTTTTTTCTGTAGTCTTTACATATCTCCACTCTGTACAGAGTTCCTTCCAATCCTATACTGATAGCAAAACCAATTTAGAGGAGTTCTTTTTCCCCTGCATCCTCATGTTGTTAGCCACAGAACAAAATGATCAATAGTGAAATATTTCCCTATCTCCAAATTGGGAGAGTTCACTGATATAGTTTCTAAGACAGACTCATAAATGTATGTGAACTTTCTAGAAGCAAAGCAGGGCAACTCCTAACCACAATACCAGGCAGGTTTTAACACCCACCTCCTTTGTGGCAGTGAGAACCAGCTGTAAACACCAAGCAAGCCCACCCTGTACTGTCGGTATTCCCAGCCCCCGAAGTCAGAACAAACATGGCATCATATTACCAGGACCTGTCCCCAGGATTACTTGCAAAAACAAGCAACAAGTTTAAGAGGGAGGTGATTTATTATATCACACAGTACACTGGAGATGGAAAAGAGAGGTTAAGACTTCCCACACACCCAGCCAGGTACAGCAATAGGTTACCCAGAGAGGTTCTGCAGCCTCCATACCACTTTCAGCAGGAGGCTGGACTAGAGCCGTCTGGAAATCCTTTCCAAAATGAGCTATACGATGACCTTGTGATGCAACAAAACAATTTTCTTCTTTTTTATTTTGTGAAAAGTTTGTTCTCCGTTCTTTATATGTACAACAAAACTTTATTCAGCAATAGTCATTGAAGCTTTGATTCTGTTGCCATAAATAAAACAAGCATTCACAAAAAAAACCCAAATGGAATCACAAAAGGTTGGAACACAGCTTTTGGGGACAAATATGTCACCTACAATAAGCAGGAAGAAACCAAGAAACAGCCTGCACTAGCAATGTATTCAAAGAAATATATTTGAAATCTAAATATCTATGCCCAGTTGTCACACAGATTGGCAGATTTACAGATTGGCAAAAAGAGCAGCAGTCTTGATTTTCCACCAAAGTGGAATTTTCTACATTGCCAGCTGAGGGGAGAATCTCAGATAAACCTGATGGAAATATATGTGCAGGCTTCATACTGAACGGAGTAGTTTTTTTTATTTTCCTGTAAAGAACAGTAGAAGTTAAAAAAAAAAAAAAGCAAGAGAATAGTTGCTTTTTCATTATTTGGACAGAAGCAGTTAAGAGAGGGAAGAAAGGAAGACAGGTCTTTACTCAATGTTTCCTCTCTCTCAATTGCAAGTAGAATTAATGAAGGACAATCCTACCAGCAGACTTCTATTTTCCTTCCTCAATACCCTAATCTTTCTCCAGACTGGTGTGCTGCTCTTGCCATTTTTAGGGCAAGAAACTATTACTTACTCAGAATAAAAGGCTCTCCACATTCCCTGAAAGGACATGGACAAAACTCAAACTACAGAACAAGCTGTGCTGAGGAAGCACCCTGAGAACATTTTCAGCAAAGCCAGGAATGGGGCTGTGACAAGCAGTAAACAACCTAACATCCTCCTTCAGATGCCAAGAAGAAACTGAGTAAGTATAAGCCTTACATTAGAAGCACCCCTCTGCTACTGCAAAGACTAAAGACTTCTGCTTCTACTGCCTCCAGGTGGAAGGGAGCAAGGGAGAGTCTGCATTTCAGGCAAACAGAGGTGTTACATCCTTGACATTGAAAGTCCTAAATCGGGAATTTACCTACTTGCTTTTGGCACAGAAGGACATACAGGATTCACCTATGGTGGTTAGCCTAGAGTTAAACCCAGAGTAGGAATTTGCCTTTTTCCCTGATACTTCTCCTTCAATTCTATGATTAGGGTAAGGTATTCCACTCATCCAGATCTCTGGATGGGGAGAAAATAGGAAAAAAAAAAAAAACTATTCCCATCTCAGAATTGGATTAGTCAAACAGAATTTTATGGCTAACTCACAGATACTGGACAAGAAATGGCTGTGGCTGTGACAGCTCAAAAGAAACATCCTCTACACAGTAGTTAGTGGAGATCCACTAACCTTTGTTCTCCCTGGTATCATCACCTAAAGTGACAGAGCATGCCCTCAGACCCTTTGGAAAAGACTTCTTGCCTCAGGCAAAATCCCTTTTACTGTTTCTCCTGCTTTTGGTGCATTCAACCCTACATAGCTACACCAGCACCAAGGTCTACAAGGTCAAGGAAAAAAACACTCTGCTGTTATTCTGGAAACACACATTTTAAAAGTTGTTTCTTACATCTCTTTGGAACAGTCTACTTTTCTCCAGGTCTGTAAGCAGTCTCAATCTCGGCAGATACTTACAAAGAAAGACAGACCTGAAGGATGATGTCAGGAAACTAATCACCAAACCAAAAGAATGCTCATGAACATGGCTTAAAACACCTTTCAGATGACTCATTGTTTTTTCAGTAAGCTCACTGCAACTGATACAGATTTACCATTTGAATCTTGGTATAGGATCCAGGTTTATAGTATGTTGGATTATTTCTGAAAAATACATTAATTGAAAAAACAATGGCAAAAATTATGTGGCTGGTTTTGTAAACTAATTCTAGTAGCAAAAGTACCGAAATATTTTGCTGCAGTGTATTTTGTAACAGCTGTAATAAACATGGGCAAAGTGTCTTACCTAGAAGCAGCGGCTTTCAGCAGTCCAACCAGCACTCCTGGAAAAGAAGGAGCAGTTTCCAAGGCACACGAGTTGGGCAGCACTGATCAAAGTTCAGTTATCAATTAAGTAAACTATTTTTTTAAAGAAAAGATAATTTAAAATAATAAAAAAAAATCCTAACACAAATATAACTTAAGACCACGGAGAACATAAATACGACCCTGCTGGAGGAGTATTTCTTGAAGAGAAAAATAATGCAGACAAACGTAAGGAAGTACAGATTCAAGCATGTGCCAGGTTATCTCGCTTTTCAGCACAGGACAGACAAAGGCCAATGTGTTCTCAGTAGGAGCACATCAGATTTTCCTTTAGGAAGGAGCAACATTTCCCAAACCCTTCCAAAATTCTACATAAACAGTTCACCCTTGTACAACCTTTGCAGCTATGGACAAACAGAAAACTTAATCTAATTTGCGGAAGACAATTTACATTTTTGTCTACTCCAAACAGGTCAATGCACCCACTTTTTAGTTTGCCATTAAAACATTACTGGTTTTTAAGCTCTGCTCAAGAGCCTATGCTTTTCTCCTTATCTACATAAACTGCACTTAACATCTCTTTGCAAATGAATGAGTTTGATACCAATTAAACCCCAGTACTGCAGGGTAAAATAGTCCCTGATTTATTTAAGAGAATATATTTACAAAACAGAAAGTAAGGTATATGCAGATTTTTTGCTTCATTATGTAAGAATTAGCATGACTCCATTTACAAACTCTTGGCTGCATTAGGGAAATATCAATACCTTTCTATAATTTTAATGATGTCACAGGGTCAGCTGAAGCTATGGGAGTTGCACTGTGGATTAATTCAGACCAATCAGGATGGTAAATTAATTGCAGGTTTGCCACTCTTGCACAACAACAACACCACAACCAAACACTTGTGGAAATTCAACTGCTGCTGCTCAAACTGCAGCTCCATAGCAGCGCTGGTTGAAGGAAATGTGCATGTGCTGGAGCTACTGCTGAAGGGCCTGAGAGTTCACAGGATCCCGAGGGAATTCAGGCTGGAATGCCACTCCCACCTCCAGTCACTGCAGGGGGAGCAGCACCCCCGTGCACAAGGGTGCAGCAGCACAGCTGTTTTCTGAGGAAGCAATTTAAGCCATTCTTACTGGATCCATAAGGGCTGCCTGTGGACACCTCCACAAGGGGCACAAAGCAACGCAGGTGGATCCTGCCCTCCATTCTTGGTGACACAGAGAGTGCCACTGTGTAACAGCATCCATTCCTCTCTGATCCCTTGGCATCAGCTTTTACCCAGCTGAACCAACTCATTCACATCAAAGATCTTGACTTTGACACTGTAAATGCTGATGGACTTGTAGCCCTTTACCCGTAGCAGCATTTTGGATTTTATGTGACTGGTTAGAGGTACTACCCTAGTGCCTGGAGCACTGCAGGGTGTATCCCCTACAGCCTTTGCTTCTCCCTGCACTTCATGTTTCTAATCAGGGTGCAACACAACGGCCCCAGCCCTGCCCTGCCTGCTCTGCTTCAGACACCCTTCACCCACCAGCGTGAAGCATAAGCACAAACCCCCCCACACGTACACCGTGGGCTGCAGAACCTTGTCTTAAATCATGTAAGTTTTGGCTGATTTATATTTTCATGTCTTTTAGCAATAGACAATTGAAGTCGTTCACAGAGACGAAGAAGCCACAAAGTCAGATCAGAATGGCAAAACAGGCAGAATTTTAAAAAACTAATTTTGAAAAGCTGCATCACACACTCACCCTCCATAACAACTGTTTTTAATTTAACCGTTTCAAGTGAATTTTCACCGAATTCTCTTTTTCATTACCAAATGTTTGTGACCCAGGATATTCTATGACTGGGTAAGATTTTTCTTTTTTCCTTTCTTTTCCTCCTAATGGACACTGCCATGAGAACTACAGTGAAATGCATCCCTCCTACTACGGTAATAAGGTATACATTAAACTTTAAATTATAGAAGGCAATTGTTTTTTTCAGTGTTGTTACTTTCAGTAACACAAATCAGGCTGGCTGGAGATGTTATTTCTACCCTGGAGAGTCTTATGCAATGTTTTAAATTGTAAAGGGAAATCAGTGATTCTGGCTTTTATGGCAACACAATTCTCAGTGACTTCTCCTGGTATTATTTTTCTGGGAATTGCTGCACAATGCAGACTAACATAAACTTCTATGAGCACCTTGAGAGAAACATGCATTTAAAAGTTTATTTTAGGCAAGGTAAAAGATTACACTGAGAAGACTACATTTGCACATGCAAAGCAGAGTAGAACCTGATCTCTACTCTGCCTACATTTTCCTCATACGTGAGTGGACAATTTAGTTTAAAATTCCTACTTCCACTTGGATGCAAAGTCCTAATCTTCACCTTCCAGTCAAGCCAAATAGACAGATTATTTTGTGAGAGTGACTGGAAACAGTTCTTCCTAGGCAACAGTGACAATCTAAATGATGTAAGTGTAACTGAATTGTATAAAATGTTTCCATAAGTAATTTAAGAATATTGATACTGAAAAATTAATTTCTCAAGCCAAAAGGGAGTAAGCATCATGAGGAGTTCTGTGGTTTTATTCAGCATTAGCTCAGTTTAGATCCTGGGATAGATAGCACAAACTGAAAACAAGCAACTACAATGCAGGTTGGTGAGCCTGAAGGAACAGCACTGACACCCTGCAGAATTCTTGTGTCCTGCTGGCAGTTTTTTCACTCTAAATAGCTTCTGTAATGCCACTCCACTCACCTTCCACGCCATGTGAAAACGTAGTTCTCTCCTAAACAACTGTTTGCAGACAATACCAATTATAGTGATTGCCAAACCAACGTGGAAATCAAATTGTCCCACCCCCCGCACTCTGATGCAGCAAACAGTTTTGTTTTGAAAGGAAAACCACCAAGTTCCCTTTTTACTAACAAGCTTTAAAAACATATCTGTAGATACTAATAGAGAGGGACAAGAAGAACAATTTAGAAACAGCACTCCATAGCACCAGGTGGCTGAACACAGAAATATACTCTGGTTTAGATTTTTAAAAGGTTCTAGTTCTTTCCTCACCCAATACATCCATCTTTTTAAAGTACCAAGATTAATTCAAATAAACGCTCTTAAACAAATGAAATTTGAAGTCAGTAGCATCTTATAAGGACATAAAGTGACCTTTTTCTACCTGTTTCACTTCTTTGGCTGTATTTTCCAAACACTGAAAATAACATTAACTGTATGGAGAAACAGCTAAGATAAACTTATCTTCTGGCACAGCTGGCAAGAAGCAATGCACAAAAATAATGAACTAAGACTTCATTCTGCAATAGGAATTGGTATTTTGGTATTAAGTATATATGAAAAAATTACTCCAATAAATATTCTTCACTCAGGAGACAAATCAGCCTAATAGATCTATAGAAATGGCAGGAAACTGCTGCAAAAGAAACTTGTTCCTGTGGGGAATATGGAAAGAATTGTAGACACTTGAATTCATCCCTGTATCTGACTTGAATGATATATATTTAAATATAAGATTTGTAGATAAAAGTAGTCAGCCTTCTCCCCAGTGTGTTCCCAGCCCCACAGAAACATACACAGGTACTCCATTAACAGCTAAGCTAATTGCTTTGACTGAAAATAAGGGTTTTAGCTTTCTCACAAAATTACTTAGAAATTCCTTAGAAAATTCCTTAGAAAAACATATGAACTGGGTTTCAATTTGCTGGTTTTGTTACCAAGTCCAGTTCTTGGAAAAGTGTGTTTTCATGCACAGTGTTCGCTATCCTAAAATAATGGCTAATTATTCTGTCTTTTCCCTTGAGTGAAGTTCAGAATAAGCAGTTCTAAAGAGTTAATGTGTATAAACATTTGCACAAACAAAAGCTACAACAGAAACACAGTGGGAGTGAAAGAGTTTGGGTCACAACATGGTTGGTGTGCTTTGTTACCCTCCTAAAAGGGGGGGGGGAAGAGATCTACACCCTAACTTGCTTACAGTTTATATAAAAAGAGCCAAGGTTAAAGCATCAGTTTCCACACAGGAGACAGAGATATTCAGAGGAGTTACATCTGCTTAGTTTTGTTGGGTTTTGTTTGGTCAGGATTTCATATGACACGGATTTTAATACACTTTAGTTGATTTATTCTGAAGGGCCCTTGCTGGAACCAATATCTATTTTGTATAAATGTAACATGCATAAGATGTTTAGTTGTTTTTCTGAATGAAACCCTAAATTTGTGAATACAAAACAGTTTATTCCCAATATGTATTTAACAGCTGCATTCTTCTGAGACACTGAAATGTGGAGAATACTGGCAGAAATTAGTATGGGAGAGTTGTGCTGTGCAAAGGATTCAATAGGAAAGGTGTACAAGGAGCTCAAAGTTTTAATAGGACAACAGAGATGACATGCAAAAAGAAGGTATGAAAAGACTGTACAAGGCAGAAAGAGAATGGTGCAAATCTCCAAAATCTGCGAGGAGCTTGGAAAAAGCGACCTCTCAGCACCCTGCACTTCAATTCCCTAATTTATTCTAGTCTAACACAACTGCAACCTCAGACTTCTTGAAGCAATCAACAAGTCTGTTGCTCAGAACAAACATCAAACTGATCATTAGAGCTAAATGGTGCTTTGTCAGACTGCCAGAATGACTCTTTAAAAGAAATACATTATTACAATTTTAGGAAGTATATTAATGTCACAAGTACAACTGGCCTTCATTTTCCCATGTCAGTGTTAGGCATGCATATTTACTGCTGCCAGGATAAAGGGCAAACTACTGCTGCAGCTATTCTATTTATTTCTCTCAGCTTCCAAACTGTGCTAATTCTTCCCTGCTTTGCAGTCACACGCTGAAGCTTCAACTAAGATCAGGGTTCCTGTGGCAAGACACAACCCTTCATCAGAGAGATTACGGGTTAAACAGCCAAGGCTAGCAAATGGTAGGAGAAATAATGGACGAAGCTGGAGACAAAGTTACTTGCCCAAGGTCACAAAGCAGGACACAAACACAACCCCTCTCTAACTTCCCTTCCTAACAGGTCGCTGAACTTTGGCTGAACTTTCTTCTTTGCTGCTTCTCCTCAGTTCTGAATAATTCATTCTCAAGCTCTTAGGTCAAGATTTCTGTTCACACATCATAATGTTAACCAGGCAAGAAGTCTTATGCTGCCATATTAAAAGCACTGGCAAGATCAAAACTTTTTAGCCAAGAATTTTGCTGCTGGCTTCTTTATCCATATACATTTAAAGTTGTTTATTCTTTACTGTTACTGGTGTAATTAATTATGTCTCTGTCTGCCCATGGCAAGGACTTAATTTCTGCAATTCATAGTTCAAGACATGAAGGAAGTCTGCATTAAGATTAGCTGCAGCATTTCTTCTGCCCCATAAGTATTTTGATTTTGTAGAGTTTACTGCAAATATGGCAACAAAACTTCGCAACATAAAGGCAAACTATGAGTTCTGCTACTAATAAAAATTCATTACTTTTGCATGCAAGACTGGACCGCCCATCCCAATGACTTGGAGCCAGAAAGAAATTCTAATTAGCAACTTGTTCTAGGTAAACAAAATTGTTGTCTTGACATTAGCCAGACAAAGTTACTGCATTGAATAAAGTTGACAGATATGATTTCTGGAAGCTCCTATTGACCCTAACTGCAGTAATAATCTGACATTTTTAAAACTGAGATTGTCCATTTTTCAATTACCCTGAATCAGTTTGTCTAAGAGAGTGTCATTGGCTACCTCCTATTAATTGCAGCATAGCAACCGAAGCAGTTGTTAAGTGCCTTAAGCCATTAAACAGAATGTTGGTCACATCATCTTCTGTCATTCTCCTTGAACTCCACACCTAGATTCTGTACCTGCCTGGTTACATTTTCTTTGAGGGGTACAATACAAACCACTGTGTAATTCTAAACTAGCCAGAAAAAAAAAAAAAGGAGCCCATGTGATGATTACTACGGAAATTGGAATTGTACAGTAGACAGTGAGGATGAGTAACAGCAACAGTAGATTTCTTTCTGTTGTCCAAACCAATTGTGCACATCTCCCACAGCTGCCCTTCTTAACCAGCCATCAGCTTCCAGCAAAAACTGCAGGATCTTGGGAGTCCTGTATCTAAATGTCACAAAGCATTGTTTGAACAGAGGACAGTGTGAGTAAAAATCATCTAGAATTATTCTCTAACACTTACATAAATTACATCACCTAACTTTGGATCCTGAAATACACCATTATCAAGTATTTAATAGTACACTTTACATAGTAAAAATTCAATGGAGCAGGAAGTGGTTGCTATAGTGACAATGAAATTGCTCCATGTGAGCTAGATGAGAGTGAGAAAACTGCGTGAGATGTCCTGGTAAGAAATCTGGATGCTGATGTCTGATTACAGTGCATCAACTTAGAGATTGCTCAGTACTCTTCAGACTCTATGGGTGATGAAAGAAGAGGCAAACTCCAAACAAAGGGCTGGCTGTCCCTTGGTCAGGACAGCAAATGGGATAGCACAGCTCTCTTAGGCTGTAGTTGAGTATTGTGACAAAAGCCGGATGGTAAATTCTTTGGTTACAAAAAGTGGGCAGGTTTCCCTGAGTGAAGTGTAATTCTTGTCCCCAAACAATTTTATTTATAACAAATTCCATGTCAAAAAGTGAAGAGAAGCACAGAAACAATGAAGTCATAAAACCAAAGAAGTGTAAATCTTGAAGCTGAACAGTGACTTTACAGAGCAACGTTGTAAGCTGGCTTGTATGTGAGCGTAGAATTAGACGTAACGGCTTCTGGAGATGCTCCAGAGCCTGCACACCACTCTGTGGTTCTATTTAAGCTGCATGTTTGGCCTCTTGTTTCAAAGCTTAATTCAGGCCCACATACTGTTTCTCTTGAATAGAAAAGAAATGGAAAAGGGTTTTGAAGGCAGAAAAATCTCACTACTTACTCATGTTTAAATTAAGTGAATTTTCAAATAGAATGAAGAAATAGAATAGAACTGATGTTTTAGAACCATTTATAAAAAAGATCCTGTCATTTTTTTCCAAAAAAAAAAAAAAAAATCAGAAGTAGTAGTGGTTGCTTCAGTTTCAATCAAATAAATGCCTGGGACCTCAGGATTAGAAGCACTGAAGAGAGGGTGCTTAATTATGTATCCTTAATCTAAAAGCCTCACATTTTCTACCATTTTAATTTAATTCAAAACATAAATGTTTTATTTTGGAAGTCGTTTTCCCAGCTGTGGTGTTATTTGAAATCCAATAGCAGTGCAAACATATAATAAATCAGTCTGCAGTCATTCAAAAGAGAGGCTGAAAGATGGACTAGGAATAAAATCAAAACACAGAACTATATTACTGTGGTAAGTATTTGAGCTAATACTATATATAATTGCACTGCTAATGCCAGCTTCAGTTTATAGAACCTCAGGTGCCCACATTAACATTATAACACAAGAAATATCAGAAATTAGATAATTAAGAACTGGTGCCAAATGTGACTTTAAACCTCTGGGAAGATAAAAGCTGTGAAAAAATCTTCTCAGAGGGAGAAACCACGTGGTGCACAGTGTACCAACTGTTCCTCACCATCTCCAGCGCTGTGCTACCACAGGATACATGGGAGGATGGGCAGCAACCCTTTGCTGTGAGCTGATCCCTAGCCATAAATACAATTTAACAAAGGCATCCTAAGCAAAACAGATCTGCTCCAGCTGGTGGGGGAAGAGGAGAGATATCAATGTCTCAAGGTTCCCTTCCACTGTTGAACATTAGATTAAGTGGCCACAGTTACAATCAACACTGCTGAGAAATTAACTTCTTGGAAACACACCGCAGTGAAGAGAAACAATCATTGCACACAGGAAAGACTACTTGAGTATGAGCTGATACTAAATTTCATACTGAAAGCTCTGTGTTCACATCACTTTCTGGATTCGCATATCCGAAACAAACGGGACTCACCTTCCCTTTCAACTAACACAAAAGCACAGTGGCATTGCACCTTTAGGTTCCTTAAAAATGTTACGAGGAAACTAATGTGAAATGGTTCAAATGTGAAGTTGACCCATGAGCCTCCAAGAGACAGTTTTTCCTGAAAGCATTTTACGGAGCATCCAGGCTCTCTTTCCACAAGCTTAATTTATGCCAGCCAAGAAGATTCAAATCTTCCACTGGCTGAAGTGCCTTCAAAATCTGGCTACTGCTTTACACAGTTCACCACTTTTCACTATGGTTCTCTACCTAATTTTTGATCCAAGTAGTGCTGTACACTCAAAAATTCAGTACAGTTTTAACGCACTGATTAATCTAAAAAGTCATGTCATATCAGAGTGTCTCAGTATTGAAACAAATTAGGAGGAAACATTCTGAAAAGAGTGTCTCCTCTAAAAGAAAGGACCTCTTTGTTGAATACCACAGTCTACTATCACAGCTTGTTTTTGAACACAGAGCTCCAAAGGAATTCCACCACCTTCCTTCCCCTTTGAGCTTAGAGGTACAAGGACTCACATCTGGGCATAAAGAAAATGATAGAGGACACACTTTCATAACACCACCCCAGGACAAAGAGACATACATAAAACAATTTCTTACTAGTTTTAGAGTAGGTAAGCAAAAACTCACAAACATACATTTTTGGGGTGGGGAGGGGGCCTCAGGGGGACATGGGGACAGAAATATTTTGGATAACCAGAGGCTATATGCAAATTTTTACTTCAGTTTATTCAGTGCTACAAGAGAGGATAAACATGTGGGAATGTAGTTTATCTTTTTCAAATCTGCTGTCACAGAACTTGGGGAAAAAGATAAACATCTCTCAGTTTAGTACTACCACAAGGAAATCACACATACATTTTTGTCTAAACACACATAGCACACTTACAGTACCAAAAAGGAAGGCAAGACAAGGCTTTACCTGAGTTGTAAGTGTTCCAACAGTGGCCTGCAACTTCTGTGAACAATTTTCCACTGCCTGTAAAAAACCAAAGATTTTTACTATTCACAAAAAAAGTCCCATTTATACGCTTTGCTAATCCCAATTCCACATAGTACTAAGTACTCTATTCAAAGTCTGACAGTGCCAGCACCTTTAGCAGTACAACATTTGATTCAGTGACAGAAGATGCAAGAAAAAGAAAGAAAAAACAAAAACAAAACAAACAAGCAAACAAAACAAAACACATAAAAAAAAAAGAAACCAACAAAATACCCATACCCTCAATGTGAATCACTTTGAAAACAGACTGAAAATGGAATTATTTCCAGAAATCTTAAGTTTATTATTTTCCATTCTACAAAATAGTTTGCATGAATAGACGCAATCTAGTTACGTCTTCATAAACAAAGAATTAAAGTATGGTAAAATAATTAACGCCAACCAGGATGTGTCTAAGGGAAAAGCATCTTAACTAACTTGATGAAATTAAAAGTTTGTATTAAAAAGAAAATTGCTTGAGGTACTTAGAATTTTATGTGGATAAATTAGACCTTGTACTTACTGAAATGTTGACTGAGATCTTGAAATGAAAAAAACACATATCACATACTAATCAAATTAAAAACTTATTAAGTGACAAATCTCAGTTGAAAGTTGTAGCAGAAAATCCTCATCAGGGGAGAAAGGTTTTTAATGGGTTCCTGGAGGCTCTACAGGCTTTTAATAATTTACTTTTTACAATTAGCTGCCCAATGGGAAAAAATAACAATAAAATTTGGAGATGAGACAGAGGAAAAAGCAAGAAATAGGGTGTGCCATGAATGTACAATGACAAATACCAGCCAGTATTTAATACTGCACTATAATACTTCTAACCATAAACACAAGCAAACATTTTGGCACACTTAATGCTGGGTGAAGGAATCTTTCTGAACCCCTGTGTCACAGGATACCAGAAGGAGCTCCAAAGTGCTTCAATCTTGCTCGTTCTTCTTACAGAGGAGCTTCAGCTCTTTAACATTTTTGATTTCCAATGGCTTCTCTGTATGTGTATGTGCACGTCTGCACTCATCTTAATGCACATGCACATCTACAGAACAGCACCTTCTTCCTTGGGCTAACAAAGGAAGAAGGGGAACACATGCTGTTTACACAAGAGGACCAACATGTTGCCATGGAGATATGGTGCATTTTTTGATGGGTACAAGTTCCTCACTGAGGTGAGGGATGAAATCAAACATCCCTGTGTCATTACACCCCAAACAATGTGCCAGAATCGGTGACAACCAGCAACTCCTCCTCTCCAATATGCTCCTGAGGAATGGGAAATTTATTTACATAATAGATACAACAAAAACTCAGCTGAAGATAACTAAAACTTCCCATAAGTCAAAATTCTGTTATTTCTCAAGCTATTTCTGTAACTCCAATATCACTTTTCTCTTTTACTATCAAACTTTTCTTTAAAATCTCTAGTTTGAAGTGGCCATGGACAGCATTTTAAGCATCTCCAAAACAACCATTTGCAAAAAAACACAATCTATGTGCAACCTTGAGACCAAGAGCCATGTCTTGGTTTGAAAAAGACAGGTGTCTGCTAAGGAATGCAGGAGTCTCCCTTAAAATGGAAAATGTAAGCCCCCTCCCTCAGAATTATTATAATTTTGAAATTAAGGGACTCTCAGGCAAAGATATGGGAATAGGAGTTGTTGCCCTGATTATCAAGAGTTTTCTAAAGCCTTCGGAGTTTACATTCTTGTAGAGAACTTTCTCACACAACTTTCTGTAAATAACCTATTGTTTTGCATTCTTTCATAGAGGCGGAGAAATTTGATGTACAGGTAGTTTGTCCAGTGTTGTTGGAGAGGTGGCACGTTCACCCTCCAATCCACTGGCACCTTTTGAGAACTATAAAAGATTGGAGTCAGAGAAAATAAATGAGTCTCTTCATCGTGACCAAGGCTGTGGTGCGTCGTTTTTCCTTGCATCATCTGGTGACAAGGAGTAACAGTTCCTTACTAGGAATATTAAAATACAAATGCAATAGTACAAAAAAAAACCCCTTCTGACAGAGTCAGAATACAGCCTGACACCCCGTGGGTCAGGGTGTTGGCAGCAGTCCCATTAAATGGTGGCTGCAGTGCTCCTGGAGTGCCAGATGTGGTTCTGTTGTAGCAGCGATCCTGTAGAAGGGTGGAAGTTACCCATGAAGATCCAGTGGTGGTGGAGATGGGCCTGGTTTTCCTCTGGGAATCCAGTGGGGAAGAAAGCTGCTTCTCTGGGAATGCAGTGGGCACAGGCTGCTGTGGTGTTCCAGTTCCCAGATTGTATCCAGGTAGGAATGCTTGGCTCCTCCCCCTGGGCAGAGCATCTCCCAGTGGGATGATGGAATTTTCTCGGCCATGCAGGGACACTCAATGGCCCATGAACAGAAGAGAACTCCTGGAGGGAGGATTGGTTGTGGAAGAGATAAAGAAAAACTGCCCCACCTGGTTTTAATAGGTGGCTCAATTAACAGAAGATAAATGCCCCACCTCTAAGAGATATACATGTAATAGAATGGATTCTATGTAATATTCTATGTAATAGAAAACATGTATTCATGTATTCTATGCAATAGAATACACACCCCCAGCCACATCTTGCAGCCTAAGACATTATCCACCCCTTATTCTGTTACCATCTGCATCATACTCAAATCAAGAAACTCTACACAATGAAATTTTACACACAGTTCTCATTTAAGACTAGGTTTCCCTGTGGTACACAACAGGCTTCTCCATCTTTCTGCATTACCCACCAAGTGCAACCAGGTCATTGAGCAAAAACAATCCCACAGGTGGGTTTGTCTTTGCCTGAGGTGGGATTAATCCAAACAGTCTTTCCTAAAATACCTTTCATATGTACCACAGGGACTTTATCTCCATCCACTGTGTGCAGGGGTTCAGGCTGGGCAGGACTGTTACCCTGTTCTTTTGAGAGTTTTAAAGTTCTTCTAAAAGTTTCTTATGCCTTCTGATATTTACATATTTCAACTGAATTTTCTCATGCATGTTCATGTGAATAATGATTGTTTTCCATTCTTCTTTGTGGGAAGAGAGAATTGATGGACTGTTGGTTTGACCAGTGTGGTTGGAGAGGTGGCAGCTTCACCCTCCAATCCACTGTCACTTTTGCTATTGTATATATAGTGGATTCAGAAAATAAAAGTTTGCTTTTATTGGGTTCTTTTTCTTTCCTTTTGCATCTGGCCTGCTTGTGTGAGTTATTTTGTATCATAGTGTGACACAGGACCAGCTCGAGTGATGGACCCTCAGGTGTGGACCATCCAGGTGGCTTTTGTTAAGCTCATTTCCCAGTTTCTGAAGGTTCCCCCGGCAAGTACCTCCAGGGTAGTCTTAAACAGTCCGTTGTACTGTTCAACTTTCCCGACAGCTGCTGCATAAGGAATATGATATATCCATTCGATACCATGTTCTCTGGTCTGATCCTATAAACAGCCTCCTGTTTATAAGGCTCTTCTTGAAATAGGTCCCATTGTCCGACTCGGATTCTCTAAGGGGTGCCATGTCTCCACAGGACTTGCTTTTCCAGGCCCAAGATGGTGTTCCGGGCAGTGGCATGAGGCACAGGGTAGGTCTCCAGCCATCCAGTGGTACCATGGTCAGCACATAGAGCTTTCCTGGGCATGTCTGGGGCAGTGTGATGTGGTCAGTCTGCCAGGCCTCCCCATACTTATATTTGGACCACCACCCACCATAGCACAGGGGCTTTGCCCGCTTGGCCTGCTTGATGGCAGCACATGTTTCACAGTCATGGGCAACCTGAGAAATGCTGTCCACGGTTAGATCCACCCCTCGGTCTCGTGCCCACTTGTAGGTGACATCTCTGCCCTCATGGCCTGAGGCATCATGGGCCCATCGAGCTAGGAACAACTTCCCCTTGTGTTGCCAATCTAAGTGTATCTCTGCCACCCCTATTTTTGCAGCCTGATCTACCTGCTCATTGTTTCGATGCTCCTCACGAGCCCAACTCTTGGGGACATGGGCATCTACATGACAGACTTTCACAGGTAGCTTCTCTACCCGAGGGCAATGTCTTTCCACTCTTCAGCATTCCAGATTGGTTTTCCTCTATGCTGCCAGTTGTCCTTTTTCCACCTTTCCAGCCAAGCCCACAGAGCATTGGCTACCATCCATGAATTGGTATAAAGGCAGAGCTTTGGTCACTTCTCTCTTTCAGCAATGTCCAGGGCCAGCTGAACGGCCTTGAGTTCAGCGAGTTGGCTCGATCCACCTTCTCCTCAGTAGCTTGTGCAGCCTGTCGTGTGGGGCTCCATACGGCTGCTTTCCACTTCTGGTTCATCCCTATGATGTGACAGGAACCGTCAGTGAAAAGAGCGTAGCGTGTTTCCTCTGCTGGTAGTTGGTTGTACCGTGGAGCTTCTTCAGTCCACGTCATTTGTTCCTGCTCTTCTTCGTCAGTGAAACTAAAAAAGTCACTTTCTGGCCAGTTTGTAATTATTTCTAAAATCCCAGGGTGATTCGGGTTTGGATATGGGCGCACTGCGTGATGAGGGCAATCCATTTGTTCTCTGTGGCGTCAGTGGCATGGTGGGTAGAGGAACCTTTCCTTTGAACATCCACCCCAGCACTGGCAGTCAGGGTGCCAGGACGAGTTGTGCTTCCGTGCCAATTTCCTCCGAGGCGGCTTGAACTGCTTTGTAGGCAGCCAAGATTTCCTCCTCCATGGGAGTGTAGTTGGCTTTGGATCCTCTGTAGCTTTGGATCCAGAATCCCAGTGGTCGGCCTCGAGTCTCCGCAGGCACCTTCTGCCAAAGGCTCCAGGACAAGCCATTGTTCCTGGCTGCAGAGTAGAGCACATTCCTCACCTCTGGTCCCGTCCTGACTGGGCCAAGGGCTACCACATGAGCGATCTCCTGCTTGATCTGGGCAAAGGCTCGTTGCTGCTCAGGGCCCCAGTGGAAATTGTTCTTTTTCCAGGTAACCAGGTAGAGAGGGCTCATTAAAGAGATAAAGAAAACTGCCCCACCTGATTTTAATACGTGGCCCAATTAACATAAGATAACTACCCCACCTCTAACAGAGGGCAGTAGAATACACATCCCAGCCACATCTTGCAACCTCAGACAGGCCAGCAGAGGAATTGCAGTGAATAAGAAGCCATTTGCACTCACACTGGTTTCCCTCATCAGGTTCAGAAATAATGCTGGCAAATTTTTCTTCACTTACTTTTTTTTAAGCATCCTATCCTCATAAATTCCCATCATACCATGATAGATACAATAGAAAACACTTGCTAGGAAAGAAAATAATTAATTTGTAGGGCTAAAAAAAATTTTATTATCATGATCAAAAGTCTGGAATAAAAACTGTTCTGAAAGGTAATGATTGTCCTTTATTCAAACAGGACAGTTTCATAAGTAATAAATCATATCATTCACTGCCACAGGTTGCCCAGAGAAGTTGTGGCTGCCCCATCCCTGGAAGTGTCCAAGGCCAGGTTGGATGGGGCTTGGAGCAATCTGGGATAGCAGAAGGTGTCCCTGGCCATAGCAGTGGCTTGGAACTGGAAGATCTTACAGAAGCTTTCCAACACAAACCATTCTGTGATTCTTTTAGTTTCAGAGCATAACCCAGTATTTGCTTCACAGGCACAGTTTCAAGGAATCAGTTTGTTCAGCTACAGAGGTTAAATAAATGAAAGTGAGGAATGCATCTCAAAAGTTAGTTACAGATGTAAGTTACTTTTCAGAACTGAAATGTGGTACAATTTCATGTTGGCTATAATCCTGTGACCTTGCTAATTGCTCTCTGAAAAGCAAACTATCACTCTCATCCTCCACCTTCAAGCACTTATTCACAATCCCTCCCTGCCCTAGTGCACATGCTGATCTGACAAAAAAAGGCAGCTCAAAAATCACAACAACCCCCATCATCTTGCTATTCAACGACACAAAAAAATTATATTCCTCAAGTTTTTAAGGGAACCAAAGACCTATGCATATGTGTAACTACCTTTTGAAATACAGGCCTTGCTTGTCAAAAATCTACAATGTTCAAATGAATAATGGGATTCAAACTTGCTACTAAATGGCACATACTCCTCAGATGTTACTACAGCTATTAGTATTCATATATTGTATTTCAGCATCTCCCGTGGTATATTATTTCCTGTAACTGAGAAATAATTATGGCAAAGTTATTGGTTTATCAGACTACTAATGATGTTATAATTGCTTTCATTATACAACTGATTTGTCACAAATGTTCATATTACAAATATTATTGACCTACTGCCACTCCTATAACATAATTAAAGTTTCAGTTCAGTTTAACACGTTGCCCTCCCGTGCTGCTGAAGACACATCACAGAAGCCACAAGATACCTGCAGTCACTCTGCAGTTCAGCAGCTGTGTGAGAACCTGGCCAGATGTTATTTTGCCATCTATTCTCCAAATTCTTACTTTCTTCATAGTTCACCTTGGTGTTTCAACAGCTTAACTTCGCTTCCTTATCTCACCGTGCTTCATTTATCCCCACTGCATCATATTTCTCTCCATGTACAGAACTTATTTCCTGTTCTGCAGTTTTCCTTTGGACACTCGCTACATTTGCACCAAAACCAAATTAGTTTCTGCTTCCCTTTGCCCAGTATTTTTCCTTTTGGTAAAGCAATAGCCCAATTAATTCACTTTCTATTTTTTTCAGAGTGCTCAACTTCCACTACTTTGCATAATTATTTTTCTCATTCATTTATTTCTGGAGATTTTGCTGAATCTCTCTGAAAGTTAAGAACAGACCAAATGAATTGCAAATACACTAGTTTGGTATCATCTTGTTTTAGCAGCCCCTTCAATCCATGCCTGTTTAGACAGATTTGCTATGGAACTCTTACCTTTCACAAGCTGTTGTTCCAAAATATGAGAACTCTCTGAGTAACCTTCTGAAAATGAGAGCCCTAAAATCTAATATAGTTGACACCTTTATTCAACATTACTACCTTCACACAAACCTAAGCAAGACCTAAGCATCTTTCCCTTGCTTTTCTTGCCTGGCAATTAAAGTTCAGCTGATGGAGGCTCACCAGCCTGCCAGCACCAGGAAGTTCATATACTTTGCACAGTGATTTCTGCAAGTCTATGAGGTCATTAAACCACCCATCTGCCTACACATTTTTTCCTGCATCTCAGATATGTCCACACTTGAAAAGCCATAGAGGATTAAAAACTTAATGGGAGGGGAAAAAAAAACTCACGGTTAGTATTATTCTGTCCTCTAGAGTCAAGCCAACATGATTAGGAATTAGGGAACTACATAAACATAGTACTATAAAAAAACTGATGTCCATTAACAGTAGAAATTCTGCAGTGTGAGAGTTAAAGTATATCCTTTAGGTAGTAAAGAGGGAAGCTAATACCAAAAACAACACTGAAAAAAATCTAAAATACATGAACAATTAAAAACTCTAGAGAAAAATCTTTGTCAAATAAAGTAAAAATAATATATATTTTAGGTGTTTTGGCACTGTTGGCATTTAAATTACTGCTTTACTAAATGAAAAGGAAGAAAAATAACCACAAAAGTTACGTAACATGTATATGAATCACCGTTGTCTGCAGTGAAAAACAAATGTCCAGTAACTCTTCTAAAATGTCTATATATAGACAGAATTCTTGCCTGTGTAGGAATCTGAAATGCCGTGACAGAAGCAGGCTACATCTGACTCCAGGAGTAGACTAACCACCTGATTTGTACCAAAGATACACCAGTGTAGATCAGGAGCAACTTCACTGAAGTCAAGGAATTGAGAATAAACCTGGCCCTTCATTCAGTAGCCACATATCCATACTCCTATAGGCAAGAAGAGCAGTCGGCAGTAAACATGTAGATGAATTTTAAAGGGTAGATTTCAGAATCCATACTGTTGCTCTATAAAGCCCTTCACATTATGTCCCCATTTAAATGCTTGTGAGCATCTATCTCCACAAATTCTGAATATTACACTCTTAAGAACCTATGGCCAGCTGTGTGATTGTTTGTATCAGGAGATGAGGTCTGTCAAGAGGTGGGAATCACCTGTCTCATTTAGATCCCAAAAATGTTAGAAACAATAGGAGAATCACCCTTCTGAAGCCAGAGTTACAATCTCTACCTTAAAACTGGCTTAATTGGTATGGACATTTGCATCTCCCAAAATAGCATTGATCTGCTTATGGAAACTACCAGAATGCCAGAATATAAGCATTAGCCCTATGGACTTGGAAAGAACAGGAAGTATCTTACATCACACCAGACTTTTGCAGAAAACCTTCCAAACAGACCTGACTGCCAGGCAGCTTCAGTTATGGAATTCAGAAAAAAACCCATAGATTTGGGGGAAGGAGAGGCTGGCTAAAAAATGCAAAACTCTCACATAAAAAAATAAAGCTTACATCACATAAATATCTCAAACTGCTGCTGTACTACCAATGCTTAGCAATGTCCTCTCCTCTAACAAAAAGCTGTCTTTTGTTCCTAACAAGTTCTAACACCAGAGACAGCAATCCTAGTACTCAGGCTTTAAAGACACTTCAGAGGACAGCGAGGCTGATCCTGAGAAATCAGTGCACGCCAAGTGTCTGCTTGCACTGCTCACCACTGCTCACCTCCCTCCAGCTTGCTCGGTGCCTGGCTCTGCAGCACTGTCTCTTTCCATGCTCCCACACCGCAGCCGTATTGACTACTTCAGCCCAGTGACACAGCAGCAAACTGCTCACACTTTCCACTTGTGTCACCTCCCTAGGGAGCTGCAGCAGTTCCCTGGGGGGTCAGAGGGCCACACACAAGCACAAGTGTGGAAGGAGTGAGATATCATCTCTTACTTGGCACAAGCTGTTCCACCAGTTTAGACCAAATCCTCCAGCTTCCACTATAGGGAAGCGTGACTGGAGACTTGATTCAACTTTCTATTTAAAGCCAAAAGTGTTTTCTTGTTACAATGCTGCAGGAGAAAGACAATACTGCCAGTCCACCAGAGTCCTTTACAGGAATTTCACTCTTCTCAACAATCTCTCTTTTCAGAAGAACTAATCTCTAGCAGGCTGATGATGCTCCATGCGGAGAGGTGGAAGAGATAGAGAGAGCCAAAGAAATTCATCTGGGATTTTTTTGCCAGTCTGGAGGCAGACTTTTTTTTAAAGAACTTACTTTTTGTATACTCCCTGCCATATTGTGTTCTGCCCATAAGAGCACAAATAAATTTGAACCCCATTTCTGAGACATTAAATCTCTCGAGCATGCTCCATTTGGACTTCAGAGAATACAGGGCTAAAATAAGACACACAAAGTTACAGCAGCAGGACCAAAACTAGAGACCTGGTTTAAAAATATCCAGGGCAAATGTCTTTCAGAGCATTCATCATTCACATAGCAAGGCGTGACCTCATGGTGCAAATGTCCATTTGTGGTTTGTGAGTTTTATAATGCAGAGCACAATACTTAAAATTAGTCATTTACTTCTTTTTCCAGAATCCTGAAATACTGAAACATTTTCCCTCCAGAATCCCACCAAAATAACAGAAACAATTTAATTTGATGTAACAGTAATTGTGAATTATTGATGCCAAGATTTGAAACTAGTTATCATTTTGTATACCCTCTTCTGTTGTAATCAGTTAAAGTATTTGATTATATTTCTAATTAATCATGCTACTTTCAAAAAAAAAAAAAAAAAAGCAAGAACACAGATGATTATTTCAGTTATTTTCTATCTATTTTGAGCTTAAACTTAAAGAATGTCTTTTGGGAACACAGTCCTTTATTTTCTGGCAAATGATGCAATTAACATTCACTAGCATGATTAAGTAATTGTTAATTATACAATCAATTGCTTCAGGACTTTTTTCACACAACATTCATATACATGTACTCCTTTCCACTTCTGCACATAATCTAATGACTGCTGAAAAATACTGTGGATACTGTAGATCCATCATTTCAAAGAGGACGTATAGAGAAACTGACATCTCTTTATTGAATCTTATCAGATGTAATTAATCACTCTGTCAAGTACAATGTGCTTATTCCTGTGCTAAATTCAGGCTCAACAGGCAATACCATTCATGACCAGACTCGCATCAAACTCTCGATGCATCACTGCGCCGTCCATCAATATATTCCATATATAATGTAAAGATATATAAGAACATTCATGTCAGAATTCATGCTTCATACAAAGCAATCCTCTAAAATATCTAAAGAACAATGCAGCAAACTGCAATGATGACTGCAGACCTTGTAATCCACCGAGTTTTTGTCTTCTTTCCCATGGCATCTTAAAACAGGTTCTGTCATGTTCACCGGGGAATTGTCATTATTATCAGCAGCCTAATGACTCTACAGGGGAAGGTGCCATCAGGGCAGCTCAGGATCCAAGGGCAATCCTAAGACTTCCATAAAGCTTGCACAGGTGAATGTCCAGCTGCAGCTCCCGGTCTATTTGCTGGAAGCAGAATCCTGCCAGCCCTCAGAACACCAAGCCTGGCTGTGTTACAGTCATGTGGAGAGTGCCCTGTACAACATGCTCTAACTTCTGATCAGCCCCAAAGTGCTCCAGGAGCTGGACTGGGGGATCACTGTAGGGCTACCAGAGAAAATCAGTCCAAGCAGAGTCACCAGCAGCCCCTTAGAGAGGTTACAATATTCTGGCAGAGTAGGCAAAATCTCAGAGGTTTATGACAGTAAATATTACTAGCGCTGCCCAGTCAGATAGTGGCTCTATTCCTGACATTTGAAGCCATTTAATTTGAAATGGAAGAGTCCCTCCTAGATTACCAGGAATGCATGACAGATATTAGCAGCCCGGTACTGCAAAATGAAGAGGCAAATTGGGAAATTTCCTGACACAGGACAGAGTCAGGCCTGTGCATTTAGAAGGTAAAATATGAAAGAAGAGAACAACATTTCAAAAACTTACCTAACCCTTGTACCAGACAAAAATAGGAAAAATATTGAGAATTGAAATCTGAGTTTCTCTGGGAAGCTCATAAGCACAAACCATCCATGTACTTTAAACAACTACAATGAGCTCCAGGAAAGCTCTCAAGGTGCTCTCAGGGCTTTACACTCATTGAAATCCTCAGGAACTTGCTAAAAGAAGATGAGTGTTTTGTTTTATAGGATTTTGTACATTGGTTTCTTGATTTATATGACAGTGAAAATATTTCACAAAACAGCAGATTTCTAAGGCAACTTTCTACACTTCAAAACAAGTTTAAAAGTACTGAATTGCTGGTAAGCAACAGCAAGGTATCAGACCTGGATTTCAAATGCTAGGTTTTAACTGGACTGGAAATTATTCAGAAAAAGATTATTATTAAAAAAAAAAAATCAGAAAGCTAAAATACTTGGCTAAAGACTGCTGTCAAATAGGTACTTCATCCTCCATCCCTACCAATGGGCTTGTCTTTGTGCAAGATCTGCTTTAATGGATTTCCCCCAGTCCCCACAGTAATATACATGAAAGACCATCTCCAGCACATCACCAGGATCAAGTAAGAAACCCCCACTCATGCAGCAAAAGGACAGGAGGAAATGAAAACTACTCTCAGTGAAGTAATGCGCTGAGCTGATTCTTGTTGTGAAATATTCTGACTTTATTTCAAATATGGAGATAAAAAAATAATTTATTCGCAGCCAGGTTTACTTTATAAGAAAAAGATCTTTTAATGGAACAATTTTCCTTTGAAAAGATGTTTCAAAAGTAATTTTCTCTCCCAGACTGTAATTTACAAACTATTAGGTTTGTTCATGACAGACAAGAACACTTGTGGTGATGAATTCTATCAAAGCACGTTGGCCAAATAACGTTCTCCAGACGATTTCAGAGGTGAAGACATGAGGAAATTTATCATCACTCTGCAGAAGGAATGAATTTCCAAGCAGTTTTTACTTTCCTACTTTTCTTTGCACATGCAGTTACTCTGCATAAGCCCAAGTGGGAAGGTCCCTCACAACGAGCATTACCACAAAAATTCAAAGGAGCTTTCACTCAGTGCAGGACTGAGCAGCTACTCGGGTCACTACACAGAAACAGGCAGGGCTCTATTTCCACTGCGCAGCACTGCCTTTGCCCAGACAAATATGTCACTTAGATCACTAAGCAGTAACTCAACTACTTCTAAATTATTGGTCTAAGCTCATAAAAAAAATAAAAAAACAAAACCCTTTAATCTTTTTCCCCCCATACACTGGTTTGGGGTTGGTAAATTCCCTCCTAGAAAATCTAAAATGTCAAACCTAGACAAAAGGCTTGAGAGACCAGGGCAGAGCCGCAAGGGCCAGGCCCTTGTAGCCTGTGGCACTCAGCCCTTGATGGAGACTCACAAGAGCCACAAATGTCACCGCTCACTAAACACGGTGCTTATTACTACATCACAGCTTTGTGAATTCTGCAGTTGCATGAAGAAGAAACAATAAGTTCCAGGAAAAAAAAAAAAAAAAAATGGTACAAGTATCTCGGGAAAGAAAAGAAAGCAAACCAGTGGAAATGCCTCCACATTTTGACATAACTACTTTCAAAGTAACTAACTCTTCATAATTTTTGTCTTTGTCTTTGAACTTTCAAAAGCACAAAAAGGAATTACTCCAGCTCTAATTGCTCCTTAGAATATTTTTTATCAGATTTCATATTATCATGTCTTTTAAAGCTTTACAAGCATTCACAGCTGTGCTATCTTACATTAAAAGGGATGAGTGACTCTATTTGTCCCTAAACATCATCTGCATTTGTTAAGGTTCTTCCTTTGTTCTTTTCAATTTAGTAACTACCATCACTGCAGTAGGCTGCCATTTTTCTTCCTTCATATTTTGAAAATAAATCCTGCATGTTTTAGGACCATATTTAGCTCCTATTTTCTTATTAATTAGCAGATTTATGATGCTGACAACCACAACACAGATATGGGGTCTGTGCTTTGCAGCTCCTAGTAACTGTTCTAGCAGAAAAAAGCAAGTCACCTCTTAGCTCCTTTCACCTTGCAGCTCACTCTCCAAGATGCAAATTGTTTACACGGGGAGGGGTTGACAGTCTAGCATCACACAATGAAGAGGCTTTTGAGGAACTCCCCAGCCCAACTAACAAACGTGCATGGTAGTTGTACCTCATAGTACACACACTGGAGTATCTGTATAACTCTACAATTTGTATTTTTCATATAGATCTAAAGGAATACTTTCAAATGACTGCTCTATATGCTTTAAAATCGTAAGTACGAGCAATTAACTGAAAGTTATAAATCTTCCAGTACTGAAAAAAAGAGTAATGTATCTTCTAACTAATGGGCTACAAATGCTACCAAAACCTCAGGTTTATAGTAGTCTTCTTCTCCCCAGCCCCCAGTGCTTTCCAGATAAATATCTAATTATTTTAAAGTATAATTTCAACACATGAATAATCTCAGCAGAATGAAAGTAGATATTGACGTATTCCTACAAAGATAATCTTCACTGGCTGTAGAGCCCATTTAGCCTTGTTATGTTTTTTGTGTATTTTAAAATGTTGGGGTTTTTTAATCTGCTATCAAAGATTTAATAGATCATTAGATAATAGATTGAATTAGTAATTATCATATAATTAATAGATTAAATTAGATATGTTTCTAATATACAATTTAAAATCAATTAGAAATCAGTCTGGAATTGACACAAGGTCAGTAGAACCTATGGGAACCTGGCTTAGATACAACAAAACCATCATAAATCTCATCTGAAAGTTTAGGAAAATACTTTCAGATTGAGCAGCACTTTAACTGTTTTATTAAATAAGAGATATTGCTTATAAAAACAATTTATATGTAGTAATATATTTTTTTTAAATTCCTAACAATTGAAGATGTAAGAGCATTAAAAAATCCTAAAATTAAAGATTAGTTAGTACTTCTGTAATTTCCATCACCCTAGCACCTACTTCTTACATACCCCTGCATAAGAAAGGTTCTTCGGTTTTGGAAATTAAAAAAAAAAAAAAAGGTAAGTCTGTTGACATACTGAGTCTATTGTGTCAAAAAGGTTACAGTAACCTTTCTGGTTAAAAGTGAAAAATCAATTCCCTGTTCTAAGTGGTCTCTCCAAGGCAGCCCACTCAGATTAAGAGCGTGTTTTGTTTAACAATGAGCTAAGCAAAAGAAGTCTGGGTAGAACATAGGCAAATGTCTAACAGTAAAAGCATTCCAAGCAAAAGGGGAATTTCTATTGCTACATGAAACTAAAATATCTATATATTTAGAGATAAGAAGTACATAAAAAAAGGTGCCTCAAGAATGCTCAAAGAAAAGAGAGATATCTTTATTTGTCCCTTCGGCCCCACAGACTGTGCCAGGCTCCTGTTATAACCAGAAGGTACTGCTAAATTTCTGCTGAAATGAACCTGTGCTTTTCTCTAACAATTTTAGAACGGCACATCAAAAAAAAAAAAAAAAAAAAAACCAAAAAACTCAGCAAAAGCAAAGAAAATTGGGCAATCTGGTTTTAGTCTAATCTGACCGACTAGTGATCTGAACCTAAAGTGATCCATTTTTATACAGTACACTGCACATTTCTAAAATCAGCATACGCTTGACTACGCCCTTTGATACTGGAATTGTGCCCCATCTCTCCAGACTGATTGTCAAGACCTTCCACAGGATCCAATAGGAAGCACCTCTGAAATAATTTTATTAATGAAGATGCTGCTGATCTGAATATAATGAAGCAGGTAAAATAAAACGCAGTGCGGCCCCAGGGCAGGTGCAGACGGGGTGGCTGCCTTGCCGAGAGCGAGCTCTTCGATCGGGGCGGATCGCGCCCACGAACCACCAGACACACTCTGAGGGCTAGATGTAAGGAATGATGGCTGTCCAGTAAGAGAGAGAGAGGTGTGTTGCTTGAGAATCCAGCTCTGTTTACTGGAGGGTCCACTTGAAGAGTAGAGGGATCAGGAAGCAGGGTAGCAGGCGACAGGACGGCAGGGTGAAGGAGCTCCGAAGCAGCAAGCCCCGAGTGAGGGAGGGTCCAGGGTAAATAACCAGGGTAGGGTAGGAGGGATAAGTGTGGAAAGATACCAATCAGGGAAGGGGCAAGGGGAGGAGCAGGGATGGGGTGACCAATGGGGAAACAGGGGATGAATGACAAGTAACAGGGACCAATGAAGGAGCACAGAACATCGAAATTTCTGGAATGGGGGATTGAACTACAACTCGATTGACAGAACAGTATTTGCATCTGGAACCAAGGACCACGGAAAAAGGTTCAGTCTCTCTCCCTTACCTACGCAGTTGTTTCCTCCCAAGGCATTTCTGCCTCATGGCTTCACATCTGATATCCTACAATACAGCAGAAAGTGGTTCTAAAAGAAGGACTCAACAGTTTAGAAATTACACCAACACTGGAATTAAGAACTGGTAGCAACTTGAAGCTTAATTGCTGGGCAAAATCAGAATTTAGAGCTGGTCGGTATGTAATTGAACGCAATACACTGTGATACAAGAAAGACTTAACAATAAAGATGGCTGTCCAGTCCCTGGAAGAGTTTTGCAAGAGGTTTATCATCCTAAACACATGGCTGGAACTCTGTATGTATTTCCTTTCCCTAGACAAGGATTTAGTTTTTGAAGCAAAAGGCAGCACTTCAGTCTACAGTGTTAGTAAAGAGCAAGAGGTACAATATTGTTTGCATACACACACACACAAGATCACAGCCAGCATGGACAGATGCAATCTGGGAAGAAGTATTTTGCTACACAAAGTGCTTGGTTAATGAGCTCATTTGAAAGAAGTAAAAGCTTAGCAATTCGTGCTTTGCCTTCTTGTAAGAGAGTGGCCAGCTATCTAAGAACACTGTCAAGAAAACCATCATTTTGTAAAGCTGACATTACACTAACCCACTTTCAAAAGCAGTTACAACCATTTATCAGCTCAGAAAACTTAATTGTCTGTAAGTGTTTTGCACAGTGAAGTGAGCTTAAAATCTAGCTTATTTTGTTTTTGCAAGGAAACATGATCAGCATTGGAAGAAAACTGGAATATTTTACCATTTGTAACTCCTGTGAAGTCTGACTGCTTGACTCAGCACTACAGCTCCTACAGTCTTTCCAAACTAATTAGAGATAAACTAATTATGGCACTCACAAGAAATACACTTCATGGATGTATGAGTTTTAATAAATCACCATGTCATTTTATTCAGTGCTTTCTTTCCCTATTGCATGTAACATACATCACATCAGTTGCTGGGTTTTCACCTGCCACAGGTCAAAATAAAGCAAAAAAAAAATTACTTCATTTGTCATAATAAGATGCCTTATTTTATAATAAAAATATTTCTACTGCATACCAAGCTAAGGTCAAGGTCAACAAATGCTTTCTGAAACACATTTTAGTGTAGTTACGTGAACAGAACATCCAGACTGGACTTCCACACAACTCTTACAACAGTCAAACCTCCTAAGGGGCCAACAAAATTAGGCAAGAGAGAATGCCTGCTTTTCTAAACTAATACTGGGAATGTTGGAGGTTACAACCTAAAGCTGACTGAAGTAAATGGGAAACTTTCTACTGGTTTCTTTATTCTCATCCAAGCTAATCATAACATCTGTGATCCACATAGACAGCTCAGTTAAAAAAAAAAAAAAAAAAAAGGAGAATTAAAACCAAACAAGTGATTCAGAAGGCAATGGACATGGGACTAACTGTACAGCTCCAAAGCACGAGGAAAAGCTCCTTCTAGAAAAAAAAATTGCCATCTACAATTGTACAGCAGTAGAGTATCTTGGCAACAAGTGTTGCAAGATGAAGAGGCTTTTGAGGAACTCCCCAGCCCAACTAACAAACGTGCATGGTAGTTGTACCTCATAGTACACACACTGGAGTATCTGTATAGCTCTACAATTTGTATTTTTCATATAGATCTAAAGGAATACTTTCAAATGACTGCTCTATATGCTTTAAAATCGTAAGTATGAGCAATTAACTGAAAGATATAAATCTTCCAGTACTGAAAAAATGAGTAATGTATCTTGTAACTAATGGATTACAAATGCTACCAAAACCTCAGGTTTATAGAAGCCTTCTTCTCCCCAGCCCCTAGTGCTTTCCAGATAAATATCTAATTATTTTAAAGTATAATTTCAACACATGATAATGTTGCAAGATGGGGGCTTATCCCCAGGTCAAAAGGAGGAGCTAATGGACACATACAAAAGGTCTCCAAAGCCCTCTGCCTTACTTTACACGATTCTTTCCATAGAACCTCCCAAATCTCATAGCATGACATAGCATGAGGAAATTTATTTATTTACTACCCTAAGTTGAATTTTGTGTCAATAAAGACAGAGTATTCACATTATATAGAATCGTGTTCAATTCTGACTCGAATTTAGTTTAGGTTATTGAGTTGTTTGGGTAGGGAGGTTTTTCATTTGACTGGCTTTTTGGTTGGCTGGTTGTTTTTCGTGGTGACAAAGGGGTGTGAGGGAAGGTGCCTTATTACTTCATGTTACAGATCCAACAAAGTGAGAGAATGAGCTTGGAGTTCCTCCAAAAGGGTGGCAGAACATGCAGAAGATGATTCTGAAGACTTGAAACTGGTGAGATTGTATACAACACAATACTCTATCATTGCCTTACTAATCTTGCAAGGGCAAAATAAAAATGAACTTTGTGCTATCAGGGAAGAGAGTAGATAGGGTCAAGGTAGGCAAAACATTTGCTCTTCTATTGGAAAAGAAGTTCAAAAGCAGAGTTCTCCATTTCAGATGAGCAGGAGAAAGGCACTGAAATCATTCACATCTTCCATGTACCCATATCGGGCAGAAAGAAGCAACAAAGACACTGTGGAAAAACTTTCTAGTCTGAAGTAATTAGCCACAGATACAGACACCATTAGCACGAACACGTGGACACCAAGGAAATTTTTACTTCTTAAAACAGCATGCAGGCACCATGAAATGGATTCAGCACTCCAAAGGAACATTGCTGCAGCCCCCTGGTTAACAAACACGGACCACTGCTGAGACACATCATTTAGCTCTCTCTTTGAGCACTGTTACCTTGGGTGGTTAATTGGATAGTGCCATGGTGTAATTGCACACAACTGTTCAGTGTAAAATCGTCAGTTACTGGAATCAAAAAGTTGAGAAAAATAGAGAAAAACTCCAATAATTGTTTTAACGTAAGTTGACAAGATGTTTTTGCTTCCATTCCACTAAAAAGACTTCTGCCTTTCTTGTCTGCTCTAAACTTATGCTACCAGCGGGTCAGTTCCATGACAAGAGACAACCTTAGCAGTGCAAGGAGATAATGTCAGATTTTAATTGCTGACATTCAAACTATCTTTGCTGAGACTCAGTCACTGTCTCCCATATCTATTTTAATAACCCACAACTGCCTACCTAGTTTCAAATTTTGAACTTTAAATTAGTCTGGTAGCTGTTACATGGTTTTGAGGGATGGTTCCAATGCACCAACACCTCACATGAAGAAAAACATTCAAAATACACATGCACTAAGTGATTAACTGCTGAAGTAGATCTGAAGCCACAGCAAACTGTATGAGGTTTAGTGCAGAGAAGAACAAGAGTCAGAATCACTCAGCAGGGGACCACCTTGGAACAACTGCTCTTTGCTAGCCAGCAGTGAGGGGACCACACGAAGACAGCAGCACTGCAGTCCACTCAGCAGCTCTACTGCCCAGATCTGCACACACACCTATTTTCAATTAGGTTTCACAAAGTCAAATGCACAGAAAGCTGTGGAAATTGTCAAAAAATTGGAGCAATTCTTCACCATCTGACCTTTATGGCATACAATCCCTTCAATACCATAATGCACACTTAGCTCACCTCAATCTCTTAAATTCTTTTTGCTGCTGATACTAACAGCCCTAACAATCAAACACTATCTAAGTGAGTTGCTGCGTCTGTTGGCTGGAGTCAATCATGTTCCATTTAACAGTTCTAGGACTTTTAGATCATAAAGATCACCAAATCAAAACAACATTTAATGGTGTTGAGAGAACTATTTAAAAGATACATATACAATTACTCTAAGCAAAGGCCTCATTTTTCTGGTGATAAACCCACTCTCCTGAGCCTGGCCAGCTGAGAGAAAATTCAATCTCTTAGAGTCTTCCTACAGCTCTAAACCTCACTGGCATCCTTCTGTATTTCTTGTACACTTCTAATAAGTGGCGCAACCACTTTAACATCTTCTAACTAAGGCAATTGTTTACGACACCCAGCCATCACTCCTGATATTAATAAATGAAGTTTTGCAAAGACACAGTACATTCAAAATACTGTGCACCTGTAAAGGCAAGACACAGGCATATGCACTGGCAAGAGAATACTTAACAAAAAACAAATAGAAGCAAATTAACTTTATGGATTATCAGGTCATTTCAATAATGAGTGACTTCAGACCTGCATTCCCTCTAAGATCTGGCCTATGTTTTGGCCTTATTTGTTGGGAATTTCCATTCTTGTTAGAATGAGCCTGGTCCACTACAAATGAATTGACACTCGGTGACCTTTGCAAATATGATTGATATTACTACATAACTAAAAGGCAGTAAAGAATATGCAGTTCCCCATCTGTATTACACTCATCATTGTTGGTTTACATTTGCTGGGATTTAAGCACAAAGATAGACTTGATGATTTCTGGTATGCAATTTTTTTCCCCCAAAAATATTGCTACACCATCTGATTTTATAGAGGAAGAGTTAGCAGCAATTTCTGCAGTTAAAGCATAGAGTTACAAATATGAATGCTGTTGTACTTAATTAAATAGTCTATATACAGTTTTTCTTCATCAACTAATTTATACACAGATTAGAGCTGGTTTATTATGCTATTACATGTTTTATATATGCAAAAATATATTCAATCTGAAAGAAGACAACTTGCAGTTAAAAGAAAAAAAATAATCTGATTTACTTCAAGTCATTTAAGTAAATAAAAATGCAGCTAAAAAAATAATCATGCCAGGATTATTAGCCAGCAGTGATCCTGCTACAGCAATGGCGTTAAACGTTTCAGCAGTGTACTATATAGCCGTGGAGTCCTGAGCAACTTTAGCTCTCACTTATCTCAGTTCATCTCCTTTTTTTCCTTTTTTTTTTTGTCAACTCCATGCACAGTCTTGTAATTTATCTCAATGTTTTACACTATTGAATTCAGAGACAATTTCCACAACGTGCTAATGTGTATTTTTAGGGAAAATCTGCTCATATATATACCGAGATCAGCAAAACTCTGCTCAACTTGAGAAGAAATCCCTTCTGTCACATGATGTGCAGCCACTTGTGAACCGCCCAACCCCACATGCCTCCTATGGAGCATCTATCTTGTTTGGAAAAAAAACAAGAAGAATTTAAGAATTTAAAGAAAAGTAAGAATTTAAATTTTAACCCCTTTTGCTCATACGAGAGTCCAATTTGAGCCCACTGGGAACTCAAGGATTCCCCTTCAGGCACCCATTCCCCCACAGCGACCCTTGCAGCATGGCTCCCATCTCCTCCTCACTGCCCAGAGCCGCCTTTTCTCTGCAGCAACCTTCCCTGCTGCTGGGCACTCCTGCCAAAAGCGCTGCTCTCCTCGCTGCCTTGGCAGGCGGCGGTGCCGCCCTTCCTCTCCGCCCTCTGCTTTGGCCATGCTGCGATGCCTTCCCGCAGAGCTCGACAGTGCCCTGACCCCCATTCCATCCAGTATTGGTCGCTTCAGCAGCTGAGGCAAGCCAGGAAGTGCCCAAGTCCACAGAAAATCAAACATCAGAAGTATTTGGGAGGGTTGGCTTGTTACTATAGCAACACCTGTCCTCCCAGGTGTGAGAAAGTGATCTCCACCACTGGACAGCAAGGAAGGAATTGACTGACAGGACTCTAGGAAGGGATAAAGATATAAAAGGGGGGCCCATCCATTTTGAGGATGAGCCACATGGCTGGTAGTCACAGGGGGCTCCCAGTGCTGTAATTTTTTTCTTATTTAGTCCTTTGTTGTAGTTTTTGTTAAAGTTTTATAGCATTTTTAAAAGTGATCAGTCATTTCTCTCACCTCTACTGATGCCTTTTTAATGATTAAAACATGTCCTCTCTTGCCTTCCCTGACAGACTTTTTTCTCTTAGAGTTGCAGGAGATTCCCATTCTAACAGCAGCAGAGAGACAGCCCAACACCTGAGCCCCACCAGTGCTTCAGGATTTACAGAGACTCTCCAGACACCATGAAGAGGTGGCACCCAACGCTCACAACTCTGCTGATACTCTTTCAATCAATGAAAGAAAGTATTCCACAATAAAAGGAACTGTCACTAGAAAAATTAAAATACAGCCACATCATAAGCTTTCTTCCTAAGTTTTCTTGAATAGGTATCAAGGAAAGTTACAGCGCACAAATCTCCCTGCTCCTGGAGGCTTCTGATCTGCTTACCACTGAAGTTTGCCCCTGATGCAGAAAGGGAATCTATTTCCAGTAAGAATGTCATTGAAAAATATCCCAACACCGTCTCTGATTTCCCAGGGAGAAAATAAAGCATGTTTGTTTGAACAGGAGGTAAGATATCCAGCAGGCAGAAAAGTTAACAGATGACGGGATCTGCTTTAAAAACTCTTATTTTGTACCCCATATGTAGTATTCCTACCACATAAATTAAAAGGGACAACAAAGCAAAAAGAGAAAGAATAAAAAACCACCATTAATCTAATGTACTCCAGGCCAAAGGGGTACATCATCCCTACCCTCAAATACCTGACTTAAGCTTTTTATTTTAGTACTCAAAGGAGCAAGGAATGGTGAAAATAACACCAGGAAAAGGGATTGAAACTAGTTAGTACTGTGTGTATACAATACCTCTGGTATTACTGGGATATAGTTCTGCATGCAGCATTGATTTCCTCTGTTTTTCCTGCAGTAAATGGATGTGTACTAATTATGATTCTTTGATTAGACTGTGAAGGTTTCTATTACACTAGCGATAAATTATTTTATAGTAATAAGGTGTGTTTCCTTTTTGTCAACAAGGCTTGGCCCAAAATAATGCAATCTGGACACTCAACACTAGAGTTTAAACCGAATCAAACATTCTATTTGAGATTTTTACCTCATTCCTTGCACACAGGAGGGTCAAGACACAAGAACATTCAGAAGACTAAGCCTTCACACTTGCCTAAATTACCTGGTCAGCTTTCCAATATTGGAGTAAGGACTACTAATACTGGAGTAAGTCGAAATACAGCTTTTACTCCTTTCGTGATACCTTGGGCTCTAATCAACATGAAGAAGCTGGTTGTAACAAACTGGATATATTCCAGGAGTATATTATCTCTATCTCTGTACATGGGTTTGAGGGTATTTTTCTGTCAGGTTTTTTTTTGTTTTGTTTCTCATTAAGTGTTTTATCTCTTAAGAAATTTAAATTATGTAACAAAATTGCATCATCTTTGAAAATAGATTTCCACCCTTAAGACTTTTCCCTCTAAGGCATATATTATCAGTAGTAACAGACTAAAAATATACAAGAAATTTTTTGAGTGAACTTCCTTGCCCTAGTTATTTGAAATTGTTAAATCCCATGCCAGCAACCTCAATACACATTTGGCAATATGCCTATACTCTATATCATTGTGAACAGAACTTCTCCCAGCGTTGCTGCCATATAGAATTAAATAGGAGATTTTTCAGAAGCCAAGCAAAAGTATTTGTTTGGTCTATGAAAATAGAGGGGAATAAATCAAAGAGCAGCAATTCACCCCTGTCTAGCAAATGCTATCTGAGCCTTATGGTTAAATATCACTTTGTTATCTTCCATCTTTAGAAGCACATGAAAGCTGAATATTAACAAGAAGATGTGTAACAAACTGAGTATATAACATAAGGCATGGCTTATTACATTTATACTGCTAATACAAAGGGACCTGATTTTAAGCATGTTCTGAGTAAGTCCTGCCTTAAATTCCCCTATTAACAAAGAGCCTCAGTGTGCCTCTTCCCCTACTGATCATACCTAATGAAACAGTAGTGAAAATCAGGAAGATCACAAGACAAAGCGGAGAGCTCGCCTAGTAATTACATCTCCTGGGACTCCTTTATGTTTTACCTTGGGAAACTACAGGTCATCACCATCCCTTTTATTTGCCTTTTACTTGTTTGAGCAAACATTTCTGCCTACTAATTTACAAACATAGTGATTCCCATAGTTACAGTTTTCTGTAAATGTAATGGTTAAAAATCAATAGTCGTTATAATTCTTTTGAAGTTCATTATAAATTCCAGTGCAACCAGAATTAGTTAAGATCCCCTGGTTGCAATGACTCAACCACATGAATAAATCTACACAAATGAAGAACTATTTTGGGGTCAATGCAATTTTTCACCAGTGTGAAGAAAGTTTCAAAGATCTTTTTATAATCCAAAGATTAGGAGCAAGACAAAAATCCTCCTGGAAGAATTAACACTTTTGTATATTCACTACTGTAGTTTTGCTCTGACCCATTTTCTGGGAACAAATGTTTAGTCTTTCATAAATTTCTATAATATCCCCTATCTGACCGCTCAAGAATGCCTCCTATCCATCACTACTTTATTCAAAACTCTAACGCTCTTAACATTCAAGTAGTATCTTTTCAGTTGCAATAAGGAGACTCAGTTATCCCATTACACTGCAGAAATAGCTTGTCCCTGTGTTACCTGAAAACATAAAACTAAATGAAGTCGTTTTCCTTATCTCTAAATCTTTGTTTTCAAACAGGGGCCACGGGGAATCCACTGCCCTGGTCACCACTGGTGGAGGTGAAGGGTTATTCACCAACTTCTGCAGTACAAATCCCAAAGGTTTTCTAAGCTCATGCTGTTCTTCTTGGATCTAAAATATCTCCCCAAAATGCAGTGCAGAATCTTTCAGGAGAGCAAGCCTCCAGCATATACGAGGAAAATGCCTTGTGTTTCTGCTGCCTTTGACAGATCTGCTGAGCAGCAGCAAAAAGCATTTGGCAGCACTAATCAGGTCCTGTTTGAAGCCCAGGAGCCAGCAGGGAAACTGAAGAATTGTGTCAGTAGTGTCTCCAGAAACCACCAGGTAGTCCTGCTCAATGACTCTGGCGCATGCCATCATGATCTTCCTGGCAACATTGTTCTCTTGCAGGAGTCTGCCAATTAGATAAAGGTTTTGTGGAAAAGCTGAAACAGAAACGTCCGTTTCTTTGGAATGCTAAAGGCTGCTAAAAATCAGTGGATACCCAACACGTAGGCTGTTGTCTCCCAAAGCTTTGCATATCCTATGTCTGGCTGAAAACTCAGTAATACAATTACTTTATTGACACATGTCAATGAACACTTCTTATGCTATAATTTTAATTTAAGTGCCTTCTCAAACACAAGTGTTTAACACTACTATTTTTTATGTCAAATATTTTACTACTTATTTTTATTTTACAGTTCACTAGGACAAAAATGGGAATCATCAGACTTCACTTCTATCACAAATGACATTTTGCCATCCTTGCTTTCCTTTATTATCCTTTCAGTTTAGACACAGCACATCGTCTCAAAGTGCTCATATGTCCTGCCCAAAATTCAGCTGGGTTACTCAGTTATCATACTTTTGTAAGTTTGCACAAAACAGATCTTTCACAGGGAAGAGCGAAATATCCAAGCTACAACAGGAGATAACATTCAGTCTTTTCCACTGGTCGACAATTAAAATTTCTAACGTTCTAGTTTGCAAGGCAGCATCAGTTTAACAGGAGTCAAGATGAAAGCTCTCCTTTACAAAGGTTTTCCATAATTCTCCATTTCATGACGGTTGATTTCCCCTTGGAGGTCAAGTCCCACGCAGAACACAGCAAACCACCCAGACCTTTAGCCTGAGCTATGTCGCCCTGTCACACACCACTCAATTCCAAGCAAACAAGAAAAGAATAAACAGACCAACTGTCACATGGGGTTGTTTTTCTCCCCCCTCCAGCACAGTAGCACTGATGGAGTTGCCCTAAGTAGGCTAGCATGGCGTGAAGCCAGCTTACATAACCTAATGGAAATTACATGCCAGGAGAGTGGGGGCTCCTGAGCGATGGGAGCATTCCTTGAGGGGTCTGTAAACAAAGTACTTCATTGTGTACTGAGGCACTGTGCTACCTTGATCCCTTTTCACTGCTTTGAAGTTGTATATAATCAATACAACAGTATAACAAGGACTAAAAGAGTGGCTGCAAATGTCTTACTGGTGCCATATACACCATTATACACGTGCCACTGCAGGCCCAGGCTTTTAGATTGCCTCAGAATGTTGCTGTAAAGTTATTTTTCTAAGTCAGTAAAGAACATAATCTACAAAGAATCTTACAATTAATGACGTAAAGTATTATGTTTCTGAAATAAGAATAAAAGCCTTTTAAGACTGAGAGAAGAAAAAAAAAATATTACAAGAAGCAATTCCAGGGTCAAGGTTTCTGTTTCAAAAAAGCAACAAGCATTTAAAATCCATGGTCCTATTGTCTGCAACCACACTTACACTCTAAACTGCTTATGACTTTTCAGATAGAAACCCTGGATTATAATTTTCAAAACTTCTGGTCCACCCACTGTGAGAGATCATTATCTCTTACTGCCAGAAGCAATTTAATTCTACCCCATTACAGTGTCTGAAAGTCCAAAGATCCTCTGAGTTTTACCACAAGACAGGTGGATCACATCTCAGTGATCAGGACAATGTGCTTCCCCCTCCCTCAGTATTTTGTGACATTTACTGGAGAAGACCTACTGCTATAGATACTTCAATGATATTGCTCCAGAAATTACCAATAAATCCATAAACCTTGCTTAAAGATCAGTTTTACACTGACTCCTGCTATGGTTTGTTGCGTATTTACAGCTCAGATGATGGTATTAATGCAATGAGGCTCACTCTTACTGTCATGACAATGAAAAAAAAAACATTATTGCACAGGATTGAAGGAAAAATGGGACAGAAAGAAAGAACTTTAGACAAAACTGTCTATAACTGTCTATAAAGTTGATGACAACTTTATAGCATAATATATACACACTGTCACTGAGTATGTGTTCTTCTACAGCATTTTACCTTATATCCACTTGAAAGTCCTCAAAGTCAATCTTTGATGGGTTTTTCCTTGTAAACTATTTTTATAATAAACTAGTTGGTACTCACTTACTTATATGCAATCCAAAATTATTGAGAAATTTAATAACATAAACTATAATTTGTAGTACAGTTATTTCCTTATAATTAACTTTGCTATGCATTTTGACAGGCAGTCTTTAAGACTGAAACTATGACATTTATGAATACAATTTTAAATTAATCTTACTCTTGCTGATGAAAAACGGCTCCCTATTGCATAGCCTTCATTTCTCACTGTCAAAATAATATAAAACTTGCATGTTCTTCTGTCAGAAACTCATCCTGCAGATTTCTTTAGTGTTCCTGGTAAAACAACTTTTGGGTTTATACCTGATTCTGAAATCCTTGACATTACACAGAAGACTTTTCTTTACACCATACTGAAATACAGGAAAGCCTTTTGCTCTCATAAAGCTTTAACTATTTTCAGTGCTATGCTATTTCCACAAACTTAGGGATAGTGACAGCAAAGGGCCAGCAGACAAGAGCTAGAAGAGGCGTCAAATCACCTGAAATACTCTCTAAGAAATATGAAATGCAAGAGCAATGAAGTCTAAATTGCAGTGGCTTGTCTGGGCTGTTTGCAGGACACAGCCTGAGCAGACCCTTTGTCATCTGAATGCCGGTGATACCCTTCCCTCTGCACGTCTCCACGAGGAAGGCTGAAGGGAACAGATTTACAGGTACCCTTCAGAGCACCAAGGATGGCTCCACAGCAGCTGAGAGCATTTTGGCTTCCATGTCACACCTCAGACACTGCTCTGTGGGCTGGCAGAGATGACAGGAGTGATCCATCAGCAGCTTTCTGTCATGCAAAATAAAGCTAATAAAAGCAGAGCGTAGTATGCAAACTTGAAGGCACATTGAGCTTCAGAAGGTTTATGTGCCTTTGGCTTAGAGTTACAGCTGGGTGATAATGACTCCTTTATTTCTCACTGTCCACAGGAAAGTCATATAGCAGTAGCTTCAGATATCTTAAATTCTATCTGATATTTTTCAGTTTTCACCTCTATCAAGGCTACCATGATAGAAATGTTCAGTAGATTTGTTTAGGGATGTTATGATCCAAAGATTTAAATGCTGTGATCACACTGAAGAGAGCCATGAAACAATCTCCTTTTCTGTTGCCATCTTAGTGATGAGATGTGTACATTAATACCAAGATAAATCCCTTAGTACCATGATGCCCAGACTGCTGTGTGCAAAACAAGGGCCATAGTACCAAACTCCACAACCCAACAGTGCTTTGAAGTGGTACCTAATGCAGGGGCTCCAAGTCCAGTGCACTCAGGGTATCACAGGCAGCAGCAAGACCCAGCTCTGTGCAAGGCAAGGCACAGCTCAGGAGGAGCTGGGCTTTCACACCCACCAGAGCTACACACAGAGCCTCCCACACACAGCGAGTTAGGTGACACTGCAAGACATGCTCTCATGAGGGGGGGAAGACTAAGAAACTTCTCACAAGAGCCAGGGTGTGATAAATAGATGTGATTCATGCTGAATAGTTGTAATTATATCAATAATTTGGGACTATAATTGGAAAAGTATATGTGATTAGTGTTATGAAGCAGATGAATTTCTTCAAGAATACATGTGGAAAGCAGGATGCAGGAGTTGGATTTGGCCTTGGGAATGAAGGAAGTCAGGAACTGACTCCCAAACCAAAATAGGCATCAACTGAAGTTAGAAGACAACTCCCAGAGCAGGATTGACCTTGAATATGAATAAAATTGGGGCCATTCCAGATAAGACCACTAAAATAGTGGTCTTATCTATGAAATAATAAGGCTCAACTGGAACATAATGCATCAAGCTCAATGTGCATGCGCAACCTGCCAGGTCATTCAGAGGACAGCGAGGAAGACAGCAAGCCTTCCTCTGAAAAGGCTATTGTAAGATGCAGGCGAACCCAGTGGGAAGAAATGATGATGTCTGACTCCAGTTCAGAAGGCTGAATGATTTCTTTATTATAACTATGCTATAAGACATTAACATACTATATAAAGGAAGATACTAGAACTACATACATTTTTCTAACTACTGTTGCATCGCTCTGGGGAATGGGTTTCTCCCCCCATCCCCGAGACCCCTGTAGCTGTAACCGTGTTAATTTAACCCTTCCTTCTTTTCTGGACCCAATTGGCTGGGAGCCAATTGTCCTTTCCTGAACAGGAGGGTAGAAAAGGCCATGCTCCTCCATTGTTCTCTCTCTTTCCCCCTCTTTTCCTCTTCCTCCTATGGAATAAACGTCTTGGACCACATCAGGGGTAAGAGCCTCTTTTGGAATCTTTTGCCTTAACCCTGTAAAATTTCCCCCCAAAGCTCTCTCAGATCTGGGCTAGCCTAATAACTCCAGAGGGCTGCGGGGGTAAGTATTAACAAACTGCCATATCTAACCCACTCACAACTCGTGACCCTCTCTCAGAGTCCAGCCACAGGTGGATTGGATTGGCCATCAGGCTCAAACAATCCTCACCAGAATCCAATCAAGCAATCAGCCCAGGTAAACAATTCTCCAAGCACATTCCACATGGGAAAAACAAGGAGCAGAAATAGAAATCGTTTTCTCTTTCATCTCTCTGTGCACCTCTATGAGAAATCCTGAGAGAGAAGAATGTGCTTGACACAGAAGACCACTAAAGAGCCAAGAACAACAAGAGCCCTTAACAACAAGAGGCACATGCGCTATGCAGTAGAGTGATGTAGATTTCGAGAATCGAAAATGGGAGGAGATTTACAGGAACTATTGATGAACATGTATTAGCATACAGTATAAAAGTTGTGCTTGGATTCTTTTGCCCTTTGTACGGGAGGCAGGGTGGGAAGCCCTCCCGTACCCCAGCCGGTTTATCTTATGTTTTATCTGAAACATTGCCAAATAACTCTTTGGAACCACTTAATTCTATTTGATTGAATTATTACTATTTTATACCTCAATTAAAAATTGCTGCTAAATTTTAATATTTTGGTTTATGAAATTGGACATATGGCATCCCATTTATAACATAGGAGTAAACATGTTTAATGATATTTAATGACATTCAAAAAACTGAGTTTTATCAGCTTCTCCACACCAGGAAGGCCTCAGACTCTGGCAAGCTGCTACAGTCCAGCAGAGCAAAGATAAGGTTGTTTAAAATGCTACATTTATATTCTAGTCCAGCCTACAAAATTTGAGTAGCTCAGAAGAGCAACGTTACAAATGCACTGACATAGCCTTTAGCTTTTACGAAAGAAGTTTTTAAAAATTTCAAACATCCTTCACATGCTGTGCTGAAGTCTTTTAAGCTTTCCCCAGCAAAGTCACCTCAGCTTTGCTGATTTGCAGTAATGAACTTAGTTCTTCCTTCCAGGATTGCGTATCGTTTAGTGGCTTTGCTTACAACACTGACCATTATGAACCACTCATGCTCCATGCCACTTTGGCACAGCAATTCATTATACAATAAACTATTTCAAAACACCTGAGCCACAGAAATGTGATAATCTGTGGTCTAACATCCTTTTGACTCTTAATCTTCAGATTTCCAGTTACAGTTCTCACTCGTGGAAGCTACAAGGTTTGGGTTCCACTTGGATCTCATCAGAAGAAACCTCAGGTATTTTTCCTGAAGAACTAGAACACAAGGAAGCAGGATCTCCATGGTAGTTACAAAGTAGCTGAGAATGCTGCTAAGCAAAAAGGGTTTAACCCTCAGAAAGTCTGGGCAATTAAGGTGTCTCAACAGCAACAATTGCTTTTAAATGCAATCCTACTTTGAAATCTCTTGGCTATATTAACATATACATGAAAAGGCTACACTACGAAGGTTTAGATGCTACTCAAAACTAAGCAGTTCAGTGAATCTTTGTTAAATCATTTTGCTTTTATGCTGTTCCCATCCAGATCAAACCTCGCTGAGCTGCTTTTAGAAATAGTTTAAATTTATAACTAGCTAGGAACTATAAAGTATTTTACTTGAATCTCAAGAGATGCTCCAACAACAATGACATAGGAAACAAAAGAAGCAAGATTCAATGTTCCTGTTTACATTTGCAAACTAGACTAGATGAAATATGAAACAGTCCTCAATGTAAACTCTTTCATATATTTTAATAAAGAAATGAGATCATCCAAGGAACTGCCCTTAGATAGCAAGGGAAAATTGGAAAGTAAAATGCATGACATTTCAAGCAAGTAAAAATGCATTGACATTTTATTCAAAGCTCTATCAAAATAATTAAGAAAAACCTTCTCAATCTGCCAATTATTTTGGGTATTAAAGGGGGCTGGGGGGAAAGGCCAGTCTTTGGTTTACACCACATCAGTTCTACATACAGAACGCTCCATGTGGGAGGTTTTATGCTGAGTCCAGCTTAACATCCATTTGAAAAATATAAAGAGGGAGCCATTACACATAATATTATGACAAGGTCCTGGCCTGTTTGACTCTTTTCTTGCCTACCTTCTCTCATCACATAATAATTCTCAAAGTGAAACAGACTGCCCCATCAGCTTTGCTGTGCAGAACTTGCTTCATAAAAATTCTATTTCTTCATGTCACACAATTGTTCTTCCGGCACAACTTATGTTCTTCTGAAAATGTACAGTTTTTTTTAACACTGACTATGTGGAAGTATCTCTTATTAATATTACAATTACTTGTAGGAAGAGACAATATTGCTGTGTTTTTTAATATATTCTCTTACATAAAATATTCAAGACTTATCAGGTTCCTGTGCAAATTCATACGGCTGCTACAAAATATTCACATGTTCGGATACACTACTGCAATACAAATATCACAAGATAATACCCCAGGTAATCTATAGCACGATCCTCAGATATGGTATCAAAACAGGAGCCAATTTACATTTACAGCTCTGGAATTGTATTCCAGGTTTGATGAGTAGTCACACAAAGGCTGTGCGACTAATCTGTCTCTTGCAAGACATTTAAATTTCCTCTTTCACCTGCTATTCAAACAAAAGTGAATATCCTGTGACACCTAAATTGTCTGTGATTCCCTACTACTGGATTTTCATCAGTTTTTCTCCTTTTTTAAAATTAAAAATGAGTACAAACCCTTATATTACTATCCATTGGCCAATGATATTTACAGACAGCCTTGTAATAGCATGCTCTGTGCAGCAAGAATCTCACCTAATGCCTCTCTTCACTCCAGGTGTTTCTGACTAACTCAGCCTCTAAATGTTATAGTTGACCCCTCACCTTACCTTGTTCCCTCTAGGTCGTAATACTGAGCCCCTGCCATCTGCTCCTCCAAGCACCAGGAGTATCCCTTCATCCTGCTGGAGTGAGGGAAGTCTCACTTACTTCCTCAGCTCCTCCTCCATACCCATGGAGCCCAAAGAGGGCTCTTCCAAGCAGCCAAGTTCACACTCACAGCGTCACTGACACCTGCATATGTTTGCCAGAAGTGTCTGTGATGCTGTCAGCAAGTCAGTGTCGGTTTCTGCCCCTCTCGCTGGGCCCCAAGGGGCTCCCCTGATGGGGGAGAACCTCCTTTAACAGTTCTGTGCCAGGATTGAGAGATGTACGGGACTCTTCGCTCTTCACATTGCTGCTTATTTTTTATCTTATCAAAAGTTTTGGCACGCTGTCTGTACCAGACTTAGGGCGCAGGAAAGCACAGCAAAATGCCTACGAGATGTACAGTTTCAAGGTATTTTAAAGCTGTTTCATCCAATTAACTCTTAAAATGTACTTTATTTCTACCTTTCTACCAATAACTCATACCTTGTCTGTCCACATAACCTCTGCACTGCAGCTTTCCTCACCCAATCACCCCGTGCCACCAACACTGCAGCAAATGAAGTAGATGAAGAAGAAGAAGCTCAAGACAATGCCCAAGAACTTCCATCTTGCCTCCTATCTACTTCCATATTAAAAAAACCCAAAACCTAAATTTCTCACCCTGTGACAAGCTGCACTATTCTCTATTATCTATTTCACACTCTTGTAGACTCTAGTCTATCCCCAAGTCTTGGAAGCGTTCTCCATGGGCAAAGGTCAAGGGCAGTGCTTCTCTGGGGGTCAGGACCCCTCAGGGCAGGCAGAGAAATATTCCCTGTGCCCTGGGTTCCAACAAGTCAGCTCCCCTGTGCTTTGTGTTGCTGCAGAGAGACGTGCTACAGAGAGACTTCCAGCAGTCCAGCAGTTCGACTCCGGTACCTTTATATCACAACCACAGTTACTGCTGAAAGCCATGAGATAACCTGTATATTGGACAGGAACCAGAACTAGGCTAAAACACAGAAAAAGCAGCTGCCTGTAGCCTGTGTTTTATCATGATGGCAACAGAGACCAATTCTGAAAGTCATCAGTGAAACTGCACCCGAGTCAGTTCCCTCCTGCTTAGAGTTCTCCATTGTGCAACTATCTCAGGTGCCCACAAGTTCAAAATCCTTGTGCTCTTTTTGTGTTCATACACACACACACAAAGGACACAGAAGAGTAGCAAGACAAACCCTTTATGAATACATCACCATACCAGGTCCAGCCAAGTCTTGTCCATCACATAATCCGACTTCCAAACCCCAATTTCCACTGGGTCCACAAGAGCACAAACAGGAGAACTCAGAAGCTCTTTATGAAAAATCACCCATATCCAAGAAAACAAGGACAGAACAAGCATCTCTCTGTAATGTAAAGATGAGCTATGCTTCTTTCATACACAGTTTAAATGTTTAGTCTCTTATCCCAGGCATCCTTATGAAACAGGAATTGTGCTGCACTCTCAAGAATCTAGAAAATTACCACATTTTGTGTCCATGCTGTGTTCTCTCCAGAGAAGTCCTTTACAGGACATAAAACACCTCTGAGCATTCAACAATTTAACAGCCTTCCTGCCACTTGGTCACTGTCCTTAGATGTCACAAGCACTCCACAACAGAGCAGGAAAAAGCAAGATGGAAGAGCACCACCCATAATAGCAAGGGTTTGCACTGGTGACAGCAGACAAGGTCAAATCCTCAGTGAAGTCTGGTGTGTTTGAAAGACTCAAGGTTATTTTAACAAAGTTATTGTACCACTTAAAAATAACTGAACAATAGAATCCAATCCTAAAAATCTGACTGCACAAATATAGAATCTCTGACCATTCTTTTCATTTAATGTATTAAAAAAGCCTGATTTCATTGCAGTATTTTTGCACTAAAACAACAAGCCATAAACTCTCCAGCAAATGAAAACAAATTTAAAATTTAAATGAGAACTAAGTCAACAATTTGGTGATACAATCATGTATTTTCAATTAGATATTCAGAGTCTGCAAGTGAATTTATTTAGGCCAATGTATCAGCATCATCAACAAAAAAAAATTCATCATAATTACCACTTTCATCTGGCAGAAATTAGTAGCAGATGTTATGGAACTTTTCCACATTTATATTCATAGATGCTTGACATTCCCCCATTGAGTTCAAAATACGAAAGCACAATGAATAATAGCCCTGTGTTTTGAATCATAATCTGCACTTACTTTCAAGTCTCATCCTGGACTGCAGCAGCCACTGCTTTTCAGACTCAGTCTTAGCAAGACAATTTGCTCCACACAAAGGACATGAAACACTGAAATGCAACATTGGCTTGCAGGTGAATTACTGCCCAATTACTGTAAATATTCCCTGGCCACTCTGATTTCTGTAGACACTGCACACTTACTTCACATCATCAGTAAGAAGTGTCAATCCTACTCTCTAGCCCCCTGGTAACCAGAATATTAAATTTTACTTATAGACTTGGACATGTTTCTAAATTATGTACAGCAAAGTCTTCAACATTAGCCCAACCAGGCTTACAAATTTTACTAAGTGACTATATGATTTGTGATTCAGGGTTGAAAAAAACAAACTCAAAAAACAATGCATGGAGGAAAACAAACAAATACCACTTCAAAAAACCCCACAATAACAACTCATTGGCTGTCCAAGCAAAATTATCCAGATTATCCCCCTTCTTTCTGCTGGTTAGGAATCACATAGCTCATAGTGGTGACAAAGTTTGGGAAGGGCAGAAAGGAAGCTTCTTCTTCTCCTTATTATTATTATTATTATTCTGCATTGCAAATAGGGAAATCTAGGGAAATCATGAATCAGATTATGAAACTCAAATTTCTTAACATACCTACAGATTTTTTTTTGCTTTCACATGACTACATCCTCCAGGAACTAGGTGTACCAAAGGTAGCTTTTTTTTTCCTTTCCTTCTTAAAAATATTAATTCTTCAATAAATTGATATCTGCATTAACGTGAGCACTCAGACAGAGAAGCTGCAGGGACCTGTGGCAAGGAGCACACAGAGAGGAGACAGCCACCTTTTTCTTGGATGCTGCGTGTGTTTCCACTGCCTCCTGAGATACAGCAACCAGGGATTAAAATGCAAAGGACCCACCCTACAAGGATGTAACAGGAACAGACAGATTTGTTCCCACATCTTTTTAAATCCCCTTGCTCTCCCAGATGATTTGAATTCTCCAAGACTAGCCTGCTGTGTTTTTCTAGTTTGCTGTTCTGCACTCTGCTCCAGTCTGGCCCCAGACTGGGCAGTGTGAGGACTCCCAGCACACCCACAGAAGAGGCTGGGGAATGCTTCAGGGGGAAGGCAAGAAGAGCAGGGAGAGGTAAAAGAACCCCACACCTTAATTTTCATTTTCCTTCTAATCAGGCAGGTACACCTACCAGCATCCTAAAAGATACCTCAGGGACACAGAGCCAAACCTAGAGAAGGTGGCAGGAAGGACAAGAGAAATTACAAGACCAACAGTGGCACTCCAGCAAGAAGTAAAAAGAAAGCCATGGTGCCTTAGATAAAATACTAACAACCACAGCCCATAGCTAGCAAGGTAGAGAAAAAGTCCTGATGTGCCCTTAATTCCAATTTTACAGTACACAACACAAGCAAAAGACTGCATTGTAGAAAAAATATACAGACCACATAAACTGGTAATAAACCTGAAATATTCATGCAATGTCACTCTGTCAAAGCATGTTTAGTCTAAAACACTAGCAAGAAAAATTCCATGGCACTGCAATACTCCCATTTATGACTGCAAAAAAACAGAAAAACAAGTTTTGTCTCACCAAAACCCTGTATTTCCTTAAAACTACAGATTATTATATTTTAAATAAAATGTAGTGAGGGAAGTATATTAATTTGCATCAGACTACAATTACAAATAGCTATAAATCTGTACTTGGAGTTAAATATTCCTGCAAACAGGTGTACAATGTCACATTTATTGAACTAGATACACGGTATGTTATTTGATGTTACAGTAACAGGATATCAAGATTGAAAATAAAAAAAAAATGCTGCATATATACCTTTAAGTATGTTTGATTAGTTAGAATGTAGTTACATTTATAATTTTGAGTTAATGGTGAATAGCAATGTTTTTAATGCAGTATAAATTGTTACTGGGAATACGTGGAGCTTTGTATTGTTGGTTTATGTGGGGGACTTTGTTTCTTTTGGTTTTAGTACAGTAAAAAAAAAATAGCCCTCCTTGCAGGCATCTATAAGCAGAGAGGCTCTGCTCCCATCCCCAACAACTCTTACTATTTTCAAGATGAAAATGCAAGAAAGCACTTCAAAACTGCACAGCATAGCCATAAGGCCTTTATCACAATTCTTGTAGGTCTCTTGTTTAATGCAATACCAATAAGAATGCAAGGAGGCAATTATAAACAGTAACCTGGAGGGCATGGGAGCAGGAACCAGTTGCACTGTTCCCAAAGCTGGCTCAGACATCTAAGAGAAAGATAAATCTTACAGAGTGTGAGCATTGTAATATTAACTATTAATGTATTTTAATCAATGTTTTCTAGATTGTTCTGGGAAATGTAATGTAGCAGGGGAAGGTAGAAAGCACTCCCATACCCACTGAGCTCAACTTTACTTTTCATACAACAGTCCTGAACATTTGTCTTTAAACAGTATTTTTTACAAATGCAAAAGTAAAAGCGTTTCATGACTATCAGCTGCAGTACCCAGGGGATACCTCTGCTCCCTCCAGAACTCATTCTTGATTCACAAGGCAAGAACCTCTTCCTTCCTCACCTATTTGCCATTCATTTTTCCTTTAGAGTTCTTGATATTTTCAAACCCTTAAGCTACCCACAGATAAACGTACCCAGTAGAATGCAGGGAGATCCAAATTTTTCAAATAATTAATCTCTCCTTTTAATCCGTTTTCTTTTACAAGCAAAGAGTTTCTTCGTCTATCAAGTGAAATTTTGGAGAAGTTCTTTGTTAGAAAGTTTGGCACAGAAGAGACACATGAATTGCCTGGCCTCCCTAAAGACAAGCAGGAATATTACTTCATGACTCATACACCAAAAAGATGCTAAGAGGGTGGGTTACATTCCACGGCTGTAGAGATTCCAAGGATTTCATGACTATGAAGAACCAAGTACCACATAAACAGAGGTTGTCTATCAAATACAAGGAATATGGCTGTTCCTCTCAAAATTGGTGTTACAGGGCAATAGACAAACCAATCACACATGGGGATCATGCATTTCATACTACATCAGGTCAGGAAAAAGCACAACATGACCACTGTGAAAATGAATAACAGGAGGCAGTTGTATCTTAGGGTCTGTCTTACACAAAATTCCAGTTCTCATTCCCATTTAAAAAAAGGGGGGGTATGGAGAGTGGAAAAAAAAATCCTCTATTTTAACTTCTCACTACTGAAGTACACGTGCGCCTCTTGACAGCTGTTTCCTCTTGGAAGCAACTATTTGCATTTCCAACTGGTTTTTGTCTTTCCTGCTGGACAGACCTTTAGACAGTGTTGATCAGGCTGAGGATTTGCATAGTTCCATTTGTCTGAAGCACAGCTGTTCCAGCTTGCACAGGTACCTGCCCACGCAAGCAGAGCAGGCAGAGCGTGGCTGAGTGGATCAGAACAACAAACATTCCACCCAGCGTACTCTGCAGACAAACAACACACCTCAAAGTACAGTCACGTGCGATGTCTACCCTTGACAAGTCCAGGCAAAAAGGGGGGACACACATTTACTCTAGGAAGGGATCTTCCACTGTCACACACAGCACATGGCATGGGAAGATGACAAGTTGCCAAGGAAATGTGTCCATGTGAGCGCAGGCTCCCCTGTGCAGATCCATCGGCCCCATGGCGCAGAGCAGAGAAAGGCTCCTGTCTTTCACTGCCCCACAGCACACCAGCACACAACTGCCAGGGAGAGCACATGCCCACGCTGTGCCACGCCACAGCCTACCTCAGGGAAAGCCAAACAAACCTCCCTGTGCTTGCCCAAGTTGCTCAGTGCCACGCACAGACACTTCCTTGGGTTCTGGCTCTCCTGGCTGTGCACAGTCGTTGCTGATGTCACAGAGAGTTCAGAGATCTGTGAGCCTTCATTTCCCTGCCCAGAGCTCCATGTAATCCCTTCAAGAGTTATTCTCTGTGTTTCAGCATTCCATAATAAGTCTTCCCATATCTGAGTTTTCCCTTCACTGCTTGCAAACTGAAGTTGTTTAAAGTCAGCGAAGCAGAGAATGCAAAAGACTGAGGTAAATATAGCTAGAGCTAGACTGCCTGATTTAGATTCAGAAAGAGGGGTGGAGAGACAAAGAGCTGTAAAAATTACACACATTACAATGCTAATTAAACCTTGTCTCTTCCATCTCAGTAGAATATTTCAAGTTTTCTACAAACTGTAGCTCAGTACCAACTTCAGAGCAATCTGTCACTTTGAAGTTTGTCAAACACCCAGGTATAGACTTCTAAGCCTAAATTTAGTCACCTATTTTGAAAATTTTTATCCTGAAAGGGATTCTGGAGGAAGTTTCTCAATTGTAAATTAGGGTTGGGGTGCATGTTCAGACTGAAGCAAAAGACATAATTCAGGAGCAGAGCTTGTTTACTTTAAAGTGTCACATGAGATCTGTGCTTTTAATCACACATTCTCACATATTTTTAAAGGGATATAAGATTTGGGATTGATGGGGTCAGAAATGCATAAGAGTGCATTTTGGAGAACTTCTCCCACATGAGAATAAAAAGATTGCACTGAAATACTAGTAAGAAGACAAATCAAATCCCATAGAGAGAAGTTATCCTTAATTAAGCAGTACAAAGCCATCTGTGACAGCCTGGTTGATAAATCACAGCAGAGTGGCTGACTACAACTACAGCAGTAGAACAAAAAAAGCCTTAAGTAGTTGGATGTGATCAACATTCAGAGATAGAAAAAAAACACCTTGCACATGTAAAATAATGCCTTGGTTTTGCTGCTCTTTAGGACCAGAGTTGGTCAGGAAGAACCAACCGGGCTCTCAGTAAACATTGGAAACAATCCATGCATCCTGTGAGTTGCATATTAAATAATACTGAAAGCTCACATTGGAACTTAAACTATTGGGAGAAAATCATGGAAACTATGCATGGAGAGGGGCCAGAAAGGATTGGATTGCAATAGAAATTATCTGAATCAATTAAGCTGTAAATGGAACATACTAAAAGGAGACCCAATTGCCGAAGCAAATTTATTTCCACTGAGAAAACTAACCCCTACTTTTAAAGTTATTTTCTACTTTTTCCTGAGTTTTGTAAGATCCTTCATTTTTGGCAGGATACCTTTTGCTAATTCAGCTTAGTTAGTGTAACTGCTGGATTTGTGGAAAGTTCTAAACACGAGCAGAATACAAGATGCAAGCCCCAAAGAAGAGCTGAGGGCTGGCTGCTAAGCCAGGTCCTGTAGTAGGACACCTGAATTAAAGCTCTCACTCCCATTCACTGCCTTTGGCACAGCAGATGAGTCCTAAAACTTGGGTTGTTTACAGAAAATACTTTTACAAACCTTCATTAGACTGAGGATGACTGAGTTTATTTGATTTTAGTAAACAACATTCCACTTTTAACTGTTTTATTATTTTAAAATAACAGAAGTTTAGAATATTTTAAAACATGAAGTGCATAGGAATTTCAAATTGAACAACAGGCATCACAAACCTTTTTCTCATTTTCCAAGGAAAACAACTGCGTACCTACAAAACCATTTTAAGATGCTCTTTAAATTATAGTCATATTTTATACAGTGAGTAAAGTTGTCAATTCCTGACCTCACAGAGCAGACAGCCAGAAAACTAATTTAGGCTTTTGCCTATAATTAATTGCAAAAGATGGATTTAAAACCAAAATTGTTTAGGCCTAGCTTTAAAATTAACTGAACTATGGTTTAACTTGCATTATAAAGTGTGAATCAAATTATTTTGTAGATTTCACAGCTTGTTTCAATACTCTTTCATCACAGTATGTTCCAACTGTTCTAATCAACATCATGAAAGCCAGACAATGTTCCTCCTTGCTGCCACATTCCTGCTTACGACCCTGCAATGGGGAACACAGCAGAAGGAGAATTTAGGAGCACTGTATTTGAGAATAAAACCTGGCTTCCAGTTTCCAAGTCACATAGACCATGAAGCACTGACAGATACAAAAACCCCAAACAAACCAAGTTTTAGGGCCTGGCCCCTCAATCTTTTCCACCCAAACAGAATCTCATGTGCACGTGGGACATTGTTCTACTCCAAGTCAGTCCTGCTGTACAGGGATTTGTACTGACCAGAACGAGCCTTTGGTCATTCGAGTTCACATTTTCTTCACATGAAAATCACAGAGTCAGCTTTAAATGCCTGGGGGAATTGCAAGGGGTTGCTACAGCTAAAAGATCACCCATCTGAGAAAGAAAAATCTCAAGATGCAAAGAGCAGACTTAATTTAGTTTGCGGTGGATTTAAGGCCTGTTCCTCCCATCCCAATCACATCCATATGAATAATAAAAGCAAGCACAGGCTGGGGCAGGTGAGACACTGTGGCCTGTGCCCACCTGCCCCTCACTCACACTACGCCAGAAGGGAGGACACACACTGGAAATGGATGTGCAGGGACACACACACAGGAGACTGTCATTACCCCTTCCTCTCCTGAAGAAAGAGGATGAGGAGCTCACACTGCTCTTAATATAACCCAGGACCAAGATGTATTTAATGGTTACCAACTTGTTTAAAGCAGTAGCAAATTGCTGATTTACAGAACCCCATGATCTGTTGTTAACCTTAGAAACCCACAAACAAGACAGTAGCCATCCTGATTCCTGTGTCAGGTTTACAATTACTCAAATGAATATATAGACAGGGTACTCCAGCCAGTATTTGAATAAGAACAACACTCTCAGCTGGTGCTTTTCCGCTGCCGGAAGCGAAATATATCTTTGTGATTGCAGACATAAGCACACTGGCTCAGACCTTCAACTGGCCTGATAAATGGTATGGTGGTTTTCCAAATCTACTGGGACAAGTCAGGTGACAAATGATTTCCATTAGCTTCAGCAGAATGGAAACAAAACAGATCAATACAAATGATTTGCAGCATGTTCAGATCATAAATTTCCTTTTGCCCAGTTCCATCATTTTAAAATAGAAGCATTCTCCCAACACAATATGAAAAAAGGCAGCAGTGATCCAGAGACTTGATCATTCCAGTTACAACAAACTGCTCACAATTTCAGCTTGGAGTGTTTTTTAATCAAACGTTAATTTTACTTAGTGATACAAAATGGTATTTTTTTTAATTATGTCAAACAATAAAAATTGTAATTACCATATTATTTTTGGAAATGGAATTGGATCCTACTGTTATGTAAAGCCGTAACAGTCCTAAATTCTACTTTTACTTTACTAAGATTGCCTGTTAATTTTACTTTTCCCCTTCTTTTGTCTATAACCATTTCTAAACCCTGTTTGTGAAGGATATTTTGGGAGTCACCAATTCTTGTATCTTTGAGATCAAACAACAGATTATGAGCCCATGCTGCAAAGTACAGCTTGCACATAGCTCCTTGTTCTACGTAGTGGCTATACTAACTATTTAACAAACTGGAATCCCAAAATATACTCATCTTCTGTATTGTAGAGGAGATACACTGATTGATACATATGAATCCAATGTTATGAGTAAATAATCTGTACTAATGAAAAAGACATTCACAAACAAAAAACATGCAGTGAGGCAGGAAAACCATTAATTTCTTCAGGGCAGGCTCAGTGTACCCCACTTTCAGAGGTACACAATACACTCCTACAAGAACACATTGTGGGGAAAATTGCCTTGTACATAGCTAATGTAATGACAAACAAATAGAAATGTTTGTTATATGCAGACATATTGTCTTGATATTTCTATACAGTTGTCAATATTGATGATGCCTCCTTAACTAGCTCTAACCCTAGGTTCATTTTCATGCCATAGCTGGTTACACAGGTTCATTCTTAGTCACAAAGGGAAAACTTCTTAGTCACAAAAGGAAAACTAAGTAGTCTCCCTTTCAGATTCAGTGTATTTCCTTTACCTCTTTTATCACCAAAAAAAAAAAAAAACAAAAAAACCTGGAGGGAGAAAGTTGTCTTTTTTTCTCTATTAATACATTAGTGGAATCTTTTCAAAATGTTTCTCCTCTTGACACAAGGGAATGAGGTGAGTGCAATTTTCTCCACAGGACTGCTACACAACACCCTGCATGGGTGCACATCCCCACCTGCCTTGTCACAACACTTGTCCTTGTCTCTTGCCTCTCTCCAGTCAGAAGTCATGCAAATAGTCCTCTGGGAGAAAACAAATCTTTCCCTCATATAGAGCAATCCTACCTTTTCATTTTCATACTTGACAACAGAAACCAAAGAATTGCTATAAATCACAAGTGAAATCAGTCAAGTGGTGGGATCCTATTTAGAAACAAAGCTTAAGAAATCTGAACTGAATCAAAACAGTATTACGGGTTATGAGGTATATATAAAGTACTGTCATCTATTGGTACATACTAAATATTTATCTGAGGAAAAAAAGTTCAGCAAAATGTGATTTTAGAATTTATTTAAATAAACTAGAGCAGTCCTAGCTGAAAGCTGTCTAATTCAGAGAATCACAGAACAATGAGGTTGGAAGAGACCTCTAAGATCATCAAGTCCAACCTGTGCCTTAACACCTCAACCAGACTACAGCACCAAGTGCCATGTCCAGTCTTTTTTTAAACACATCCAGAGATGGTGATTCCACCACCTCCCTGGGAAGACAATTGCAGTATTTTATTATTCTTTTGGTGAAATTTTTTTTCCTAATATCCAACCTGTACCTTCCCTGACGTAGCCTGAGGCTGTGTCCCCTTGTTCTGTCAGTGCTGCCCGGTGGAAGAGACCGACCCCACCTGTCTGCAACCCCCCTTCAGGGAGTTGTGGAGAGCAATGAGGTCACCTCTGATCCTCCCCTTCTCCAGGCTGAACAACCCCAGCTCCTTCAAACATTGCTCATAGGGTTTGTGTTCCCAGCCCCTCTCCAGCCTCGTTGCCCTCCTCTGGATGTGCTCAAGCATCTCAGTGTCCTTCCTAAACTGAGGAGCCAGACCTGGGCACAGTACTTGAGATGTGGTCTCACCAGCGCTGAGTACAGGGGAAGAATGACCTCCCTGCTCCTGCTGGTCACACAATTCCTAATGCAGGCCAGGAGCCATTGGCCTTCTTGGTTACCAAGGCACACTGCTGGCTCATGTTCAACCAGCTGTCAACCAGCACCCCCAGGTCCCTTTCTGCCTGAACACTGTCCAGCCACACTGTCCCCAGCCTGTAACGCTGTAGGGGATTTTTGTGGCCAAAATGTAGAACTCGGCACTTAGACTTATTAAACTTCATGCTGTTGGACTCTGCCCATCCATCCAACCGATCTAAGTCTCTCTGCAGAGCCCTCCTCCCTTCCCATAGATCAACACAAGCTCCCAGCTTAGTGTCGTCTGCAAATTTACTAATGAGGGACTCGATGCCCTCATCCATGTCGTCTATAAGAATATTAAATGGAACTGGTCCCAGCACAGAGCCCTGAGGGACACCACTGGTGACTGTCCCCAGCTGGATGCAGCACCACTCACCAGCACTCTCTGGGCCGGCCATCCAGCCAGTTCTGAGCCCAGCACAGAGTGCTCCTGGCCCAGCCGTGGGCTGCAGCTTTTCCAGCAGTGTGCTGTAGGAGACAGTGCCAAAGGCCTTGCTGGAGTCCAAACAGACACATCCACAGCCTGTCCTGCATCCACCAGGCGGGTCACCTGGTCACAGAAGGAGACCAGGCTGGTCAGACATGACCTACTCTTCATAAACCCATGCTGACTGGGTCTGATACCAATTATCTGGAAGCTAATTAAAACCAAGTAGCCTCCCCTTCAAAAGGTAGAATAAAAAGCTAAGAAAAAATAAATTTTACTTAAGACAGAATTGTGGCAAGCACATTTCTCTCTCTCTCAGGATTTTTTATTGAGGTGCACAGAGAGAAATGTGCTTGCCACACAGAATTTCACCAATATTGCACAATGCTCTGTGCTGTAAATTACTTCAAATACAGAGCACCATTAATCCATGAACACTACACAAATTCACAGATACAGCACCTGATGAACACCCACCTGCTGTTGCATTTTAACAGAATATGAGAGGCATTACCATGATCTTATTTAATGTGGAGAAAACAGAATGGATTTGAACACAAATTTCTTGTGTACAAGAAATTATGAGATTTACTGTTGGATTTAGATTTTACCTCCCATTCTTCCCCCTTTGCCCCTCCAAGGTTTCTCAGCAAAGTGGGTTTTTTTGCATGCACAGCTTTTCCCACGTCTCAGCTGAACACAGAAGTGCAGGTTCTGTACCCCCATCTCAAAACAGGTTACACAAACCCCTCTGCTGTAGCCTGCTGAACACTGGAGCAGGACACTGGTTTTGTGTGACTCAGGTACTGCCTTGACAAACCCTGTGCCAGCTCTGCTCTGCAGGACACTTTAAGGACATTTATTGAGAAGTTTACCTTAAGAGTCATCTTCTGAGCACTATTCCATCCAATACCTGCTAAAAAAATCAAGCAACACAATGCAGACAGGCGGGTTTAATTTCACTATTTCAATCTATCAGGACTGAAATACATTGGAGGGTGGGGAGCATCTATGTGCTGTCCATCAGTATTATTTTGGACCTCCCCACCCCTATTCACCCCTGGTGCTCTTCTTTGTTCAATCATTCAAGTAATTTTACTATTTTAAGCCAAAAGCTCAGATTTTTTTAACTCCTAAATTGATCTAGATAATAGAAATTAACTTCTCCCCCAGCAAATATGTAGTGAAAAAGCAGTTAATCTAGTTCACAGTATATTTCATCAATCGCTTTAACATTCAGGAAGAAGGTTTTTAAATCAATTCGCAAATATCAGCTTACTGTAATGCACTACAACAAGAAGACTGAGCAAAATGCAGCCATTTTGAGCATTTGAGAAGCAGTGATCAGGAAAACAATAATGAATTGCAATGTGTATTCTTATGCCCATACAGAAATAAATGCAATGCCTATACCACTGATGGTGATACTTCATATTTGAACGGTGGTATTTTTTCAGCTTTGTGGGTGTGTGGGGGAGAATGACAAAACCACCAACAGGAAGGACTGCAAGAGACTGTCTGTCAGCTTTTCTAAAAGCCTCCATTAGGCTTCCAGCTTCTCAGGAGGGCAAAAAAAGAAAAACAGAAAGAAGAGATGTGCCTCTAAAATGGTGAGCAAATGGTCACTTTAAGACTGCAGCTGTTTCTCTCTGCAGGAGGCACAGACAAGACACCAGAAGAATATTTGGCAAAGATGTTCAATACGTAGAGAAATACATAATGTGTGATCTATGGTGCTATGCTTTCCCCTTAAACAAATCCCATTCCCAGATGGCCTGCAAGATATTAAACTATTGCTTATGTTTGCAGTTCCAGCTGGAGACTGTATATAGACAAAACTACTTCTGTAAGTCTCTTTGCAGTACAGTAGAATGTTTATTCTTACTTATAAATAAATCCCTTGAACAACATTAGATACAGATAAATACAGAATACATCAAATTTCAACACTAACTTATCACTTCACTGCAGTTATTAAAAAAAAATAAAATAAAGCAAGGAAAACTTCCCTTGGTCCAGCCTACTAAAAAGAAAAATCAGGGATTCTAACTAGGGCCTAGCTGCCCTCCAGGCTTTAGAAGACTTCTCCAAACACCAATCCACGAATGAAAGCAGAAAAAAAGATCCAGTGAACCCAGGAACCTTCTCAATTTGTAATAATTTAATTAATAACTTTACTAAATACACCACAAAGCATACAGCCTTTGGGAGTCTAATTTGTTGCATAATCTTTAATTAAACAGTTGCACCTAAAAGAAAAACGGGGTGGGAAAACCACACTCTGCAAGACGAATTCCCTGGGTGCAACAGATTTTTGAAATTATTTTGCTCCTAATTAAGTTTCCATTAATGTACATAAGGGGAAAAAAAGTGATGTCAGAAGACAATATTGAGAGCATAGACTAGATCTAGAGACAGCCAAGTATTGTAAAGGAATTAAAAGACAGAAGAATGCTGAAAATGTCAGTGAGATAGCAAAACCTAGACTCAGAGAGTAGGAGCAGCAATGAGCTCTCCCATCAGTGCCATATCAGCACCCAGTGACAGAGGCAGCTGGCCAGGCACTTGACAGCTCCCCACTCTGGGGACTGCAGGAGAGGAAAAACAGTTTAGACCATGCAACTTAAGAGAAATCATTCTCCACGGGCTTGTTTAGGAGTGAGACCTGATTCAAAAAAGGAAGGCCCTTCCTCCCAAGCGGTATGGAAAGTCAGCCCTATAAAGCACAATGCTTCTTCTCTCTTCTAATCTGTGTTATGAAATTGAGCTGCATCCCCCAGGCCTTCCAGAATGCAACATTTCTGTATTGGGATCTTTGGAAGTATTTTCCTTTCTGTAAACTTCCAATCCTGCTTTTACTTTGTACCTTTCTGGATTTTGGTAATCCATCTGCTTGTTCTCTTCTGCTTTCCTTCATTTCTCCTCAGAGCTCTCCAAATAAAAGACTACATGAAAGCATGGAATTTCACACACACAGTGCTTCTGTGCTCACTTGTTTGTTGACAGGAGTTCAAAGCCCATTCCAGAACCTGGAACTGTACATGGATGTTAGTAACACATACACGTGTAAATGATGGGCAGGAAAAGCCACACAGTTGCTGCACCAGCGATGGGACAGAACCCTTTCTATCAGCCTGGGCTTAGGGGCACACACCGGGGCATTCCCCGACACAGGAGGATATTGAGTGTTCTGCCAAGCTGCTCCTCTCTATGTTCCTATCCCTTTCTGCTACTTCCCTCTCCTCCCCTTTTTTTTTTTTGTTCCTGCAGGTTAGTGTCTAACAGCCATTCCTAGAACTCACAGCCCATGCAACCCAGAGTGAGTTTTAGCTTTTCAAACAGGCATCTTTTTACTTTTTTTTTTTTTCCTGATGCTAGCCTCTTCCTGCTCATTTTAATTATGCTGCTCAATAAATTAGTAGAGCAAATCACTATAAGTATGGTAAATAGAAAACAAAGTTTAAAAAAATAGAGGGATTATTTTACACGTGTTCTGCTTAAAGCAGTAAATCAAATTAAGGCTTCCATCGACAGAGAAACCTCACCATCACGAACAGCATTTAGCAGAACAGATAGTATCCATCCACTTTCTCTACTTTTTTTTGAGCAGAAGAGTGACTTTTAATTTACATGTATAACAAGTATTAGCATACAGACACAGCCCATGCTTCCATTTGTCTAAATCCAATTCTACAATATATTTACTGGATGTAAGTACCACTCCAGGCAACTGATTGTCTCCATTTTCCTTACACCTGCAATATGGAACTCTTATGGCATTTGCTGTGCTGCTAAGATGATTGGGATCAAATATACTAAAATCTAAGAACTGATTTTGCAAGAGCACTTTTAGTTATCATTTAAAATGTTCTTGTAACTTTATTGCACTCAACAATACATTCCAAATTCACTCTTTTATCGAGACTGCAGCACCTTTAGGTTCTTTGCCTGAATCTCTACATCTCTCCTGACAGACAAGGTCTGAGCTGCAGGCAGCCCAAGGACTTCAAGAATCTGGCAAGTATGTGGAGCTTCATGCCTTGGCCTTCCTGGTATCTCTAGTGCAAGACACCAAACTTCAGATGGACACTTGGAAAAACAACGACAAAAACACGCAAACAATACCAGTAACCCCGACAGCCATCATCAAACAAACCACCCAAAACCCCAAACCTAAGGTTAGCCACCTTACTTAAACATAAAGGCCTTTGAAAATCTTGTTCATTAGCTGATATCGACCTCCAAACTGCAGTTTCTCAATTTCAGGTTTCATTTGTATACAGAACAAGTTCCAGTGCATGTTTTACCTCTTATTTCACTGCTGCAGCATTAAATAATCCCTAGGAAGGTGCCAGGATACCTCAGTTGCCATTTTCCACAGGTTAGTTGCTATTGTTCACTCCCCTCCTGGGCCTCCAGTACCCACCAGTCCTGACTGCACCACGGGATCTCTCAGCTGGCAGAGAGCAAAAACCCTGACTCAATTCTTAGCTTCTTTCGGCAAAACCATTGCAGAAGACCTTTTCAAGTTTAACAGGGATATGAGCCTTGCTCTGGAGGAAGGAGTTGCAGCAGGCACTTGCCAGCAGCTAAAAGGAAACATGACCACATCCCCATCCCAGCAGAACCCAAAGTAATGTGGAGGAGATGAAAACAAACAAACAAACACAAAAAAAAAAAAGCCCACATATGTGGATGTGACAGTGTGGTCAGAGAGAGGGAAAGCTAGATAAATTTTCCCATGAATCAGTCTGGGAAGCTTTAGGGAGCTGGAGAGAAATAATGATAATGAAATATTAAACAATCTGCAGGTGGTGGTTTTTAACAAGTTGTTTTTCTCATAAAGTTGTTTACAGATGGGTGTCTGCTTAATTAGTCAGTCATGTGAAATTTGTTGATTAAATGACCAATCAGGTCCACCTGTAGTGCACCAAGGTATAAAAAGAAGAGGATTGAATAAACAGGCTGCTTTTGCCCTTTGCCTTCTGATCTGACTCTGTGTCATTTCTGACTCAATGGTGACACACATAGAAAACCAGCAGAGTAATAAAATACCCACGAACAACCTCAAAGCATAAACCCCCATAATTTTATGCCACACCTCAAGACAGTAACATCCTCACCAGTGCAGGCAACCCTCTCTTTCCCAAGCCCCGGTGGTGAAATTGCCATTAAAATGAGGGTACCAGAGCTGCAAGGGATTCAACTCCTGCTCTTCCCCTTGCAGACACAGAGGCCATCCCCACAACCTTCCCCACCAGCTCTGCCTGTGAGCCCACAGGTCCTTCTGTACCCCAAACAGCTGAATTTCAGTCAGCATTCAAAACACAGCCTGCTGGAATTTACTTCTTTAGCTCTCAGTGACCTGAGCATTTCACAGCTGCTGTTCTGCCTTTTTTCCCCTTTGGCTTTATTGAAAAAACACTTTTCAATTCAGTTCTTTTAGCTTCATTGCCACTTTCTCTTTCCTAGGAAGCCACTACCTTTTTGACCATCTATCCTAAACTAAATCAACCCCCCACAAATCAACCAAAAAGTTCACCCAGTACAAAACCAGCTTTGCTTTTGTCTCCTCTAAACCAGGGATGTGCAACACTTGGATTAAACAAAAGCCTTTTGTTTTATTAACTATAAAAGCATTTCAGTTTAAGACATCTCATGCTTCTGGAAGGAACCCATGTTAGTATAATTCTGCTCCAAATCAGTCCTGTTTGATTAACACAACAATTGATTTTAAAGGGTAGAAAACAGCAGAATTAGTGGCTGATCATTTGCCAAAGTTAAAGCATCACAGGTAACATCCTACTGATCACAAAAAGACAGTGAAAAGTCAAGCAGCTCTATTGATCTGTGTGAGATCTTGCTGCCAGCAGAGTACTGTAATCACCCCACAATGAATTCTTAAACACATGGCGTGGGTACACTTCAGCTGCACTTCAGCCCAAGTCAGTCCCCACAACACACACCAACATCCAGAAATAACAGCAGTTGTGAAGGTCTGCTTTAATCTCTCAATGGGTTTGGGATTTCTTTGTTAATAGTACTTGCAATTAGGATTAAGTACAAATTCTGCTTTGACAGCCTATCAAATGATAACCAGCATGATGCACAACAATAAGAAGATGGAGAAGGGCATGGGTCAAACTGCTGCTGCATTAAATCAGCTGGATTACCACACTGCACACACCCAGCATGAGCCACAGCCTCTAAAGCCAGAGCTGCCAGCTTTATTCCTAGCACAAAAAGCAGTCAGCCTGATCACTGAACACATATTGGTCATTTCAACAATATGAAGGCGCAAAGTTGGGCACTGAGGAATTCTAATCTGCCGAGCAGTGTTAACTGAGCATAAATCTGCAATGAAGCCTTTGGCTGGGGATAAGGCTGCTGGAAAACACAGCCAACCCAACTTCACCAAGAAGTGGTGAATGCTTGGTGACGCTCACCAAGAGCAGTTGGTACTTTGCTGGCAATGAAGCTGTTTGAGCTGGCTTGTTTGCTTTCTGGCTGCTTCATTCCCTGCCCACACAGTTCCATGAACACAGCAATGCTGCTCAGTCAGCTTTCCCATCAGTGAGTCCAGCTGTGGAAATTGCACTGCTACCCAGAGATGCTAGCAGGATATTATGGCCTTTCAAAGCATAGCTACAAACGCTCTCCCACTCCATTCTCCTCTCATTGGCATCATGAATGAGGAATAAATTGCCATATGCCAGAGGACTGGTATTAAATATAAAAATCAAAAACTCACCATTCCCTGCCCCCTAAAAAGCACACAAACAAAACCACAAACGAAGACATCACTTACAAATAAGTTGGTAAAAACACTCACATGAAAGCAGGCAATGGAAATACAGAACCACAACAACTTACTTGAGGTCAAAGCAAAACCTACCATTTCTGGTCACTCCAGAAGTCTCCATCTTGCCACAAATAAATATTTTAAATATAAATGCTTGTGGAAGGTTCCCAAAATTTAGCTCACATTAATATGCCTTTTGTTTGATGTTTGCCCTGTTGAGAGATTAAAGTCTTCTTAGCATAACTGTGATGTTATCATTTTTTAATGCCTATTGAGAGTAAAGCAGCTAATACATTTAAACAGAGCTAAATATATACTTATTCTTATTATAAATGGATTTGGAGTCTGAGTGCAAAGGAAAACAAACTATATTCCCTCAACAAATAGATACTTGGTTAATTCCCAGCAAGACCTAATCTCCACACCAACTCCCAGAGCTCTGTGGAAGAAACCATGTAAGGCCAAACAATGCAGAGTCAGTGGATTCCTTGCATTTCCCTCCACATGAAAAGGGAGAATGAGATACCTACTGCATCATAATATCCCATCTTCTTTAGAAAGTGACGACAAAAATACACAAATCGGCATCCTGGGAGGAATGGAGGGAATAATATTTGAACAGTTGCGTTATTTTATCAGGTAAGAAGTGTGAGAACCTTACTTGGTTTTTTTCACTGCCAATTCTTCAGCACCAGGACTGAAGTTCAGCCCTTGGTCTTGTGTCACCCTCAGCCACAGCCTGCAGCACAAAGAGACTTCTGACACAGAAAAGAACACCTGAATCTCCCTACACTCAAGTTTGCTTTTCTAAGACAAACATTGGCAATGTGTTGAAGCACATCCACATTTTCAGAGCATTCCAAGGTGTCAGATACAATTCCTAGGATTTGTTTTTAAAAGTCACAGATGTGCCCAACAGGTCTCAGTTGCCTTGCTATTTCATATTAGATAAGTATCAGTGAAAACTTTCCAGCACTTTAAACATACCAAATGTTTCTTACATTTGCACTCTGATGTTTGTGCATATTTAGAAATCTACAGCATTTTAAACAAACAAAAAAGCAATATTAAAACAGAGCCAAGTGCTTTGAGGAAAAAAATTTATTTTAAACTTTCAACAAGGTCTACAGATGAGAAATCAGTCTGTTTAGATGCAGCTTCTTAGATAGCATTTTCATGTAATATTCTTAAAGTAGATGCCAACTTCTCTTTTATTAGCAGAAGAAAAGCCAAAAGCAGAGTATGGTCTATTGAGATTCCCATTTTGGGTTCATATGAACAAACCAAGGCACAACCCTACTGGATCCTATTGTTTCTTCCGAAGATCCACAGAAAGTATAATAAAATATTGAATGTGCTCATATTGATATTATTTTCTCATGTCAAGGAAAATACTTTTCCAAATTCACCCTGAGGAGAAGAAGGCAAGAACTATGGACAAATTAATGTTTATGTGATGCTGTATTTAAAAACAATGTTTAAACCAGCATATAGCTGTGATCCTCTGAGCAACCCTGCGCTGCTGAGCCAGGCACAGCCTGAAGGGGTGGCCTGCAGCCAGGGCCACATTCCACAGCGCAGGGCCAGGCACTCACCCATTACTGACAGCATGGAAAAGCTACCTTTCTGCACCCTTTCCCAGAAAACCCATCCTGTGGGGTAGCAGCTGGACACCTTACTCATGAATTCATGCTCATTCCCATAGTAGCTCCCACTTCCTTAAGAGCAAAATCCTAGATTTTTTGTGAAAGAGCTCTAGTTACTTCATTAATGCACAAGCCCAAACTGGACTACAGATCAGTTTAAGACTCCACACTACGAATTTTTTTTTTTGTGAACTGCAGTTTCTATGTAAAAGTCAGTTTGTGATACAACTAAAACTGTAAAGAAATGTTTAGTGGCAAGTAAGACAGTCCTTAGTCAGTTACATATCTGATAGTGCCTCTATACATTATATACAAAGACCTCAAAAGCAAACAAAAAACAGGAGGGGGGAAAAAACTAAAGAAAAAAAAATTAAAATAAGTGCCTGGGATCCCCCCTCACACAGCTCCATTGTTTTTTGAAGACTTGATGTATTCCTATCTTCACTGTGAATATCTGGTCTCCTTCAAGGTAACAATCACTAACATTTTGAGAAATAATTGTTATACCCACCACACAGAGGATCATAATTTAAATAGAAAACTCATCATTCTAGTCTATTAATATTCACAGAACCAGAATCCAGTTCACAATATGCCTTCAAGCCTTGGTCTGCAGAATGCTGAACCTAATTTGTTTGAGGTGCTGTAGTTAAGTTTTTGTAGAAGAAAATCAAGAATTATAATTTATGGGATTTTGCACATAACCACTAACTGATCGCTGCAGAATTTGATAAGGCTCTCATCTTTCAAGCAAACCACGCTATGGGATGTGCAAATCACAAGCTGCTACCCTTTTAGTTTCCCCTTCTTCCAGGAGAAAGGCCAGAGTGCCCGTGTTCAATATGGATGAGGGCAGTTCATGACGTCATCCCCATTCCAAATTCCAGCTGCAGCAGATTCAACGTGCAGTATGTTAAAAGTGAAGGTGTGAAGGTTTTTTGTTTGTTTGTTTGTTTTCCTTTAACAGGGCCCTATTTTGGACAAACTGCCCATTTCTTCTGGGGGCAGAAAGCAGAGAGCACATCAGAGCAAACCCACTTCCTCCATTCCCAACACTCCCCACAACCTCTCCTCAAGCTCATAGGAGGAGCATCCTAAGCCAGAATGGCTGGTTCATATGATATTTCCAGTCCCTTCAATTCCCTTCCTTTCTATCAAAAAATTCAAGTGCAAGCTGTCCCCTGTCCAGCACCCCCTCCCTCCCCACAGATGCCCCCTTCATGCTGTGCTGGGTAGGGCTCAGTGCCTAAGCCATGGGGCTGCACAGCGTCTCTTGGACAGAGCTGCTCTGCACTGAAGGAGGGCCCCTACTCCAGTACAACAACTACTCCCCCCCAACTGACTCCATTAGTTTGCAGCAAAGTACTGAGTTTGTTTTACTCCTGCCTAAAATAAGTTCCTCTTGTATATCATCAACGATATTTAGTACAGTCACTGCTTTCTAACAGCATAATGGACTAGAAACCATTTTCACAACTCTCAATGCCCTGGTCTCCATCCGTTGCTACTTGAAGAATAAATCAAACATGTCTGGAATGTTTCACATTCTCTGTGGTGAGATAAATGACTGAGCACACAGAGCAAGAGAGATGCAATTCTAACGTGCTCAGTGCGTTCTTTTCTAGGAGCGTATCTGCTATGATACAACCTACAGAAAAGAGATCTGTGTTAAAGGAGACTGAATTTTGTTAGCCACCAAGACAAAATACTAAACAGAAATGTAAAGGTGCTCAAATAGAAATTAATCAATCTGATACTCTAAACTCCCTCTAGTGACCTAAATACAGAAAACTATCTCCCTTTAGCTGTCTATGGAAATTTAATTTACCTCAGTAGCCACCTGCACCCAAAATGTTAATATTCTCCAATATACAAATTCTCCTTTCCCTTCTCCACCTGTTTATACAGGTCCTGCACAGGAAATGCTCCCATACACATCAGAGAGCATTAATCATGGCTACATTCCAGTAATGGATATACCATGGCCTTCCCAATTAAACAGCAGACAGCAACTGTACCACAGTGCAGACAAGTAGCAAGTAAGTACAAATATTTACTTAATTGAAAAGCCTTTCTGTGTATCTATAAAATACACACAAAAGCTCCTAAATAGTTTTTCAGTGTTGTCCTTAAATGTTCCTTTTATTTGTGCTTTACATGACTACTAGTTTTTCACAATTAATATAAACCCCAGACACCCAGCAGGAGTGTTGTTACATTGCAGCTCTTGAGATGATTCCATCTGTGATCCAATACAAACCTGCTGTAGCGCTGGGCCTCTCTTCATGGACCTGAAAGCTCTGCACTACAAGAACACCAATCCCTTTGTTCTTGGTCTGAATTTCACCTTTCCTAACCTTTTTCAATTTAGTGCTTCCTTTGCTCTACCTTTGTTTCAAGGGGATGAATCTGGCACACCAAGCCCACAATTCAGAAGGTACAGGTCAGCTGACCGGGCAATCAAACGAGCAAGACCAGAGGACACAATACAGCACACAAACTCCAGATCAGCAATGAAACCATCACAGCCTCGTGCCAAACCTCCGAGCCCTCTCCTGCCAGGTGCAGTAGCTCAAGAGCAGCGGCACCGTGACAGTGTTACATTGCTCTCCACTCTGCTGCCAGCCTGGTGTCTGCCAGCTTGTACCTCTTTGTCCAGTACTCCAGTGCATAGTAAAAATACGCATACTCTTTGCTTGAATACCACACCTTGTGCTAAACTTCGGGTTGTCAAAGCATCTGGAAGACAAGTAGTAATGTGACTGACACACAGGGGGGAGGAAAACATTATTTTGTCCTCTTTCTAATACAGATCTACCACTAATGCTGCCGAATATTTTCTCTCGCAACTCAGCACCATCTCTCTTCTCACCACCCTGCCACTGCCCCTGCATCTACTCTTATAAAAGTACTTTATCATGGTTTGCTTTAAAGATTTTTCCCCATGAAAAATCTCAGTCTAATGGAGCATTCCATCAAGATGCCCACGGCACACAGCCAGGACTCTGAAAGGGGATTTGGTGATAGATAAAGGTAATTATAGTGTAACATTGCCATGCCACAATTTAAGGCTATGTCAGCACTTCCCCCCCCTTTAAGAGGCTTATAAGTCTGAAAGCCTTTGGCCTGAAACTTGAAAAATATATCCAGCGAAAAATAATCTGAATTGCAGAGTCAATGAGATGCCTTGAACTGAAAAGCAGTCACACCAGAAGTAGTCTTGAACTCGTAGTGGATGGAAGATTAGATATGAGTTGCAAAGATATCTAAAAATAAATCACGCGTATTTTGAAGAACTGCCAGTTTTTAGAATACATACTATAAGTTTCCTGGTAAAATTATAACTAAGAATGAAAAGTATGCCTGAACACATGTTCCAGACCTCAGCAACTGCTGATCAAAAGTTCTAGCAAACCAACAAGGTATGTCCTTTCTCCAGGGCAGCCTTCCTATTGCATACTCCTATGCTTCCCCCATCAAAGTGTTTTAGGGAACCCACTGGAACTGTACAATACACATTTTTGCATTAATACCCCATACATAAGCCCTGAAATCACAACTGCACTTCACACACACCACTCAGGGCCTGGCCATACAGTTGGGTACAGGCCAGGTGAGCATGGCCTTCTGGCCATGTACACAGCACTAGCCCAAGCCAGCTCTGTCCAGGAGTGTAGACACACCAGCTAGGTGGTACACCTGAGCCAGAGCTTCACTAGTGAATACCTCAGAGACAAGGGGAAAAAAATTAAAAGGAAAAAAAAAAAAAAAAGGAAAAGGAAAAAAAAAAAAAAAGGAAATTAAACAAAAGCAGGGGGAGGGGGTGTCACGGTCCAGCTGCCATGACCTCCTCGGTATGTGACCAGCCGGGGGTTGTGGTGAAAGAAATAACAGGGATGCAGTAGCCTGGAAAAAGACTTTAATAATGGAGCAACAAAAATACAAGCTGCACATACTACAGGGTGTCCTCCAAAGACCCGACAATGGGGCAAACTCAACAGTATATAGGGTTTCATCTGAGGGCAGGGAATCAATCATCAAAGAGAACAAAGAACATTGCCTTACATGTAACATGTTACAAACCAGTCAAGAACAGGAACTAGAAACATAACCTTATATGGAACAGCAACATTAACATAATCATTCCCATCATCCCATTCTTCTCGCCATAACTTAGCCAGACATTTTCCTTCCTAACATCCCATTTCCCACAGCCTTAAGTCGAGGCCTTTGTTGTCAAGAAAGGCCAACTCACTATCTGTCCCAGCCAGCTGAACTCCCACAAGGGAGAAACTCCCAACCCATACACAGTAAAAGTAAGCCACAGCCTTCTGCAGTTGCCACAGTCTAAGGATAGTTCAGTTCGTGCCAATACAGTTTAATTACAAATTCAGAAATACTGAACTGGACTATCGGTAATTCAGCTGCACACTCCCATAAACAGGCCCTAGTAGCTGAATTCAAGCATCCTGAACCAGAGCTGTGTCCAGGCTCCAACTCATTTGGCAAAGCACCTTATCCAGTGTAAAGACGCTGATTTGCCCCAGTTTCCATCAAAGCACGGGGCCTGTGATGGCTGGCACAGATCAGGACGTGGCTGTGGAACTGAAGTGCAACTTGAGCTGTAAAAGGACTCAACAGTGGCACCACAGACATTTTGGATTGTGAATTGCATAGTTGCAACAATGAGCTGCACTACATTTCTGAAGTCCCTGAATCCATTTGTTTTACTATGAAGCCTCTGTCAATTCTACAGCATCTTCTGGAGCAGGACAGAAAACAGGAGCCTGTCCTGCCTTCCACTCCCAGGCTGTAATTTCTACATTGTGTCTTCTTCTTTTACAATAGCAGCAAAAAAATGTCACTATTTGTGTATTCAATGCAAATAAAAAAAAAGAATTTCAGGTAGTCATAAAACATTGCCTATAGTTGCAATCTGTCCTCATTAGCTATGAAACAGAATCTCTCTGTTTCACAGGTATCTCTCATACATTGGGAAAAATACCACTCAAGTCAGTAAAGTTCAATTTTTTTTTTTTTTTAAACTAAAGAAGAAAACCAGTATTCAGCATTTCTTCTAACAGTTTCACCTCACAACCAACCGCATAAAACAACACACCAACAAAAAACCCATTCTGATAACCCCATCACCACTTCAGAGCCAGTCCTTGAAGGAGCAGAGATCTGCCTGTTATTTATCAGACACCATAAAAATACAACCTGGCAAAGGCTTCTTGAAGATAAGGAAAGCCTCATATCTCTCGGAATAAGGAATTTACCAAGGCTATCACCATGACGACACAAAGAAAGAGAGAGACAAAAGCGTAAGCAAAAAATCTGGACTTTGGTTGGCTTACACAGTGGCGTGGCTCCTTTCACCTATTGAAAGCTTTGTTTCTTCTTTATGACCAATGGGCAGTGTATGTGTGTTGCCCTGATTATCAAGAGTTTTCTAAAGCCTTCTGAGTTTACATTCTTGTAGAGAACTTTCCCACACAACTTTCTGTAAACAACCTATTGTTTTGCACTCTTTCATAGAGGCGGAGAAATTTGATGTACAAGTAGTTTGTCCAGTGTCGTTGGAGAGGTGGCACGTTCACCCTCCAATCCACTGGCATCTTTTGAGAACTATAAAAGATTGGAGTCAGAGAAAAAATAAATGAGTCTCTTCATCGTGACCAAGGCTGTGGTGCGTCGTTTTTCCTTGTGTCACCTGGTGACATATGTGTTTGTTAAGTAAACGTAAACATCTTGTAAAACTATAAAAGCAACCTGTTGCTTCAATAAATAAGTCTAAACAGCCTTCTGACAGAGCTCTGGTGCTTTGCGCCACGCGGGGCTCTACAAGGACACCTCCCTGCCATTCACACCCACACGAGGGACCCTCTATGATGACAGCACCACTGACAACACGCCTCAGGGCGTCAGAGCCTACCTTTGTGGATGAAGCTCATGGCTGCAGGTCCCATGCCTCACCTCTTTGGCAATGCTGGGACATTTCCCAGCAGGAAATCTGCAGATTATGTGGGAGTATGGATGGTCAGCAAATTTTCTGCTGTCCTGTTGCTGTGTAACACTGGTTCTAGCTCTTGTTACAGCTGCTGTGTGAGCCCCAGGACTATAACACTGATATTCCCAGACCAACTCACATTCACACAGTGCAATATTGTTAAAGAACTTTGCAATTTCTATGCCTGTTGTTCATAATCAACCCTTACCCATCACTTCCACATCTGAAGGTGCTCTCCCTCCCTCACAGTTTGTATCCAAATAGCAAAGAATCACAGCACAGACTGCAAGAATTCAGCTCCAGAGCCAAGAAGTGTATTTTTCTATCCTTAATATTTGTTTAACAAAACATTTCATAGGGAATTCAGCACTTGATTCTCTCTTCCAAATACAGATTTCTCCAGCAATTCCTCCTTAAAGCAGAGAAACAATACTGTTAAGCTCCTCTGAATATACCAAAGTGAAGATTTCAGGAATATAAAGCAAATGGCTATAACATCACGATAGAGCTAGTACCTGCTGCATTCAGAAATAAACTAGCTATTAAAAACTACACATGGAGGAAGATTCAGCAAAGACTGATAATATAAGGTACAAGTCTGATTTTAAGAGCCAGAACAACAGCATCATCCAGTATGAGCTGACAGCTCAGCTGGCATCCAAACTATTGTACATTTCAACTGAAATGTAGTGAAATGCAACAGCGTGACACAAATGCAGAAAATAATAGTATTAGCAATGCTCAGATATAGCCAAGGCTTATCCTTTCTACTCTCTTAGAAACAAATCTCACCTTCTTTAGGCATTCTCTCAAGATAAGCATAAATATATATCACCTTCCTCATTCCAACTATGCATCTTGAAAGAGAAAAAATTGAGGATGGCACGGAGTACAACGTGCATAAACTTCTTCCACTTCACTGCATGATCCAGATTTGTCAGATGTGAAAGACCACTGCCACCATCTGGCGCCTTCCCAAGTCTTGTATCTTCCTTTCTAATCAGAAAGCAATCCACCCTTTATCAAAATCAATACCAAAAAGAGGGAAGTGGAAGAGAAGTGATACTGAACAATAGCTCAGGAGGCTTAAAAAGCCCTTTCAGTGCAGCTGTTTCAAAAGGAGACCAATATTTTGATGGAGCAAAACACAAATATCAGAGGTGGAGAAGGACTAAGAAAATAAAATAAACAAGCAAGGTCTTGTCAAAGAAAAAAAGCTAAAATTAAAAAAAAATAAAACCAGGATTCAAATCATATCCATAAACATCTAAGGAGTTATGAACTTTTAAAAATATTTTTCCAAGTATTGCTCACAAGAAGGTTGGGAATCATCCAAACAAAGCATTAGCTATTTTTATGAGCTTCATGCATGAGAAAGAAAAAAAAAAAAAACCAAAAAAACCAATCACAATTCAAATGTTCTTATTTTCCTTCAGTTATTACTCTCAGAAAACAAAATCAGTTCCTGGTACTATACTCAATTTAAGAAATTTTCCTAAAAACCAGATAAGCATCTTGCTTTTAAAACTGTTTTATATGTATTTCAACTGATTTGACATTGTATTGGAGGACGTTTGGGAACCCAGCTGGGATAATCCCATCCATACCATTCTTGAGGTCAGGGAACATGACAGCATTCATTAATATTTCCTCCCTCTCTTCTTCGAGTGGATCCTTTAAGTGGGAGCTACTTCATTTCTGTGCTTTGCTGGGGTCACATGAGCCTTCTCCACCCCATTGGTGGCAAGAGCAATCAGAGCCCTGCTCAAGGTGCAGAACCTGCTGCTGAAATCCCTCCCCTGCCCATTTCTGGACACCAACACTGTGACCTACCTGTGCTCAAGGAGAAGGAGCACTTTGTGACACGTGGGAAACTAAAGAGCAAAGACACAGGTTAGACGGGTAGTACCACAGCATTGGGCCAAGGCAGGATGTGCAGTGCCCCAGAGCAAGGGAAGTGCGTGGGGGCTGGCAGCTCCTGGCCTCTGCTTGATCAGGGTCTGACACTGTGCTCCACTCTGACACTCAAAAAAAAGTGCTGGCCTTGCTTGTAGCATGCTGGTGTAACAGAAGGCACACGGTGATGCTGCTGGGGACAGCGGTGCACAGGGAGCATCCTGTGCCCAGGAGCAGAGCCCCAGCTCCACTCAGGCACAGCAGACACAGCCTCACCAGCCCCCCTGCACAGCCACACCAGCGCACTTCAGGCTACTTCCAGCCCGTTCCCAGCCTGGACACACTGCTTGGAAACATGCACAGATGTCCCAATTCCCTCTTACACAGATCCCACATTTCCATCTCCAACGTGCCTTCCCCTCTCCTGCCTTCTGTGGCTCACCCTGCCAAAACAGCTCTAAAGGGTACAGAAAGTACCTAGAGTTTTGCTCAGCTAACATAAATACATTCTAATTCTTTGCAAGTGGGAAATGGAAGCTGTAAATCTGAATATTAGACATGGATAAAGTTAGCAGGCAAGGCAAAACTGAGAATAGGCATATACACAGCTGATTTTATTAAACTCTGGTTAATCGAAATCCAGGCACCTTAGCATTCAAAGCACAGACACACTCACTTCTCCATCTTCCTTGAAGTGATAACTGCACAAGCTGCAAGCTTGAGAGCCCCCAGCAGGACACACAACTTGTGCTACAGCAGAAGTCCTTGCAGCTCCTAGAGATGCACCCCCTGCCCAATTAACCAGCAGTTCATTTGCAAAGCCATCAATCCCCAGGACCTCCTTACGGTTATGGGTTTTGTCATCCTGACTCTACTCTTCAGATTCCCTCCTGGAGGCAGTCTGAAACATTTTGTCACAAAGCTATAAGGATGAATTATTGGGTGGATGTTGCCAATACAGCTTTGCATTAATTATTCATAATCATGGCAAAATATTTCTCATATTCATAACTTAGTAAATTAATAATTTAGGTGCATGTTAATCCGAAGATGATGATTCACACAGCAGCCCACATGATGTAGCGTTTAATCACTCCTTGAAAGTTAGGACACCTGTCCCATAAAGTTTACAAGAGCAATATCTAAACTGCAACAAGTTTTTAGCTAAGTAACACAATAAATCTATATTCATATCAGAACAGCTGGATCCATCTTTGTCATCTCTGCCCAGCAGCATCATTTAATTGCTTTCCACTGTTCACTTCTCATTGGGCCAGCTTCATTGAAAGGGTGGTTTATGTAAGCAGCTTTTTTAAAACATTAACTTCTAAAAAGCCTGAAGTTGGATAATGATAAATGGAGATTCACATATGTGGTGGGTTCAGCACTGGCTAAATGTCAGTTATTAGAATTAGTAGAATTAGAACTTTAGAATTATTTATACATTTTCCTGCTGTGAGTGTTCACGTGGCAACAGAGAGATTTCCCAAGCCCTTCCTTATATAGGGCATTTGAAAAACCCGTGTCTTGGTTTGAAAAGACAGAAGTCTGTGAAGGAAGGCAAGAGCCTCCCGTGAAATGGAAAAGGTAAACCCCCTCCCTCCAAATTACCACAATTTCAAAATAAAAAGGCTCTCAGGCAAAGATATGAGAATGGGAATAGCAATTCTTTACTAGGAAAAAAACCTAAATTAAAAAAAAATGTAATTAGTACAAACAAAACTACTGATAGAGTCAGAAACCTGACACCCTGAGGAGTCAGGGTGTTGGTGATAGTCCAGTTAAATGGTGGCTGCTCCTCCTGCTCCTGGAGTGGCAGATGAAATGCTGCTGAAGTGATGGTCCAGTAGAAGGGTGCAGTTTTCTCTGAAGGTCTGGTGATAGAGTAGATGGGCCTGGTCTTCTTCTGGGAATCCAGCAGGGAAGAAGATGCTTTTCTGGGAATCCAGTGAAGAGGAAGTTGCTCTTCTGGGAATCCAGTGAAGAGGCTGCTCTGATGTCCCAAAAAATGCTGATTTTATGCAGGTAGGGATGCTTGGCTCCTCCCTCTGGGTGGAGCATCTCACAATGGGATGATGTAACTTCCTCAGTCATGCAGTGAGCCATTCAATGGCCCATTAACAGCAGATATCTCCCTGGGGGGGGAGACATTGCTCTTGGAAGAGATAAGAAAACTGCCCAACAGAAGATACCTGCCCCACCTCCGACAGATGGCAAATAGAATATATGCTTATCTTACAAGCCAGGACAACCCCAAAGTCTGGATACTTTCATTGGTCTGATCTCTATGCCCCTTCATGTTCTGGCAAGTGAAATGGCTGCAGCCTTGGGAGAGAAGTGCCTGGGCGAGGTCCCTGTCACTCAACAGGGGCTGGTTAGTTTGCCTAGCGCAAACCAGCTAGCATGTGGCAACAAATGATAATATAAGAACCAAGTGCGTTTACAGTCTGAAAAATCATTCACATGAACAACTTTCTTAAGGAGGTGGCAGATACACCGCCACTGGCAGTTTTTAAGACATGACTGGACAAAGGGCTAGATAATCTCACCTAAGCTCCCTTTCCCACAAAAGCTGGGCCTGTTCATTTGAAGGTTCCTTCAAATTTGGGCTTCTCTATGATGATTCTATGACTTCTGACCCAGTCCCATAGCACAACCCAAGAACCAAATATTATTATTTTTTTATTAAAAAATATCACTAGCACACTTTCCCTGCTGTCTGGCTAAGTCTCTCATGCAGGAGCTCCAGCACATTATTCCATGTCCCTAGACATAAGGAGGAGAGCAGATAATTAGTGGGGGCTCTACAGATCTCTCTTGCATCTGAGAGCTGATGTCTTCTCCAAACCTTCCTGTTTTGTTTTATATTTGCAAACCTACGCATACATAGTTCTTCCAAGATCATATTTAATGTATCTCTCACCACTTATCTCTTTCCTCCAGGCTACTTTTGCCTGGCTTATAAACTGCTGTTAGACCAGAGCCTGAACTCCAGGCTGCATCTGGCAGCATGACAAGCAGACTGGGCAGATTTCCTGCAGAAATATAAATCTCCCTCAGACATCTTAGCAATGTTAATACTTTTCACAAAAGCTTGACCTTGCTGGCATCAGGATTCGGGTGAACAGAGCATAGTAACTCCCAGCATTCTCTTCTGATGGGGTATTCTGTATCCTGTGTCTCTGCAGATGCTGTTCTTGAACTTCTCCCTGTCCAACTGCTGAATCTACTGTGCCAGTACAATTGGATGCTTTGGCAGGGGGATGTTCATTTGGAATTCTTTTCCTTCCAAGTTTTGTATTGTGCCAATTTGTTAAGTGTACTCTCCATCGCTTCCTTCAATTCAATCACAAGTAAAAGCCATACTTGAGTGGTACCAGGCCCTGCTGAGGAACACTCATCCTGTTTCACAGCTGCCACTTACAACTATTCCCCAAATGCAGTTTTCAGCCACTCACGCACCGCTGGTAGCTGTTCTCACTAACAAAGTTCCTCACAAACCCTGAACTACAGCAGGCAGTCTCCCATTTGTCATTCTGTAGCAGCCAGAGCTGCCTCCATCACAGCTGGCTCCAGCCCATGGCAGTGCAGTTTACCTGTGCAAGGGGAAGGGGTGGAGGAAGTGCAGCAGCCTGGTAAGAGCACACACTGACTCCACCAGGCAGAACACTTTTACAGCTGCAGTAATTGATTGCCTTTGCAACAATCACACTCTGCCAGCTTCATTTTTCAGGAGAAAAACATCAGATTGGAACAGATGGGGGAAGATCAAAACAGATTGCACAGAACAGGCGCAGTCTAATGGTGGATTGGGAATACTGAGCAAATATAAGAAGCCCATGTGCTTTGTGTCTGAATTGGAAACAGAGCTCTTTCATTGCAGCTTTCAAATGCTGGTGTAAACACTCTTCTATCTGTTCTGACAGCTAATGGCAAACGATCACATTTGCAATAGCTTTACTTGGGGCTCAATGCTGCAGTTATGACCAGGATCACAGATCTGCCTAAAGACGGGCACAGACTTCTCTTGCTCACAGAGGGCAAGGAGATGCAAGCACAGAGGGTGTCATCAAGTCACAGCTGCTCCAGCAATCCACAGCTCATCCCTCACCTGGTCACCAACACTGTATCCACAAAGTCAGCTGTGGTCAGCAATAATGCCATTCCATCCACAACCATCTTTTGATGAACATAGAATCAATCTTCTACCTGGGAGATGATGATGCAGAAAGTAGTTCTGGTAAAGAAAAAGTAAACTTTTTAAATGAAGTTTTCTACAGAAATGAAAATATTTTCTGGTGCAGTGAGGCAAAACAGGAATCCAGATAAAAACATAAGTAGCCTGTCCATTCAGAATCAGTTAATTTCTATTCTTTCCTCTGCATGATTGTTAAATGCTGGTTCTACCCCCTTTGCCTTGTATTTCTAAGGTGCAAGGAAAATTTACATCTTAAATCTTCATTTTTGGTTTAATTATATTGGTGGAGTATTGCAGTGAAATGAGCATCCATCAAATTGTCCTGTATTTTCACTCTGAGTGATCCCACTCAGGGTTGGAGCAGGGAGGGTTACACTCATAGCACTGACTTCTTTTTAGTGACTAAATCTAATCAATCAACCCTTTCTTTACATGGCAGGTTAAACATAGTGTTTTCACCCAATTTCTCTACAGCTAAAAAAAATTAATAACTCTTTGCCAAAAATTGTATCAGCTATAGCATTTGGACCCACCTTTTTCAAAAAGGAATGCACCAAAGACCTGGAATTTCATCACCAGATGTACCAAAAGAGAATAAAAACTTTCAGGAATCCATGTGGGAAAAAGGAATAATTACAACAGCAGGCTATCACTGAATCCACAAAGCAGAAATAATTAACACTTGTTTATCTTTGTGAATAACACAGTGTCACTGATGGTGGAGACAGGAACATGACACACACACACCAAGGGTCATGCAGCAAAAGCCAGCGTGTATTGAAGGGCAGCCCCTCTTAGAGGGGCTTTACATTTTCCACTCATACAGAGTTGATTGGACAAAGGTTTCAACTCCACCCAGCTCCCTGGCCAATGATGTGGGTGCATCCTTGGCTCAAAGGAATTGTCTGGGTCCACTTGTCTGAGCTTGAATTCGGCCAATCACTTTCACACTTGGGGACTTACTTATTTCCATGAGCTAACTGGCTGAGTAAGTGCCTGTCAAGGCTGAATTGTTTGTGCAGCTATAGACCAGCTCTAGCTGTCACAGCATAGCTGTAATAACGGCTTTGCTTTCAAGCAACCACAATGCCATGCAGCCAGGAGATATAGCCAGAAAGTAAAGCACACGTCAACCAGCAGTTGTGTTCTCCTCATGCTCTTCCCAACAGGACTGATGTAAGCACTGAGGAAAACACAGATCTAGGGGGAAGGACAGCCTCCCCTCAGTCCTTCTGACAGGTTTTCTATATAGTTTTCTTCAGGCCAGTGCACAAAAATCCCGCAAGTAACACTTCATTATAAAAAAGGAAGCTTACACTCATTGGAAATTTATTTTAATTCTCCTACTGGCTGGGTTTTTGGTGCTTTTCCTTGCATTATGAGTGCCTCTGCCAAGTATGCAATACAGCTTGCTAATGGAAAGCTTAAGCTCTACTAAACTGGTTTTCCTCACACTGTTGCTGCTTCTATTCCAGCTTCTTAGTCAATGTTGCCAGTCACCACAATCACCTAGTAGGAATGCAGAAGAATATTCAGTGCCATTTGGGAAGGGTGACCCTCACAGAAGGCCTGATGGCAATCCTTGGTGTACTTCTACTTTAACTATTTATTTGGGCCTATCAATTTAAACAAGTCTGCCAGGCTAGTAAGCTGGGACACTACTGGTGCTCCAACCCATCACTTGTGTCCTTACCATAAGCAGTGAAAATAGCCACGGTGAAGGTAACAATTACTTACAAACCCGCCTGCCCAAAACCTACAGATGCTGCCACCTTTCACAGGCTGCAGGGACAGAGACCTCCCAGGCCCAGGACAATACAGGCAAGCTCTAGCACCACCTTCCCTTGTACCACAGGGGCAGAAGACAGCCTAGGATGCATGACTGCTACGGCCAAGTGGCTCCAGAGGGTTCCCAACACCAGAAAACCACCGCGTTTGCTTCCAGGATCACTCATCTGAAAACTGCCCCAGAACGCCCTGTTTCAGCAGGGCCCAGAGATGCAGCTGCCCGTGCATCCCACAGGCACGGTGTGGATGGGGCCAGAGCCACCCCTGCTCAGCACAGGAGCAGAGCAGGCTCCACGGCACTGTTGCTGCTGCAGCACCGCTGCAGAGATTGTGCTCATGTAGCACAACTGTGCACAAGCACTGCCCGTCCCTCAGCTACTTTTCTCTTTGAAGAAGAGAATTTTCATATAAAAAGGTAAAAGAAAAATCCTCAACATTTGTTTTGCTACCAGGGCACACTTTAAAAAAAAAAAAAAAAAAAAAATTACAGCAAGTACCTCACACCAAACCTTTGAATCTGAACATCTTCAAAGAGCAAGGCTAACAGTACTTTCATTCTTTTTGCATTTAAATTGAACTAAATGGTTTGCTGCATACATGCTGTTCACTTCAAAAGACCATTCTTAATCCCTTAATAAATAGCAGCTTAGAAGACATCACACAAAAGTAAGTTTTTAACACATTAGCCAAAACAGCAGCCAGCAAATGGGCAGGACTGAATTAACTGTGTGAATCCTTCTCACAGGTATCTTTGCGAAGTGGAAAATTAACAGTAGGAAAGTACTATTAGAAGGCAGAAAGTTTTTTAGGGTTTTTTGTTTTCAATTAATGAAATAGGTTTCATTGCACTCCAGGTTAGGTGATATAAAACATGAATATATTTTTAAAAACACAACGCAACAATAAGAATCAAACTCTATTTGTACCTATCAACTATATCCAAAGAGTAGTGATGATGTGAAAATGGTAATGAAAAGAGAGTAAAAAGCTCCAGTCTTGTCACATAATTGTTCTCTGGTTTCTTCTGGCAGATTTGAACTAGACTACTTTGAATACCACATATTACAATAATCTGAAGAAAAAATATCTGTATGAAGACTAGCTTAGCAGGTTCATAAACTGATAATTAAATAGAACAAAAAGTTAATTAATACCTTTTCTATTTAATTTAATAATTAAATAGAAAAAAAAACCAAATTTCCACTTTAGGTAAAACTCTTCCTAATTCATCCTTGGCTGCGAGAACTTTTGGCACTGCCTTGTCTCCAATCACCCATGCAATAGCTGAAATCTGAGTTTAAAAGGAAGGTTCCCTTCAATAGAAAGGATGAAGATTTCCTTGTCTGCAGGAAAACTTTATCCTTCTCTAAACCTTAGCATGTTTATTTACAAGCAAGTCATTGGCTTTCCAGCACAGACCAACATCTACCCTTATCACCCACTTCAACAAAGCCCTAGGGCAATCAATTGACAGCCACCAAACACCAGCCACACTCTGCAGAGTAATTGGAACAGTTTTGGAAGGACTCCTTTCAACCCTTTTTGGAGATACCAGCTTTTGAGGGATCACCAATGAGTCTTTATTCTGATAGAAAGGTGTTTGAGCTGTGATCCCTCATCCTCTGAATTTTAAGAGCTATGGTGACCTTCAGCGATTTTGGTATTTATCACAAAACCAAACACAATTCCATAAGCCTTGTTTCAGTTATGGAAGTAGCATACACCTGCAATACCTAATCCTACACATCACACTCCAATTTAAGGCCAAAAAGAAGTCACCCTAGCTGGGTACATAACCCAGTGAGCACCACTGTGCATACTCAAAAGGCTGCATATATCACTTCATCTCTCATTTATGGTCAAAAAAAAAAAAAAAGCCAAAAAAAAAAAAAAAAAAGAAAAGGAAAGGAAAGGAAAAAAAAAAGAAGCTTATGAGTTCAGAGAGAGAATGACACAAGCTCAGCCTCCTCCTGAGTACTTAGTACAGATGCAGCCTCTCTGAGAACAAGCATACTGTGGATTTTAGAAAGCAGAAAGGTAGAGTGGAGTAATTGCTCCTTCTGAGGACGGAACAATTAGGCAGGTTAAGGCTCTCCCTGGCAAGACCCGTGACTAAGCAAAATGTAGCAAGGTTCTGCCAGCTCAGCAGTGAGATGGGAAGGTAAATAAGAAATGTCCATTAACCATCTCGCATTAGCTATAAGAAACAGGGGACATCAAATGAAGTGATCTGCTATAGAGCCAAACCAAAGAAATACAAAGACTTCACAAAACTGACTAGACTGGGGAGCTCATTGCCATGGTGGCTGCAATGAGAACATTTAAAAGGGCTCAGTAAGCAATCAGTTACATGAATAGATTTTTTAAAACTTCATTTGGCCCTAAGTGCAAAGGTGCTATCACCTCTCCCTGAAGCCATCTCTGCTCCATTTCAGGAGACAGAGTTTTCTGAAGCATCATTCCTATTCATTTTCTTTGCTTCCTCAGGCACCTGCTACCAGCCTCTGCCAGACAGAGCCACCCTTATGCTGTGGGACAGGTGTAAAAATAGTCTATACCTTAAAACATAATGTAATCAAACCTGAAGTGAGTGCTGATGCAATAGTCCTGATGCTCAGGAGCCTTGTGATCCACGCACAAGAAAGATTCCTTCTTTGTGTTAGGGTGTTCCCTTTTCATGAAAAAAATTGGGTTAGCTTTTTTTTCTTCCCCCAGTACCAAGACCTCTCTTATCCTTGAAGCCTTGAGGTACAAAAATGATTTTCATTTGCAGCAGAGCAGTTTAGTTTGTGTTACACCCCAAGGTGTGAGGAACAGGGTATGTCTTTCCCTAGGAAAGGGTCACAAATGAGCTGGGATGGCAGCTGTCCCACACCACCCTGGGCTAGCAGGGGAAACCACAACCATGCCACAAACAGCATCAAGTGACTCAGCCAATTCCACAGCAGAGATGCCAAGAAAGTCCAGCTGCCAGGCTTGGCACAGAGGCAGGACAAGGAGTGCTCCTACCCTGCATGGGGGCCAGCACTACTTGAGTGCTGCAGACACTGCTAAATAAAATGCATCTTGACACCAAAAATCCACCCTTTACACCCCTGTGAAAAGACTGCACCAAAGTTACGTCCTATTCCACTTGGAAAAACGCAGCAACTTTCACCTTAATCCTTCAGGACTTTCACTTTAGAAGGGGAACAGGAACAGTCCCCTTCTAATTTGATGTATTAATTGATTCGATTAACCAGGTTGGGTTGTTCCTTTTCCTTCGAGCAGACATGCAATGCCTGTCACATCACGGTGGTGAGCACCCCTCTCCACTCAGGCAAAGCCTTCACTAGGCTCTTGCTTCCCTCCTGCTTGGTCTCGGGACCTCTCTGGTGCACAGCTGCCACCCCTGAGATGTTGCCACGCTCAGTCAGTCCCAGGCCAGGCCTGACAGAGCCACCTGAAGCTCCTCCCTTCTCCAGCACTGGGGCTGGAGCTGCCGGAACCCTCCTCTGCACTCTGCACGACAACACTCAGGCTGCTTCAGGCAGGTGACTCCATCTGAGAGATTTCCTTTTCCACAGAATAATTAAAATGTTAATCTAGCCAAAATCTTACAATACATACAAAAGCTGTTTGGTTGTCATTTCTTGTGTCTATTTCTCTTCCAACCCAATAAACAAAGGACTTGACCGCTTTTCTTTGTGATCGTTATTTGAACTGCATCATTTCAATATAGCTTGAATATAATTTAAATTTTGCTTAGCTGATTTTCATTCTATTATGTCTTGTTCTCTGGGCAAGTATATATTTGATCTTGAGAGTAAAATTGTTATAATTAAATCTGTGTTTTTAAAGGTAATATGAATTAGAGGGTAGAGCTGAAGTAATATGTAACAGCTTGCATGGCATTATATAGATAAAATAATAACTCACTTGTCTGAGAAGCACACCAGGACAGATTAGTTGTTTCCCAAAGAAGTTTTGTTATTCAGATTTTAGAACCCCTTGAAATACTACATGATGCTTAAATATATTACAAAAGTCTCTACAGAAATACAAGTCTATAATAAAGATGCAATTGGAAATGTCAGGCTTTCAACTCAGACTGAAGTTTTGAACACTCACCTCCCAGCCTAAATCCCCAAGATGATGGCCAAGGTGCTGCCTAAGGCAGAGACAATACTTTAGCCTCTTTTTACTTTACTGTGACACACAAGTTCAATAAACAAAAAAGATGGGTTCAAGGAAGGAAGAATGAAATCTCAATTGAATTACTACAACCCAAAATTTCCTGTGCTTTGTTTAGGACATCAGGTCTTAACAGCTTAAGTTTGGCCTGGAACTGAAAAGGCCACTTTTTATTTCAAAACCTGCACCTATTTATTTAAGTCCAATTATGTGAACATCTTTGCAGCATAAGACTAACAAATGCATACTAGATTCACTTGCCCTCTTTAATACAAATGATATTTACTTTTTTAGTTCCTTTCCACATTCTTGACAAGCCAGTGAGAATGAGGCAAATGCATGGGAGGCCTGCACTAAAATGTCAGACAATTTAGCTTCTAAAATGCATAATCCTGGTACTTGCACATGTTTTTCTTTATATAGCACATGTGAATTCCATGTGACTTTTATATTTCACAAGTTAAATTATGCCCCTAATTGGTACTTCATCATAAAATGCCTAAACAAGACCAGGCTGCTCTGATATGTGGGAAATTTTAGATTTAAATTGAGTTAGGGATTGATTTCCATTTCAAAAGTGTTTTTGAAATTTAACAAGTGAAATACACATACTGTTTTCACAAAGGGACACAAAATATGAGAATTCAAACTTTTTGGTCAGGCGGTTGATGTTTAGACAGCAGAAGTGTTATACATATGAAAATGTTTTTAACTGTGTTCCTCTCCTCTCTTAAAGAACAGTAGGGTGCTCATTTTAACAACTCTTCTATATGAGCACATACTGATGGGTGGAGTTTAATTTTCTGCTACTTTATCTATCTCTGATAGTTATTTCTTTAACCTAGAAATGCATTCTTAAAAAAAAAACAACAAAAAAAACCCCCAAAAAACCCAAAAAACAAAACAAAACAAAAAAAAAAAAAAAAAAAAACACCCAAGAAAAAGTTGTAAGTTGTGAAATAAAGATCATAAGGTAGTTTTGTTACTGCTTAGTAGGACATCCTATAATGACCAAGAGATGAAGAAATACTATTACTCTGAAATTAACAGGAAGACATTTGTTGGCTTTGAAAGCCATTACGAAAGGCAGTCTCCCTTTTGAACATTTTATCCTTGTATAAATTCTGTTTACACTTCCATAAACTCCATAGCACAACTTCTCTGTCCCCAAACTCAGCACAAGCATCAAGCTGGGTTTTTTTATTTTCAAGCTCAAGTAGCTCCTAAAAATACTCAAGAAATTTTAATGTAATGGTGCTGAAAACGAAAAGGCTTAAAAATTGAACAGTGAAGGAAGATTTGGCCTATTTTGTTCTGGTCTGCTAGAATTATAAGAAAAAAAAAGCAAGGTTATCTTTTTGAAGAAAAAAAAAAAAAAGCTTTACTGGTAAATAAACACCTGCCTCCTGATTCTGCCTGCCATGGGCTTACAATTGCTGATCTTTCCTGGCCCCTCCATTCTCCTCAGGAAGATCTCATTTCTTCTCACCTGCACAACGTTGCTCGGAGCTGCTGCGCTGCCTCCACCACTGTCTGTTACCTAAACTCAATAATTTTCCACTCTGATGGAAGCTGCAAAAGAGCACAGGTGTGTTCACTGGGGAAATTTCTTTGAAATTTCTTTGTGCTCACCACACAAAGCCATGGATGTCTGACACCACTCACAAGAGCTGGGCAAGAGCGAAGCCTCTCAGCAGAGACACATCTGGATTAAAATACAAGGGAGTGGGGGAGGGAAGGAGGGACAGGCCTGCCTAGGATAATATTTACAGAGACCAAAGGATATGTGGTGTAACACAAAGCAAACAAATTCAATTTAATAAAACATCCTGCATACAAGATATCACCTAGCAGTTTACAGAGAGATAAGAGACCAAGGTAATGCTTTAGAAAATTGGATACTGCGACTCATAAAAGAAAAAGAGAAAAATACACAAATAAAGTTCAAATAAAGGAAAACTGGTAAATTTAAAAGCATCTAGAATACAAGCATATGTTCTTACAGAAGAGACACAACTAAAGAAAAAATGAACCTCAAATGATTAAAGGCTCCTTTAAGCATCTAAAGCCCCAGTGTTTATCAAAGCATCCCTGTACACGAAGTATTAGGTTGATGGAAAACAAATTTAACCTGGTGGAACTGGAACCACACAAATATCTCAACTTTTTAAGACATCCAACACCTCTCTCTGCCTTAGGCAAAACTTTAAATAGAAATTTTAAAAAATGGACAAGATTTTCTGAAACATAAAAACCCTTGACTCAGAATCAGGTCAATTTGGATTAAATCTCTTTTTATTTAGACACAATGTCATAAATTCTGCGTTGAAGTAAGGGAGAGGGGAATAAAAAAGGCATGATAAAAGCATGAATCAATCAACAGCAACAAATATAATGAGAGAGCTGAAAGCACAGCAGAGTCACAATTTCTGGATGCATGTAAGTAATAAAAACCCTCTATTTACACGCAAAATTTAGGTTGAAAACGGTGACAACACCACACTTTTAATAATAACTTCAGTAAAAGGAACAGGCAGGTCACAAGGTCAAGCACCAGGGGCAGAGCTTGAGAGGACTCCACACATAATCTGTCTGGGCAGCTCAAAAGCCTGGGAAGTAGCAGAGCTGCCAGTGCTGGGATGCTGCCCTGGGATGTAGCAGTACAGAGCTGTAGCACACCAGTACTGGGGGAGACTGTTCCAATGGAAACCAGATGCCCTGAATACTGGGAATCACAAAAGTACCAGCAGAACGAGCATGAAGGATATTCTCACACACCACTTGGAAGGGCAGATGGGCAGCACTTCAGGGCAAGAGAAACAACCAACACACCCTTGACCACCCGCAGTTTCTGCTGCTGGCAGCGAACAGCTGCACGGGGACAGCTGAGGGGAAACTGTGGCAGAATCATAAAGGCAGGGTGAATTATTGATTCTTTCTTTTAGGTGGGAGATTTTATCCTAGAAACAGAAAGTAGTGGAATCACAGAAGCAGCAGAGTCTGGATGGACAGATCAGTGACTACAAGGTACTAAGACAGTGACTGACAGCACTGCAGAGGGTATCACCTGAACGAGCTCCATTACCACTTTCAAAACTAAACTTGTGAGAAGTGCCAAAGTGTGGCAAAAGCTTCTGCAATTCTGGAAACCAGATTACAAACTAAGGGTCCCAAAAGGTGGTGACCAGGCTGCTCCCATGCCCAAGTGACAATGGTCACTATCCTGCCCCATGTCCATATCCCTCCTGGGCACAGAGGACCCAGTCCTGCTGCAGCTTGCCAAGTGCCCAACTCCTGACCCACATCAGGCAGGTTGCAGCCACTGCCCAGAATGTCACCTCCACCTTGTATGAGGCTTCTCACTCATCCCTCCTCTCTCCTGGTTCACACCTATGTCAAAAACCTCCAAACTTCCTTCCAAGACTAGTGCCCATGGGTTCATTTTCCTACAGTGTTTATCTGATTCTAACTCACATTAACACAGCATAGTAAATAGCCCTGCTTTTCTCAGCACACAAGCACCAGTCAACATCAGCTATAGACACTGGAAAAGACCATCTCCTCTCACTGGAGCCACTCACTTGCCATCAGGTATTCCCAGGCCCCTTCCCTTTGCACCAAAGTCCCTCAGCCTGAGTGTATTGGAGCAACAAGAGGTGCAGCTGCAGGAACTGTGACTCCCAAGCAATCACTGCCATTTGGTTCAATCACTGCCTAGTTCAATGAAGGAATTAAACTGAAAGCTAGGAACAGTTAAAGGATCTTTCCAGGATGCTTTTCCCTGAGAGCACTGCGCTCCAACATTCACCCTGTGAAGCAGAGGTCAGAGAACATGAGGTGCCCAATGGAGTAACACTACAGATCATCCTTTCAAAACCTCAACATACAGCCACTGTTTCCATCAAAAAGAAAATGACATGAAAATTAAGGTGTTTCAGTTCTCATAGAACTGCTACAGGACAAATTACCATCTCAGCTATTCTTCTTTGAGCACCTTCAGGAATATATATTTTTTTTTTGCCATTGAATCTTGTAAAAAACCCACAGCTTAGGAGAAAATGTATGTATTGGATCTATTTTTCTTCCAAGAAGGACAGAAAATTTCTCAATTTTGCAAGCACAGTAGTCTCATGATACTAAACATACTTTGCATCAGCTAAAGCTGTTGTATATACTAAAATGATCAATGTTGAAAGCTTCTGAAATTATTTCCACAGCTAAGTACTGCTTTTTCAAGGCTTAAAACAATTTCCTTTTATATTTTTATAGATTGGGAATCAGCCATTTAGATGAATATGTTCAAAATACTAAGCACTTTTCTGGAATTTTCATTTCTAGAGTACACAAAAATATTCTGAACATGCCAAAAGTCACATTTCAAGTACCTAACTAGCTCCAAATAAACAGGAAATTTCCTATGATGTAGCACAATAATAATTTAAAATATTTGAGAGGTTAGATGATAGATTGAATTTGTGTAGTATTTTATGAAAAAAAAAAAAAGTTGACTATATTTATTGAGTAACAGCACCAGCTGTAAAACAATTATAAGATATGGTGATTAACTTTGAAACCACAGGTGAGTCCAATTTAGACCAAAACCCCGCACAGCTGACCCACAAATAATGAGAACAGATAACTGTTCAGCACCTGAACCCTATGATGAGCAGTGTGAAAATGAGCTTGCTTTTACAGCCTTTTTCTACTCCAGAAACAGAGAACTTCCCAGGACAATTATTAATTGTGACAGATATGTCTTGGAAGTGAAAGAACTGCCATTTTTTTCTACATAAAGATATGTATTGCAGATTTCAGTTGTAAAGATGACAAATATGCTATCAAAAGCTCCTGCTCTACATTTGTGTTTGTATAGAGCTGGGTTGCTCCCTTATGGATGTAAGTATATGAAAAATTGAAAAATTATGAGTTAAACTGGGACTCTTAAACATCTTCCTGATATGCTCTAAGAGTTCACACAAGGCAGCTGATTTTGGTGCAAGGTTTAACTGCATTTCTGCTAACCTACTGCAGCCATTAGAGCTTTATTCCATTAATCTACAGTAAATGATGTTGGCTTGATCACAGGTTAAAAATATCTTTGAAAAGCAGAAGCTACGCTGCAGTACTCACTCTTCCAGCAATAAGGTAAATAGTTATTCCAATTCTGTATATGGGGCAAAAGATAACCAGTCAATACTCAAGAACAAACTACTTAAGTGCCTTGAAAATTAAATTACATTGCAGCTCAATGTAATTTAAAATGTCAGAGAAATCAGAGGCTCTCACAGATTTTAATTAATCTCTATATTCAGACCTTGCCTTTTCCTCACCCTGCTGCTACTATTCCTTTAAAGTTTATTCACTGCACTGCATAAAACCCTAAAAACAACCAAATTTCTTTCATCTTATTTACAGTAGAATATTTTTTAAGTAAATGAGGACAACGTTTCCCATCTTAAATAAAGAACTGCTTTAGACGACGGCATTTCAGAAACTCAAGCACACTCATGGCATAATTTCATTGACAAGTTGCCATAGAAATAGCCAGCTCAAATGCATGCTGTGTCTCAGTCCCAGAACAAAAAGTAGTTAAATATTCTTCAACCAGTTTCAAGGGGGGGCACAAAGCCGGTGGACAAAGCAGCAGGTAAAAGTCACAAAAAAGAGGCTTTGCAGGGAAGCTGTCGGGAGTCAGGAGCCTGTGGCACTGAGGGGAGCCACAGATGTGGGGTCACAGGGCACCTGCAAACCCTCCCTCCCCCAGAGCAGCCTCCCAGCACGCAGGGAGCAGCTGCAGATGTGGCGTCACAGGGCACTGCCACCAGCAGAGCTCGGCCCCCGTACCTGCCAAGGGCTGCAGGCAGCCACATGGCTACTGAGGCAAGAGAGAGATGGTGCATGTGGCCAAACATGCCAGGAAGAGTAAAAAAAAAAAACCACAAACGACCCCACCCAGTGGGTGCAAAGCACTAGAAGAGCCCTACAGAGCTGCGCTGGGCTGCGCAGGGGAGCAAACAAACCCTGCAATCCTCACAAAGCCCAGCCACCTCTAGACTTATACAGCTCCCTTAAACACAGCCAAGATATTCCCTGATGAAAAAGCAAACTCTCCTTGGCAGCCTTCCCTTACCTTTTATCCCAGTAAGCACATGGGGCTCAAGCCAGCGTGGCCAGGACAGGCCACACTGGGGGCAAACATGAGGGCACTGGATGCTGCCCACGCTGAAATGGGGCAGGTGACACAGGGTGGGCTCAGGGGCTGCTCCTCAGGGCAATTAACCTCAGCCAGGGGGGTTGGGGCAGGTACAGGCTCAGGGGCTGCTCCTCAGGGCAATTAACCTCAGCCAGGGCCCAAGCAGGAGCTTCCACGGTTTTATTTCCAGCCAATATCAGTTCCTCCCACTGAAAATGTGGCAGCAGGATTCCATGATTGAGGGTGCCAAAGGCAACTCCCAAAGGCTGGAGTAGCCAGTGGAAATTCATTTTCTATGACAAATTCCATATCTTGTTCTATTTTCTAATATATTCAAAAAGTAATTTGTTATTCAGAACTATTCTCCTGACCGTTTCTAGGGGTTGTTTTTCTAACTTGTTTCGATTCCCCAGGTGAAACAGTCGTGATTGCAATCTTTGTATCTGCATTCTGCAAATATATTGAAATACGTATTTTAACAGCTGTTCAAGAGACATTGGATAGCAAAGAAGCCTGCCGCCAGAAGCCTTATGGAGATCAAATTTAGCTCACAGTCAACAAAATTATAATAAATTGAATTAGGAATTCAATATTTTTCATAGTCTGCAGGCCACTTAATGCTACATATAGCCAGCACCATTAACATTTATATGCAGAAAGTGCCCAATTGCACTGCTTCCTTAGGAAGTAACTGGATTTCTGCTACAGTATATTTAGCTTTTTCTACCTTACTTGACACATTTTGAATACTGTAAAGTGAGAAGTAATCTATTTTTCTTCCTTGGTGAAGTTTTTCTGGTTACAGTTGGTTGAATGATAATTCTTTGCTGAGTAAAAGTTCTTAGGTTTTCAGTTTCTGACTGAGGCAACATGCAATTATTAGCTATTGTGTGCCATAGCTTAATCAACCTCTCATTAATATTCTTATCACCATAATTTTACAAGAAAAGAATTATTCTCACATGGAATAATCCGAAGGGAAAAAAAAGCCAGTCTCAAGACTGCATTGCAGTACTCTCTTGTTTTCACCCAGCATGTTAAGAGGAAAGCATTACTAACTGTTGTAGTAACAAAATCTTTGTTACCAGCATTATTTACAGTTTTGAGCAGGATTCATCACCACCCTGAACTCATAACCACCGTTGAAACCTTTGATAATTTCTATTTTCATTCTGGATTACTCCTGTCATGAAGAAGATGACACTGAATAGATTGTTCCCCCCATCGCAAACTCCTTTTTATTATTTTTGGGCTATAGAAAGAGGCATCCCTACCCCTGTTTCTGTGTCTCCATAGCAATCCTTCTGCATCAGAAAGAGCAGACAGACAGAAGAGGTGCCTGAGCCTTCACCTGAGTCCCGCTGCTAGGAAATATTCCCAGGCAGCATTCCCAGCCCCAGAAGGCTGGAAGCAGTCCCCGCCTAACAAGGTGACGGTAGTGGCCTCCCCACTGCCCATCTCAGCTCCAGGCTTGAGGCACGCTTGGAGGTGCTTCAGTTTCACTCCAGACTGTTCCCTTTTCCCCCAGTCCCCTTCCTTCTCCAGCCTCCCCTGCCAGCTCCAGCCCCTGCCGTTTGAGAGTCAGATGCAGCTCTGTCCCCTGACACCGCTCCTGCTCAAAACAGAGGCTCATTTATATAAAATCCTGAAGTGGACTAGAAGTGAAGGAGTTTGAATAAACCCCCAACCTGCTCACCTATTTCAGCCTTCAAAAGAAGGGGAAGAGATCCAGGGGGAGGAGCCAAGTCCTTCTTCTGCAGAGACAGTACCAGGAGAGCAAGAAAGAAAGGATAAAACAATTACAAGAAAGAAAAGATAAAACCATGAGCACAGGGTCCTTACTCCAAATATCTGTTGTCCCTTGTAATATAAACAACTGGAACTGAATTGTGACCCCAGAACAAAGACCTTCACCTCCACCTGCATTACTGATTCCCCTACTCAGGGATCCTCACTATCAGTTAGTGTTTGGGTTTGGGTTTTGTGAGTGCAACAGGAGGTAAAGGGTTATATGATATTTAAACATGAGAAAGGCATTTGTTTACTCACAGCAACATTTTGAGGATTGGGAGAAAAGGAAGGAAAACCCCTGAATCCTCATACATAGTTACATAAGTGGCATGTTGTCCTCATGTTTCAAAGGAATCTAATTTTCTTTTGTGGTCCTGGAATATGTCAGCTGACATTTCTTACTGTTGAAGACTTTATTTTAGACCTATGTCTTTATTTAAGCGTGGATAAACCAGACACCTACGTTCTAGAAAATCATATGCTAGTACTTATTTTCTTGCTAGTAATAATTTACTACCAGTAGCAGCAGTAACAATGCTGTGAAAGCTGCTTTCATAATGGTATCTAAACATTTGGGGACATTTTGCAATGAAAAATACAGAAACTACATTTACCTGCTTAAAGAGAAGACAAATTCAACAAAATTAGACTAATTAGACTAAATTTCTCAAATACAGCTTTAGTTCTAAGAATACTACACTGGCACTTTGACTCAGAAGTTCCTCTGCCAGGTGCAAAATGAAGAAAGTCACAATTTGAACAAGAGCAAGGAAAAATGTGACAAGGAAGGCAAACTTTAATTGGAAGTATGAGGCTGTGGCTCAAGCGAGAACAGAGCGAGTGTGGGTTTCTGTGCAACACAGCTTGCTTCTGCAAAAACCACTGCCAAGAAGAGATGGTTTATGAAAACAAAATTTTGATCTAGCATAGCCTCAAGCATGAGGCAGACTCAGGGCTGAAGTTCAAGTCTGGACTCAGCTCATGTTCAAATGCAGAGGAGCACTGCAAACACCCTGCAAATTCACTGGCCTTGTGTAATTTCTACACCTGCAGGAAGAGCAATACTCCAACAGCTCTCAAGCCACTTTACGACCTGGCTGGGAGCATGCAGGGGTACCTCCCTGGCCTAGGACATGGACCCCCACCTTTCCTCTCTGTATAGAGCTGGACTCAGTACTTATCCTAGTCAAAAGCACTTGAGAAAAAGTCCATGTCGTGGCAGATAAAATTTAGTGACTAACTTAAACAGGAGTCCACTACGGTTTTAGCATATGGCTTCATATTTCAGTCCTAGAAAAAGTTCAATTTGAATATTTACTGAAAATTACTGGGTTTGGTTTTTTTGTTTTTGCTTTTTGTTTTGATTTTTTTTCTTTTGTTATTTGTTTGGTTTGTTGTTTTTTTTTTTTTTTTTTTTTTTTTTTGTAGGTTTCTCCAGAATTTTCAGGGGATACTGTTTCCTTGAAAAATCATTTTCAGGGATGCACTAACAATTAATATGTTTGCTAAAGAAGGACCTTCATGTCAGAGTTGTGTGTAGCAATCTCTACTGACCCCTGCAAACAGGCTACACTGCAATCCTACAGTACAAGGAAAAAAACATATACATTAGTCCAAAACATTTCTTTCCAGAAGTTGTGTCTTCCTTTACAACTTAGTAGTGAAGATGGGCCATAAAAAGTAGGGCTGGGAAAATGAGACTGGCAGTGAAAATGGCAGAGCTGTGGATTAAAGGAATGAGCTGTGGGGAAGACGAGCAGAACATCAGTGGTATTAGTGTGAGGCAAACACAGAGGATGAAAGAATAAGGAAACATGAAAAGATGGGAAAAAGACAATTACTTTTGATACAGAATACAGTCAGAGTACACTGCTGAATCCAACAAAAAAAAAGTTGAAAGAAAAACACACAACCATTATTTAATAATATTATGGTTTAATGGTTGTTTAGTTTTCATTGAAATTTTCTTATCTGACACTAACAAAGCCAGGTCCCGGGAGCTTCCTGGCAGAAGCTGATGACATGGGTCTGTGTTGGGGAAGATGAAATAGGAAAGCCTTATAAATATGATTGCCTGGCAAAAGATTCGGAAAACACAGAAACTATAAGTGAGATTGAGATGAGAACAAGTTTTGAGATACCAAACCTTAGTTACTGAACAAGTAGAAAACAATAGCACAGCCAGCTGTAGGCAATCCCCCCTTTGATTAAACAATGCCCTCTACCTACAGACAGGTCCAAAGGTCACATGGAATGTCCTGTCTCACCCCCCAATGTATAGTTCATCCCACACCTGTAACCCTTCCCTGAAGCATCAGGCATCTGTAATCCCATTGGCCCAAGTCTTGTTCCACACCCACTCTGAAGCCCCTGATAAGGTGTGCCCAGGGGACCAGACCCTCTCTGGGAACCCTCTCTTGGCATCCCCTCCCAGCCCCGCTCTCTCTCTATCTCTCTCTCTCTCTCGCTATCTCCCCCTGCCCTCACTCCCTGGGGCCTGCCACGAGCTGCAGCTGGCAGCTCCAAGCAGGGCCCCACACACACACCCTTTACAATAAACCATATATTCCAGGACCTGACTTCAGAGATCTCTTGTCTCCACCCATCCGGACCGTCCAGGAGTCCAGCGCTCGCTACAGGTCTGGTTTGGAATTGTGCTGCCAGTGTGCCATGAAGTGCCTCACCTAACCTGGCAATTATACCCAACTCAAATGTTAGATGCTGGATTTGAGCTTGGAGTGAAAAGAAACCCATAGATAGTAAAAGTGGAATTGCATAATTAGGATGTGTATATGTCCTTAATTACAGCATGAAGTGGCACAGTGGAGAGGAGGATTAAATTATCATCCAAGACAGATCTGTTTCTTTTTCTCTAGTGTGCAAACACAAATACTGAGATGCCTTAATTAGAGCCATATGGCCAGTGCATGGAGTCACTGCAGGATATTGTTAATGCTGTCTGAGTGCCCAAACTATGCTCATTCACATGTTGTTGAATTACTCTGAATAGTTACAGATAATAGTAATCAACTCTGGAAATACTGGTTGCAAAGATCGTTGGTTTTTCAATAATAGTAACGCTCCTGTGCTGCGTCTAGCCACAAAATTCTAGGCACACCAATTCCATATCACATAAACATGCATCCACAGAGTGGCTCTGCTCTGCTTACCTCCACAAGAGCATGCCAGTTTGGAAAGAAGCCCAGAAAATCCCTCCAGGTATAGGTTAAATTACTGATCCAGGCATGTGTCATTGTGCAATAGTACCATTTGGAGATAGTGCACAGGGGCACTCAGCATCTTATAAAATTAATCTGTTATATATTTTAGAAGAGTCACAGGGTAACAAATAATGAAGTTAGCAGAACAATATTTCCCAAAACAAATTAGGAAGCTGGTGGAGTGGTTCAGTAGAGAGCCAATGCGTATAAAGATTGATTTCAGGTGCAAGGACAGATGAAAATAGTTTAGAGGTAGCAGAACTTAATTTCTAGATTATATTCTAGTGAAAATCTTAAAATATAAAATACTTCAAATGTGCTGAATGCTGCTTTGATTGTGTATTGCCTCATCATTTGATGCTCAAGAAGACAGATGTTTCTTTAACTGGCGAGTAATGAGGAATAAAGGCAAACTTTCAACAAGATGCTCAACTGAAAGTAGGAAAAGTCCCGTGTTATAAGGCAACGCTTAATCATAAATGGTGGAAAAGTGGCTACCATGCAAATAAAACCAGTCAGTAAATGACTTGTTAACTATAAACCTGTTGGTCATCTTTCCTCTTTCAACCTTTCCCTGCCTCCATATCCATTAGTATAACCCTGGGGACACCAAGCCTTCCCACTGAAACCACCATGGATGAGGAGTGGTCATTCCCAGCAGCCCCGGAGCCGCGGTGGCCACGCCAATTGAGCTCTGCCTGAAGTCCTCCCATGTATTCAACAGTAATTGTCACTAAGAGATTTGGGGGGTAGGGAGGGGGAATAGCACAAGCAGAAGCATTCTTACAGTCTATTAAAAAAAAAAAAAAAAGGAAGGAAGGAAGGAAGGAAAAAAATAAATAAGGAGGATCACTTATCACAGAAAAAAAAAAAAACCAAAAAAAAACAGGGAACACTTTCTTTACAAAATGAAATATATGAAAAGATTTATAAGGGCCAAAGTGGTATCACAAGTGAAGAATGATGGAAAGAGGTTCCTTATTCCATCATATAGGGTATTAAAATTTGGGGATCACATTGCAGATAGCAGAATTTTTTTTTTCCATTAGCTTACATTCAGATTTTAAATTAAGAAAGATTAAAAAACCTTCAAGAGCAGTTCTCTTCTTTCCATGTTTACTAGCAGACACCACAATAAATCAAACACAAGCTGTACCTTCAAAACCCCATTTTTATCAAGAATTGTCTGTTATTTCTATGACCGTCCTTCTTTTTGTTTCCCTTGTGTGTTTCAGATCTATCTCCCATTAACTAGAGGGAGTAAAGAGATGAGGAGACAGCAGAAATAATGAATGAATGTTTTCTGCTCTGTGGCTGCCTGTAGACTGTGGTGGACTGACCCTGCTCATATGCCTGCTGTTCCTGTAGCTGCTGTCCAAACTCACTGGGCAGCATATTAAGGAACTCCTTGCTTCTGCTTAAAAAAATTCAAAATTAAAAAAAAAAAAAATCAAAGAAACTGAAATCTCACCAAAAGATCCTGCTCAGCAAAATATTCTGGTTTGCACTACTTTCTTATCCTTATGAATAAATTTAATAAACCAAACAATCTTGTTAGCATACTTTGATGTACTCTGGAGCTGTGCATATGGGGGTGTATTATAACATTGATAAAGTGAACAGTGTATGAAGAAACAGTTTCTGAAAGCTGCTCCAAAATTCAGATATATGTGTAACAAGAATTCCTGATTTAATTCTGCAGTAATTCTATATCCATGAAGCAAACAAGGTTTCCCTTCCACAGAATTTCACCCTATATTATTTTTAATATTATTTCTTCTATATATGCAAAGTAAATGTCTAGAAACAGCATTAGTTTGAAAATTAATTTGAAAACTATGTTAAATTTGTTTCACAAGTTTTCAAATATTTTAAGTTTGCATTTCTTGACACCACTTACAACTGTAATTAATACAAAAAAAAAATCAGCCTTGCTAGAAAGTTCTTATTAGTATAGGTATTTGAGAACATTTTCTCTTATAATAACATTTGGCAAACAAAGAGCAGAAGATGTGGCCCGGATGCCCACCCAGTTAGTACATTTTAAAGGCTCTTACTCATAACTTAAAAAGGCCTCCCAAAAATTGTGTCACAGGAAGACAGTGGGAATAATTTGCTGTGTTGTTGCTACCTGAAGTCCTGGCAACAGTAGGCTACGTTTGGTAAAAGTGCTCCTGTGTAGGCAGTGAACTCTCCACTGTGCTGTGCAGGACATCCCTGGCAGCAGCATCTTCTCCTCTCTGAGGTAAAACACAGCTGAATAAATCTGATGACAGTTAAGTCACCCAAAGTCCTGCTGGATGCTCAAACACAACATCCTGTCTGTTTTCTACCAGAGTTGCTCTGCTAAGTTATAAGTAATTTTCAAAGGATGATTTCTTCTAAAGATTGAAAATATTTAAAGGAATCACTTGTAATTTAAAGAACATAATAAACTATAAAAGTATTATTTCAGTCCAGATAATTCTAATTCAGTATGCAGGAAAAGGGTTCCACTGGGAGTGTCACCATTAGACACCATTAGTGTCACCATCTCCATTACAAGACAAAGTATCTAATAATAAACATCATTAAGACCCAACTAACAGGCAGAAAGAGCCTAAACCTTGGACTGCTTTGAAAGATGTGTTAGAAGTACTGCTGAGACAATTTTACCATCAACAAAACCTTGCTACATGCAGGTCTAACTAAATTATCTCTCTCAATTGTCATAGCATAGTAAATGCTTCTGAGGAAAGTCATGGGAAGTTTGCAATACTTACAAAAGAAATTTGTAAAACTCAACAGAAGTTTGTAATACTTACAAAAGAAATTTATATCAAAATTTCTTACCAATGTATCTTTAAATAGATTTAAAAATTTATAGAGACTTTTTTTCCTGCTAACATATAGCTGGTCTCAGAAAAAATGTGCCATCTTCCCTTGAGATCTCTTTTGACAGTCTAGCAACAAGTTAAACAGTATTGCTTAGGAAGTTTTTCAGGGAAAAACCCTCATAAGAAAAAAAAAAATCCCCATAGAACTGTGTAAGCACATTAGAAAATGAAATCAGCTGTGACTATCATCACACACAGAGAATCACAGGGAGGTCTCCCTGAAAGTACAGGAATGGATGGGGTTCTGAGCAACCTGGTCTCATGGGAGGTGTCCCTGCTTATGGCAGGGAGTTGAAATGAGGTAAGTTTTAGGGCCCCTTCCAACCCAATCCCACTCTGGGACTCTGTGATCAGAGTATTTTACCTATAATCTGCTTCTAGATCAAAGAAGTACAAGCTCTCCAACCCTCCAAGCAGGGGACTGGCATGGAGCATTGTTCCCCCAGCTTTGGGAGGCTGCCTTTGGGCTTCCCGAGAGCACATGCTGGATCCCAAACGAAGCACAGCTACAGCTTCAGTAACACACTGGCATCTTCTTTCCCCACGCCACTGCTCTAACACCTCTATGTCTGCCATCTAAGTTGAAGGGACATACCACACACTCCAGGAAACAGAATGTCTGGAACTGGGTGTGGAGCAAGAAGAGCACACAAGCACAGCCCAACACCCTGCCATGGCTTGCTTGGGCACAGCCAGCCCAGCTGGAGGCTCATCCCTGGGTAAAATAACACTAGTGATGGCAGGGTGAAATGGGAAGCCGCATAATTGATCTGGCAGAAAAATAAAATGCCATGCAGCATGTTGGATGCATTTTAGAAAACAAAACTACTGTCAAACCAAATCATTGCTCTTGTGCCTCTCCTGAGAACGTGCCCTTATTCTGAATGATTCAGTTCTCCACATGACAAAACCTTCTAATTTGGCAAGTTAACATAAAAACTTATAAATTACATATGTCCTGGGGTGACTTCATCCCCATTCATCTGTTTGGCCCAGAAATAAGTTTTGCACCTTTAAGACTGGTTCCGAGAGCAAAGGTGGGGGGAGAGAAGAAGTGCACAGTATTTTTTCAGAAACTGCACTTGCTCCCCCGCATCCTTCTCCTGGTCAGTGTTGTCTGCAGCACGGACAGACAGCGGGAGAGAGCTTTCCTTTGATTTTAGTTAGTTTTTAGCTAGCTGAGGCAGAGAATTTTCCTGGAAAGTGGAAAATTATTTTTCTTTGAACTGTTTGAACCTGCTCTGGACCAAGCACCCAGAAGAGCACTGGCAGCTCTCACCTGTGGCCCACTGGGCTGGGCCTGGGCCGTGGCATTTCCAGCACCAGAGGGACTGACCAGAGACTGAGTGAGCCGAGCCACAGCCCACAGAGGGACTTTCTGAGTTTGCCATCTCTTTGGGGTGGCAAGAGGTTTTGTTGTTTAATACTGTTCAATTTTTGTGCTGCTGAATGCTTTGCCTGTTAAATAAACAGGTTTTTCCACTTTTCTCCAAGGAAATCTCCCAGACTAGTTGGAGGAGGGGTGTCTTGAATCTGCTTTCTAAGAGGAAACCCCTTTGGATTTGCCCCAAACCCAAATTTGCCCTAAACAAGGACAACATATTAAAAATGTACAAACCCAGTATCACACCTCAAAATGTGATGTTGTCTTCCAGTAGAAGCTCTAGACACTGACCCTTCTCACAGTCTGCATGCCAGAAATCTCCTCCTGATCACATCATCATTTTAATCCTAGAAGAAGATAATTATCAGTAGCACTAGTGTTAAGAATTGCCAAAGTGAGGACAGGCCCTGATATTTTAAAACCTTTGATGCCTTTGTTAATTGAACAGGAGCATTTCTCTTTTGCCACATCTCTTGTGTTCTCCCCACTGCACACGGCTCATAGCTTTCACCAAGTAGAGTGATCCCACCTCACAGTAAAATATTATCTCAATAAACTCAATAAAATATGCACATACCCAAAAGTGAGAATATCAGCCAGAAACTGGCTGTCAAAATTACTCTCTCCCTCTGGCAGCAGGATATTTTCTGGTAGTTATGAATTTTCAGGTGGCTCCATTCATTGACACTGGTTATGTTAATTTAACCTCTGCTCTCATTAATATATTCTCGCTTCCTTTTTGCTCTCTTAATTCCAGGTCTTAGGTTACCCATATCTGAAAACAAAGAGAAAAACAATAACAAGTCCAAAAAATGAAACAAGGCATTGGCAATGCTTCTGTCTACTTACCCTTAATCCTCCTTCTTTGGAGGGATAAAACATCTTTGTTCAGTAGCTGGCATCCACGTTAATTGTATTTTCTAAAACCTAATTTCAAGATACACAGAAATTAGTTATTCTCTCTCTGCATTACAGATCAAAAGGATCCAAGCCCTGGGCCATTCCAGAGATTAAAGCTGATCTACTACACTCTGCTAGGCTGGCAACCTTTAAAGTCAGCAAGTACAAGGCCCGGAAGCAGCAACACTTTAGATTTCAAAGTTTTATCACCTTTTGTAATTCTAACTAGTTCAATTTAATTCATGTGCAGTTTCCAACAAAAATCTTTTAGGAGATCTATTTATTCAGACGGTTGCATTTATTATTTTGGAAATAGAGAACTATCAATATTTGAATGCCTAAGGCAAGTCTACTTTCACTGGACTTATGGATTTTCTCTAATGGGACTTTTGACACAAATATTTCAGTTTAGGATTGCTTAGTGTCTGCAAGAATTTTTACTTCGATTAGTCTGTCTTAGTAACCTCTAAGTTCCAATTTCTTGATAATTTATATTAATTTAGAAAGCCATATGGTTAGAACAATAAATATATAAAAATAAAAAAATACAATTCAAGCATATGAAAAATAAAACCAATTTTATATCATTTAGGTACTTCAGATTGGGTTATTTTTCAATTCCTCTCTATGAATGAAAGTAAAAAAATAGTAAATATCTCCCCTTTTACAAAGACATGGATGGGATTTACAAACACATATTGCTTAACTTCGTGGTCTCAATGAACAGGATGAGGGAAGTACGGTGAAACTGTAGATTTACCATCAGCATTCTGTGGTACAGCACAATATGCAAATACATATTGTTACAGGCTGTCTTTCTGAATGAACACCTTGGCTCTGACACTCAAAGGCCACACAGAGCCTCTGGCACAAATGAGAGAACAGAATGGATATGGCTTTTTTCATATCTTTTCCCAGTTCCAGGACTCTCTTCATTATATTCTCTTGGAAGTTGTGCAGCAGAAATTTTTAGCTTTGTTCAGAGTTTGAAAGTGGGAGTGGAGAGGGCAGAGGAAGAAACACCAAGTCACTTTGTGATTCAGCAAATGAATTACTAACAGAGTGCCATTCCCTTGAGAGATGAGACAACTGGGCCATGGCAGGAGAATGATGTCCCAGTCAGACATGGACGCTGCTGCTCAAGTCTGAGACAAAGAGTGATAGTGACCATACTGATTGTTATGTTGACTCCTGTTCAAAAAAGAAAACTTGGAGCTAGTTTAGAGTTTGAATAGCACCTGTTTCAAACAGCCAAGCACAAAACATTTGTTTGACTCATTCGCAGAGAGACTGTGGGGAATCTTCCACTCCTCTCTTCTTAACAAATAAGTCTCTGTGTGAAAAAAAAACTTACCAAGCAGCATGTACAGCCCTGAGAACAGCACAGAACAAAGACTGATTCAGACACTTTACAAAACTTTCAAGAGTTGGCTTTTCTCTTTCTCTTGTGATAAGACAGGAACATTTTTATGAACCCTGGAATGAGGGGACAAACACAAATGCCACATTCCTCTCTTCAGGTTCCTTGCTGCTTTCTGTTATGAGCGTTTTTTGTGAACTGGTGAAATTAAGACCTGCTGTGAAGAACATAGGTGGCATTAGGATACTTGATAATCTCAAGTAGATGGATACATTTCTTCCAGTTCAGAGGTGAACTCGGTCCCATCCTATGAACCCACCAAATTCCTAAATAAAATTTGTGCTGCTCAAAGACTAAGCACTGCCCTGTAACTATACTTAGATTTGAACAAAGGCAGGAGGAAGGAAACCGTTTTCAGCAGTTACTATGTTCATGTGACCATTGCTTAATTAGGTTGCGCCATGGTTCCAGTCTGACACTTCATTAACTGAGAATGTTACCTGATTTTCTGTTGGAAAGTTCAAAAAGCCTTCATGTCTGAAAAAATAACTTTATCATTCTACCTGGTTCATTTGTGCTCTCACTCAGCTGTGCACTTCGGCAGCTCAGTGTCAGCAACACCAGGGGTACCTGTGTGTACTCCTCCTTTACAATTTCTGTATGCCCGCTAATTCTGCAATTCAAATACTCTTTTGCAAGAGAAATACCACTTCCAGACAAACTACAAATCTCTTGCCCTGGATTTGTACCTCTATGCATTGACAGATGAGAGCTGGCCCCTGCTGAAGGGCCAGTTCAGCAATCCATATGCAGTGACTGTGGTATGTCTTCTCTCTGGGAGTCCTTAATGATATTTCATCAGGGTTTCACATTTCACATAGAATTCAGACTGCAAGAGCTGCCCAAGGGAAACAAACACCCACAATTTATGTTTTCAGGGCACTTTAAATCTTTCTGGTAACTTTGAAAACCTTGGCCTTTCTAGTTACTGTTTCTCTGCACTTAGGAAAACTGAGAGAAGAAATCTTGCTCTGAGTAAAAGTCAGCGCAAGTTTTGCTGTTAATTTCAATGGCACCAAGAATTCACTCAAACCCTGGCTGACTTGGACCACAGGTTTGTAATCATGGGGTAGCATTTTTACAGACACAGAAATCACCCAAGGCAGCAATACCCTGCCAGGGGGCTGTTCTTCGAGTTCTGCTCATTGAGACAGCTGCACTTGTTGTCTGATTGCTTACGCCATGCTTAAGTTGAATTTTTATCTGCTTTCCAGACAGGGTCTGAATTGGACATCCCACATGTACAGACACCATTATTTAACCTCAGATTACTCTATTCTCAGTGTTGCTGCTCTGAAACTCCTTTGCAGCTTATTCCCTGCCATGAAGTCTATGGCACTCATACACAGTGTTCCAGATCCCTGTCCAAAGTTAGATGCCTTCTTCCATAAATGCCAAAATGCACCCAAATTTGCATACCTTTGCATATGTATCTTCATGCATATACTTTTAAGAGAAATAAAATACAGAAAACACTGCAAATCTTGATTTTCCTGCGTCTTAAAAATACCATCAATTGCAAATACTCTTACTGTATCTTTACTTGTTATTTGTTAATAAAAAATATTAATAAGAGACAGGCATGGGTTTGAATCTACATTTGAAAAGGCAACAGGCCAAGAGCTTCTCAAATGATGAGAAAATATTGAACTAGTTTAAACAAAATAAGCACACCCTTGAAACAGTCCAGCCAAAACTTTCCTTTAAAACATCTGGGATTGCTCAATACCTGGCAATTTCCAGTCAATTTGCCAGAAGAAATTAGCAGCTGTGCTTTCAGTGTGCATCTCAAATGCACACTCAAATCCATCCATAAATGGGCATTAAGACAAGTAAAAACATTAAGAACTGCAGGAGGCAAAAAATTCCATTAGATGAAAGAAGTTCTATATTGAGTAGTATTGAGAAAATCATAGGGGTTAACAAACTTAATATGATGCACTAGAAAAATAGTCAAGTGAAGCAATATATAAAAAATGTTTAGTACAGTTATCTTTCATTTTCTGCCTTGCTGTACTAACAATGAGCATGAGGAAAGAGGGCTGTGGGATGTGATGCATCAACCACCTGCAGATAATCACCCACAGCAACAGACCTTCAGTCTGTTTATCAGGAGCATCTTGCATCACCTATAAACCACAAAGGCAAACATTTCTTGTGGCAAAAGCATCAAAGTCAAAGAAGTGCCAACAGCAAAGCTCACAAGGTCTAAGATAAAGCTTTAGGCTTAGCACAGAATCACTGTCAGAAATATCCCATCCTGAACAAAATGCCTAGTTAAGAGTTCTAACAGGTAAGACAGCCGTCCTTACTGTACTTCCACAATTAGACAAGATTGTTTTATCCTGTTTCCTCTTTTGAAAAGTGCCCATCCTTCACCCTTCTCTTGGCATTAATGAAAAGTTCTGATCTGCCATGTTGAGCCTATTTCCACTGCCGCTTTCTTTAATCCTGTGCGTGCAGCTCAGCACACGTACCTGCCCACGCTATTTTACTGCTTTCCTATTGTTTTATAGGGCCTTGCTGGCACCTAACAAAGTCAGCTGCAATTTAAAATGCATGAAGATGTCATTATTCATCAGAAACCTATCTAGCCTTTACATTTAAAAAGAGGCTGAGTAAAGTACAAATATGTTTTCCATCCTATACCTGGGAACAATTCCAGTTCACTGCTTTAACCTTTCAGAATTGCCTAGTGTATTCTTAAATGCATTTTATAGCAAAAGGAAAATTTCACAGACAGTAGTACACTTAAATATTTATTCAGGTCAGACATCATTCTGCCATTCATTGAACAGTAAGTAGCAATGAAAAACACTGCTCACATTATTCATTAGATGCAAGAAGGGGAGTGTTCAGGAAATACCACCCTGTGCTAATCTCTGGTTCAGGGAGTTACCAAGCTACTTGCAGTTGAGCAGGTTTTTCTGCTAACAGATGGTTGTATATCAGACCTTCAAGTAACAAATGTCAGTCCTGAGTGCACACCAACACTCTGAATGAGGGCCCTAGTTTCCATAAGCAGTATTTCAAGCTTCCCCAGATTCGTAACTTAACTGGTTTATGCTACTTCTTAATCTTGGGGCTACATGGAAACTTGAGAGGGTTAATACAACTCACAGCTTTGTTATGCAGGTGTTAGCCAAAAGCACCGCTTTGGGCCTGTGTACTCTAGGTCCACATAGCCTCTGCAGATCTTATTCTTAACCTTCAGGAATGGAAATTAGGGGGGAGATACCTCTCTCAAAAGAATTACTAGAAATTATGTGTAGGAAACAGAAAATACCTCTAAGAAAGCATTGAGAAATACATCAACATGCAGTTTAATGAAGAGGGTCCCTTGAAAGTTCAGTGCACTTCAAACTCCAAAGAAAGTTTTCTATTGCAGCGGTGAGATGAAACACTTTTCCTCTGGTTACCTTTAGCACTATGATACAGTGTTCACACAGCAACTGAGAGACAGAGCAGGAGGCGATATGAACATGGATGTGAGGCAAATGTGCTACAACAGTCGTCTCCAGACAAGTCTGGTTCATGCTTTAATGCCACCACTTTTAAGACAGAAACCTAGGATTTTAAAAAGTAATCCATTTCTTGATCAGCTACAGAAGACACATCCAGTTGCTCTGAAAGACATTTGATTAATAGCATTTCAAAGGTTAAAATAACAAATTGAAGAAGCACAAGGTAATTGCTCTGGTGGAATAAGGGCTAGGGGTTTTTTAATATTTAAAGAGAGAAAAGAATTTCAAAGCTCCATCACGATTTTTTTGCATTAACCTCCAGCTTCTCCCTTGCAATGCTGATAGATAATAAATTACAGTACTTAATGCTTCCAGAAGGATGAGAGGGGAAAGTGAATTGTAATGGATCATTTGCCTTGCCTTTTTGAAGCATCATCTTACAGAAACACAGTGATGCACCTGCAGGATCAGGTTGACTTTTACCAAAGTCCCACCATGTGGAAGTCTCTGTTGCTCTGGGCCAGCATGGTGCTTGTCACAATCAGAGAACGAGTTCACCTCCTCACATTTGTTTTTAAAAATGTTTCCAGTCAAAGGCTCAACTGTGAACTCCTGAGCTCTTGACTAGCAAGGCAGAAGGAATTACATTCCTGATATTATATTGCTCTCCAAAGAAACAGACAAAACTAAGGCCACTGCTGGCCAATTCCAGTGTTCCACCTGTCATTACATTTTCACTTTTGCTCTTCCTGCACTTTGGAATGTCATTCCCCAAATGATGCCACTGGAGTGGGGAGTGGATCTCAACAGTAAGGTACAAATTCACAAAAGCAAAAGGATTTGAATCTAATCCAACAGCTCCATAAACCATTTTCAAAGTTTTGGACAGAGCTTTTGTAGATTTGTTTGTTTGTTTGTTTGCTTTTCTTAGCTTTGTTAAAGCGACAAATTAATTATTTGCGTAACTGTTCCCACAGAGCAGGCACAGTATTTTAGTTAACCTGACTAAAGGCACCATCTGGACTAGAGGAACGATTTGTTTCATCACAAGTGTTATGAGAACAGTTGAGAGAAAATCCTAATTTGCACACATGGCAAGTCCAATTTTGAAATAATTTGTCTAGAATTTATCAGATATGAATTTAAAGTAAGGATGGCACACTTGGTGCAGTCACTTGAATACCAATAACCTGTAATGTTTTTCCCGTGCCATATTAGTTGAAATTATGGAACAAGTTTTACTAGAATTTTCAGATACATTTATTTCCTGTGGGATTCTAATGGCATGTAATAGGAGATGCTATAAAAGGAAACGTATCTTAATGCATTAGCTGTTACATTACCTTTGTTTCAAATTAGTACATTTGTTAGGTCTCACAGCAACAAGCAAAAAATAAAACCCAGAAAAGAAAATGGTGCCAGAGCATGCCTGGCCAGGAGGCTGTGAGGCTGTGCTTTCTTGCTCAGCATCTCCCAAGTATTTCCACACTCTTGTCATACCCTAGCATGCAAGTATCCTAAATGCAAGTATCCTTTGTACTCAGAATAACTCAGGAAGTCCCTGGTCCCACCTAGGGTCACATATGTGATTGATCAGGTTGCTCAGGTCACACTAAGCTCTTAGTGCTTTCTGCAGTAAAGTCAATATTGCAAACACATCAGTGACCAGCTAGCTGGCATTTGTAACCTTTTGAATCTTTATTTTATTAGGAATAATGAGGAACCAGGCAGTCCTAAAGGAACAGGAAGATGAGAGGATTTCAGTTCTACAGCACACCAGAGAGTGGATGGTTTGGGTAACGTTACTGAACACTGCATTGTTCCTGCTGGGTTTCAAACTGTAATCATTTTCATTGTTGCCCTCAATCAATTTCAAGTGTGCACAACATGGAGACGTCATAAAAATGCACATCCAGCACTTCTCTGCTAGAGGCTTTATTAAGCTAGTCATGGATCATATATGTTAGCTAGCACTGTGTGCTAATAGATTTTCCCCTAAAATTATATCTCCCATTCCTTTCAGGATTCTTTTTAATAATTTTAATTAGTAATTAGAATTACTATTCCTTCCTGATGCACAGTTCTGCTTTTTCAAGTGAGATTTTAATTTTATTCGTGGGATCAGTCTTCAGAAGACAACACCTCTTGGAAGGTCTCACTATCAACTGTGAACTTAGTTTTGTTTCATATTACAGGCTTTTAAGATGTAGGTACTGACCCTACAGTTCACACTAAACCTTTTTGCCTCTACGAAATGAAGACTTTAAAAGTGTATATTTTTCACACCCCTCTGTCATATTCTTTCCTAATTTGTCTTGGCTCCATGGAGGCTTGGCCATTCCAGAAAAAGTGAGGTTTGGTTATAATATAAGACATTTCAACTATGTTCACTATGTTCAACTCTGTTCACTGTAGATAGAGCAAAACAGACTGGCAAAAACACAGGCTCAACACGCAGAGGAAACTGTCTTGAGTTGGCTGAAGGATCATTTCAAGTTATTTCTAATTTTACCTCCCCTTGCCTTCAACCAACTGAGCATTAGGCTGTCTAATGATGTGGGAGAAACTGACAGGAACAGACCAGGTGACAGCCTGCTTTGATCCCCTGTTCTTTGGCAAGCCTCAGAGATGCACTGAACTCAGCTTTGCAAGGTTTTCAAAACCTTGTGAGACAGCACACTCATTGTTTCAATAGCAATATTCTGGCTCTGCATGGAAGAGTGGTACCAACCCTTAATTACTGCTCCAAAATTGAATCAGCATATCAGAAATAGAGTACCATTCCCCAGAAGTCCTGTTGCCAGCTTCTGAGCTATATGAAACCACTGAATCTACCTGTAATTCCCAGACAGGTTGTTACATCCCTGTGGGTTATTTCCTACTTCATGCCTACACAGGAAAACAACCAAGACCTACTCTGAAACACCACCAAAATTCAGTCTGAAGTGGTTTCTTCTCTGTTTCAGAAAATTCTGTATTTTACAATTTGTCAAGCTTGCACATCAGAAAGGATAGTACATCTGCAGGAGTGCATAATACGGGTCACTTAATTCAGTCTAATTTGAAGTAAGTGACTTCAACTTCCATCATATGCAAATAAAAATAGAAAGATGAAGAGCTTAATCTGAAATTTCTAGTAAGAGTCCTGGAAATAATGAAGCACTCGATATCATAAAGAATTTTCTTTTTCATCTGTATAAATTACCATTTTTCAAAATGTATCACTTTAAAAAAAAAAGAAAAAGACAGTCCTCTGCCAACAATGTAATAACATGTTCTTAGCTAGTAAGATTAAAAGGACTACAGTGATACTCAGGTAGCAGGATAGTCTGCTGTGAGCTTCAGGCACCTCCCTGGCCCCAAGAAGCACAGCACCTGTGTTTTTCCATGAAGGGATGGGGCTCCCAAGTGTAGTCCCCTTGGCTGAGTGCAGCGAGGGGTCTCATTAAACCTCTTGCAACTCTCTCATGGAAGCTCTCAACAGAACACAGACACATCACCACATACACCATCCTCCCCTCCCTAGTTGTTCTGTGACAAACACTCAACTGTAACTAATTGTCAGATAAGGCAGGGTTTACCAGATTGCAATTTTCTAAGTTGCCTCTAACGATGCCCATATCACCTGTCTCAATATCTAATTATGTTCCTTGACACACACTTAATCTGCTTGGTGTTTTCAGCAGCTGCACTGCAAATCCCTCTCAGGATCACAGACTACTCAAAAACAAACAGTACTTTACATTGTGAAACAGATTACCAGATTAATAAAAAAAAAAAAGTTAACAAAATAATTTTAGTTTAAAGGTAACTTGTTAAGGTGAAGAATATGCTTGTGGGCTTTCGTGTCCACCTTCCTGTGAAACAAAGATTTAAATGCCTTTCATTTTTACCCACCCTCATTCACTTTTAGACAAGCTGGTTTTGCTGGTGGCGTGGGGGAGGACAGTGCTTCTGGCACTGCCAGTGAAATAAGCTGAATTTTGAACAATTCAGTAGTGAAGACATCGGAGGCAGTGTGCCTGGAATTCTTCAGTTTCAGTAAACCTCTATCATGGTCTGCCTTAGGAGAGAGGGGAAATCATGGTTTCTCAGTGTCCCAGACTGAAAAGCAAGATGCATTCCATTTCCCATCTGTATGGCTGTTGTCTTGTGTTAAGTGGGCAGTTTTCCTTATCTCTTCCACAACCAATCCTCTCTCAGGGGAGACATCTGCTGATAAGGGGCCATTGAGTGTCACTGCATGACTGATAAGAACTGTAACATCCCACTGGGAGATGCTCTGCCCAGAGGGAGGAGCCAAGCATTCCTACCTGGATATAATCTGGGTTTTTGGAACACCGGCACGGCTTTTCTTGCACTGGATTTCCCAGTGGAACAGCTGCCTCTTCCACTGCAGGAAGACTGCACCCTTTTCTACACACCTGTCATTCCAGGAGGACTGCAGCCACAATTCCAATTGCACTGCTGCCAACACCCTGAACAACAGGGTGTCAGGTTGTATTCTGACTCTGTCAGTGTTGTTTTGGTTCGCTGCATTGTTTATTTTATCTTTTTATTTTCTTCCCTAATAAAGAACTGTTATTCCTGCTTCCATATTTTTGCCTGAGAGGCTTCTTTAATTTCAAATTTATAACAATTCAGAAAGAAGGGGTTTACATTTTTCCATTTCAGGGGAAGCTTTCCTTAGCAGACACCTGTCATTCGAAATCAAGAGCACTCAGTCAGTTCTGCAATTCCTCCCCTAAGGGTGGATGCTGCACAGCTGGCAGGTAGGCAGAACAAAGGCAGAACAAAGCTGGCAGCTGCTGGGCTGAAATGGTCACAAAACCTCTTGTGCTGCCCCCAACAGCAGAGTCTGAGGTACCATGACTGCTGCCAGATGACAACTGTGCTCATCCTTCCAACCACTGCAAATCAGCATTTGGAAAATACAATGTAGGGTGTGCTTAAGGAGAGACTGAGGGGACTCATCTCCCACCACGATGGTTCCCCTGGTTATGGGCACATAAAACCTTGTTTGTCTGAGGCCAGAGGGAAACAAAAATCCTGTTCGTAAAAAGCACAAGGAGATAAAGGCTCAAGCATCATTTTCTCTGGAGAAATGGGAGAAAAATGGGTTTCTTCCATAGCACCCTCAACAGAGAGAGACATTTTTCTCTGCAGTGGTTTGTCAGTTAGATTCAACAAGACCTGCAAAACTGCACTGCCCCAGGCACAAAAATACTGTTCTGCAATAAGCCACATCATGATGTAATGTGCATATATAGATCCTACCTCCTATTTCTATAGGAGACAAAATTCATGACAGTAGGTTTTTTTTCTGGTTTACCTACAGGAAAGATGAAGTGAAAATTATCTCCCTTCCTACTTCTCCTCTAGGGAGAACGTGGCTGCCTCAGAGCATGTCATTATCTCATTGGAATATCTGGTAGTGGATGCTATTAGCCTTTATAAAGTAACAAAATTTATTTTTCTGTGATCTAAAGGATCAGGATGGCTGCACTTCTCTGACAATACCACCTGGCATTCCTCTGTGATATTTGATCTCTGCTGGGTTTGGTAACACTGTAGAGTTTGGGTCTTTCTTCCATTGAAAGAAATACAGGTTATTAAAATTATGCAAGAGAGGCAAATTAATAAAATAAAAAGGCTGAGTCACTAAGATGAGACATGTGCTAACAGTCCTCAAGGTCTGGTGTCATGGTTGCCACATGAAAAGGGGAACACTGAAGTGAAAGGAAGTGCATTGACAGAATATAAAGACGTAACTTTTAGCTTCAATTTATACTTTGAAAATGGATATCACAGAAATGTTGCACTTTAGAGAGCAAACATACTATAACCCTCCTACTGACCTCTGCATGGAGGTGCTGAGAAATTCCATACTTGAAAAGGATGTAATTAGCAATAGTGATTAAGAATCATTCAATAATTAGTACTTAAGAAAAACATTTGTTCTTGAGAGCTTTCAAATAACAACAAGAAAAAGATTGGAGCAAAAATAATTTAAATCAGTAATATGATACTTTGGAACAGAAATGGGATCTGCTTTTATCTGTGGAAAGTCAGGCATGTCCTAGGTTCTAACTGTAATTCCAGTTATGGAAAAGACAAGAGCAAAAGATAGAGAGCACAACTCAAGACTATTCTGGGCCAAGAAATAAATAAGGTATTGATATGCAAACTTCTGAGAAGAAAATATCTGTATAGCATTTAGAAACATGATATAATGAACTGTTAATTCTAACAAAACTTATTTGCTATTGCAAGGTTACCCCAGAGAGGCCATATCCCATTCCTAGGATACTGTGTCCAGATGATCTCAGCTTCCCACCTCCAAATCCTCATACCCAAAGCCTCGCTCACTGATTTGGCTCTTGTGCTAGCAGGCACTGCTACAGCTCTGGTTCACCAAAGTTAACACACACCAATATTAGTCTCAAACAGAGATCTCAATCTCTTTTTTTCATAAATCTAATCTTTCTTCTCTGGTCCTTCTAATAGTTTTTCACTGACTCCTATCTGCAATTTCTCGGTGTCTCTACTCTGCCCACTTTACTGTGGTGACTCCCAAGCCTTTCTGAAACTCCTTTTTTTATTTTTTTATAGTATATGCTATTGTTCCTCAGAAGACTGAGAACTCCTGAAAAACTAATAAAGGCACAAGACTGTTCATCTTCACATAGCCACCCTCTCACGATGTCTTTTCATATAAAACTGTAAGGCCAAAATCAGAGCAGTGCAGGAAGGGAAACCACCATCAACACTGCTAGGGGTGAGAATCCACCCTATTTCTTTTTACTGGCTATTGTGAAAACACAAGACTATCAAGACCACTGGGTTTTGGTGCTTTTCTCCACAGATTTTTTTATTAGTCCTCTCTTCAGTTAATGCACCCTGCAGGCCAAAGACCCATGTGCTTGCCCAAGTGACAGTCTCAGCATTGTCTGGCACATTCAAAATTCACAGACCAAGGAGAGTTTGGAGTACTGCATGTCTGAAGCGATTTCTGGAGTGAGTGTTTCACAAACTGTGCTGAAACTTTTAAATAAAACAGCCAGAGCATTCACATAATTAAGCCAAATGTCACTTCCAGGAGGTTTCCAAGTCAGAGACATTGGTTTTATAGCAGGCACTCATGTAGTGTTCCCAACCTCATTCTCGCTTATTCAGGATGTGTTCATACCTGTCCAGAAACTCATTGCTTGCTTTTAACCTAAAGGCATTTTTCTTCTTCACCATTTTCCAAGTCTGTAAATCTGTTCATTACCTTATACAATTTTTTGCCTTCCTTGAATACTGCATTGTTTAGCAGCTTTTTGGTACTATTTCTGATTTTAGACCTCTTTTTAACACTTCACCTCCTTCTCAGAGCTTCAGAGTCACTGCAGCCAAAACACATAAACTCCGTCTTCATCCACGATGCATCGCCCCACATTTCAATCATCTTCACTGTTTCAGAGATGACATTTCCTCCTAACCAACCATCTACTCCCATAGCTGAAAACAGGCCCCCAGCTCTGAGCACCACCGTTCTGATCCCAAGGGATTCACGCTTTCTCTCCAGCTCTTAATTCCATCTTCAAAGAAAAAGAAGGCGAGCCTCTCGCTTTTGCAGTGGTTTACCTACCAGGCAGCCAAACATCACATGGCTGGTTGCTCACTCCCCAGCTGTGACAGGACGGGAGAGAACTGGGGAAAAAGCAATCGCTCACCAAAGCCCCTGAGCAGGGGCCCCTGGCCAGCTTTCCCCAGGTCTGCTGGCAATATCATCCACCTGCACCTGAAAAGATAAAGTACCTCAGAAAACAGAGAGTTTGTTTGGCTGGCTCTGAGGAAAGCTCTGCATATTCCAGAAAATGAACTGTACTTGGCTTCAAAGGCTGCCACATGTGACTCTCCCCTTCTCTGACAGCACAGGCTGTTCCACACGTTACACTGCTCATCAGTGCCAGCCAGGAATCAGTTTCCTTGCATTTAGTTTCACCCTGATTCAAGCAACAGAACCAGACACATTGGCAAGATTTGTACATATGTAGCTGAAGAAAACCTACATATCGAGTTTTCTATTGAGTTTGTTTCTTATATAATACTACTCATTTTTTTTGGAGATGCGGGAACAAGGACACAGAAAAGAGAAGACAAAAGAATCTCCTGACCAGATTCACATAATTTCTTATGCATAATGTAATAAACAAAAGTTACATGGGTCACCAAAAGGCAAAATTTTTGCCTGCATGACATAAATAGTTTTGTCCTTTCTCCTGCCCTTTTTTTCCTAAATTGCTTCCAGCACAGCCATTGCCTGCCAGGGTAGTGCCTTCTCTGCCTCAGTTAGGCCAGATGCCACCCTGATGCAGGGCACACACACAGACCAGGCTCAGCACAACAAGAGGGCTGGCTGGCACACACACAGTGCAGGAGCAGCTGCCTGAGCTCACAGCTGCCCAGTGTGGCTCCTAATCCTGCAAAGACCTGTGGGATTGTTTGCAAGCCAAAGGAGTGCCTTACTATGGTGCCTTGGGCAGCACCTCGGCAAGAGGGAAGCTGTGTGAACACCTGCTCATGTGTGTGTTCACTTGATTGATTCAAGGCTTCATTCACCAGTGAAAGTGCAAAATCAATTTCATATAATTGGAACATACATACAAAATCTTACTACTGCATCAAGATATATTTCCATTACTATGTTTCTTTCAATCAACTTAGTATTTATGGGGTGGCTGGAAAAGAATCCTATACATTATTTATAAACATTGATTTTAAGCAAGTCATTCAATTCATAACCATGAATTACCTAAGAAAATAGATTGTTTATCTTATTTTTTCTATCCAAAGAAAACTAGGTGTTTAATTATTGATGGGATTTTATTGGCGAATTCAGCAAACAGGTCCTTAAAAGTAAGAAAGAGGGACAGAGATAACTACCCATTGTACAGTTAAACAATGTCAGTAACTCCGGTATTTTCTGTATTCCTTAATGTAAGGAAGTATTGGTGCTGGTTTAGAAAGAGAGCCGCATCTAATAAAACCCAAATAGTCCTTTATTCCAGTATTTTCTGTATTTACATCTGAAAAAGGCTCATTTTCACCAGAGGCCTTTATCTTCTGTCTAGAGCAGTTCTGCTCTGCAGACCACTCATTATGGCAAAAGGCTGCACTGAAAAATGCAGATCAATTACTCAATGGCATTCACTTACTGATATTGATTGGGGCATGCATTGTTTGACTTCCCCTGTGATTCCTTCTGTCACAAGGAAATAGTTACACCCCTTCTGAAGGGCAGAGGTAAATGGGATTCGTGAAAATGAAATTACTTTGAGGTTTATAAAAACCCAATGCCACTTGAATGGAAACTGGCCAATGAAATACTTAAAGAGAAAAACACAGTAAAACAGCACAGGCCCAGATCTTTGCTCTAACCATGCAGCTTGGTGGTGAGATGATTTTGCACAGTATCTACCATATAAGCTAATGACCAGACCAAGAGTATCCAGGGATGCAACTCAGCCAAAGTCCTGGCTTTCAAGCACTATTTTGGATAATACTTTTTTTTTTTCTTTCAGTTTTGATCTCTTACATATTCACAGAGCCCCTGTTTAAATTTCTTGGATTTTTGGTTACCCCTAGTTTTTTGTTATGCTTAACCTGTAAAAATTGTCATCTTTTTTTTTTTTGTCATATATAGCCAAGAGTATACACAGTTGTTCTGCTAACACATTCTTCTGATGAATCTGTTGCTTTAGCAGTCCTTAAAATGTCAGCTTTTTCATTACTGCAATATTTTTTACTCCATTAAAAAAACTTACAACTAACTATTAATTTTTTATGGGTTATCAGTTGCAATTCATTTATATCCAGGCAAAATGTAACAGTTTATAAAACTGTGTGTTGTATGGTATGTGACTGATGAGATGCTGTAACCTATTAAGCAAAAAATATTTCCCTTAGTCTGCTCTTCTGAAATTATTCTTACAGCTGAGAAAGTGTCATGGTCAGGCCAAAGCCTGGCTGCCTATAACTGCATTCCTGCTTGTGTTTATTGCTCTGGCTAAGGAAGCCATCAACGAGGAGCTGTAGCCTGACAGAAAGAGGAGAGCTTGTAGTCTCAGCACTCCTGCTAACTTCCTAAGCCAGGAAAACACACAGGCACCAAAGGCTCTTGCAAGTCCCCAGGGTGAGCCCTGTGCAGTGTCTCTCATCCTCTACATCACAGCATTGTACATCACCTGTTCACTAACACTGCTGGAGCCAAAATGAGTTCTCAGCTGTAGCCTTACTCTGCTGTGCTTTTTACCCTAACCCTCTCTCATGTGCCTGGAACTCTGCTTTTCAAGAGCCAAATTCTGCAGCCCAACTTACACACATGGCGTGGTAAGTATCATCACCGCAGCTCCCTGCTCAAGTCTGCTGGTGTCTGCTGTGTTTCCCTGTGCTGCCCTTTTCCATGCCATGTTTGCCATGAAGCTCCTAGCCTCCTGAGCACACAGCACCCTCCCCACCAGCACCCACCTCTCACAAACATCCCTAGTATCTGCTTGTTTCAAGCTCTGTGCCTTCCCAGGGATGCTTCTCGTTCCCATTTCCCTCCCAGACAAGTGCCAGCACTGCACCCTTGCTGTCACTAAGACAGCAGAAGGCGAAGCCAGTGCCTGCTTTTTGAGCAGTTTACCTCCCATCTCCCAGCTACATCTCCTCCCTCCTCTCTCATCTTCTGCCATTTCAAGGAGGCCACAGCTTTATGTCCTGTGAAAAAAAAAAATGCATCTCTAAAAACTAAATGCTTTAAGAGTCAGTACAGTTAATTCTTTACGGCTGTTCCACTAGAATAAATACAGGCACTGGAGGGACTGAAGTGCACCAGTGGGAAAGATGTGTGTGTCACCTGCCCACCAAGCTACTCAGAGCTGGCAAGATCACTTTCACACAGGTAATTCTTCTGGAAAGAGGAATTACATGCCAGTTTTGGAATGGCAGGTATGCAAGGGGGAAATGACAGTTAAATCCCAAAGGCAGACTACCACACAGAAAAAATCCTGGGCATTACTTTGAAGTTTCTAATCCAGTCCTCTAGAGTTTTTAATTTGAATTAAGGGTGCTATTAGAAGGACATAGTGTAGGTCTGATTCCTTAGCTCAGGGATGAGAACAGAAGATGTTGTTCATGTATCTTAGGGACTCATGAGCGCTCCAGGATTTAATCCAAAAGGAAAATATCAAGAAATTTACCAAACTATTCAAGGTGGTCAAAAACCTCTTCATGTTGGCTAGAATCTGCCCTGACGACTTCTATGGCCCATTTCACATTTTTTGCTCATCTGCATCTTCACAGTTCTGTAATTTGAAAACTAAGGCTGATTTTCAATTGGCAAAAGATTCATACAGAAATATTTCTTCTTGCTTCAAACTTCTCTTGAAGCAAGCCCAAGACAATCCTGGGTGAAGAAGCCTGTCCTTGCTGTCTCTGTCAATGAAATACAAAATCCAAATAACAGGTACCTCTATACATTTGCATCAATAATGTTTCTAAATTATTATTCTTACTATTAATATCTTGTTAACTGCCACACTTTGACATTGCTTCTGAAAGCTACTGCACTGCAAATAACCCAATGCATTCTTAAATAAATTAGAACAAAGATAGTAAAGTTATTTTGTTTGCTTTGTTTCCCACCCAGTTTCATCAATAATTACTACACATTGTCACTTACTACATATTTCTTACTTTCATAAAAGCTTTTTATTTATTACTTTGGGGATATATTTTTAAGGAGTTACTATATTTAGAAACTGACTGTCCATGTAATTTTTTAACTTACCAAAACTTCTCTTTCTTTCACACAGAGGGGGAAAAAATAGAAAAAAAACCCAGTATGTATGTAACTGAATTCAAGATATAATATCCTGCAGATTTCAATATCCTATTCAGTCTTCTATTTTTTTTTAATTGTATTTTCTTTCCCTTTCAGTCTCTAGCAGAGGCAGGCCAGCAGCCTCTTCAGCATCTCAAAGTGACTGTGTGTCCCAGGCAGCAACTGGGGAAGGATGTTGGTTTAACATCCTGAAGCTTGTATTTGCTGCACATTCCAAGGGCACTCCTCTTTCTTAGGCAACCTGCAAACTCCTGTCAGATTGCCGTGCTCTGCCTGCTCCCGCCCAGCTCCTCGTAGCAGCGGGCACATTCCAGCCTGGCAAAAGCAAAAAAAACCCCGAGAGATGGCACAGAGCATAGGTGGATCACAGATGCTGAAAAGCAGCAAAGCTGAAGAGCCTGGCTTGGCTTCAGTCCTGTGCAGATCACGGAAGGTGAAGAAGGAAGCAGCAGAGCAGCGGGCTGCTGCGTGCAGTGAAGGCAACTGCCATGAAGGGGTAAAATGTGCTATGTACAGTCCCTGTTCTCTTCTGCATTTAGGGAAAACCGCCTTGTATAGAGGCATGAAATGCATTTTAATTTGTCTGTGAACTGTGTTTTCCATAATTTTAGGGGTTTTATCATTTTAGAGCATAGATGCTCTTTCCCAGCTAAATAAAAAGGTGCATATAACTCACGGGCAGATTTACTTAATAGTACTGTAGATACAGGTTCTAACATACCTTAAATATCACTAAAAATAGAACAGAGCAGTACAGAAGTTGTTCTGCTTAAGCGTTCTAACATCATAGGAGTGCTTGAGAGGAGAAAGAAGTACAATATTCACTCTTGGTATTCACAGCCTCATCATTACACATTTCTAGGAATGTGCACCCCCCCCCCACCCCCTTAATTAAAAAGAAATCTGGAAGAGTAGGAGGAACAAAAATGTTCTCAACTTTAATGACACTATTGGAAAATAATTATTTCCAAACTGCTTATCTGTTAAAAAAAGCAGGCAAGCTACCAGGATCTTGATTACTGTAAGCAATTTTATAACTGCTCTATACAGATAAATTTAACAAAGAAATTAATTTCAGTCCCATAATAAGTCTAATCTCATTACCAAAACGTCTGTACTGCAATGGAGCCTTGTGCAAAGAACTGCTGGGAGAGGATTTTGTCTGCAGACATTCAACAGCTGCCTAGGAAAACTCCACCTCAAAATGCTGAATGCCATTTAACACTTCCTTCTAAATATAATTCTTCCTAATTGTAAAAAAGAAAGTGAAATATTGTGAAATGAAGTGAAAGTCTTCCCTGTTTCGCTTGTATTTAGCCCACAGGATTTGAGAAAAGGTCCCTGACTGGGTAGGATACCTGGAATACCCTGCGGCTGGCACAAACAGGTCCCTGAAGCGCCTGGATGAGCAGGACAAGGCGCAGCTATGGAGAGAGCTGACCAGGCAAGGTGCCCTCCGTGACCTGCTGCTTGTTAACAGAGAGGCTCTCATGACTGACGTGGCCATTAGTGGCCATCTTGGCCACAGTGACCACAAAGCAATTGAGTTGAAACTCCCTGGCTACAGCAGGGAAAGTACCACCAAGACTCCAGCCTGTCATGGGATGGGAGAGCAACTGAGCCCCAAGGGTTACAGTGAGAGAGTCACATCAGGCTGGTGACCTGTCACTAGTGGGGTTCTGCAGGGCTCTACCCTTGGCCCTGTGCTCTTCAGCATCCTTCTCAGCAATGCAGGACTAGGAGATCTTCAAAGTGAGCTTACCAGCACCATCAGACTGGCAGGAGCTGACTCCCTCGAAGGCAGAGGGACCTCTCCTGCACAGAGACCTCAGCAAATCAGGGACTTGGGCAATCACCAAGTGCAATGTGGGCAAATATAGCACACAGGAGCACACAATAATTTCTGCAGGGATGCCCAATTACTTCATGCATGAGTGTCCTTGTGGGTCCCTCCCAAGCCAGAATATTCAATGTTTCCTAAAAAAACTGGCCTCCTTCCTTTACACCACCATGCTGCCTTTTACTGTGACTCCTCTTCACTCAGAACATCTCTATTACATCCCAAAGTCTTCCAACGAGTCTTTGAAAACACTGGAAAATACAACATGACCAAGATCCAAAATTGAAACTTGACAGCAGATAGAGCAATAAGCTCTGGAAGCTTTGAGCCCATTTATGGTCACTGTGCTTTGCAAAGAAAGGCACAAAACAATAACAGGTGAGTAGGAGCCCATCAGTCCTGGCACAGCAGCACTCATGCTTGCAGCTCTCAGATGGCACTGCCTGAGAAGCAGCGTTATGAATAGCCTGGCTTTTTTCTTTTACTATTCTTACTGGTGTTCTTATTATGGCACATAAACCAGGGTATAAAAAAAATGAGGACATGATATATCCCGATGAAAATCCTGCTATGGGTTTCAGTTTTGTTAACGCATAACTTGGCTGCACAGAATCTCATCTTTGGGAGCTGCAAAGCCATTTTCTGCTCCTAGACATCCCATCCAACACGCAGAGAGCAGATTTACTGCCACAGAAGGCATTTTGTCATGGGGTACTCCTCACATATTTGCTGCTCTACTTGACCATGCAAATCAATAGCTCTTCACAGAACACACACTGTGAGCAGTTAGAAAACAGAGCATTTTCTTCAATCCAGCACATCATTGCAACTTCAAATTCCTGTCATTATTTTTTCTCAGTTACAGAATTATTCGGTTGATCAATTTTGCTTCCTTGGCATAAATTCATCTACACTTCTACAGATATTTAATATAGCAAATAAACTTTTTTTGTTCTTGAACTTTTCCACAGAAAATTAAAATATTCCTGAGAGATTTTTTTTTTTGTCTGTAACAAAATGTGTCTGATTTTTAACCTAACCTTCCTGACCTATCTCCTCAAATATGTTTTTTTTTAATTGTTGCTTTCCTTGTTTCCACAGCAACCTTTCCACAGCTCTCATTAAGCCTTTTTTCCTGTTTTCTTCTAATTCTATAAGGAAACCGTTACTTTAGAGTTTTGCTTTATTTTGTTCTTTGTGTTGTAACAAATGCAGAGATATTTTTTATTTATGCCTTAAAACAGAACAAGGATTCCAGTACAATGATCATCTCCATCTCTCTTGCAGTAATTAGATAATTCAATAAAATTTCATTTAAATCAGTAGTAGTATCATCAGCCTGCCATTTCACCAGGCTCCACAACTGTCACAAGCTTTTTACAGTCCCAAGTGGGGCAGCAATCTTCTCTGGGGCCCTTTTTAAATACTTCATTTGAGAACATAAGTCAGCAGGACTGAAGGATGGCATCCATCTCATTTGAAAATTTTCAATAAATATTAAATAGAGGAAGTCTCCAGTGATTACTATAAACCGGTTTGCACCTAGGGGTGAAACACTGAAAAAACATTGCCAACATCACAGTTGAAAATGTTGATGGTAATCCACATAAAGACTGCTCACTCTCACCCAGGTTGTACTATTTCAAAGGAAACAGGTACTATTTCAAAGGAAAACAGAGACTTAAGCCACAAGCTATGTCCATTTATGCTATTATTGCCATCCATTTTTCCCTTTCCTTGTCCTTGCTCCCAGTATATTTTCTTAGATGCACTAGAAATTACTCCACAGATTGCTATATGCTTACGTGTTTCTGTGCTGTAACTGCCAGAAGTGCATAAAAATATTGGAATAGCTCATTTAAAACAATGGGAAAATCATGTCAGGTTCTGTGCAACTGTTTCCAGATGGCATGAAAATAGACCTTTCCCCCACCTGAGACTGAAACTGAAGTCAAAGACAAGTCTGTTTAGGAGCTGTTTGTAAACTAATCTAGATGGACACGGGGTTGTTCGTCTCTAAGCAAAATACAGTTGAAGTTCAGAGGTGCATCTTTTTCTGAGGCCAACAGGTAACAAACAAAACTTCAGTTAGACTTCATTGCAAGCACTATTAGATTTAATGTTCTGTTTCGTATCAAGAAATAATAAAGACAGGAAGTTTGCATCCAACTGTTTCTGGACATTGTTTACACTTAACCTACTTCAGTTCCGGTAACTGTGATGTGGAGTGGAGAAAGGGACTGTTCCTGGCACTGTGCATTTTACACACTGTGACAAGTGGCTTTTCCTGAGTAGGAAAATATGGCTGAGAGCATTAAGCTCAAATTCCAGCTCAGATTTTTGCCAGTCATAGCTTTTCTTCCTCTCGTCCATTAAAAGCAAACACAACATTCAATGTCACTTTTGAATTTATTGAAAAACACATGCCTGAGTCTTCCCAAAAGCATTCTCTTTATGGCCTGATTTTTTCTGAACAGGTTGTTAATGGGACCTGTTTGGGGTTTTCCTACCTTAAAGTCAAGTAATTTCTCAGTTTCCAGACCTCCTCATGTTTTATGCCACTGGCATCAAGGGGTAGATTTGCTATAGCAGCTGTTCCTTCAACATTCAGTAGATTTCAAGCTTTTAAAATGGTTATCAGTAAAACCAGAACAAACCTTCAGGACTGTTAATTTCCCCAGTTTGGAATATACTAATAGCTACTTTAAAAGAACATATTCCTATACTATGTGGAGAACAAAAGTACAGCTAAATGAGAAGTTCTCTTGAAAGATTCTTCTTTGCAAATACACCTTTCTACTGAGGCCTGACCTTTTAGGAAAGTTACCAATTTTAATGAAAAAAAAACAAACTTCACTGACAAAGATCCCTCAGCTCCAAATTGAGGTTTCAGTCCAAACCAGATAAAAAATTTGTGTGCACCCATTCAGAGCCCACACTGACACTCCATGCTGTAACTCGGCCAGGGAAGTGACAGCTACACCTTATGCCAGCTTATGCCACCTTATTACCCAGCTGTAATAGGAACCTGATGGGAGCAGAGCTTTTAGTGTTTGCAGGGGGCTCATGCTTTCAGCAGAGGTCTAGTCAGCTCTGGCTTTCTGGTTTGCAGAAAAACACACATTTTTTTTTCCTGTGGCCCTTAGGAAGTTTTTCTCTTCAGCACCTCTGAGGTTTGGCCGGGTCTGCTCCCTGCTCACCTGAGCGGCTTTCCAGCTTCTCTGCTTGAGCTGCAAATTCTCAGAAGGTTGCTACAAGCCTTTCCTTCCTGAACCTCATCTGCCCATCATTCTAAGAACATGGAAAGCTTCCCTCCCCTAGAGGGCTGCATCCTAAAACATCCCTAGGTGCAGCCCAAACTTTGCTTGAAGGAGAAGAGCAATACATGGTTCTATGTAATTTTAAGCACTGGAGCATGTGAGTACTGCAGAACCATGTGGCAAGGAAGATCAAATCTGGCATAAAACCCTACACGCTGGCTGTTACCATAGAACCTCCTGAGGTGGGAAGGACACATCAGGATCCCAGAGTGCAGCTCCTGGCCCCATGCAGGATACCCCAAGTCACACCCTGTGCCTGTAAGCACTGACGCAGCTACCAGAGACATCCTGAGCCCAGAAAAGCACGAGATCAAAGTGCTGCCATGTGCCAAATCAGCTGCATGTCAGCAGCTTCTGACACTCCTGACTGCAGCACACCTGGACAGAGCCAGTGCAGAGCTGCCGGGGTCGCTACTTTGCCAAGGAACTTTCAGTCTAGATTTAGTATCTCCTAGAGACCAGGAACTGCCCACAGTCATAAGTTTTCCCCTTTAATGCCACAAATGGTGTTTTTGATCATGGTCTGATCTTCAAAGTCATGGAGAGTTTGTGAAGTTGGGATTTTTGTTTAGCAAGTCAAAATGCTTGTGCAACTTTTCAAAATTATATAAAAATTATGGACAGGAGAAAACTTACTCCTGACAGATACTGTAGATATTTTCTTTATCTTCATAATAATAATACCTGTTTAAACACCTTTCATTCTAACTTCAAAGCTTATCTGCTCTTGAAAATTGAATCACAATACCTCAACTGAGCTCTGAATAATTCTTATGAAAATTAACACTTGTCCATCAAAAATAAGGTAAATTTAGACATTTGAGGCTGAATTTCTTGGTACCATCCTTTCCATATAAGCTAATTTTAAAGAATTCTGATTGAATGGTATTGCTGCTTTCCTCAGCTCATGGATTATTCTAGAAATAAGTAAGTTATTTCTTTCAACTGTAACTTGCAAACTTTGGCATTAATTGTAAAAAATGTAACTTAATCGTGAGAGAGAAGTAGACATGTAGGCTGCTAAAAGCAAATCAGATGCTGAATAGTAACATGGTAACTTCCTTACAAGCTGCCAATTCATTCTGAGAGAAAGAGAAATCAGGTGCTAAGTAATATCTACTCATTATAGCCCCCTTCAGCCCTCTGATGAGTGAGTGACTAGAGAGGTTCTGACTTCTGTCCCTCTCCCTCAGAGGATGGATCTGAGACTCCACTCCAACTCCACAAAGCTTTGGCCTGTCTGCAGGCAATCTACACCTCAGCACTTTGCACATCCTCTTTTATCCTACACTTTTATTGGATTTAGTTCCAACGTTATGGCAGGCCTGCAGCAATCTAAGATACACACATCACAAAATTACAAGTACGGCAAATTCACTGACTTCTTCAAGGAATTTTTGTGCCTCGGTTTTGGTGGTGTGTTCCTCTCTAATCAATGTCATTTGCTCCACACTATTTCCTGGGAAGTCCCTGTTTTACAGATTTTCTCAAAGCACTTTTCACAGATTATAAGAAGCTTGGTCATAAACTTTGCAGTTCATTTAAGCCAGTGGTGCCTGAGGAGCTGAGCCTACAAAAGACTGAGCAATAAAAGGTTTTTAACTAACTCCATTAGGGCCGGTAGATTTTTAACTGTGTTCTTTCAGGGCCTTTTAGGAAATGCTCCAGAAACAGACAGGAGAATTTCGCCTGTAATCTCTTAGCAACTACTGAGGGAGCAGCACAGATCTGCTGCAGCGCCCATTTAGGACCAGAAGACATTTTTGAAAGGCATTAAACTCAAAAGGTGACGCTATAAACCAGACTACATGTGCAAAAGTCCATATACAGCCCACTTGGAGATTGACCTACAAATAGCTACACATTGTCAACCATCTGCTTTTCCAATTAGCACATTTACACAAACAGCTTGGTGCTCGTTGATTTCCACTGAAACAATCACTTTTCGAACATCCAGGTTTTCAGAATAAGTCCAATTCTTACCCCCAGCTGCACTGTTAAGGCAAGATTAAGCAAAGCTTATCTGCTTTCTACATTGTTTACAAGGTGACTCAGCTGTTTGTATGCAGGGAGCTTTTGTCAGACTTACATAAGGCATGTCGGTTTTCTAGCTTAAGCTTTCAGTTTTATTTTAACATCAGATCTAGAAATAAGTTTAAGGTTAAATCAATTAGTCTTAAAACCTTATTGTCCTTCACTGGTGCCAGATCACCTCAATACAAGGCACTTAATTTGCTTTGGCTTTCAGTTTTAAATCAATCACTCCAAAAGTTCATACACATTATTCTTGTAACTTCTTTCAGTTAATTATGAAAGACACAATGACAATTAGATCTAAAATAAAAAAAGCTTAAACATTCTAAAGCCATCTGATTTCATTATGCAAATCAGATAACATGTTAATAACAATACATTCCATTTCAGTAATATGACTTGACTTTGTACTTAAGTCATTTCAACTTCATTAATGATGTAGAAGGTGGAAGAGTCAATTTAGGTCATAGTCAGGTAGCACACACATAGGGAAATACACCATAAAGAATACCTGTGATAACAATCAAATAAAACTTTCAATGTATTTATTAGTTGCCCTCTTAGTTTACTGTGTGAAGGGAAGGATGTACTTGCAGTTTTATTGTCTGTGTCACTGTACAACCCATTTTTTTAACAGTCAGCCGTCCTGCCCCCACAGGCTCTTTTGGGGCATTTGAGCTCTTGCACGAAGGAGCTGCTCCCTTCCAGCTGGACAGAGAGACACAGCCCTCCTCCACTCTCAGCTCAGCTCTCTGGTTTGCAGCAGCCAGCACACAGGAGACTGATTTTTCACCAAGCACACACAAGGCATGTCAGAGGTGCCCGTCTGCCTGCCCAGAGCTGCTGAGGAGAAAAACCAGGCTGGCATCCAGGGCCAGCAGTCCTGGCAATCCTGCCTCTTTGAAGAGACTGGAGCAGCTGAAGGGCACCTTCTGTTCCTGTGGCACTGCCCATCTGCCCGACAGCGCCTCACGTTTGCTCAGCACCCTCCGCAGTCATTAGCACAACCTGCTGAACTCCAGCCCTGAGACTGGTCATACTGATTCACAGGCAACTAACTCTACAACTGCCATCTCAGACTTCTGGCATGAATTCATAGGGGCTGCCGCTCAGCTTGTTCAAAGAATGGAACACCAAAAATCAGGATAAGAATCCAGATGCAATTTTTCTAAAGGCTTCCTTGAAAGAAGAATGCTCTCTGATGGGAAAGGAAAAAAAAGGTATTTTGATTTCAGGACACAGGTTCTCTGTTAGCTTGTTTTTTAAAAAACCAAAAATAGACATTCAGATTGAAGTAGCATTTGAACTGTCACTTAAATAAGCTGCAAAATCTTTTAATAAACAAGGGCTTTAACTGAAAAGTGTCAATCAGTTTTGCAGTAATATGGTAATATTTTTGAGTTGAAATGCAATTAAAAGCTCTTACACTAGCAAAAAATATCTTCAATATAAGATATAAGATTAAAGTGTTAAAGTATGGGGCTAAAATTGACTTATAATCCTTGATTGTACACATGCAGCCTTACTGAAGACCACACAGATGTAAGTCAGCTAAATTTTAGTTTTTATCTCATTTTTCAGGTAATGTTTCTGTGCGATTTTGAAATTCAAAAAATAATGATGGAATGCATGTGATGCATCCTGCATTCAATACATATGCACTTAAAAGTAAGAAACAAAATCAATTACTTCAGTGATCAAAGACTGAACGCAACAGTCCTGTAAATCTTGTGTCAGCACAAACAATTATAAATATAAATCCTGCCTTCCGAATTAGGAAATACAGAAGAAGATGGGTGTTTGCCCCATCAAATTGGAAAACCTAAAAGCAAAAGGTGGTGATGAGCAGTGAGCTCACGTGGGCTTAGTGACCTTGCACAGCATAAGCAGCTACCTCCCAGGGCAGCACAAGGCAGCAGCGCAGGCAAGGCGGGAGCGCACACCTGCATGGGTGATGGTACACAAAGTTCAGGGGCCCCCAGGGCAGGGGCACCTGTCCTGCAGCCAGAGCTCATCTGCAGCTCATCCTGACTGGGGATTCTCTGAAGGTAAGCTAAGAAGGCACATCTCCCACAGAGCTAGTCCGTACAGGAACTGAACCCGAGTGCACAGCTTGGCAGAGGCTCCCAGGAGGTTTTACATTGACATGGGTCGCAAGAGCCACAAGTCAGTCCTGAAAACAACACCATAACTAACACACACTGTTCACAGACAAGAGCTGCTTCTGGGACATCAACAACTCATTTGTTACGTTGCACCTTTTAGGAGCCAATTAAAAAGTTATATCGAGTTACAATAAAAAGCGCATTTCACTATCCACCAGCTTTATTTATCTTTTCATAATATTCGTCTTACTACAACAATTTTGATGCTAGCACGGGAGATTTTCAATTTACTCCCCATTTTATTTAGCATTTGCACTTTGGTGGAACGTTGAAGTCATAGTCAGGATTAGTCCCCATTCCATGAAACGCCACATGTGCTAATCCTTTTTAAAAGCTAGTTATAACTCAGTCTCTGTGGGAGGCAGCCCTTGGCAGGCTTTTCAAGGACAAAGTACTTCCAACACGGAATTTATAACTGTAACATAGTTATTTGTTTTTTGCATCGTAAGAATTACTTTATAATTGTAGACCCTGCATAAATTCAATATGCATTCAGTCTACATAGGCTTCCCTATTTTTGCAATAATTAACAGATTTATGCTATGAACCAAATCTGAACAGGTTCAGCTGAGACCAGTGTAAACATCTGTGACTGTTGAACTTCACTGTCATCAAACAAACAGCCAATGAAAGTTGGCAATAATTTACGAAGGACAATCAATACCTGTATCATTTCCAAGAACAGGTGTAATGTGTATTCAAATCCTGAGGAAAGGCTGTGCTTGCTGCAGTGAAAGCAGTGAACAGGGCAGCAGTTGTGCAGACAAACGTGCAGGACTGTCCAACAGAGGGGCACAATTAAAGGAACCGTGGGCAGTCCTCACGTTGCATTTCCAAGCACATCCTGTTTACCAAGCAACATCCTGGATTTTGAATTATCTCATTCCTAGTCAACTCAGAAGAAAATATCAAAACATCACACTGAACAATGCAAAGCTGACTTGAATTTTTAGTGTGAGGACAAATAGCAACATCCACTAGGGAGAAAGCTGAGCAAAGAAATATCACATTTGCCAGAGCTTACAGTCAAGGCAAACAAATGAACACAGCTGTTGTACCACAGAGCAAATATTGCTCCTTTTGACCAAAATACTTGCATAAAGGCATAGATATGATTAAATTATAACTCAGTCACCATTAAGAAAATCTCTAATGCTACTTTTGTTCCACAATAAGAATTCCTGCTTGATGCAGCATCTTACTCATCCTGCTTAGAGCTTCTGATGCGACTCAGTGTTCCGAGTGAACATAGGTTTATAGTATCACAAGTGTTTTTACAAATAAGAACATCTTTAATATTGCTATTAAAATCTACTCAATAAGTCTTAGATTTCCCAGAAAGGATGGTGTCTTTACTATTGATTGTCAGTGAAAAAGAAATAAGGACAGATTCTCAATAAGATCTTCCATAAGTTTATATAACTTCTTAGTGGGACAGATTTGCAAAGCAAAAAAACATTACGAGAGTAAGTGTCCATAAGCTTCTTTCTACTAAGTTACTGTGTTATGCTATCACATGGTTTGGTCATGCCACTTGAAATTCTTCATTTTCCTTCCCTCTTACTCTACATCTTAGAGTCTGAACTAATACTAGTAACTTCTCCACAAAGCCAAAAAAACTGGGAATACATATTTAACAGTCAAAGGAGCCAAAGACAACATCCTTAAAAGCTTTGGAATTTTGAGGAGGCTGACAAAACTCTTTAAAGCCACTCCTTGAGTTTCTTCAAATTTCTGTGCAAGTCACTCATCTTTTAAAGGCCATGAACTGTTTCCTATTGTTATTTGTGTAAGTCACATACACACATTCTGCTCCATGCTGCCCATGCTACCCATGCTGCTGTGCCCCCCTAAGAGACCTTTATTTCAACAAATACTTGACTGAGCCAGTGGAAAGAATAGTCAAAGGGACAAAAGATTTCACATAAACTGTTAACAAAAGAAAAGTAATATTCAAGCAGTTGTACCAATTGTTAGTAAAATTTACATGGCTGGAAAATTCCACAAGATTTACAGCTCTTCCTTTATAGAATGGGCATCATTCTTTTACAGCCTCATGCCCTGTAACCCTTCCCAAATTCATGACACTAATAATGCTTTAATGCCTACTCTGCAATGTGTGTAATAATATCACGTATGCCCGGATATTTCTCCAGAATACACAGCAGTTGACATCTGCTTTTACACTCTGTGATCAAGGCCCCAGATTATTACAACTGGGATGTGCAGTGCAGAGAAGCAGATCTGTGTGCTCCTGATGTGGTTTAGCCCAGTCTCCCTGCTCTCCTGCGTGCAGGGCTGGGTGGGCTCCTGCTGTGTGCCTGCATTCATTCCCTCGCTGCTCGGTGTGTGCCTCAGTTCTGCCTCACTGCCCACTTGTTAGCATTCCCTTTGGTGCTCTGGATTTGCAACCTCCAGCAACAGCCTGGGGAAACACCAGCATTTGAAAAAAATCTCCCTTTTGGGAAGGAGGAAATCCCTCCCACAAACAGGTGGGGAGCCCAGCAAGCACACAGTTTTTCCTGGCTGTGAACCGCAATCAAACTGACAATTATGTGTTTGCTCATGTCCTTGACAAAAGTTCATTCAGCCACAGCATTAGGCTGATTGTTTTTTCCTGCCACCTTCTTACATATAATTTTAATTTACACATTAATTCTTTCCCTTCGTCCCCAACAAAATTCCTGCAATAACCAGGTTTCAGAGCCCTTGGCAAGTTTAGCAGATTTGTAAAATTAACAGCTGGCAGAGGCATCTACTTGTTATCCGCTACACCCAGTGAAGGTTTCAAGGCCCAAATAGAGCTCGGCAGTGGGAGAGGTGATTATTATTCCACACTGCATGTATCTGCAGCACAGATATCCCCTGCAGAGGAACTACCTAAGACACAGTACCAGGCACCACCGTCCTTCCAGAGCCGGCACTGTTTACCAGCAATGGCAGCACATGTGCACTGACCAGCCTGGCGCTGGTGTCTGGCCACACAGCCTGCCCAGAGACAGCTGCTAACCTCGGGCAAGCTTCGGGACACTTCCCACAGCTTCTCCCACATGCTGGTCCTGTCAGCTGCAGCACAGCTCCCTGCCAGAACCAGCCAGGAAAGATGATCCTGTGCTTTTTTGAACAGAGAATTATTATAAGAATTGTTACAGGTGGATGTTACTGGACATTTGGTGGATGTTTTGCAGGCCTCGCAAATTTTCCAGGTTTTGGCCGGGATAGAATTAATTTCCTTAGCATATGCTCATTATATAAATTGAGGAGGGAGCTACCTAGAAGGGACTGACTGCTGTTCGGGGATGGGCTGGGCATCAGTCAGCAAACAGAGAGCAACTGTGTTATGCATTAATTCTTTTGTTTTGGCAGGTTTTTTGCCCTGAGTTTTATTAATTTTTATTACTATTAGTAGCAGCACTATATGTTGTAATTATTATAATGAATAATTAGTGTTATTATTTTTCACTTTGTTTCAATTACTAAACTGCTCTTTTCTCAACCCCCAAGTTTTTTCCTTCTTCCCTGTCTCATCTTCCAGTCCCACAGCAGCAGGGATGTGAGTGAGTAACTGCATGGTACTTCGTTGCCCAGCCAAGTAAAATCACAACAGTCCTTTTTTGCTGCCAGTGTAGGGCTTGGAGGTTTGACGTAACAGCAGATGCGAGCTGAGCATGTTAAACCAGATTTGTTATAAGCATCCATTGTATTGGTTTAACAACCACCGGTGCCACTGTTGATTCATTTGCTCTCCGAGCTGCTGTGCTTGTTGTCAGGGTTGTGCTCTGTTACACCTCGCTTGCATCTGGTGTTTCCTGGGGTGATGTTTATCACCCTTGGGGCCTGCACTAAGATTATCATTTGTGGGGTACAAAGCTGGACACGCCTCTGTGAAAAATGCATTTAAAGACAAAAGAAACCCGGGAACTTTCTCTTTTTCCTTCCCGCCAGCAAAGAGGTAACAGGGCTGGCCGGGCCAGGCAGCTCCTGCAGTGGGGCGCCCCCAGAGCAGCTGCCGGGCAAGGGGAGAGGGGAACTGAAGCAATACGCGGAATAAATAAATAAATCGACTCCACAACCTGGTGTAGTTATGAGGTGGGTATGCATGTCAGTGCTCGACACAGGTGAAATCGCTCTCCAAAACTTGTGCCCCGAGCCTCAGTCTGACCCACACCTTTATTCCCAAAGATGTTCCATATGCAATACATTGCACAACTTTTTCATGCATATTCAACCCCTGGCCCCGCCTGTCCTCGCCTCTCATGCTAAGTAAGTCCACGCCCTTCTGGGCACGCCTGGTTTGCTGTGGTGGTCGCACGGGGGTCTCTCGGTGGTCCTGAGGCTGAAGATTGTGGTCTTCCTCATGGCTGAACTTTTGAACTTTTCCTCTCTGCGCGTGCACTTTTGGTCCTTTGGTGCTTATCTGAGTAGGTCTGTCAGTCTTGATAGGCTTGGAGACAGAGGAGCTTCTTTATCTGGGTTCTTTGCCTCTTCTGGTATTGTTCTTTATGCAAGAAGCTTCAGAAATTTGCATTTTCCTATGCCCTTTGTACCAGGCAGAGGTTTCTTAAGTAAAAGGTTAAAATTCAACACATAACTCTACAAGCTAAATTATAAATGCTTAATTCATTTTGTTAAGTTACCTCTAGAAATCTCTGTTTCAAAGCCATCAGCCCCTCCCGGCGCACTGCCGCTGTTCTGCCCTGGCTGCGGAGAACCTCACCACACCCCAGCCGCAGCTCCTGCTGCCCAGCCTGGCCAGGGTCAGGCGACCATCTGCAGGTCCCGGGCGAGACGTTAACTCTTTCAGTGCTTCAGTCCTCCCTTGAGTGATAGAAAGGAACAAGATGCATGTAGAGGAGCAACATGAAGACGTTGAGATCAGTGAAGAAGTCAAGTCCCAGATAAGAGGGATGAGGAGATGCCTTTAGTTTTAGGCTGAAATCCTCTTGTAAAACTAGGGAGAAGACTCTTTTTTCCTTATATGTAAAGTAAAATAATAAACATATAATATATATAATACATATAATGTAAAATATATAAAGTATGGGGAGAAGAAAATGTTCAAATTGTAGATATCGAGCAAAGGCCTCCATGCTGAATTAAGCAGATGTTAAAGTAGCTGTGATCCTCTAAGAAGTTTGAACAGAGAGAAAGAGTGATGAAGACCCTGTGCCCCCAGGAAGATATCTCTTCTTAGAGATTAAGATGATTTCAATGATAGACAATGAGAACTTTTGCTTTTGAACAGCTCATCTTTAAAACAGTATCACAGTTGACAGTATAAGCTGACATAACCCATAAACTCAGCTGTGGGAAAAGCTTGTGGAAAATGGGAGGGATTTCACGATTGCCAATTTCCCCAGGCAGCTGCTATTCATGGAAAACTGAGAGCCACGAGAGAACTGTTCTCTTGTAGAGAAGTCTCCATAACATTAACAAGAGGGACTTCTCTCCCTAAGTGAGCTGAAGAAAGACTATTCTAGAGGTGGTAAACTGACTGAAAATTTTAGGGTTTGTCTCTTTACATTGTCACTGGGAAAGAAAAGGTTGTGGGGGGAGAAGTATCCTGAAGATTTTGTTCTGATTCTTATTACTCTTTCTTTGAGTTATTGTTAATTTTTTCTTTATACCCTTTTAAAGTTTTGAGCCTACTTTGCCTTTCTTCTAATCCTATTTCACAGCAGGAAATGAGTAAGTACATTCTACCGAGTGCACTGGTGATTGGCCAGCACTGAACCCACCACACTAATTGGTGCATTGGCCAGGAAATCTTAAATTGGCAAACCAAAACCAGTACACTGTCATTGAAAATTTTAACAGAGGAAGCACTCAAATGACTCTGGCAGTGCCACATAGAATTTGTCCAGTGTAGACAGAAAAAATGCATGGAGTACATTGTACAGATGCACATGGTAAAAATCATTCCTAGGATGCTAAACCCTTATTCAACAGTACTTGTTCAAGTAAAGCATATATTCTTGCAGCTTCTTTACCATTGGGATCTTACGGTGACAATAAGTTAAAAGTTTAAAAAAAAGAGTATTATAAAACCTTCTTTGGTTGTGTTAAATGCTAGACTTGGAAAGAAAAATTGAGGTAAGAATTTATGTTAGTAAAAAAACCTCAGGACCCAGAGCCCATATGCAAACATTACTCAGCACTGAGGGTTGCATTGTTCAAACCTGTAAGTTCACTTGTCTTGATACCTCTCTTGCCATACTAGCAAATCCTCAGTGATCATTTGTAAATTATGGAATCTTATCGCTGGAGAGAAAAGCTGGGAACATTCAGTACTGGTGTTTTCTGACTGAATCCTGTATTTTTACACCACTCCTTGAACATGGCTCAGCACTGATGCACACGGGCAGTGCCACTTCAGGGAACCTCTGTCAAACACCATGGAAAAGCCCTGAACTCCTGCTACTTGCAACGGATCTTCCAAAATGAACCTGAATCAAAACATTTCCTCCAAGACTTAACAAAGCTCATATGCCATGAAGGGACACAAAAATGTCAGGACACAGTGTCACCTCACAAGTTACATCCAACCAAAACATTAACAGCCCATCCCCAAAAGCCTGCAGTTAGCATGCTGCCTCATCCTATCTACTCAGAAAGTCATGATATATAACATTTCTAGTTCTCTGTACTCACAAAAATCCTTTCAGTTCTTGTTTATGGGCTGGCTTTAAACAATACAGAAGCTTTATTGTCACAAATAAATTTTACTGTCATTTTTGCTCAGTTCAAGTCAGGCAATCCACAGGCTGCATTATAATTATGTAAAAGTAGGAGGTTAAAAACTATAGTTCAGGTTAAAGACACTGCAGGTGTGCAGTTTAATGAGTTCTTAATTGAGTAGTGGGAGAGCATAAAAAGGAAGTGCAGAGAGTGATTACAGGGTTCTTTCTGCAAAGGGACCAGTGCAAGCACTGAACTCTATAATCAAGAATAAAGAATAAAAGTTCATCTCTAATTTTCTCTGTGCTATAGCCTTTGTTCTTCATGCTCAGAATGTAAGATTAAAACTTGTACCATCAAGTTAACAGACAAGAGTAATCTTTTTTGAGATGTACTTGTTTTAAGGCTAAGATTTAGGAAAAAAAAAAAAAAAGGGAAACTACATGAAAAATAACTTTGATCTGAAAAATACATTGCCTTCACTCCTGTTTGCAAATCAGCCAGGTTCCTCTCTGGCTTCTGCTACTGAATTAACTTCACAGTGTAACTGGAGAGAGAAAAATGGAAGGAGACACCACATGGAAAGGAAAAGACAGCTCCTTGGGGTTTATTTTGATCTCCCTCCTCTCTCCAAGAAACAAGCACCACAAAACGCCAAAAGCCTCTTGTCTCTGATCAGGGAAGCCACCTACAACATAACAGTGCAGCAGTGTTACTGCTTTGGCAGGCACTGCAGGAAAACACTCACATATTTTCATAAATGCCCAGGAGAAATTACATATTGCACCTACCTGCAATCCTGGACATCCTGGACATTGACTTCACTCCCACACGTAAATCTGAGAAGTACTCAGAGCTCCTTCCACCTTCACTCGGGCAGAAGAGTCACTGAAAACCCAGTGCACTGTCACTTAGCACAACTCTATTTATTTCTCAAAATAAGATGACTAAAAACAAGTAAGTAAAAAAATTAAGCATCTTCACTAGTAGTTCACTGCAGTTCAAGTGTTCCTTGAAACGTGGGGGTATTTATACAAATTTAATATTTAGAACTCTGAAATTCATGAGAAAGCACAATATGCCTCAACCTCTGAGGAAATAAGAAATTTTTATACATAAAGGTTTCTTCACTAAAACCTCAGTTTTATGAGAAATGTTTTTTACTTGTATAGCTACATCAAACTCCTGTAATCACCTTGTATACTACATGGGCTTTATTTTTTTAATCGAAGGATTTTTTCAAGTTATTTTACATCAGGCTTTAAGACTTCAAAGTTTTTGTTGTTGTTGTTATTGTTTTCTCCCATAAACCTTTAACTGCGTGTTGCTGGCAGGGAACACTTAGCTACTCTTCACAAAGCCACAGCAGCCTCAAATTCACCAAGCTGGTTGCAGTTACTGATTTTTCCCCAGTATTGTGGTCTCTGTTTCTGACTCCAAGAGTCCTTTCCATGTTCTGTACAAGCAAACAAGCACGTTTGTCCAAGAGGTGCCCATTGGCATCAGCTTTTTACTGCTTTCTGAAATTCCCCCACATACATACTTCTTAAATGAAGGTCTTGTTCTTTAACCTATTATCTATCCTCATTACTTATTATCTCATGTGTAAAGTAACATGTGTTCTTTTAAAGCAATTTGCTGATAGTAAAATCTACAATGGAAATGTTAAACTATATATAAATTATATATAAACTAAACTATATATAAATAAACTAAAATGTTCAACTAAACTATCAAAGGATCTTGTCACCCACATCAGGATTGCACTTAAACACCACAGACCAATGCTCAGATCACAGATCAGGAAAATTATTGTTATAAACCCCAGCCAGATAAATGAAAAAAAAAAAAGGCAGCTCACAGTAACTTTTCAGGGAGTGAAAGAAATGCATGAGGTCATTTCATGTTGATTGTGCTTGCTGTTTTTTTCCTTGATATTTCACAGTTGTTTCAAATTCAGCTCTAGCAAGTGAATTCTCCCATCCTGGGGATATTGATGCAACTACCATCCAAAACCACGGTAGTAGAAAACAAGATGTCAAGGGTTGTGCCTTCCAAAAGGTATTTTTTCTTTAATAAACTTTACTTCTTCATATCCTATCCCATCTCTGAAGCTGTATTGAGCAAGACCTAAAAAACTAGTACTATACACAGTCTTTTTAAACTGTGGGTTTATATTTCATTATTAAATCAATATGAAGAGCTGATTTTTTTTCTCCTTACCTCCAATTAATAGATTGTAAAATCCACATTCATGGAGTTCAGGTCTGAAAGAAAAAAAAAACAAACTGATATATCTAGTTTATAGAACACTGGGAAAATTTGTCCTGGCCTTCCTTCCAGCTAAATAAACACCCTCAACCTGTGTATCTCCAAATTCAGGGCTTCCTGCCAACTTTCCAAATCACTAATACATTGATTACAAAAAGCATTGTTAACGGCTCCTGAAATTATGTTAGGTCAGAAATCTGCAACATTTAAAGATATCAAATCAGGCACATTCAGAGAAAACGGAACCTGAAACAGTAACAGTTCTAGTACTTTGATGTGTTAAATAGTCTAAGGCCAAGGAAGGTTTAGGGGAATAAAGGAAAACTTGGTGTGAAGGTAATTACAGGTAACTGGCCAGGGTCCTGGATGGACCAGCTGGGCTCCATCCAGGGATTCCAGCGGGATTCACTGTGGTGACTAACAGAAACAAGCTGCTGTAAGGTGACCTGTTACTGCAGTTACTACACCAACAAAACCAAACCCAAACAAGCTCCAAAACAGAGATAAGCTCTTAACCACAAATCACTGCTTAACAAAAGAGAGCTCTTCACAAGCTGAACCAAAGCAATATCTAAGAGAAATCTAAAAGTCTAATTGCAAAGTTGTCCCTCAAAACCAATTAAAACACTTAACAGAACAGAACCACTGATCTGCTGAATTCACAAGCATCAATCTGTAGGAATTGCTGTGTTTAGTTACACATCCCAATTTAAGAATTCAATAAATTTAATCTTTACTGTGACAACATCTAGATATTTGGAAAATGAGTTATTACTCAATTAATAAACCACAATCTTGGAGTTAAATATGCCTTACACATTCTTATCACAGATGGATGAGTCCTCTTATACATCCTAACTTCTTTCTCTGGTGATGTAACTTCATGTGGAAAAAAAAATCATTCTACATAACACATCAGGTTTTAGATATCATCTTCTCATTTTTACTCTAAAGACATTATCACTGCCTATTTCATGACATCATATCAGTGGAGGTTCTATGTGGCAATGCCTGAAGTGGCACAGCATTTATAAGGTAAAATTGCAAATAAAGCCCTTTACATGTAATTTAAGCTTAATTTCAGTAAAGCTCTGTCATCTACTCTGGAATACAGACACACTTTTAGTTCTGCCTTTGCTTTATTTTGTCATCTCTTATACAGAGATATGGAAAGATAAAGCAAGGGATATCTATTGATATACAAAAGAGGCAAATTTTTATCCTTTCACTTCTACTATACAGTAGCTGTGCAGAAAACAGCTTCTTAAAGAAAATGTGAATTAATATCCTGAAACTTGTTCTGAAAAGCCACCCTGTACCAGAGATTCCCAGGGATGGATATATCAGAGCTGGCTATTTTTATAAAACAATTGTTTTAAGAGGAAATAATTAGTGGGATTATTAGTACTCAACTACTTATTGCTGCAAGGACTATGGCTGCCCACACTTCCATGACTGAGACAAATTCGACTGGGTAAATATATTAGAAAAAAATGTATAATCAACTAGTGCCAATTTTTCCATATTAACTCCACTTTACAAAAAGGTTACGTTTGTAACCTCATTTTGTGCAGTTACAAAACAGTTTTTGTATTTATTTCAATCAGGCATGTTAATTGATTTCAGCCATAGACAGTCATGTCACTTAAAAGTTTGTATCACTGGGGTATATATCTATTTTTCTGTATCCCATCCAGATGAGAAAAATTGACAAAATCACAAAAGTGTTGGAATGATAAAGTTTGTCAGGGTAACAAATTATGCACACAGGCAAAAGTGTAAAATATAATTATACAGATGGCAAAATAAAAGAAGGTAATTTACAACTGATGCAGAAAATTACTAGCTTAATAAGCATATCCCATAAATCAGTTAGTTAACAGCCTAATTTATAACTTTCTGGAAAAGTGCAAAGACAAAGTAGAGATTAGAAAGGAGTTTAAGTGCCTCATGTCTTTCCTTTCAGCAATGCAACTACTGAGGACAACAGTAATAGACCAGCAGCTCAACGAGTGATTTGATGCCATATGATTACCCCACTCCCCTCTGCCCTAATGAGCAACTACTTCTTCTGATGATTGATTCTTTTCAACAGGGAAAATAGGAAAAAATTTGCCACACAAAAATGGCAGAAGTCCATAGGTGTGAGGTTATCAGCTTTAAACCTATTATTTTTTACAAACATCAGCAAACAATCCTCAAGCCAGAATGACTGTGGTGCTTCAGTGCATTCTTACAAGTCCATTGGAAAGCACCATAGGAACTGGGACCTGTCTTCTCCCTGCACACCAACAGGCACATCTGAGTATGCTTTTTTGAAAAGCTATACAGAATTAACTATTTTAGTAATACACCTAGAGGGATTTAAAAAAATAAAAAAATTGTTAACTCAATAGGAATGAGTAAGGTCATGGTAGTTTCTGAGCCCCTAACGTAACAAATTAATCCAGCACAACAAAAAAAGTTAAACATGTCTCTAAGTCCTACTGACTTAATGAAGACTCAGTCACAGGTTTAAAAGGGAAAGGGAAAAGACAAAGACGGTTTTTGTGCACAAGGATGTTTGAGGAGGAGTATAGGTGTTAAATTAAAAAACAAATGCAAGAACACGTGGCAAACACAAAGAAATACATGATAGCAAAGTGTTCAGGAAAGGTTTTAAATTTCCAAGGAAAAAAGTGATCACCTGTGTGGCATCCTGATAATAAGAAAGAGTTGGGTGGCATAACACAGGAGTAGTACAGGTAGGGATCTGTAGCAGCGTGTGGCTACGGTGACGATCGTGATGCAGGGAGGCCACAATGACGACAGGGAAAACAGACGAGACAAGTCTCTGTTGTTTAGCAGGGGAGTCCATTTTATTCCCCCTCCCCACCACACCCCGTGCTGGGGGGAGCAGGGGGGCAGAGGCCCGGGAGCCTGGGCAAAGCCCAGAGAGCCCAGAGCCGAGAGCAGAACAGAGAGCAAAGAGAGAGGGAGCAGACCCAGGGCTGTGGGGTTTTATCAGGTTTCCCATGGGAGAAGTCTTAAGATCAGACTACAGCCTCTTCAGAACGGGAAGGCTCCACAGGGATCCAGCATGCAGCCCTGTGTTGTAGATGTCGGCAAACCCAATGGGAAGAATGATGATGTCTAACTCCATTTCAGAAGGCTGAATGATTGCTTTATTATCATTATGTTATAAGACATTAATATGCTATATAAAAGAGGATACTAAATACTACATGCTACTTTCTCTAACTATCATATCTCACTCACTCACAACTCGTGACCCTGTTCTCCAGAGTCCAGACACAGGTGGATCCGATTGGCTCTCAGGCCCAAACAATCCACCACGATCCAACCAAGCACTCACTCTGGGTAAATAATTCTCCAAACATATTCCACAAGATAAAAACAAGGAGCAGAAATAGAAATTGTTTTCTCTTTCATTTCTCTCTGTGCACCTCAATAAAAAATCCTGAGAGAGAGAGAAATGTGCTGGCCACAGCCCTGTGACTGGGGTGGTAGAGCTGCAGTGTTTGCTGCAAGGAGGGAAGCTGCAGTCTTTAGAGTCTGTATTAAGGTTTCAGAAACAGTCTTGGCAGAAATGAATAACAGGTAACTGCAAGGGCATTTCATTTGTGACATTAAGTCATTAGACTGATTATGTGTCCATCTGCTCTGCTTTGCAAATTGGCCTTCTGTGTGCATTAGCAATAGTAAACACGGATATGTTGTGACACAGGCTAGGAAATACATGTACAAACAATCATGAGCAGGGCCCCGAGAGCATTACAGCTACTCAGTGTCATAAACACTAATGACTGAATTGTGCAATTAGCTGACTGCAAGCAAGCACCTTCAGAGCAAACAGAGTATGGGACCTACATCGAGGAAATAAAGGAATTTTCAGTGTAAATACGCATAGAGGACTTTAGCCTACACAAACAGAGAGAGCTGTCAGTGAAGAGAGGGCTCAGCATTGTAACTGTTCATCAGCACCACGGTCTTGGCATCACTCCTCACTTGCACAGTGGATTCCATTACAGACAGAGGTACCAGTCATTTGGCTCTGCTTCTCCTTCCATTCACGGGTCTGAACTCTGCTTGTCTCTGTGCAGTAAAACGTAGCAATACCAAAGCATTGCAAAGCTTGCTCTGGCCCTGCCCTGGAACAGGGGCTCCTCTGCTGCAGAGCCACGCTCCCCTCACCCTCCCCTTTGTTTATTCAGGTGCAAGAGTGCTGCACTGTGTTGGCATCAGGTCAGGGAGCCAAATCCATTCCTGCTACCCTTACAGGGATAAGCTTGGTGCAGGTGCTTAAGATTCAAATGAAAACCATGTTCAAGGAGCTAGAACACCTCTGGATGTTGAGGAAGGAGAACCCCTTCAAAAGCCATTTAATGGTTTGCACATTATGACAGCTAATAGTTGAATTATTTACAGAGTGAGCAGTTGTACTGTAACAGTATTTTTGTTAGCTATGTATTCATGTCAAGGGAAACAAAAATAGTACAGTTCTAATGGATACATTCCCATTAGTACATTCTATGTTTTTCTCATTCTGCCCTAAGGCTATCATTATCTATGGTAACGAAGGAAATTAAAATGATTCCTGTTGCCTCTCTTCTCTATTAATATTTAATGATTTTTATTTTGAAAGCTTTAATCCATCCTTTCATAAAAAGGACAAAGCAGTAATTCTTAAAAGCCTTTTGCCAATTTTTTTTAATTTTTTTTTTTTGTTGTTGTTGCTTTTATGCAACAAATCTCCAAAAACCACATAGGAATTTTGTTTCTGTTTTATCAGTATTCAGAGAACCAACTATGGGCATGAACCTGAACCTGTCACCAGCACAAGGAGTGATTCAATACAGCATATATGCATGTTTCTCTATAAGCAAATAACTATGTTGTTTCTTGTTCACCAAAGCATTAAAGCAAAAGCTGTTTACTATAAGCTGTGCTCACTGCCAGGAATAATCTTTCTGTTATTTAAATGACACTAATAAAGGTAGAAAACATGCTGCCTAGGAGTGGTTTAGGAGGAGAATCCAAGCTTGATGAGTTTTTGTTTTCATCCAGCCAAGAGAAAAGGGGGGGCAAACATGGATTGTGGAAGTCCATCCTCTGCAGCTCGCTCAGGAGCTAAGCTCAGCCTGACCTCAGAAATCACTGCCTGCTGAACGAGGTCATTGCTGGGTGCCAGAAGCAAAGCTTTCCACAGTCTCTCTGGAGATCTGCTGTCACAATTCTGACCAAAAACCATTCACCACCCCCATCCTTTTCCAGGCGTGTCACATTGTTCCTTCCCACACTGGTCTGGTCTTCGGGGTCAGCACAAGCATCTGCCTTGGTCACTTCAGAGCCACGTGGAAATCAAGTAGAGAATTGAAAAAATAAATCATTCCCCACCACCCCAGCTTAGGAGCTGAAGTAGCTCATTTTCCGATTTCACATTTCACCCATTTTCATTAAATGCACTGCCCTGAAGCCTTCCTAGTACTGCCCAGACATAAACTGAAGTTAGAGTGGCACATATACCTCAAACTGCTCTTCTCCTGGAAAGTGGTATTTGAGTAACACACAGAGAATATGAGAACCATTAGCTATGCCTGGTCCTTCATGTATACTGCATTTCTTCATGACACTTACCAAAACACAATCGTCAGTATTTTGGACATTTTTTTTTAATATATTCAAATTTTTGCATCATGACAAAAGTTTGGAAAAATTCTCCTCTGGCTACAAATGAGCAAACTGCCCTTTCCCTGGATACAGGAGTCATGAAGTGTAGAAGGCAGATCTTTCTGAGTCCTAATCAGAGGGGGCAGGGGTAGGACACACCATCGTCCAGCTTCAGAGGAGAAGGTATGTGTAACAGAGGCTGGTTTTAACAGGCAGGGTGACTGCCTCCAACAAATATGTCAGGATATTGATTTGTAAAATTCAAATGTTCTGATTCATCCACCTTTCCCACTGGAACTGTTCCATTATGTATAAACACCCACATATTTGTTTATACACATATCTTCTGCAGACAAAGAGAAAAGGAGCCTGAAGGCTGGGTCTGTTTCTGAAGTAGAGGAAAGCTGAGTCAAGTCTGCGCTCTAAGAACAGCAGGGTTTTGACCCACACTGTTACCTTACCTCCCCACAGGTCACCTTGTACACTCAGCTGCTGGGCTATGCTGATATTGACTGGAATTACTTCTTTGAACAGAATAGCTAAGAAAAGCTTCAAGTTCAATTAACTAGCTTCCATTTCATTTATCTATCTATCTTGAAAAAAAAAAAAAAAACATTAAAAACCCTGACCCAATTATTTCATACATAAAAGGAGACTTTGTAGCAGGTGTAATATTCCTAAGAGGTGATTAATGAGAAATATACATCAGACCTTAACTGGAATGAGCCTTTGATGTTGGCTGGATTACCTGGTGTGCCACTGAAGAAAAAGATCTCAAGGGAAAGAGTGAGCAGGCATTGCACCTCTGCTGGGGGATGCTACAATCAGATAGGACACAGGCTCCTGGGCTGTTGTGTTCAACCCAACAGGCAAACCCACACCAGGACACCATAACCCACAGAGCCAGGTTCCCCCAGCTCTGCCCATAAAGGACCCACCTCCTGATAACTATGGGGAGCTTTGACTCTAGCGAGTTTACTTTAGCACCAAACCCTGTCAGGTTTCACAGTCCTTAAGATAAACTAAACAACATTCTAAACAACAGCTGAGGTAGAAATAAAATACATTTTTAAAAGCCAGTGTCTGAAAAATATAGAGTAGGTTTTTAGTTTCTCCAGCACACTGAACTTACCTGAACCAAGAGGATGTAAACAGATTTCTATGAAATGTAGCATTCAGAAGAGTTGCTTTGATCAGACAGTCTTTAAAAATTCACAGTGACAGGGATATGTGTGTGAAGGCCATTTGATCAGGATGAGCACAGCACTACTGCACAAAATCATCATGGTTAACCACAGGACCAACAAAGACTCCTTCTCCTTTCCAAAAGCAGAGGGAACTCCTTTTGCCTTGGGGTCTCCAATTTGCTTAAACTTAACTTTGCCATCTTTCTTTCTATTACTTGAGTGGCACAGTGAGAGTTCTCCCACTTCGATTTGTTGTAGCCATAGGAATGGGAGTAACTGTACATTCACACGTCTTTGTGCATATAGCAGTAAGCACAGCAGGAAACTCATCTTTACAATAAAACCTTTCCAAATTCAAAATACAAAATGGCCACATGCTTCACATGCAACGTCCTGGTAATGAAAGAGGTAAATGACTGAAAACTGTAACAGACAAGAAATCGTACATCCTTTTTCATCATTTCATACTATTTGAAAAGCCTACAAAAAACCATCCAAAATACAGCTGCCTATTGCTGTATCAAAATGAATATTTTTCAAATGCAACAGCATCTGAAAGGCTAAAAGTGTTCTCTTGTTTCAGGCTCAGAAGTGATTTTCATAGTTGAGTATATTACTATTGTTTAACAAGGGAATAAAAGCATTTTCTGAGTGATCATCTAATTCCCTGTGTGACAGCCAGTAAAAATGAACCGAGACACCAGCCCCCAAGGAAAGCAGGTAGGGCTGCCATGCTCCAAGACAGTTCTTGAGCAATTCCCACAAATCAACAACATTGTGCCATGCCTTTATACACCTACTGCAAAATGATTCAAATCTGTGCATTATACCTATTTGTACTTGAACCTGGCTTAAGTTCAAGTGAGTTTAGGAGGGTTGTACTTGCTAAAAACATTAACAGAATATTAACACCCACAGGGCAGCTGAGATTTACATCTTAAAATAAACACAAATTGATGGCATGGGAGCAAGGGGCAAGAAGGAAAACAAAAAAAGAGGAGAACAAGGAAAAGAAATGAGCTTTGTACAGCAGAACATAATGAAAAAACTTGCCACTGAAGCATCAGCTTGAAACACTGACACCTGCCCTGTCAAACCCCGTTTAGGAAGTGTACACAGAAGTAACTAATATTGTACTCATTGTGGACAGTGCTTTCTAACAAAAACGTGAAATGTGTGTGTTGATTTTTCATTGCAACAGGAAGGTACTTCGATTTGTTTCTCAATGTATTTGAATGATTCTTGCATAGAGGTCTCTTTCCTGTGGTGCAGTGTAAGAAAAAGCAGTTTGGAATAGAGAATACCAGAATTAAAATCTCCCTTTATGTACAAGGTTTCCAGCAGTATTGCAAACATCCTACACAGTTCAAACCCAGTCTAGACACCAGTGTGTCACCCTGATTATCAAGAGTTTTCTAAAGCCTTCTGAGTTTACATTCTTGTAGGGAACTTTCTCACACAACTTTCTGTAAACAACCTATTGTTTTGCATTCTTTCATAGAGGCGGAGAAATTTGATGTACAGGTAGTTTGTCCAGTGTCGTTGGAGAGGTGGCACGTTCATCCTCCAATCCACTGGCATCTTTTGAGAACTATAAAAGATTGGAGTCAGAGAAAATAAATTTGGTCTCTTCAAGGTGACCAAAGCTGTGGTGCGTCGTTTTTCCTTGTGTCATCTGGTGACACCAGTGCTCTGCAGAAGCAGGGAATGCCAGTACTGGCTTAAGCTTTGATCCTCCTGGCAAATTTGCTAACAATAGAGTTGACTGCTGCCTGACTGCTTTTATGGATGCTTGTGAACCCCATTGGTTCACCCAGCTTAAGCAATAAGAGATTTTGAAATGTACCTGTCAAGAGACCATAGTGTTTTCACTGGAAGAGAAGAGGCTTTCACCTCAGAGCTCCACATGGAACAGAGCTTTTAACAATTTTCCTGCCCTGAATACACCCAAGCCTAGAATAATACCCCTCCTTGGTACCAGATGCATTTGCAGACTGTGTTAACCAAGGAGGTAAGGGACAGACGACACTTCTTGAAGACTGAACACCTGAAATTTTAATGTTGCTTTCATAAAAAGTAGCAACTTCATGATGCAGGTTATCAGCTTATCAGCTGTTTTAAAATATCATAAAGGTGCAATCCAAACCCTTTATGAAAGACCAGGACTGAGATTACAAACACAGCACCAGTTAAGTCCCCTAACACAGGTGATTTATGGTACAGTCTTGATCAACACAAGTGGGCCATCCTGAATCTCATCTGAGTCTACTTCATCCTTGACATTCCTTACAGAGATTAAACTGGATTCAACTAATGAGGAATATAGTCAGGTTTTTTCATTTGCTTTGCTTACTAATTCTGTACATTTTAAATCCTGCTCTGTAAGTCTTAGTTTCTTCTGTGTGCTTTTCACAGTAGAATTGAAGACAACCATCCAAAATAATTTTTGCAAAAGGTATTCTTTTACACAATTGCTCTTCACCAGCTTCAGTACAAAGTCATATGAGTTAATTTGTGGCTCTTTAACATAAAGGCTGTTTAATTTGACTTAGCTGACTTTGCAATGAAGCAGAAAAGATCACTGCATGATCCATTCCGCAAGGATGAGATGACACAGCTTTCAGCGTATGGAAAATAAGAAGCTGATAAGAAAATGAGGGAAAAGACAGCATTATCTGAAGTACTGCAGCTGTTCCTAGACTGGAAAAATATATTCCATGCCCACTGCACTTGAGCTTTCTTTTCCAATTGCTCCTCAAATTTGCTGTACCTTCATGACAGCAGTCTCAAGAATGGGACTAATCTGAGCCCCTACAATCATTCCCCCATCTCTGCCCAGAGTATCGCTCATTAGAAACTCAGTATTTTTAAAGCAAACATGGCCCTGGTTTGTGCCACGGTCACAAGTGTCCAAAAAGTGAAAGTGGTTTAGCAAAAAGCTTATGAGAAATTTTGGGTTAAGTCACTGATTTCACCATTGTTGAGGAGCTCACCAGAGAAGGCCTGGCAAGGAGCCCATTTCCTTGTGCAGAATCCAGCTGGCTGAGGGCACGTCTGCCTTGTCCTGCACCTTCCCACTCAGTATTCACCTTTCACATTCTGCAGGGAACAAAGCAAACACCCCTTTTCAAAATTAAATTACTTGACACACATTATTCTTTTGTCCAGTAACAGGTCAGTGCTCTATACACCAAATAAACCATGCGTCATTTGGCAGCTGTAAAACTACTACAACCTTAAGCACTATCCTAATTCCCTCCTATTCACTTTCCATTTGCCTTAAAAAAAGGAAAATGTAGTTTACAGAAATTGTTTAGCTGCACCATTTTCCAGATTTTTAGGTGCTTGACTTCATAACATTAAAGGTGATTCTTTCCATGCCTGTGTTTGTTAGTGCGTGAGGGAGCAGGCTGGAGACAAAGAGACCACTCACCCGATGTTCACGTGGCAACAGGGAGTGTTTGTTCTCCAGCTCTTCTCTATAAAGGGCATTTGAAAAACCCGGTCTGGGTAGCCTATTGGTCTGATCTTTATGCCCCCCAAATCTTGGACCAGTGATATGACTGAAGCCTTAGGAAAGATGTGATTGGACAAAGTCCCTGTCAGTCAGCCCTGGGGCTGGTTAATTTGCCTAGTACAAACCAGCTTGTACTGTGATATGTGGCAACACACGTTCTTTATGTTGTGTCCACTTACAACTACGTATCTAAAGAATTCATGGTTAGAATGTTGCTATTAATACATTATCTAGCTCCAAACATCTACAAATTACAACTCATTTTCAGGACACCTCTTTTAATAAAACAAAATGCTATTTTATGAGGCATCATTAAAAGTCACCACATCTGACAAATGTGATAAATCTATAATCACAGTCTTATAATTAAAACAGAAATTGACATGAAGAACTTATATCCAACATTCTCAATAATCTCTAATCAGTCCATTTGCAGCAGCTTTTTATTGTTGTGTAGTAAGGCTTGCACTTCTGTTTAAAAATGAATTAATTTTGTAATGCATGCAATAAATTTGAAACTAGAAACCACACAGCAGTCAGGAACAAAAGGTGATTCTGTGCAAAGCCTCAAGCTACTGCCACGCCACTTTTTCTGAGGTGCTTTTGAAATTAAGGTCCTGCAGCTGCAGGGAGATGCTGCAGGAGCTCCTGGAATACTAAAGCCAGTGCAGGAAGTGACCTGGATGAGCAGTCAGAGACAGGGAGCTGGCAGTTTTCTTATCACAGCAGTTTCCTGGTTCCATGGAGTCAGGTGTACACTCATGGATAACATTTGTTCATGGGAGAAGCACTTAAGTGCATGAATTTCTCTTCTACAACTTATTCTATCACGTAAATCTTCCAAGTGAAACTTTGACTTCAGTGTATTTCCCAATGGCCACTCATAAACTTCTTTGAGGGTCTCCAAGTAAAATAAAATAATCAATTGAGGAGCAATTCAGTATGCTAAGCATGAGCAGCACAGATCAACTTAAAATACATTTATGATTCCTTCTGGAAAGAAATGGAGTTGTAATTGAAATTTTTTCATTCACTGTCCTGAGAGAGGGAGTTAACCCTGTATGGGTGACCTATACTGCATACAACAGACTCCAGGTCACACACTGAGCAAACATATATCCATTTGGAAACTCGGATTAATTTTAAATGGGACTCTTACTTGGAGATGAAAACTTTCAGTGGAAATCTTACTGATTCACATACACCTTTCCTGAGAATCCCTGTAACCAATACACAGGAATATGATCCTAAGGGATTGGGACCCAGGCCAGAGTGTTAATTTGCGAGTTGCAGCAGAGATAAAGTCAACCCATTTCTGGTCTACCTCTGTACACAGACCCTTTATACAACCCCCTTTTTTCCCTCCAGTAAGAAAAGTCTAATATAAGATAATTTGAGTATGCTTCCTACCTATAAGGAAATATACTTGACATAAGTTCATTGCAACTTCAATAAGGAAAGAACAAGACATGGTCTTGAGCAACAGGAGGAAGGAGACTCCAATAGTTTAACAGAATAGCAATGTTTTAAGAAGGGAAAACTTCACCGTATACCTAAGATAGCACCATCTGTTCAGACCTACCTGTTCAACAAAGAGTTATTGAGCAGTCTAGACATTTGCCTGAGGCAGTAATTTGCCTTCCTACTCCAGGAGACCTGCAGGAGTTCTTAAAGATTTTTATGGACATGTTGGTTCCTGTCACCCCTAGAAAAGACATTTGTCACTTTTCCTTTGCTGCTCTTCAGCTGCAACCTCAAATTTGCACAGCAACAAAGGAGTCTGTAAGTAAGAGCTCTGAAGGCCAACCTGAACAGTGCATTTCAGCACTTACAGGTGGGAAGAGCAGGGCATCCAAAGCATCACCACAGCCATGGCACTCCAGAGGAAGAGGAATGGGAGCCCATGCAGCACCTCTTTTTCTCCCAGCGTCATAGGAGTCCACTCTGTCTCAGCAGTGCCCTTGGTCACTGTGTTTGACCATCAAACCCAAAGCACAGAACAGTGCAACTCCTAAGAAATATACAGAAAATATAATACATAATACATATGTGTGTGTGTGTGTTTGTGTGTGTGTGTATATATATATATATATATATATATATATATAAAGTTGGATAAAATTAGTGTTAGGATGAGGAGGAACTGGTATCCATGTGGAAAAGAGAGCATGAAAAAAAGTTTCCAGTGAGATGGCAAACTGAGAAAAATATTTATGATATGCAATTCATCATGCAGCAAACCCATCTCAGAGGGTGGGAGCACGTTAGGGGACCAAAAAAGCACTGACTGAGGTAGCAGACTAAGGCATCAGAGTGGCACTGCAGAGTGGCTACAGCTCCCATGCTGACACTTTCCAAAGCAACTTTAAGAGCAGACAGCTCCTCACACCACCAGATTCCCTACAGTGTCTTGTTGAAGCAACTGGAGACATACTCACATTATCCTCCTTTAAGCATCCACCTGCCAGAAAAGCTGTGTCAGGTGAGCAACAGGCAGCAGCAGTTTGTGTCCACAGTGATTTGTAACAGGCAGGACACAAACAGCCCTGGCACAGACTAAAAGGCTCTTCATTAAGTCTTCTAGTTGGATTTAGGGAAGGGTTCCTATCTGTTCTTGCACTACAAATCCTCATCAAATCTTGCCGAGCCAGGACACAGCAAATTTACCTCACAACGTCTGAAGGATTAAGGAGCAGGATTTATTCTAGGCATCCATGGGCCAGGAGAGGACCAGAAAAAACAGAAGAGCCTTCATGCTCCAAAAAAAGCCTTTTTCAAGATGTCAAGTGCACAGTGGGCTGTTTTCCTCCATGACCGTGCATGGGAGAGAAGTGCCAAACACAGCATGTCTTTCCTGGCTGAGTTTAAGAGCTCACCTTGCCATTTGATTTTCACAAGTGATAAAACAGAAGACCAGCCCTGATGGTCACACTGCTTTAGCATCTGATCTTCGTTGATCTTGGTGGCTTCTCAAGGACTTCATTGAGTGCAAATCCTGCCTGAGGATTTCCCCCAGCCTGAGGAAAGGAGCAGAGGTAACCTTTTCAGCTGCTTCATCTCTTCTGCCTCCTAACAGCCAAGGAGAAAGAGACATTTGTGCAGACTTAGTAGGGGAAAGTCTTAATCCAAAACAAAGGTATCTCAAGGATAAATGTGGGAGATTTGGGTACAGGGGAGTAATTTGTTCTTCACAGACAATTATTGGCTAAGAATCATTTACAAGGAGGATAATGAGACACTGGAGAGTGTGATACTGAATTAAAAATTATAGTCTTGATCTTTATCCTTTTCCATTTTCCACCTTAATAAAACTGCATGGGATTTTCCTAGATAGGAGAAGCCCTTGCTGCTAATTAAATTATCTTTAAACATTTGGAGGTAAGACTATAACATTTGGAGAATTAACACACAGAAGGAGAAGTCAGCAGAATAGCAAGCCTCTACCAAGGCACGATCTTTTCATGTTTTTGCAACCACCAAATTGATGCCTTCAGATTTTAGCTTTTGTATTTTTCATATGTTTGTAATCCTGTAATTCTTTAGTGTATAGTTCTAAACTCCCCATACAGTGCTTTCCAAATTGGGTCAGACAAAACAATTCCTCTCTAGGCCTGGGAATCAAGGACACCTCAGTGTCTCAGGCCTTGAGAAGTGTAAACAAAAGTGAGTTGGGGAGGTGCAAACTTGGGGTAAATTACTTCATTACCTGAAGCTGTAATTGGAAGGTTAACCCCCAATATGCAAATGGACCAAACTTATAAAAGTGGGAAAACTTGTGATCCATCATCCATTTTTGAGTGTAGCCCCTGGGGGAAGGGGGGACTTAATCTGCCCTAAATGTACCTGGAGACCTTTCAATAAATATAACCACTTTTTAGTCCCTTAATTTTGTCTGGCCTCTGATTTTAGGTAGTCCCAAAAAAAGCATCAAAATCCATTTCTATGTGAAAAATACAGCTTTAGGAAAATACTGGTTTTAATAATGTGTATTTATGGGAAACCAAGACCAAATTATCTTGTTTCAAGTAGTTTGGATCAAATAAAATTGCTGGGTGTGATGCCAGGAAGAAATTCTGCTTTGAATTCAACTGTGAACTGCTGCTTTTTACAAGATGCAGAATGGAACTGCCACATTCTCCTATCCCATACACAGGATCAACTCCTAGAGCTGACCAAAAACTTCCCACATTACTTCTTCCCTTGCCTAGCCATCACTCTGTGTCATGGGAGATGGGATCAGTCAACAAGCATTGACAGAGTTCACCCACACTGCTGCTAGCAGAGCTGGCAGCTTAGCTGAAGGAGCTCAAATTTAGCCATCAGCACAGCCAAAGTCAACCCTTTCATTTTTCTCAAATCAGGTTTTTAACTGTTTTAACTAATTGATACAATTCAGGAAGGAAAATGATGAAATAGATAATTTTTTTTACAAAATAGAAATGCTAAGTGTTGCACAGCTCTGGATTTTGCTGCCAACAGTTTGAATGACAAAATAAAGCATGGTTATTACCTCCATCCACAGCCATCGGTACATGCTTGATCCAACATATTAATCTGCTGCTTTTAATTTTGCTATTCTTACTTGTTGCAATCCAGAATCTTCCAAAGTACTTATCTGTAAATGTATACTGAATTGTTAATTTTTCCCCTCCATTCTCCATATGCTTTGAGCACTAGAGTCAAACCTTAACTAACTATTCACGTGAAGGCTGGTTTAACAAATACTTTCTTAAGAACTTTACTTTGCCATACTTTCTATCAGCTTATCCTGGGGCCAGGATGACAAATACCTGCACACTTAAACCCCCTTCCCCAAAATGCCCCACTTCCAGTAATTGAAGTGGGCCCAGCACGGAGGTCAGGACAGCCAACACAGCTGCTGAACACCCCCAGGAGCTCTGCATCAGGCTTTTACTGCAGCTGCCTGCCTACATGTAACATAGGGCAGAAATGAGATTCTTACAGGCAGTAGAAAATGAACATCATTCCACTTACAGAAGGGAGTGAGATCAATCAGATTTTCTCTCCAAAAATACACTGTGGTTTTCATCGTTTCTTTTCACAGAGACTGCAGTAAGGCATGCTGCTACAGAGATGCTCTGATGCACAGCTCACAGCAGGCATGTAGGTAACTAGTGGTGCAGAACTAGTGAACAAAGGTGAGTCTGCAATGGATAACTCAGCTGCTTTTAGCTGACAGCAAGCATGACAACACACAACCTATAAAATCTTCATTCTTCTCTAATAACTTTAGAAAAGATTAAGATTTTTTTTTTCAGTTTTAATAAAAGTCCTAGTACACCACGGTTTAGAACATGTGCAGTAAGTCCCACCTCAGTGTGAATTTTTCTGGAAGTCCAGAAAATATGGGTTAACTGCCTAAATGGTGACACAGTCATAAATGTAATGGAGAGAACAGAACTGCTGTTGTGGTGTTACATTTTATTTAAATGGTATGCTCTGTCTCACCCCTCGAAAATGCACCGTTTATTCCAAGCCTGCGATCCTCCCCTGAAGTATCATGTGTCTGTAATCCCATTGGCCCAATCTCATTCCATGAACACTTTGAATCTCCCTGTCAAGTGTGCCGGTGGGACAGGGTATCTCTCTGAGCCGGCTCTCGTGGCCGGTGCTCTCTCAGCCCCTCTCTCCCCCTTCCCCCACTGTCCCCCAGAAACCATGCTGCTCCGGGAGGCAGGACCCCAATTAACCCTCATCTAATGAGCACTCTCAGAAGCCGTGTGGAGTCTCCTTGCCTGCCTGCTGCTACCAGCCAACTCACAGCTTGGGGAGCCCCCCGGGGACCCCAAACACGCCGCAACAGTCTGTAATTTCTGATATAATCCTATCAATATGGTCAGTAGATAAAGGTTGCCCCAGGAGTTTTACTTTTTATTTTCATTCTCCTTTTCTCAGTTAGATTTCTTGGGGGTTCCTGTCATTTCCCTAGCTTTTGTAAAACAGACCCACCAAATGTACCTCTTTGCTCATGGTGTGCTACCTACACCAGGTGACAGTCATCAGGCAATCTTTGCTGCAGGCAACTGGTGCAGAACCCAAAATCATTGGCTAACAGTTATTTCAAGGACAGCCTTGCACACAAGCTGAGATGAAATGAAAGAGTAAATTTATTTGAAATTGAAAGAAATGTCAAATGAGGAAAGATGCAGGAGATTCTAGCTCAGTTACACATGCATGAGCTACTTACACAACCTCTGAAGTCTGGTCTGATCTGACCCTTAGCTGCAGCAAGCCGAAGCTGGCTGAAACATCTGAGAGTATCAATTACTTTATAAACAGTCCTAGTAACTGGTGTAGTTAGGCTCCAAATAGCTCACAGTTTGTGCATTCCTTACTTTGCCTGCCACTTTTGGAAGATGGAAATGAGGAGACACATTGCTCCTAGGAAGTTTGGCAGCTAGCCAGCTCAAGGCAGTGTCAGCACCACAAGCCGGCAATGCCCATAAACTGGAACACAGGAGGGGCTGTTTTTTTCCCTCCCCAGACTCACCAAACTTCCACCTCATGAAGAATGAAGCCATCTGAAAGTGCCCAAAATACTCTGCAATATAACCATCCAGCTACTCTGCAGCAGGCTGAAGCTGGGGGCTTATTTCAGATAAGGAAGCAGAAATGAGACAGATAACAAGCAAGTAATGGGCAGAGCCAATAAGGCAGGCCAGGTTTCTCAAATGTATTTTCTGGTGGGCTACACTGTCTACAAGTGAATGATTTACAATCTCATAATGCCAATTTTTAAGCCAATGATGCCTTTTTTGTCTCTTCATCATGAGGGTTATTATCAGGCAAACTGCATTTGTCATAACTGTTCTAGTCATTATTGCATTCAACTTTATGGCACACTAGCACATTTCTGATAAAGAAAACATATAATGTTCATTGAAAGGGAGCAGTCAAAGGAAAATCCAGTTTTAATTTAGACCTAGCTACTGTTATAAACCAGTTCTGTCAGTGACAGTTCACTGCAGTTCCAGCTTTGTCCACTGTTCTCTACAATATACTGCAACATAAAATGTCCATTACTGTCCTTTTGATAGAGTAACCAGTTTTGTTATCATTCAGCTATGCAGAATTTCATATAAATTACCTGCAATTACCTCTCCACAATGAAAGCCAGTTAGTGGCAAGTAAAACCAAGTCTCAGCAGAGACGTGAAGACTTTCCAGAGGATGCAGCACAGCACCCTTTCCTCTCACAGGGAACTTGCAGCAAGATGCCCAAAGTCAAGTGGGTCTGAAATGCTGCTTTTCCTAGGCTGAAGGACTTCTTTTGAAACTTTGTAAGTCCTACAAACTTGTGTTCCAAAATACAGCATCCATTTCACCAAGGAGGAGCAGGCCCTGGGGAAGTATTTTGCTTGGAAAGACTGAGTTTCATAATTTCGAAAATGCTTTTTACTTCCTCTGCCTCAAAAGAGTTAAGAAGCTTTCTGGCAGTGGTCCAGCTACAAAGCAACAAACCATAGCTCTGTGCTCTTGTATTTATATATCCATCCCAACTAAATTCTCTAGGTTGCACTGATTTATGTATGATGTTTGCTACAAAAGCAGCAATTCCTCCTGCCTTCATCTACTTTCACTGCTTAGTAAGAGGAAATTAGGCATCACATCACTCTGCCCTAAGGACTGAGTTTTGGAGAAGCTGCCAATGTACCTGAAGGCATTCCTTGCCCTCTCCTAGGTTATGGATAGAGACTGAAATCAAAGCAGTGCTATTCCTCCACAGGGCCCACCTGAGCTGAATCACACTACAAACACCAGCAGTGGGGGAGGATGATGTGAAGAAGGAGTCAAGACCAATCTAATATTTTTCTTTTACTTAAGTTTTAAAAAGAACACATCACCTGAAAGATCCCTCTAGCACTTCAAGTGCTGTGCGCTTCTCTCCCTTTTCTCATATTTGTCTTGTGCTGCATTAATTAAGAATTCATACTTTTCTTATGCTGTATTAATACCACACTTTGATGCAAATCAAATTGCTTACCTACTGTGCAAAATTAATACATGTCCTGCAAACAGAAGTCGTTTGAACTGGTTATTGAGGGAATTTTTTGAGACCTTTCTTCATCTTCCTGCTCTTGACTCAGTCTTGAGGTGGCATTTAGAAGCATTGATTGTGACTTATAAATACTGAGTGGTATTTAGCTTGCCATTACACTCAAGGGCTGATTTATGTATGTATTTATTTATTTATTTATTTTAAACCTTGGAAACCTTTTCCCTTTGATTGTCTGTGTAGTGGTTTTTGGTTCACCAATTTGAGATTTCCTGGCTAATGCACTAATTAATGTGGTGGGTCTAGCACCAGCTAAATGCTAGTGCACTCACTATAATATAATTACATATTTTCTGCAGTGAGATAGGATTAGGAGAAAGGTAAAGCAGGCTCAAAACTTTAAAAGGGTATAAAGAAAGCTTTATTAACAGTAACTAAAATAAAGAAGAATAAGAATCAGAATAAAACCTTTAGAACACTTCTCCTCCCCCATACAACCTTTTCTTCCCCACTCACAATGTATAGAAACAATTCAGTCAGTTTATCACTTCTAGAATGGTTTGTCTTCAGTTCAGTTAAGGAGAGAAGTCCCTCTTGTCAATTTATGGAGACTTCTCCATAAGAAAACAATTCTCTCGTGGCTTTTAATTTTCACAAATAGCAGCTGTCTGGAAAATCTGCAATCATGAAGTTCTTCCCATTTTTGCAGCTTTCCCCACTGCTGCGTTTATGGGCCATGTTAACTTATGGAGTACTATTTTCACGGTAAACTGTATAAGAGCAAAGGTTCTTTTCATCTATTTCTGAGATCATCTTTATCTTTGAGAACAGGTCTTCTTTCCCTGGGGCAGAGAGTTTTCATCATTCTTCTCTCTCTTTCTGTTCAAACTCCTCATGGGATTATACATCTGTTTACATCTGAAACAACATCTGTTTACTTTGGCATGGGAGCCTTTGCTCATATTTACAACTTGAACACTTTTTCTCCCCATACTTTTTCAATGAGTTATAGGGAAAAAGAGCCTGATGTATCAATTTCATCTTTCTCTATAGGTTTATAAAAGGATTCCAGCCCTAAGATTAAGGCATCTCTTCATCTTTCCCATCTGAGATTTGACTCTTTTTTCACTGATCTTGGTATCTTCATGTTGTTCCTCTACTTGTTCTCACTCTGTCCTTTTCTCTCACTCAAGGGAAGATTGAAGGTTTACAAGCTTTATTTAGGCACTGAAAAATTTAAGATCTCACTTCCCCACTCAGCACTCCTGGGGCTCTCTGGGATCCAAGACTTCTGGACCCAGTCACCTGCCCCTCTAGCAATAAAATCCCCAACGAGGGGTGGTAAGTAGGGAGCCACCCTGGGCATCCTCCCTTTTTTCCCCTGGTGGCTTTGCAAAATGCCTCACCCCTAAAGAGCTCTGCCAAGGTGCTGATGCTTTGGTGCCTCTGAGGAAACACAGCGTATCCCCTGCTTGTCCTCCACCAGGGCTCTATTTCTGGGAATGAGCACTTAGATCACAGCCACATTTTTCATTATGTTTCCATGGAACCTAGACTACAAAAATTCTGTGTTATGCCAGTTTTGACCCTGTGTTAGGGTCTTGTTTACACACAAGTAAAATGAACTTGTTATGGATCTGTTATTCTCATTTCCAATTAGCATACTTCATTCTATTACATCCTTTAGGTGTTGTAAAATGATCACTGTTACCAAATTAGATATACCACATCATGGCTAATATCTAGCCGTCCAAAGCAACTTAATAGGATCATAACAGAAAGAAAAACTGAAATATCTTCTGAAAATCTTAAAAGAGAAACTATACTTACTTCATAAAACATGTGTTAGGCAGTAAAAACCCTTCTGCACTTAAAAATTTTCAGGCCAAGACTTTGAAACTGTATATTCAAGTTCAAAAACCTTTAGTTTTTTATTATGCCTTCTCTTCTTCCTCCCCTTCCTTTCTTCTCTCCATCTATGAGCTTTGGTAATGCCGAGATATCATTTTCCTCAAATAAGTATTGAAGTTTAGAATAATTTTCTACTAAAGTTTATCAGCATTTTCCAGCTTTTATTTACTCCTCAGTAACCTAAAGTTTACTCAAGTATCGCTGCAGATGAAATGTGGAACAAAGCAAGGAAAGAATGGGACAGAAATCTCCTAACAGTTCCTGGCCCTGATATAAAATCTATTTCTGGACTGAGAATAAATAGAGGACCTAAAGAAACCTATTCCCTAGTCAGAAAACAAAGAGGCTGGCAAAGAACAAGGAACCACGCAAACAAAGAACAACACTGGTGTCTCAGCTTAATTTTTAGAGTGTCAAGTGACACCTGTGGCAGCAGCCCTGCAGCCCTCCAGGCACCCTGAGCACTGTCCCCAAGCCGATGTCCAAGGGGACAGCAGGGGTGGCAGTGTCCAGGGACTGGCAGCGGCCGCACTCCTGGCCTGCTTTTGTGCCGTAGGTATCCTGATAATGACATTCACTGGACCTGATAAAATCAACTGTTTAGGGCGGCTCCCTCTGCTATTTCTTTGTTCCAATTAAATGTTTCATTTTCATTTGAACTGTACAGCAAATGACGAACAAGAAGAGAATGAGAAAATACCATAAAGTCCTGTCTGTGGACAGTAGAGACTTCTTATACAGCTGACCATACTGTCTGCAAATCCAGCTAAGATTTCCAATGTGTTTCCTTATCACAGCCATGCAGACAGTTTGCCAAAGGCTACTTTAATTTCATATACAGAACCATACACTTCTGACACACTTATGAGAAATATTCTTGTCATAATGTGTCTCTACATTTATATTTTGCATGCCAAACTGTAGAAAATAATTATTAAAAAATTTATGCCAGCATTTCTGCTTGAAATCTAATCTCTGCAATGGAGATAGTTCCTCAACAAGGCAAAGGGAAGGTGGATGTCTTTGATATTCTCTCCCTCCTTTTTTTAGCTCTTTAAGATGGGTTTTTATGGGGTTATGTTTAGGAAGATGTGGATACAATTCAGACAGCAAATATTCCATAGCTGAAAAATTAGTATGAAATAAAATTAGAGAAATTATATAACAAATAGAACTTGTATTCTGCTAAATATCTATTCCTGTGGAGAAGCCTAATGATCACAATCCATGTCATGGTAACTAGGACTTACTTCTGAGATTTTTCCCAACTTCCTTTACTTATATCTACACTAACTGAATAGCAGTATATCAGGATAAATCTCAGACTCTCTGCCATGAGTGGATTAACCTTCCTAATTACTGACCGATTTTTCTTTCAGCTCATTTCTCATTCCAGTACCCAGCGATTTCCCTAATTCAGACAATATGGCCTTTAAATGTCAAATCACAAGTACATGGGAAAAAAAAAGGGCATTTGATAAATCTGAAACCTATCTGTAAAAACACTGGGCAGAAAGTGGCTGACTCACCAGATCGCCCTCCTCCTCCTCAACTGCAGGCATGGAGCTAGAAGAATCCATGCCCCAGACACACTGTTCAAGATAAAATGACCCAGGACAGATAAATCAAAATGAGCTTCATCACCATGTGGTTGATCATCGCAGCCACTGAGGAGACAAGCTGAAGGGCACCACTTGATCTGAGCAGCTGTACAAGCTGGAGTCATCTCTGTGGCCAGAAATGACTGAAAAGAGAAATACTTTTCATTCAGCTTTGGTTATCAGCCAAGCGATTTGATTTCAGAGTAGGAATCATTTAGTGCCCACAAATGGGTGCCCTACAAACACAAGCCATTTATTCTTCAAGTTTTATTTTGTGTGGACACAATTAACCTCCTGCTGGGGTAGTCAAGTGGGGCGTCTTCTCCAGCAGCTCACTCTTCTGAACTGATTTATATAAACTGCTATGAAAAGAAGAAGAAAAAAACACAAACCTCACAAAAAGAAATCCCCCAAACCAACAAAGTCCCCCAGCATAAAGAATGCAGACAACTAGACAACTTTATCACTGTTAAATTCCACATATTATACAGGCTTTCCTTAATATTAAAAAAAAATAAGTAAAGCAGCAGCACAAAGCATATCTCCTCCACTCAACAAATAAAGCACATATTGTCCATTTTGAAAGGCTACACTAAACATCCGCTACCATTACCAAAAATCATTGTCCCAGAACAGTGAATTTTCAGTAGAAAAAAGCATTTATATCAGAAATGTTTTAAACTTGCATTAGAGGAAAAAGATCTACTACATGTTGTCAGTTATTTCTCAGACATTTCCCAAGGTTTTTCTCTGTATTTGTTATATATCAGTTTACTCAAACTTGATTGTAATATTTTTCCTTTGTCAGTATAAGTGTTCTTTTCATATTTGAGGATATTAAGGATCTCTGGGTGGCATTTATTTTGGAACTCTGATTTCCTCTATTGTTTTTATGAGAAAAATTTCATCAGCGTTTTCTGAGACCTGTAATGTTATTTTGAGAGTTTGTGTTTTCCTTAAAATTTGTAAGGACAGACAAGTGATGTGAAAGACACCCATCCATCTGGCTAAGCTCAGCCATACAGCACTGTAAGAAAAGATCACACATGAGGAAAATTAAATTGCCATATAGGAACTTCCACTTGGTTAATTTAAAGCATGGGTAAAGGTGCTAAGCAGGGCTTCCTCTAGGGATAAAAAATAAAATTAAGAATAGGAAACAAACTACTGATGGGGAAAAAAAAAAAACAAAACAAAACAAAACCCTGCTTGGATAGACTATTTGCATGCAGGGAAGCAGGAGCAGCTACACTGTGTTTAAAAACTGCCATAAGTTACCAGCTCCAGTAAAACTTGCCGCTGGTCAGAGAAGTATTTTGCTCAGCTCCTTTCCATTTGGATAACATGGGAGTAGCCAGCCTGTGTGTGCCCCAGCTTTCAGCAAACCCCCAGTGCAAGAAGAGGCCAGAGCAGCACAGCTGGAGCCCACAGAAAGGTGCTGCCCGTGGCACTGGCCCTTGCCACCCCACAGCCTGGTTTCTGCACACCCTGCAGGGCAGGAATGCCAGGACGGGAATGCCGGGCAGGGCTCCACAGCTGGAAGGGCTGGGTGACCCTGCACAGCAAATGTTAAATACGGTGCTGCAAAAAAATCAATACCTGGAGAGCTTAAGAGAAAGGATAGAAAATCACTGCTTAGAGCCGGTAAGACATGAAGTCCAAACTCAATTTATTTTTGAAATTAGATTTCTCAAATGCAACAGGTTAGATTTCAGCCAGCTCTTATACCCTGGCATTTTCTTTCCACCTGCAGATCTTGCAGAAGGCAGCCAACAAAAGCAGCAGACAGCAATGCTGCTACCTCAGTTTATAGGCACTATTTCCCAATAACTCATTTATTGATCATGGAAGTGGTAAATGTCTGTCTATCCTTGAGAAGAGACAACAACAACACAGAAGTCCTCATAAAATGATTAATGAGATAATACAGTCACCTAGCTAAAGCTATAGAACACAATATTTACATGCAGTCTCACAAGATGAATGGACCCTTCTTTATGAGACTCTCTTAGCTTGGCTGTAACACTGCGACCTGTGAATCCCAGTTCTGATAAATTAACATCCAGATCACAATCCACAGGAAAAAGGATTTGAAACAGCAGCATGGGGCCAGGTACTGAACATAAATCAGCCCAGTTTTTTGGGCATTAGGAGCCAGTAGGTACTAGGCAGAAATCCTGCCATTATAAATTACTCTTGAGTTAAATATAGTGTAAGATATTGCCTGACATCCATGGAGCTGTTCACATGTCTGGGTAAAGCACTATTCTTGCCACTATGCAGCACTTCACACACATCTCGCATGCATGAAATTGTAAGTCTCAGGGCAGATAATGAAGAGAACAGCGATTGACAAAGTATGGATTTATCTTTTAGGATAGATAAAGAACTCCAGGGAATATTTCCTTCTCAGTAGAAGAGTGAGGTAATTTCACAGACAGACAAAACAGACAGAAGAGAAAAAAAAAAAAAGCTTTTGAAGAAAAAGGGGCTAAGAGTTCTCCTTTCTCCAAAAGCAGCAGTGCAGAGGGAGGGAGGCTTTGCCTCCTCAGCTGTGAGACACCTGCTGGAACTCCTGAAGGAGATACCACTTTAAGTGTTGATGAAGTAAAAAACAAAATAAGGCACTTAAAGAAATGTAACATTATCACTAAACAACACTTTGTCCTTCACAAATGAAACCTTTCCAACATAGTCCATCACTGCACCATATGGACCTTATATATTTGTTTTGGTCTCTGTTACCTACTTTTAATTTACAGTCAAACAGAATTACCTCCCAGGGTTTGACATTTGTACTCAGAGATGGTAGGATTTTACTTATACTGCTTTAATAATCCTTTTCTCCATTTCCTGCTTCTGAAATGCAAAATTGCATCCAGTACACACAGTGTCACATTGTTACTGGTAATTGTACATTTTGCTGCCTCAGCACCTCCAGTAAAAACACATTCCCTGAATCGAATTTATATATATGAATTACAGTGCAATGAAAGAGCAAAGTATCTGTGGCTTAAAAATTATCTTTAGAACTTTGTTGAAAAGAATACCCAGACTGTAAAACTCCTCCATACCTCTATGACTCAATAATGTAGCTGAGTCATAAATTAATTCTTAATGGTATTTTGCTAAATTGAAAAAAAGACAGTTCCATTACTACAGACAATAACCTGAATGCACTGATACAAAATGACATCCCATTCAGTTATAAAGAACTGAAAGACAACAGTTGAGGTTTAAAATGGGAATATATTTTGAAGATATCCCATTGAAACAGTAGCATTGATGGTGTTGAAAGGAATCAACTTGACAAACCATTCCACAACCAGTGCCACCTATGTATATTGTCTTTGGAATTTTACTCATGGCAAATATCATTACATTTTGTACTTTGAGATATATTTGTACCAAGATATAAAGCACTGAAGAAACTAGATTAGCATAAGAGGATTTCTCCATATATATCCTCTACTGGAATTAAAAGTCAGCAGATAAAATACATGAAAGTGTTTGGTAAATTACCATGACCATTAATCAACCTCTTTTGTACCTTTTGATATTAGATATAAACATATTTCTTGAGGGATAGAGGGCAGAGTAGGGGAAAGACTCTGAAGAAAGCAGCTGTATCCCTGTTTGTGTGGCCTTTCCTGCCAAAAGCACAGCACTGACTGCTGAGAGCCAATCACTAATGAGAAACTGCCAATAATTTTGACATGTCTATGGATTTTAGAGCCTATGACATCGGGTCTGGTCAAAGGTTTTAAATTTCCATAGATCAATTTAAATCAAACACGGTGTTCTGAAAATTCAGAGAAGTCCAAAAAAAAAAAAAAAAAAAAAAAAGAGCAATAACTATGAAGTGCTTAGGAGTTGTAGAGGACATAGACTCAGATTCTGAGTCTATGCAGAAGCCGCACAAAAATATTCAATGTATTATGAAAACAATTTATAACAAATGAACTTGCTTTGAGCTGCTTAACAAAATGTCGAATTTAATAAGGATTCTCCATATCTTAAATATGCATCTGAGGAACTGCAATGTCTAATGCTAAAGTGAAGGCACTGGCAAACAAAGTGTATGAGGAATTTGGGGAAAGGGAGAGAGTAAGCAAGGCATTTTATTATCAGTAATAAAAAAAAAAAAAAAAAAAAAAAGGGGGGGGGAACCCTCCAGACACCCAAAACCCCAAAACCAGAGAAGACGGGCAAATGAACGACCTGTACTGCAATATTTTATGCTAAGGAGATGTAAGGGTGGAAACATCTCAGCAAGTACCACAGAATCCATGAGACTTGCAATGCCTTGCTTAGAGAAGCAACAGAGGATTGCTGCATTACCCTATATAACCCCCCTGCTGAACAGGGGGCCCACACTAACCACAGGACGCCAGGGGTGATCAGAAAGTGTAATGAACAAAGCGCCAGCAGGGAGGCTTCAGTTACTGTTCACAAACTGGGCAAAGATCGTTTGCTCAGATGCTACAGCAGTGGTGTGAAGAAGCTCCCTGGGAGCTCATGGGCAGGAGGCAAGACTGTAATTGGTCCTAAGTCAGGACTGGTCAATCAGAATCACAGAACTAGAAACAATCACTGCAGAACTGACCACAAAGTAGCTAGCAGTATCTTCTGCAAGAGTAACAATAAAAAAAAAAAATTAAAAGGAAAACCAATCCTTTGGTGGCACTTAATTTCAGGAAGGCAGATTAGATAAAAACTAGGAAACTCACTAAAAGGCAGCTAAAAATAAGATTTTAAAGATTTAAATACTAAGAGACAGTGGTGAAGACTGCTGAAGGGCAGCTTGCTGAAATCACTGGGCCAGTAAAGGCTGCCATGGCAAGGAGCTGGAGAACAAGCAGGAAACCAACGTAGCTGATCAGCACAGCGTGGGGTTTTTAGAAGCAAGATGACAGACTTAAAAAGCTGAAAATGCATTGAAATGATGAAAATTAAATGGTACATCAAATGCAAAACCACACCAAGACTGGCAAAAACTCAGCCAAGCTAAAAGGAACCAAAATTAAAATGAAATCCTTCTTCATTGGAAGCACCAAAGGCTCATTAGACACTTAACATCCAGGACACGAAGAGCACTCAAAGGACAGAGCCACCACGGGGGAGATGATCCATTTCTTTTCAGTATTGTTCACTGTGAAAGAAATTGGAAACATACATCTGGAATTAAAGCAACTGTGGGATCAGATGTACAGTAAGTAGACAAAGTGAACAACAAACCCACTTCACCTGAGTAGTCAAATGAAGTAGAAAATTAGATCATCTGCTGTGTAGGTAGCCACATGCTTTATTCACTCTGGTATGGCCCAGAAGGTGGGAGCTATTTATATTGCATATAAAAATAGGAGCTGGGATAGAACCAAGGGTATTATGATCTTAGCATCTACCAAAAACATTAGTGAAAACAGGCAGTGACACAGATTAGAACCAAGGAGGTCGTGGCTGGGCACAACATGCATAAAAATGTATTGCATGCTGAGACAATAGTTGGTAGACGCTAGAAGCTTACAAAGGCTCACATTTATGGAAAATACTCCTGTTAGGAGTTAGCAAAGAGGTTGAAATCACATGCAGCTCGGAAGAGCCACAGAAATGAATGTAGCTGAAGGTGGAAAATAGGTACTTGCTTGCTGTGCTTTCAGTCTTTCTTGCATACCTACTTACAGACACTGTGGCCAATAGGACACTGAGTAAAATCAATCTTGTTTTGATCCATTAGGGACAAGCCTTTCTTCCAGCATTATAAGCACTGGGCAAAAAGCACATTGGCATTAAATTTTTAAAATAAACTGTCTTTTAAAAATGCAGTGTGTGAAAACCTTGCTACTTGTTAGAGTGCAATTTCTATGCAAATAAGGAAAAGGGATATGGTATCCCTAAACTAGGGCTCACAAGTAAAGCTGGGAACATAATTCCAGTTAGAACACAAAGATCACAAGCACAAATAAACCAATACTCTTTATTACTAGTATTTTCTTGTTATTTAGAAGTCTTTATTAATAGAAATTAAAGCAAATAATAATTGAACATAGAGCTGGCCATATATAGCATAGAAACAAACTTAAAGCAGAAGAAATCAGTACCCTGCTCCTATGACATTAAGAAGAGAAGATACCTTCTCTCTTTCAACAGATTGTGTCTTACACTGCCTGGACAGCTGGGAGAAGGTGGTGATTGCTTGTTTTGTAGGGTTTGTGATGGCATGGAAGGGGTAGGGGTTGTGACCAAATTGTTCTACTTTTCTACATCAACTCTAGGCAATCAGCATATTTCAAAGGTAAAAGTTAATATTGAAAAGGCTGGTTATGCCCCAAACCTTACACCAGACTAGCTTGTAGAACTAAATCACAGCTAAACCAGGTCCCATTTTATGGGAGGTTTTTGCCTTTTTCAGGAAAACATTGCTATGGTTGTGAAACATAAACTTTAAGAGATTTAGAGATTTTAGAGGAGCTAAGATTTTAGTTAGAGATAAGCCTTTCTAGAGTTAATTAAAAGAAAGGGATTTTGTAAGTAGGCCTTGATGAAGTTAAGAGTTAGTAGTTAACTAATAATTGATTGCTTGTCAATACAATGTTTAGTTAGCTGGGTTTATAATGAAGAATATAGAAACTGACAAATAGCTTTTAGGAACATAAGACAATTGTGGGCCTCCTCTGTTCTGAAACCAATTGAAGACAAGGGATGGGAGT